>NW_023416289.1:22906428-23517857 GCF_014176215.1 Rousettus aegyptiacus | reverse complement strand
CAGTGGATGTTTTCGTAATCTAGTTTCTTATCACTTGTGGTCCCCTAAGAGTGATGGATCCCTGGGCATGACACGCAATGTCAAAGTTCTTAAACAGGAAAGAAAATTTTAATCTTGATCTTGACAGTTCATGCATTCATGCATTCTTTTATCAAATATTTATTGAGTGTCAACTATCTGCCAAGCTCATAGTATCTAGGAAGCACCGTGGTACCAGATGTGGAACCAGAAGCAAAAGAATGACGCTAAGTCAAAAATGACACTTAGTTCCTGCCCGTTAGTTCAGGGTTGATCGGAAAGCGTGAACCAGAAAAACCTCAGAGGTTCGTTAACAATGCACAGTAGTTGGACTTATCTCACAGAGAGTAAATTAAACTTTCTGAGACAGAGCCCAGGAATCCGTATTTTAAAACACTTGCTCAGACAATTCTTAAGTACTTTGAAAACATTGACCCGGAGCTTGCCAGATGAAAGCCATACACCTGAAAGCGTCCGGCAACAATGGACTACCTAAAAGCAATGGGGACATACCACATGAGTCCTCACACAGAGCGAGCATGGAGCCAAAGAGGTGGGGGGACGTGTAGCAGGAGGAGGCCTGTTTGCACAACTCCAAGGGGCACCTTTATTATCGTAAATGGTGGCAGTCCTACCCTGGCACCAATGGGGGCTTTTTTTTTTTTTTTTTTTACTGTTTTTAATTTTATTTGTAGCTTTGTTTCCTTTTTAAACTTTTTATTTAATAGTTTTAGGCTTATGGAGAAGTTGCAAGGGTAATACAGAGAGTCTCTATACACCTGACACCCGGTTTCCCCTACTATTAACATCTTATTTCAGTATGGTCATTTGTCACAATTAATGGACCAGTATTGATCGATTATTATTCACTAATCTCCATACTTTACTTGGATTTCTATAATTTTAAACTTAATGCTGTTTCCCATCCAGGATACCACATTACTTTCTGTATCTGTGGGTTTCGCATCTACAGATTTAACTAACCGTGGATCAAAAAGAAATCCAGAAAGAGCAAAAAACTGGAAAAAGAGCTCACCTAGCACTATGCTGAATCCATGTGAATAAAGTGATGTGTAGGCATACCCCGATGTAGCCTATCTGCAAATATGGGTTATATGCAAATACTGCACCATTTTATATAAAGGACTTGAGCATCTGTGGATTTGGGTATTTGCAGTGGGTCATGGAACCAAAAGCCCGCAAATACCGAGGGTCGGCTGTGCACTTAGTCTTCGTGCCTCCTTAGGCTTCCCTGAGCTGTGACAATTTCTCAGCTTCTTCTTGTTTTTGATGACCTTGAGGGTTTGGAGTTCTTCTGTTCAGGTAGAATGATCCTCAGTTGGGCTTTGGCCGATGTGAGTCTCATAATTGGACTGGGGCGAGAGGTTTGGCGGGTTTGGGAAGAACCCGGAGGTAAAGTGCTGTTATCATCACATCACATCAAAAGTACATGCTTTTAACATGAGTTATCACTGTTGATGTTGACTTTGACCATCTGACTGACATGCTTGTCAGGCTTCCCCACCATAAAGTTAGTTTTCCTCTCCCTTCCCATACCATATTCTTTGGAGGAGAGTCACTATGCACAGCCCAGAGTATGCCCCGCCTCCTCCTGCATAGAGTATCTACATAAAATATGTGGAATTCCTCTGTCTGGGAGATTTGTATATTCTCCTTTATTTATTTATTTATTCAATTGTTTATTATGTCAATATGAACCGAGGGATATTTATCTTGTACTTTAGATTTTAACTCAATACTATGTTCAGTATTGTTTATGCTCAAATTGTTTCAGCTATAGTCATTGGGAACTCTTTCATTTGGCTCCTGTGTTCCTATGACATCCTCACAGTTTGTCTTTTGAGCACCTCTTTCCTGGCACAAGATGCTCCAGACTCATATATTCCCTGTCTCAGTTTACAATCAGCCATTTCTCCAGGCGGCCTTTGTTTCTATTATTGGAAAATGGTATTTAGAAACCAAGACCTGGATGTTGTGTGTCCTCATAACTACTGGGGTGTCATTGCTTCTAGGCCCCCCCCCAAACTAGGAAGTAATATATGTGTAATTTAACTTATCTATGTATATACACATTGTATCTATCTCTTTCATCATCTCCATGTGCCTGTGTCTATATCTATATGTACATATTGTCTGTAATCTATCTCTATATCTATCTGTATCTATTAAGCTAAATATGAGTTCATAGTGATGTCTCTAATTACCACATGGCTCCACATGGATCCATTACCAGATGGATCATTCTGGCCTTCCCCCCCTGCTTGTCTATAACCTTGCTCCCTCTCCAACAGTGAGAAACCTGGTTCTCACCATCTTCCACTTATGTATTTATTTGTTCTGCCTCAGTATACATGTATAAGGACTTCAGAACTAACCTGCACCTTCCTGGAGGCCCCCTTTATGTAATGTCCATTTACAACCAAAGCAATGTGTTATCTGCAGCACACGTTGGGATGCCCTGGTTTAGAGGAACTCCTTTCTTAGGCCACTGCACTCACAATGCAATGAGTGCCCTGGGCTGCCTCTCCTTTTCTTGGTCTATCCTTCCAGATCATGGCTCAGCTTCCATTGGCAGCCACTCCAGAGTATGTCCAAGATCTAAAGAGCTGCCACCACCTTTCTGGGCCACAGTGGCATTATCAGTATCAACTTAAGAAAGATTCGCTGAGAGCAGGTACATACCTTGGCCTGTGCTGAAGATAGGGATGTGACAGGGTCCTGTCTTTAGTAGGTCTGTGTCTAATTGGGATTGGGGAGGGCTTGGCTCTTTTGGCCATTTTTTCAATGTCAGTTTACTGCCCTAAGTGCTACCACATAAGGAGTATAGGATGCCGTGGCGTCTCAGAGGACAGAGCATTTATCTGGGTTGGGACATATGGGAAAGCTTCTCCAAGGAGGCCACTCTTTAACTGAGTCTTGAAGAATCGATTAATGCTTTTTGTATCTATTGAGTGTCCTAGTACGACCTGGGTATTGAGAATAAAATGGAGGGGTGGGGAGGAAACCAGATAAGGTCGCTGGTCTCATGGAGACCCAAGGTAAGTGAGGGATTCTGCCAGTTAGTAGCATAAGTGGCAGTTAATCCGGTGGGGACGTGGTGTTTCAGCCCTGAGATTTTGCCTGCAAAGGTTCCTTTCGGTTTTCGAGTCCCGGCATCCGTCAGGCCCCCCTGGGAGGGCACTGCCAAGGATTCCAAGCCCCTGGCTCACCCAGTGTTTCGTGCTCATTCCCCCAGGGGAGGGGAGAGGGAAGGAGAGTGCCAAATGGGACAACATCCATTTGATCCTTTTTATATGTAAATGTGACTTTAAATAATATTTTGTAATGACCTGCATTTCTGTTAGGAAATATCTCTTGATGATTTATCTTTTTCTCTGCAATTATGACAGCCTAGTGATCTCGTTAATTAATGCCAACGAGGGTTTTTCAGCACCTCATTAGAGGTTTTCCCTTTTAGAACACTGAGGCTCTTGTACACAGCCAAGAGCAGAGAAAGCCATTTTCTCATGGGTGAAAACACATCTTTTGATCCTCCACCTCTTCCTTTTCCTCTCTTTTGCTTTTGTCTTATACTTCATTTCCCCCATTGTGTCTCTTCTTCCTCTTCATCCCGAGCCCTCTGCTCCTCTCTTTTTTCTTCTCTTCTTTTTTCAAAACACAGTTGCATCTTGCTGCTCTGAAATATTGTTTTAAATAGTTTGTCATCAACCGCATTCCTTTAGAAACACTCTTTCTTCTGGGAGGGTTGTTTTATTTGATTATTTAGATCAATATTTCTTGTTTGGCAACTCTGGTTGAGAGTTCCCCATATTCCAAGTTCCCTTATAGACATCAGAGTGAATCAGAGTGCATCCTTCCTATAAGACTCTTAGTTTTATCCCATAAAAATAACTAACACATGAACAAATGATCAAAGTGTTCTGTGGTCCAATTAATTTTGTCAATCTTATCCTAGTGGTTGGCAAACTATGGCCTGAAGGCCAGATCCTGTCCCCTGTTTGTTTTTGTAAATAAAGTTTTATTGAAACACAGCAGCACCATTGACTTACGTATTGTCCATGGCTGCCCTGCTGCAAAAAGGTAGAGACCAATGCCATAGAGAACATAAAGCCTAAAGTATTTACTGTTTGGCTCTTTATAGAAAAAGTTTGCTGATCTCTACTCTATCCCATTATTGGAGATTCTGAATGCCCATTATTTATTTAAAAGTCCAAAAAATTCTGCAGTCAGAAAACTTAATTTTCTTCAACTCATTTTCCCCCAAACATTTTTGATCATGGAACCCACATTTTTATGAATTGATTTATAGACATTTCTCCTTGGCGAAATGGCCAACCTTGAAGTTATTCTTTTTCTGTCTGACTTCAGTTTGGTCACCACCCCGGACTTCCGGCTTGTTCCCCAAGCTCTCCAAACCCAGCTTCTCTCTCACCCCCTGTGAAAAATATTTCAGGCAGGCATGAGGGCAGGGATTCTCCTCCACTCCATTGAGACATTATTTTTCTTTCCAAGAGCAAACATGTGTAGAGCCCAAGTCACCACCAACCTCAAAACAAGTAAGTCTGGATTTCTTTTCGTGGGGTTTCCACTCTTCCCTCATCTGACTCATCTTAAGGAAACTCATTTTGATTTGTGGTTTGTTTTTCTGAGGCATTATTGAAGCTGAGATTAAAGTGGGATGCCTTGAAGATCAGCCAGACCTGAAGGAAAGGTCATGATGGTGTTGAGAAGTCCCAGCAGGTATAAATGTCCCCTAAGGTCCAGAGAGAACCTGGAAAAGCTATGGCAGGGGATAGATCCTCCCTTACCCCGGAAGAGAGCAATCCACAAACAGCAGGCTGCGGACTTTGAAGTTGGCCTTGTGTAGATTAGGAGAGGATATTCCAAGGCCCAACTGGAGAGGCGGTCCACCAGCTGGAGAGGTGGTCCATCAGCTGGAGAGGTGGTCCATCAGAGTGTACCTGTGCAGGAGGGAGGGGCTGAGCTGTGAGCTGACAGAGGCAGACACCCAAACAAAGAGTGAAAGTGGTGTGAAGATTTAGATAGCAACAGTGCAAAAAACACTCAAACAGTATCTCCTTCCAGAAAACTTAGTTTAAGCAAAGACCTGAAAAACGAACCCTGGTAGACTGAAAGCGAGTATTGGGGGTGGGAGTAGGAAGGTGGGGGCATTGCCTGTAATAGGTAGTATTACAGGCAAGAAGAGCAGATACTAAACCCCAAGGCAAGAAAGGGCATGAAGTGATATAGATGCTGTAAGAAACTCAATGTGAATCGTTCAATTTGAACATTTTCTGAACCTGACCCCACCCTGGGTTAAGACCAACCTGGTCATCCCCAAGCTAAAGACTTATCTGGGGATTTTGAGCCATGTGTATTTGTTTGGATAAAAGCATTCCATATATAGGAAGAAGGTGCTAATTCATTGCTCTGGGCCATGCTTAAAACAAAACAAAACAACAAAACAGATCTCTGGGGTTAACCATCTAATATCATCAGGTTCTGCTTATGAGGGAAGTTATTTCTGCTTGCTTTTTTTTTAATTAAGAGACTACACTAGAAATCATATTGGAGTAATTAGAGTTAAACCACATTCATCAATGTTATGTCGATCGATCTTAGTCATATTTAAATGGAATAATGGTGGCTAATGGGGAAAGGTGTTCTTTTTTTTTCTGTTAAGTCCAGTTATATGAGCTTAAAAGTAGAGAAAATAATGGTGTTAAATGCACTCTTTAACTTTTCAAACAGATCTAGCAATTAGTTTAAACAAGAAAGAAAGTGAATGGTGGCTTTGTATTTGGCACTGCATGTTGATCTTTTACTCTTCATGCAATATCATTGACTCTCATTGTAGGGACAAGCCACCCTGTTCCTGGATTAAGGGACTTTCTGACATTTGCAATCACCAATTATTTAGGAACTTTTCTGCATAATATTCTCATTTGAACAAAAGCTTAAGACTGGAGTCTCATTTATTACAATGATTTCTCTATTACAGGGGTGAACATGAAATTTAAATACAATTCTTTTCTAAAAGCCATGCTGTTTGCTCACGCACAGAAATGTTCACTGAATTTACCAAAACATCAAAAGCAAGACTCTTATGGAATCCTGTAGCTATGTCTGACATGCTCTGGAAATTCATCCATGTACAATAGACAGAGAAGGCTCCAAGGCTAAAATTTAACTATTTTCCTCTAAGTTTAATTTCAGTGGCTTGATTTCATGAAAAGCAATTTTCATCATGGTTTTGAGGTGGTCATAATTGAAAGGGAAAATTCTCCCCCTGACAGAGTCTCCCCAGATAGCTGTCATTGACATTGATATGTCTCCCTCTTGGCCAGAAGCCACAGAGATGGGTCTCCCTCATCTTAGGTCATTAATTGTTCCTCTCCAGGTCTACACACCCTAAGCTGAGAACCGAGGCAATTAGGCAATTAAGTCAAGCAAAAAACGATGCTTGTGCTCCAATGAGCCACGATTTTAGTCGACAGTGCCTTTGACTTGACTTGGCCGGATAATTGCTGCAAGTCCTCCATGACCCTCCTACAGAATGTGTGAGCTTCTTTAGAGGGCATGTGATTTTTTTTTTTTTTTTTTCAGGAAAAGTTACCATCTTCTCACAAAAAAAGTAGGGGATGGATACAGATGTCTTTTGTTTAAATCATATACAACCTGTGTCAGTTCCAGTTCCCCCAGAAGCTGACCCTGAGACAAGGATCTAAATGAAATGTTTTATCCTGGAAGTGATTGCAGGAAACATTGCTAGAGGGATAGGAAAGTGAGATGACAAATTACCTCTGTGGGTACCGAGCTTACTCCTGCAGGGGAAACCTGAGGATGCTGCAGGACTCTGCTTAGAGTCCCAGCAGTCCTTGTTCAGGGTCTGAACCGGGGGCACTAACTCTTTAGCAGAATGGGCTCCAGCTTGGCAGGGAAAGCCCTCCAGGAAAGAGAGGCAAACGCTGGTCTGGGACGTCTTGGCTGGCAGGTGCTGCAGACTTAAATCCCACAGGGTCTGGATGGGGCACCAGCTGCTCTTCCACATTTCCTCAAGCCAAAAGGCCTCAGTTTTTGTGGCTCCAGATCTGACTCCACCTTTCTTTTATTCTCTGCTTTCAGAATAAATCTAGATGTTTGGACATGAGCTTGACGAGTGTTCACCTTTTTATTCTCCTTGAGAAGGTAAGTCACTGGCCGATGTGTATATTAAGTTTTCATTCTATTTACAAAGCTCAAGATATTTGAGACACTCTGGGTAAAGTAGACCCACCAAATATTATATTAGTTTGTTGACTCCTCTTATAAAACAAACTCTGAAATGTTACCTATTTTTTATCCTTAGATACCTTTCCTTTTCTTTTAAAAAGAAAAGACTTTAAACTTTAAAATTGAAAGATTCCTTGTGCCTGGTCTTTGATTTGCATGCCTTTCAAAAGCCTTTGGCCTAAGGTGTAATAGAACAAATGTAGCCAGGTCAAACCAAATGAATAAGTATTTATTTAACACTTAAGAGATATCATGATTACATAAGGTAAATACTTCTAAACCATACTGTGTTACTTCCTCTAAATCAACTTTTTTTTTCTTTGCCTGTGGTATTATTTGCAAGTACAGCCAGGAATGAAAAGAGAGTTAATAGTGGGTTTGTGGGATGGAAAACATAATTTCTTTCTCGGTATTTTGTTCATGTAACATTTTTAGCAAACCTGAGTATATAGAACTCAGGTATTGTCCCTCAAATATTTACAATGATATTCTCTTTTCTTTCAATTATAACTTCCTTTAAGAATACTTGAGTATATTAGATTTATCCAAATGTGCTCAGAAATTTAGGGTAATCTTTTGGCTCTATAAAATGAAGTCCACATGTATAGATAAATACTCAGAAGAGAGATTTTAAGGGAGTATCCCTTATATAGCATTCTTCTTAACTAGAGCATTATTTATGTCATCTGTTGAGCCCCTCCTATAATGCTCTGTGCAGAGATAGTGTCTCATTCATTTCTAAATATTAGGACATAATGGGTGATTAACAAATGTTTGTTGAGTTGACCTGAGGAAGAGCCTTCTTTATTCTGATAAAGAATATTTGCAAAACAAACAAACAATCCACACTGAATATCATAATTAGTGGTGAAATACTTAAAGCTTTCTGTTGACATTGGGAACCAAACAGGAATGCCCACCATCAGTATCATATCGGGGTGATCACTTTGTAAGTTATGTAAATGTCTAATCATTATGTCCTACACCTGAAACTAATATAATATTTATGTCAACCGTAATTCACACACACAAAAAAACCTTAACAAAATGGGTGTCTACTATTGTCACTTCTTTTTAATGTCACTTGTATTTCCCAGCTAGTTCAATAAGGGAAGGAAAAGAGATTTTTAAATTTAAGGATAAGAAAGGAAGAAAAACAACGGTTATTAGCAGATAACATTATTGGAAAGTAGAAATCTAAAAGAGTTTATAAATAAACTGTAAGAACTAGCAAGTGAATTTAGCAAGGTTACTAAATACAAAGACAATATGCAAAAATCAGTTGTAGTTCTACATCCCAGCAACAAGTAATTAGAAAATGAAATTAAGATAATAGGATTCGGTAGCAGTGCACACAGATTAAA
This sequence comes from Rousettus aegyptiacus, assembly GCF_014176215.1. Lineage (NCBI taxonomy): Eukaryota > Metazoa > Chordata > Mammalia > Chiroptera > Pteropodidae > Rousettus > Rousettus aegyptiacus. The sequence continues at coordinate 23,509,182 of NW_023416289.1, read as the reverse complement.
TACTTAGATATTTAGCAAAAGATGTGCAAGATTTCCGCTCAGAAAACTGTAAAATATCATTGCAAGAGTTTAAGGAATTTGATCACATGCTTTCCATGTTTTCAAAGTACGTAGTACAGAATGTATGGGGAGTATGGAGTGGCTGGTGAGGAGACCTCAGAGTTGACAGAAGACCAGTTCATGTATGACCTTGTAGGCTCTTCTATTTATCTATTGTTGTGTAACAAACCACCCCAAAACATTTCATTGCTTTCAAATCTGTAGTTTGGGCAGGGCTCAGCACAGGTGGTTCATTGCCGCTCCATGTTGCATCGGCCGGAACAACTGGACCAGGAGCTGGAGACTCTTGAAATGATTCTCATACGTGGCTGATAAGTTGGTGCTGAGTGTTGGCTAGAAGTTCAGCAAGTGCTGCGTGCCTCTCCTTGGGCAGCCTGGACTTTCTCATAGAGTGGTGGCTGAATTCCAGGAGTGAGCGTCCCAAGAGAATAAGAAGTTACATAGGGTCACTTCCACCACCATACTCTGTTGATCCAGGCGGTCACGAAGTGTCACCCAGTTTCAAGAGGAGGGAACACAGACTCCACCTCTTCATGGGAGAGTAGCAGTTCTAGAACAGCATGTGGGACCAGAGAGGTGTTTGTGGCCACCTTAGCAAATAAAATCTGCCACATAGACCCTGGGAAGGTATTTGGCTTTTCTCTTCCATTATAAGGTTTTGAACAGAGGAGTGATGTGACCTGACCAGGATATTTTTTGCCTTATTAGCTTACCTTATATTTTTATATGGGCTTTGATACCACCTCTGTGATTTTGTCCTAAAACACATGCATGGCTGTGACTCTCTGGAAGTCAAGTGCCAGCATATTATAGAAGATCATCAAATGCTAGGTTTCTTTAGATTTGGATATGGTCATATCCTGCTGGACCTGGGCCAACCTAGGAGCTGTGTCCATATTTACCTGTGAGCCTCAGCAGTTGTATGCACACACGCACCTGCGTGGGCCAGAGTGTGAAAGGAACCTTTTTCCCCTGGCTGCGGTGCTGGCTTCCTGGGTGAAGACCCAGACTGCCCAGATAGACAATATAAGGCAAGATATGTTGGAATGTGAGTCTTGACTTTATGGTAGAGGAAGTTCTTCTTTTCTTGGTTTGGAGAGATGGCCTAATTCTTACACAGAGGCAGAAAAGTCTTTGGCTGAGATGAGTGAAGGGAGACAATGTACTTGCTTTCCATCCTGCTGGGCATTAGAGAGAAGGCAAGGGAGAGGAGGAGTTCGCAGGATGAGAGAAGAGAGAAGCCGTAGAGGTGGAGTAACTAGGGGAAAATTCACCACTTTGGATGAAATATTCTTTAGACTACTTTTAAAGGATGGTATGGCATCATGGAAAAATTACTAGCTTCAGAGAATATTGGCTTTGAATACTGTTTAACTATTTACTAGTTGTGTGGCAATAGATATGTAATGAAATTGTGCCTCATTCTGTCCATTAGAAAATAAAAAATAATAATAGCGAACAGAGTATGTTGAAGATTATGAAATAACATATGCAATACCCCTAATATAGCTATAGTAAACACACTGAAAATGGTAAGTACATTCCTCTCTAGAGGAAGCATTTCCTCTCTCTGAATTACCTCTATCCATCCTTTCTTTTCCATTTCCTAGACAGTCATAGCTAAGCTCTTCTTTGTTTGGCCAATACTCCTGGGGATTTAGCCTAGAAATGAGGCAGAAAATCCACAAAAGAAGACTCGCTGAAGTTCTAACATCTTATCATGTAATTAAACAAACTCGGGTGGCATTTTATTTTGCATCATCTAGTAATTATGATTGGGGAGGGGAGTGGATGGAGAAAAGTGAACTCAACATTTTCTTTGAATTGTTGCATTCGTAAGCACTCATTCGATTTTGAAAACAAAAGAAACATGTAAAAGGAAGTGAACAGATTGACACCACATAAAGCCAAATAAATATTTTACTGGGTCCCTGATAAACAAAAACTTAGAGGTTTGTTTGTTTGTTTGTTTTGTCTTCTTATTTTTGTTTTGGACCTGATAACATTCTATACTTAAGTGTATTGTCTGGGTCAACATAGTGATCACCACTGCCATTGCCAAGAAGTGCTCGTCATGTATGTCAGTGTGCATGAAGTGCAGTTGAGAATGAGGTGTGTGTTGTTGCTGTCTAGTTGGTAACGTTCTAGATTAATAACACTGGCAGATTCAGACTTATAAAGGGGCACTCTGCAGTGTGCCAGAGCCAGCTTAGAGCAGCTCGCGAGAGCAGATCGTGCATGTTTCTTCCTAACTCTATGCTCATTGTCATCGGTCATCTTAGTAGCTTGAAACCATGAGCCATTATGGAAGTATTTACATCATGGAAATTGACTGAAGCCACAAGTCGGTACGTCCCTGTCCCCCACCAAGGCTGGTAACTAAATATTTGCTAGCATATCGCTGTACAGACAGACAGACAATGAAGTGAAGTGTTTTAACAGCTTCATCCAAAGGCAAAGAAAGTATTTATATTACATAAAAAAATTTTGTTTTAAATAGGCAAACACGAATTATGTACGTGAAGCTAGAGAAAAATCTTAGTTTAGAACTTATATTTTGAGCTCCAAAGAAGTGGAATGACTACCATTCAATTAAAAAATAATTTTATTGTTTTTAGATTCAATGAGAGAAAGGAATTTTTTTTATATAGTTGGTTTTTGGTTTAAAGTTTAATAAGATTTTATTAATTTAATTAGTTCCTATCAATTTTTAAATAGGCAGTAGCTTAAATTCTCTCCCACTCTTAACTCAACTTGCTCTGACCATATTAATGGGTCTGGTCTATCATTTTGCAGATGAAACACTATGGGTGATTACGAATCAAGTGAAAGTTTTGGGCCAGGATTTTGAAGTGTTGTTTTTATTAGGACTTTGAGGTATTGTTTCTGTTAGGAAAAAGAATCTAGTTAGTTGCAGGAATCGGGTATGTTTGTGGCAGCTATTACTCTAAATCAGAAAGTTGATTTACGAGTGGAAGTGGTTTCAGCAGTCATCACAGCTACAAGATGGTCCGAGTTCACATCCCGTTAATATGTGGGCGTGGGGGAGCTGGAGGAGGGAGTGGATCGTGCCGTGCAACCCAGAGGAACTAGGGAAAAGGACGAAGAGGTTACAAGAATGGAGTTAAACCCTGAGGAATGAGACTATGAATGTGATAAAGCCTTTTGCCAAATGCGTCCCTTCACGTTCCAGTCTCAGGTGACGCTTTCCAAAAACAAAAATTTGCAATCAAATAATTTTGCAGCTCGATGGCTGCACACTCTACCTCTTCTTGGAAATGCACAGTGGTCATTGCTATAATCAAAGCTCAGACAAGTCTTGTTAATATAGCCATTTAAGATTACTTACCTCACTCTTCTGAGCAAGAAACACATTTTTGGCATCACAATGTACACATTCTTCAGAACCACGTTCTGTGCTATGGCAGAAATTGTTTGGAATTTGCTCAAATACTCCCAGACCCCAGTTCTGTAGACGAGGTCTGGCACAGTGTCAGGCACCTAATGGCCCCCTCAATACACTGTGGCCGTGAATTCTTGCAGGGTGGATGTAGGTGTGATTCTGAAAGCGGGACTGGCCTCCCGGGGGACTCATGCATGCTACTTGCTCTCTGCAAGGCCACCTGCCTAGAGCAAGGGCATGAGAAGATCCAGAGAAGTTTGCAGAGCCCAGTCATCTGGCGTTTACTTCTGGTTCCCCAGCTTCCTTGGGTGCAAATTTGCTGTGATTGTTTCTCTCTTTCGAACCTCATTTTCCTCAAGTTTGTCAGTGATGGGAGTTCAAGGGCTCATAAAAATTGGGGGCAGGTAATGAAGGCTATATATACACAGAGGGTCGGCCTCCTGGGTTTGTTAAAGGTGATATCTGTGGTTGAGCATCTGTTTTCTTCTCTTTCAAGCAATCTTCAAGGAAAAAGTTGTATCTTGGGGAGGCTCCCAAGATCAGGAATAAGAGAATTAAATGAAACAGTGTTTATAAAGCCTGAGTATAAACAATAGGGCTCTGGAGAAAAAGGAGGAGCTGTTTGCATTGTGATGACCTTCACGACTTCTTGGATGGCTTTACCTTTCTGTGTTTCTCCAGAAACAGGATCCCCTGGGGGAAGTACGCCATGGGATTTGCATCCAGCTAATATTTTCCCAGCTCTCCTGTCATTTTTAATGCAGCCCTAAATTGGTTGAGTCATAAGTAGAGAGTGGTTCAGATATTCATTCCTGAAATATTTGCTGTGCCAGGCATTGTGCTAACTACTGGGAGGACTAAGATGAAGACAGGGCAGCCCCCTCCCTGAGAGCACTCATGGTCTGGGGTTGGGGACAGATGTACATACTAACAGGTCATTAAGTCACAAAGCAATGAATGCTGGGGCAATTCATGAACAGTACTTAGAATACTGTCTGAGCTTATGATAAGGGCTCGATACATCTTAATTACTATTAAGATCAATATAGTAATTATTATTAAATAGGCAGATTACAGTGGGAAAATCCATGAACTTGCCGGGCAGGGTGGCGGGGAGGGGTGGCTCAGTTTGCCTGGAAGCTCAGAGAAAACTTTACAGGGAGGTGATATTCGAGTCTTGAAAAGACGACAGTGTGGCCAAGTTCAGGAGAGGAAAAGTATATCCCTCTGGTCAAAGAAACATGTGCAGAAGGCTTGATGTGATCATTTAGCATGGCTGAGACATAAGGGGTGTGTGTGTGTGTGTGTGTGTGTGTGTGTGTGTGTGTGTGTGTGTGTCCAGAGAAGGTGAGAGGGTGGGAGTCAGCTTCAGAAGATGCTCTTTTCCTATTGCAAAGTTTGGGATTGAGCCTGTTTGCACTGGGAACATGGTGTTTAAAAAAAAAGAAATATAAGTTAAAATAATTGAACAGTGGTTAATAATACTGTACTGCATGTTTGAAAGTTCCTGAGAGAGTAGATCTTAAAAGTTCTCTTCACAAGAAAAAAATTTTATAACTATATATGGTGTGAAATGTTAACTAGATTGATCATTTTGCAATATATATGAATATCGACTCATGACGTTGTACACCTGAATCTAAAATAATGCTATATGTCGATTATCCTTCAATTAAAATAATAGTAACTAAAAACATTTTGATCAATTGAACCCAGTTCAGGTAATCTATCCTTGTAAAGCAGAATTATGTCAAAATATTAGAAAAATCTAAAAAGATAGGAATTGTGGAATAAGCTTTGATATGGCTCTGTGATTCCACTAGGTAACTATTAAGATTGTTATTAAAGAATAGTATTAAATAGCTTGGGAAAATGTAAACAATGTAGCATCAAGTGAACAAAGTCTAGAAATAAAACTGACTATAAAAAAAGAATCTCAACTCTATTACAAAATGTACTTACCTAGAAGATTAGAAGGCACTATTCTGAAAAGTTAAAGTCATTATCTATGAGTGGAGGGGTCATGGGAAATTTTTTCTTTTTTGTGTGAGCGTGCATGTGTGAGTGTATGTGTGGGGTTCTTATGCCCCAGTGGAGAAACCAGGTAATCACCACGCACATTATAGGCTCCTCAAAGCCACCTGGTATGTGACACGCCTTGAGCCATGAACACAGAGCCATTCCTCCTGGGTTCACAATGGAGCTGAAAGACAGCTCTGAGCATGTGACATGTAAGCGGAACAGTACCCCAAAACTGCAGACAGTGACAGTAAAGCTGAACCAACTTTAACAGGGGCACAGACATTCCTAAGGGGAGAGATGAGGGTGGCCAGGCTTCCTGCAGGCTGCAGGACTCAAGCTGAGTCTTAAAGGGTAGGAAGGTTTGGATGGAGAGGGGGAAGGAAAGTCAACCCAGAACCTCTTGTCTTTTCCAGCTCTTAATGGGGAGCTTAACCCTCATTCTCGAAGATCTGTCACCCACTGGTGCTGTAGCTCCATGCAGATGCTTCTCAGTAGGAAGCGTGTTAACCGAGCCAGTCTCCTTGTTGGAAACATGTTTATAATCACAGAAAGGATTATAATATAATAGCTACCACTTGCTGAGCACTCGCTAAGTGCTTTACCTGCCTGGCCTCACTGATGCTCATAGGAGCCCTGTTATAAATTGCTGTTTTTACAGATTGGAAAACTGAGGCTTGCAAGATCACCTAAGTGCTGTAGCTATAAATGGAATCGAGGCCAATCTGGCTCCAAAGGCGGTGAGTGTGAGCGGTGGACACTTCCCGTTGCATGAGTTTTCCTTTTGTGACCAATGTCTTTGCACTTCTCCACTTTCTGTCCCATCTGCCCTCATCACACCTGGTGAGAGAGGTAACACCCACGAGGTGGTCTCCATTTTCCGGATGAGAGTGGTGAGGTACTGAGGTCTATTCATTCACTCAACAAAGATTTGAGTGTTTGTTGAATGACTACAGTGTGCAAAATGCAATGTTAGGTGAGGAGATGCCAGTGAGCACAGGAGCTTTTACAATGGAACGATAAAAGAGGTGTGTTAGGGGAGACCCGTGTCCTTAGTCCCGGCCTGGCCTCCAAGAACTGCATTACTCTGTGGCTGTTAGTGCGGGAGCCTTGTCATCCAGGAGGGAGACCTCTGTGTGACCTCAGGCAAATCTCTTCCCCACCCTGAGGCTCCTTCTCTCACTCGAAGATGACAAGGTGGAATCCAGTGGTTTTCGAAGTCTCTCCAGTTCTCAGATATGATTCTGCCTCCCACCTTTGAGAAATGTGGCTCCTCATCATAAGACTGAGGCTGACGCATCACACGAATGCAGCACAGAGTGAGAGAAGCGACGCCACATGCGTGCTTCAGTTTGTGTACATTGCGAAAATCGGTGCAACTAGCCTACAGAGGCAGAAGGCGGGATTCTGGTCACCCTTGGAGAGGACGGTGGCTGGGAGAGAGATGGGGCTCCGTGGCGCTGGTCACGTTCCGGGCGCCACTCCCACAGGTGTGCTCTTTGTGATGCTTCATCCGCCTGTCCACTTATGAATTTGGCTTCTTTTATTTGTACTTAAAAAAAATACTTAAATAAAAGATGCAGATCATATCAGAAGAGAGTTGTAGGGTGGAACGTGTCCCTGACAGTGTGTGAGAGAGGATGGGGGCTCGGGACCGGCTTTGTGGCTGGAGCAAGTCAGCTCCCAGCTGCGAGGAGCAGGAGCTTGCGGGGACGACAGCTTCATCTCGCTGCTGGGCAGGGCAGCAGGTTCCCACAGTCTGCACTGCCCTGGCTCTCGCCAGTTCTGAGCCTGAATGGGTATCAGACACATTGCCTCTGAAGCATGAGGTCCTGAGCCCGAAGCCCTAGGAAGGTGCACACTGTCATGAGCATTCAACAGGTGGCACTCTTCCCTCAGCCTCGGCGAGCTCCTGGGGCGGCAGGGGCTCCGTCCACCCGGCAGCAGGAGCCAGGATGCTGATCTCCATTCCCCCGAGCGGGGGCCTGATGCCAGGGGCTCCAACTCAAATATTCTGCCCCTGGCCCTTCTACATTGGGCTTCCAGCAACCCCAGGAGCCTGTGACCAGTGCACCCCCGTCCTCCCCTCTGTGGAGGAATGCTCCCACAGCTCCTCTGCTGGCCTCAGTTGGGGGCTCCCAGGCCTCACTCAAGGAGGATTCTCTGCCTGTGGGGGCGTTTTCAGAAACAGAAGAGAGGGAAAATTCTGGGAACCTGGATGACTGCTCCAACAGAGAAAGGAGTATGAATATTTCATTAAGGTGGCTCAAGTTATTAAACAACATTACAAAACCAAGTGTGTTGGCAGGAATCTGAGAAGTACATTTACATGGGTAAAAATAGTGGGAAAAGATGCCCAAAGTGGGGACAGCCTCAGGGAAAGTCCCCGAGGGGCCCTGAGCTGAGGGCCCAGTCCCTCAGGCCCCCTCCGGGTGTGCCTGAAGTGACTTCCACTGTACCCGGGCTCCCGCTCCCAACATATTCCCAAGTGGGGCTGTGGGTGGGTTGGGGGGGGGGTGGTGGTGGAGGCAGAGAATGTCAGGACACAGTGGCTTTAGTGCCCCAGGGACTTTGACCTCAAGACAGGGAGGTTAGAGGGGACTCTCAGCTACCGCTTCCTTGGGCTGAGGGGCTCAAGGGACTAGAATAGGCCCCGGATCCAGGGCTATCCCGAGAGGCTGCCCTCGAGTCTCTGATATCTGAGCCAGGGGAAGTCAAGGCTGGGCAAGATGGTGGGATCTGGTTGTCATGGTGAGATTAGGACCCAGTGTGAAGTCTCGTGACACCCTCTGGACCAAGACTTCTCCCACACACATCCCTCTGGCCGAAGGCCAAGAACACACAAAGGCCCATTTGTTTAGCCTCCACCTAAAGCTCTGAGAACTCTTTCCTCCGCATCCCGTGTCTCTCCCCTCATACAAATCAAGGCTGCTTCCAAAGAGAGCACTTTCGTGTGTTTCTGTATAAAATAATAATTTATTCTATAGCATATAATATAGAGAACCTATTAGCACTTTGCATATTTAACTTCTCATAAAACTCGGAGGTAGGTGCTATTCTTATCCCCATTTTACAGATGAACACATGAGGCTTAGAGAGGTTAAGTAAATTGTCCAAAATCGACTGCTTGTCAATGTCAGAGAGGAATTTAAATCTAGGTTCCTCTGAATCCAGAGCTCATATTCTTAATCCATCTTGGCTGTAGAAGGCGTGGAAAGCCTCTGATTCTCCATTTCCCTCATAATCCCAAAGAGAGGTATGGGGGAGGGGAACTCCCAGAAGGAGTTGAGCAGTAAAGGCATGGATGGGGCCAAGAGAACACCAGGTCACGTGTAAAGCCATTTACTCTAAGCCTTTGGGCAGACAGATTAACTGCTTATAGCCTCTATAGTTTATGGCTGCTGTTAAACTAATTGTAGAAATATTCGTGAGGTGCCATCCTGGTGTCTGGTGTGCAGTAGGTGCTCATATATGGTAGAGCTCCTTTTCATTTCTTGCTGTGTTTTCAGTCTGCCCAACTAGATGTAGTTCTCTTACAGGGATGATTTCTGCTCAGGAAGAGTTTCCTCAGAGAGGCTGTGACTGGTGACTCGAAGCTTGAGTTAGTTATATGTCTGTTGGAGGTTCTCTCTCTGAGCCTTGAACTGCTCCTATCTCAATACTTATCATGTTGTTCTTTAGACTGCGTTTAATTTGTCATATATCTCTCCTCAACTGAGGACTTGATGTGGCAGGCCATGTGCCTGCCTGGTTCACTGTGGAATCCCAAGGTGCCAGCAGAGATCCTAAAACGTTAGAGTGCTCAGTAGATAGCTGTTGATGGGTGGGTGGATGGATGGGTGGATGGATGGATAAATGGAATGGTTGGTGGGTGGATGGATGGATGGATGGGTGGATGGATAGGTGGACTAACATGTGAGTGGAGAGATGAATGGAATGATGACGGGATAGACTGATGGGGGAATTGGATGGAGCACTTGATAGTTACCTTAAGTGACTTTATTATAACATTCTATCTCACGTGTACACACTGGTCGTCTCAGGAACATTGACCTGCTTACTATCAACTCTTCTGCTTTTACCACCCTGAGACAGGTAGAAGCAATGCCTGGGGCTGACCTCACCCAGGTAGATAAGGGCCACTGTCTGCTTCAACCCCCACAAACAAACAAAAACATTTTCTAAGCCTTTTTCTTCACAAGCTTCCATTAAAGAACAAAAGTTCTCTTTGGCAAGAATAGATGCCAAACTCCATCACTCATTACCACCACCTGCCCTCCACTCAGGAAGAGGGGCTGCTTGTGATTTCTGAAATCTTAGACTCCTTTTTTTTTTTTTGGTGTTGATGGGAAGGATGCGGGGGTGGGGCGAGGGGCAGGGGACTGATAACCACTGAACTGATAACCAGGCTGCTAATTATGCTGCTTATCAAAAGATGACCTTTTAAAGTACGTAGGGAGTGGGTAGTTCACAAGGTGAAGTGATGCTAGAGTCTGCGGCTTGGCAATGACAGGGTCCCAGAGGAGAGAGCAGGGTTCAGAGAGAAATGAGGGAGGGCAGAGCCAGGGGAATACTCTCAAGATAATCTCCTGTTCTTATCAACCCAACAGACATGTAACTATAATGTACTTGAACTTATAACCTTGGGAAGCAAAATAGCAGCTTTGGTCTGTTGGGCTCTGAGGGGAGCAGAGTCAGGTTCTGGTCCTTGAGAAGACTTGATTAGAGATCTTGGGGTGGGTAGGTCATGGAGACCAGACCTATCCTTCCTGCGTCCTGTTACTCCTCCATCACAATCTTTTTCCTTCCTCCTTGCAGATGTCTGTTTGGGGCTCTCTTTTTGCTCCCCTTTCTATAGAAGTTCTCAAAGTAGAATCAAATCAATGCAGACTCACAGAGGTATTAAGGACTGAGAAAACTCTCAGCTGCACCAACAATCAGAATTATCCCTACGATCTGAAGCTTACCTTTTCATTTGGCCAAAGAAAGAAGTTCATGTCTTATAGATTCCCCAGTAAAGAAGGGCATGGAGGTGACCTGTCAAGACCACTGCAATTATTTCCTAGAGGAGGGAGAAACAGGGTAAAGGAAAAAGTTGGAAGACAAGGAAAGAGGGCAAAGAAGGAAAGGGAGAGGGATGTTTGAAAGCATGGCTAGAAAGAAGAGAGAGGGATGGTATCTAAGGCTATTGGGTATCTGCTAAGTCAGGAACTAAGCCACATCATTTTGTACATTTTCTCTAATATCCACAGCAGTCTGACAAGGCAGATTTGTTGACTTATATTTAACAGGTGAGCAAACTGAGGCCCAGCAAAATTAATTAACTTGCATAAGGTCACACAGCAACTGGGTTGATGCCTAGTGAATCTGACACTTGCGGGGTGCTTTGATTAGGTGGGTCAGCCATGGCCCAGTGAGGTTGTGAGGGTTAGCAGAGCAGCCTATGCCTGTTAAGTAGTACCTAGGACCTCCATACTGGGCTGGCTTCTCATTCCCCAACTCTGAAGCTTGCTAGACGTTAGATCCCACTGTCTGGAGACAGAGGCCCAGTGAGAGGAAAGGTCTTGCCAGGGTCCCATGGCTATTTGAGGCAAGAGCTGGGGCTACAGCTATCATTTCTTGGATCCCAGTATGGTTGTTCTTGGCACACTTTGAGTCTCCTGTGCAATCTAGTTCCATTATTGTGTATGGAGTCACGATTCACAGGGGAAATAACATAACATAGGAAGACAGGACGGAAGATACGAGGATATAAATCCTTGTCATCTACCTTTATATAGCTATCTGTGAAATGGGATCGCTGTGGTGTGCTGTGTCCAGAACGGTCTTCATTACTTCGTTCTTTCAGTTTAGTAGTAGAATATTTTTGAGGACATTATTGGAAAGCATTTGGTAGATACCAGTTAAATGCAGAGACCTATAACTCCAGAAGGGCATTCACGGTCATGGTTCTTTGAACTCTCGATATTGAGATTGGACAATAGAATTAATGTGGTTTTGGGGAAGGAGTCTTATAGTCTTATAAAGTGTAGGGAGAAGACATCTGAAATCAGAATGCTTGGTTTGTGCTCACGTATTGAGAAAACTTCCTGGTTATCAGTTTTCTCATTTTTAAAACAAATGAAGATGCTATGAACAAGTTTCCTGTAGCCTTTTCTGCCCAGTGCTTTTTATTCCCATAACAGCAGCTCTGAGCAAATCTCTTGCCTCTTTAGGGCCATTTCACGGTCCCCTCAGACGGTCTCCATTGTTCTTATGATAAAGTCCAACTCGGAGTGGCCCATGGGGCCCCTTCTCAGAAGCCTCATCTCCTGTCCCTCCCTCCCCATCCCGTCCTGGGGTCCTCGTGTTGTCACGCTGCCTCCTCTGCAGGCCTGCTGTACCTGGAACCCCACCCACACCTTTCCCTGCCCTGTTTCTCCTCTCCCTCTGATCTCATCTCTGTTGTAACTTCCTTAGGAAAGCGTTCGTCGATCTTCGCATGCACGTCTGTGTCCCTTCTGTTGTGTTTGTGTCTTCTCTCCCTTTCAATGCTTGTATGTTTGTGTTTATTTGTGAATTGAGTTATCTTTAAGAAAAAAACAAAAACATAGTGATGAGCTCCGTGAGGTTTGGGATCATGTTGGTTTATGCTGTCCATTTTATCCCTACACTGAGACTATGTGATAAAGTCACACATTTGTTGAGTGAATGGATCAAAGGACAGATGGAGGGAGGGATTGAGGGAGAGATGGAGGAAGGGCCAATGGGATGACCCTCAGATGTAGCTGTCATTTCTCTGAGAAGACATTTACAGTCAATTACTAATGGGTCAACCAATCGAATGTGATCCCAAGTCAATATGGCTCCTTTCAATACATCTGGTTCCCCAAGGCTTCCTCATGGAAGCTGCCCTGTGGTGCTAGAAGCCCAAAGGGGAAGATTCCATACTCTCAGAGCTCTGACAACCAGACTGTGCACATTATTCACTGTAAGAGGACTGCTGGCTCGCACAGTGCCCATCCCCCACTCTTTTATTACATACTTTCCTGATCAAACTGTAAACCAACCAGAGAATGCTTAGCAATCATTAACAGCTGTTCTTGGAAAAGGACTAGATCACATAATTGTTCATTTTACAACATTTGACCTGGCCACCGTTCCACCTCTGTAGCCAGCCATGCACGTCCTATGTAGCTGGAAGCATCACGAACCAGGCTCCTGGCTAAAATCAGAATGGAAAGGCAGAAGAAGACGGGGAGAAAGATCCAGAAAACAATGTACTCGTTATAAAGTTGCTGAGAAGCTTAAGGCCACTGCATTTTGGTTGGCTGCTAAGTGAATATGTAACTACTTTATATATTTCAACAAAATTAAACTTAAACCTACAGAATTAGGTTTATTAATTTCTGTCAGGGCTCAATGGGGGAATAAGAATGGCCATTCATTATGGACACACAATTACTAGAGACAAAAATGAAGCCCAGCGCTATTAAGTATAATAAAAATGTTGAACACGGAGGAAATTTTCATTAAATATAATCTATTCTTTATATTACTACACTTAATCCTTGCTGTCTGCCTCTCTGTTTTTCTCCAACCTATTTAATTTTATTACTTAATTTTTTATAAATGTTTCTTAATATAATTATGATTAAATATTTGGGAGAAGAGAAGAATGTTAGTTTCATTAAAAAAAAGAAAAAGAATGAAAGAAGAAATCTCCTTCCATGTCCTCTTTTCTTTATTCCCAAAATGGTGAAAAAATGATGTGTTTTGTTTTTGTTTTTGTTTTTGTTTTTGAAAAAGTAAGTGTGGTAAGTGGGATTTTATTGTTGGGGCAGGCCGGAGCAGGAGAGAAGGGAAAGCAATAAATAAGAAAGAGGCACCGATCAGCAGTTGTAGTGAAGCTCTTTATATTACACATTTAAATAAAAGTCCACTGCCTTACTAAAAGACATCTTGCATATTTGCATGGCCAAGCCCTGTAATTAAAAGATAGGCCCAGCTAATGTTATTGCTTGCACTACATGAAAACATTTGTGATCCGAGCATTTATTTTTAAGCCACAATGGGTTGTTCTGTGAGTTGCTTTCTCTTCTTTGGCACGAAGGAAGGGAGCGGAGAGTGGGAAGCAAAATGGGGAATAATTTTCTTTGCCAAGATATGGCCCTGTCACTGTGTCTTCAAGCTTCTTATTGGACATATCATGGTCTTACGGTTTTTGTTTGTTTGTTTGTTTGTTTTTTAACACAGCTCAGTGAGGAAGTAGCAATCCATGTGAGGGATATTGAAATTAAACGGTGATCTACCTTTTACCTATTTTGACTAACGACTGTTTTAATGACTTTGTTCAGAGCAGAGGGGTCTCGGTTCTGTGGCAGTCACTTCAGGAGTTGAGTTCTAGGCACCACGTGTTCAGTTTTAAGTGTTACCTATTTTCTTCCAGCTGCGTAAGATCAGAATAGAGTTTTCTCATTCATGATAACCACACAGCCCTGTCCAACATCCAGGCCCCACTACATATGTTCACATTTCCTGGGCTCCATCCTCCCCACATGCTTATTCTGTATTTTTTCTAAGCTGAGTATCTGATATTTACATTGGTCTGATTTTGTGAACTCTACTCATAGCTAAGACAGGTAACATAGTACGATGCCTTTTCTCATTTACAGATTTATTTCTTTGGAAGCTGACAATCTTTGTTGTCTTTATTGTTGCTATTATTATTATTACTGTGTGCATAGTTCTTGACATAATTATTCTTCCCTCAATCCTGTATCATTTTGCGTAAACGTTCTCAAACTAGGGTATTCAATCAGTACCATCTTCTTGAAAAACACTCTCTGAGCCTTCTGACCTGCTCCAGCCTGGCTTGGTGGCTGGCAGCTGTGGTCTTGGTTCTAGTTTGACTTAGTCCAGCTTTAGGCTGAGGGCCTGTGGTTCGCTTTATGAACAAGGGCATACCTCGGCCTTGGAAATGAAACAGATAGCAGCTTTCTGCTGGCCCACCTACCCCTGCACTTCAGGCACTTGCTGGATGCTCTCCTGCCCTCACGTGATTTTCTATTGTTTTCCTGCCAAAAGCTCAGCTAAGACAAATTCCAGAGAGGTAGACAAAGGGATGAACGTCCCAAGGATTCCATATTCTAGACTGGTGGTCTTCCAAACTGTTTTGAAAGTGTGTGTGTGTGTGTGTGTGTGTGTGTGTGTGTGTGTGTGTAGATACATAGATATTGTATATATATGCACTGATTTTTAATGATGCATTTATACAATTGTACTACTACATTATAGCCATTAAAGATGTGAAAAAATAAATTTAGAAATAGGAGAAACAACAATAACTTTATGTGGAGCCTTCCATGTTTTTCTCGTGTCCTCTAAGAGCCTAAAAGATCACTATGTGCCTCCCTTTATGGAGACCCTGGTTTAGATGAGTATTTCTCAAACTTTAGGGTGCTGGGGAACCCCCTGGATGTTTTCTTAAAATTTTCAATTTCTGGACCCCTTTTTGTGGGTGACTCATTAGAACCTGTGCATCCGCATTTCCCCTGAGCATTCCAGTTATCCTGCTCTCTGTGGTTCACAGACCCTACTCTCAGAACACTGACCTAGAGACTCTGAGCATTGCCTCCCTATGTGGGCAAATTTAAGTAGAGTGACATGTTGGGATCATGTTAGCTTGGCTTCTGGTTGAAATGCCTTCACGAATACATTAAAAAAAAAAAAAAAGAAAGAGAAAGAGTAGGCTCTCAGCTACTTTGATGGAGGAAGTATCACTAAACAAAAATCTTCCATGTTTGCATTTCTCATTAGAGAATTATTGGCAATACCTTCCATGGTGGCTGCTGATGTTCCCCAAGTTCAAGTTCTTCACATTTAATGCTAAGTAGTGTTGTCATCTTAAAAATTAGTGCCATAATACTGACAGTTATCTATTGCAGATCCGGTATTTTGTATCTCATTCAGTGTTAACCACTTTTCTTGTCTTTAGTATTCACAAGAAAGAGCATTTCCAGGTAGGTGATATTACTCACGATTTTTAGATGTACAAACTGGGGCTTAAGAAGGAATTTTATCAGTCACACTTACCAGCAAACAAAGAAAACAAAACTCGTGAAACATAAACAAACACCTCTAGATGCCAGCCTTGCAGAGTAATCTGTCAGAGAAGTGCAGCACTTGCCCAGGATCACAGAGTGGGCAGGTGGTGAGTGGGGTGTTAGCCTGGGCCTCTTACTCAAGTTCCAGGTTCTTTACACACAGAGAAGCCTCTTCACTCCTTAACACCCCCCACCCAGGGCTAGCTGGTACCTGGCAATGTTCTTTAGTGGTTTCCTCTATTTTTCTTCATCATATCCCCAGTTGGCTGCTCAGCTTTATAACCCTTCTGTGATAAGCAGTGAGCCTCACAAAAGAGAATTCAAATATGATCATAAGTTATCATGTCTGAGGCCCTGTAAACAAATGGGAGCCCTGGGGTTCAGCAATACCACCTTCTGCTAGAAAACCCTCTGTATACACAGTCTGGTAGGGTTTGCACACCCATCACGCTGTCTGGTGTCAGTTAAACCAGAGTCAGATGCCAGGCAACTTT
Organism: Rousettus aegyptiacus; assembly: GCF_014176215.1. NCBI lineage: Eukaryota > Metazoa > Chordata > Mammalia > Chiroptera > Pteropodidae > Rousettus > Rousettus aegyptiacus. The sequence continues at coordinate 23,493,121 of NW_023416289.1, read as the reverse complement.
CTCCCTTTTCATCCTGGTGTTTTGACATTGTATGCACATGGCCTCTGGGGGCGTTTTGATGGATGCTTTTTCCCCTCTATCACAGTAATATTAACCCTGTTTAATAACCTATTAACAAAGAGGATAAAGGTCTTATTAACATTCACACGCTTTCTTTACCACTGAAATAACACTGCCTTGTTGTATATTTGCAAGTCTGATTTTTTTTTTTTTTTTTTAATGTCAGAGGGTTGATGGATGTGGTGGAAAAGGCACTGGTAGAAAGACAGTAGGTCACCTGATTCAGACCCCAGCCTGCCACTCTCTGTGCGACCTTGGCAAGGTCACCCAGCCTCTCTGAGCCTCAATTTCCTCATGTGTAAAATGGGAACAGTTGAATCTACATCCATCATTACTTTGAAGGTTCGAGAAAATGTATAGAAAGTGTCTAGCTTGGGATACAGAAGGCACTAATACATATTAGTTCTTTGCACAATTCTTACACCCCATAAAATGGGTTTTTATGGAATTGAATTTAAGGCTATTGATGAGTGATCTAGAATCATAACCAAGTACCCCCTTTAAGAAGTTCCGCTTTGATTTTGAGACAAAAAAAAACATTCTGTCCACCATGATAGAAGTCTCTCTATGAGCTTAACCAATACTTGATGGTAAAAAAAAAAAAAAAAGAAACCCAATACACAAAGCCATAGTGGATTGTAGGAAATAGTTGAGAGGAAAGACAAAGATTTTTTTCTGAAATGACTATTTTTATAAATTACATATTTATGTCCTAATATCATCCTGAGCTTGAGCAAATCAAGCAGCCTCTCTGGCCATTTATAGCAAGTCAGAAGCCACTGAATGACTGAAAGAGTCTAGATTTGTGTTTGTGACCAGCTGTCAGGAAAAGGAAGAGAAAGGGAGGAACAAGGCATTAACCCCAGTAACAGAGCATGTTCCGCCTACCTCTTACTGAATACCCAAGGCGTGTTTCTCAGACTTCACCACACATAAGCAAAACGTGGAGGTCTTACCGAAGTTCAAATTCATTCCATAGGGTTGAGGTGGGGCCTGAGACTGCATTGCTAGGAAGCTGCCACCTGCTGCGGCTACTGTTCCTGGGACCACACCTTGAATAGCAGGTGCTAGGGATCACTCAGTGGGCGCTGACACATTCATATTTTATTTCTACTCTATTGACCCCTTTCTGCCACCAGGTGGGTTATGTTCTCTCTTCTGCTTCTCAGCCTGTGATGCTTCAATGTTTCCTTGTCCTTCTCTATTCCTGTCATACTGTATCTTTCAAAGCCTGAGTGGCTACAAACCACTTCAGGTTTGATTTCTGAAGGAGAAGTTTGCATCTGGAGATGGCGGGGGGGGGGGGGACAAATAAAAATGACAAAATAAAACAAAAATAGAACTGCAAAGCTCCAGAGTAAAGTTCTAATACAGGAATATAAGATATCGAACATTAGTTACAGCAGGAGGTTGGTCCTTCCAGTAAACCTCACACTGCTAAGGCCCATTCCTGGCACTGCAAGGGAATTTGAGGAGAGGATGTCAGGACGCCACACACACCTATGGGGACTCTCGCCTCCACTGCTACCAAATGGAATTGAGTTGGCAGGCTAGGGATGGGATTCTTGTTTCTGGCGTGTTGACATTAGAGCCACCTGGAGAGATACGAATGAATGAATGAACGAATGAATGAACATCATGTCCATTTCCACCTCTCCCCCTTCCCATTCTAAGAGTCTGAAGCAGGACTCAGGTATTGATTATTTTTAAGCCACTACAATTGAGAATAGTGCCCAAGGCAAATTGGCAGGGGGGCGGGGAGCCGGGGATACAGGTTAGTTTAGAGACACACTCTGCCTGCCCCAGCTCAGGAATATATCTGGCAGAGAAACATACTAATGCATTTCTGTAGGAATTCAGAACTAACATCTTCATTAAAAATAAAAGCGCGTCTCCTATGTGCTGTTTTTTTCAAATACATTCTTCAACAGAGAAATACTCATTTCTCTCCTGAATTAATTGCAGCCCTGTTGCTGATGGGTTTTGCATTCAGTTCAGCTGCTGCTTGCAGTGGGTAAGGCACTCTGGGAACCAAACCTCGGAGGGGCAGCTGCAGTTTGTGAGGAAATTATTACCATTTCGGCTGTCACTCAGCCCGATTTGTGATTAAGGGGAGCGGGAGGCTCCTCCTGTCTGGGCTGCTCCCAAAGCGGAAGTCTGCTCTCCCGGCCAGGCATGCTGCATTGTCACAACCAATGCCCGTCATCTCCCGGGCACCTCCTTCAGTACACTCAGGAGCCTGAAGCATTTAGCTTCAATTACAAACATCACTTGTCGTTTCTGGGATGCTGACTACATTAATAAACTTTTTTTTTTTTCTTTTTGGAGAATCTGATTAAAGTGTCTTGTGGATAAATAACATTTTTCTATTTTCCTTTCATTCCCGTGTTGTGTAAATGGAACAGCGGGGAAGGAGAAACACCTGAACTTTCAAGTCCCTGGAGTGGGCAGATGTGGCATCTCGTTCGGTACTCCAGATGCTCTTGCACAATCCTAGAGAGGTTTTTGTTTAACTTGGTACACTGAAGCGTTCAACCAACAGCCTCCCATTCACATGGGGGATGCGGTGAACTCTTGGAAGAGGAAGGAATGGGCCAGACTGGGCTCAAAGCATGCCGGGAAGAGAGCATGTGGCTGAGTGAGGCCGGGGATGTGAAGGTGACCTGTTGAAGGTTCTTTTCTTGCAGGGCTAAGATTTCACAGCTTGCACAGGACATTTGTGTTTCTAACCCTGCTGGTCCCTGAGAGCTTTTGCCAGTGGCTGCAGAGCTCATGGTAAAGATAGGGGTTCTAGGTTTAGACAGAACTGGAATTAAGTCCAGGCTCTGTCCTCAAGCACCTGTGTCTAGACAAGCATCTGGGGCCTCAGTCTGCCATACAGTGGAGCAACATGATAAGGCTTCCATGAGAATGACACCTAGGTAAGAAGGGCTTAACACTGTTGCCTATTAGTGTGGCTCAGGGGGGACCCTCCCAATATATGACAATCAATGAGAACCACCTGATCTTCTAACCCCCTGCAGAGTAGTTCATTGACAGTAGATTCCTAATATGTGGAACTCTTCTTTTGTTGATGGACATTTACATAATTGTTGATTTTTCATATTATAAACAGTATAACACTAAACATCCTGCTTTATCTTCTTGTAAACAAGTATGAGGATTCAATTGGAGAGATACAGAAGCAGGCATTTGTCGAGTCATTAAGCATGCAACAATTGTCCCTCTCCCGTCACACCAAGTAGCTGTATGCACAAGTATCTCTCTACTTGTCCAGGTATAGAAATGCCGGTGTTCCCATACCCCTACCACGCATGTGATATTAGCAAATTATTTCTTCCCTCAATTTTATGGATGAAAACATTTAATCATTTTCCAACAGGATGTAGGGGTATCATGTTTGAATTGATCTTCCCCGGCCATTATTTTGAATGTACAGCAGCCATCTATATTTCTTTGGGTTTGGATTTAGAAGGTGATTAAGGCTCTACCAGGCAGATATGTTGACCAGAGAAGAGAAAACAATCAGACAAAAGTAACAAATGCTGTCAGAGGTCTGCAGATTCTGGGATGAGTTTTGGATAAAATATTGTGTGCAAAGAATGAGGGGTGTGGATGAAGTTGGCTGGCCTGTTGGAACCAGAGGTGTAGGGTTCTGGACCACACTGAAGAATCTGCCTTTCATCCTATTGTCAATGAAGACCTACCTGGCAGGACTTAAGAAAGATTCTAAAGATTCAAGATGAAGTTTGCATTTCAACGAGATGCCTTTGGCCACATTGCAGAGGGAGGACTGAACATAAGGCAGTGAAAGGATAAATAGATTGACTCATGACCTATTTCAGAGGTGAAATTGACAGGGCTTGATGACTCATTAAATGTGGAGGCTGAAGACGAGGATATGCTGGATACATCTTATCAGCCTCTCAGAGCTTTGTTCTCTGGCCTTCCAGCTGGATGCAGATGTCCATGTGGAAATGTGCTGCTGAAAATGTGGTCCATGGACCAGCATCATCAGCAATCACTTGGGAACTTGTTGAGAATGCAAATTCCTGGCCCCACCTTACACCTACTGAACCACAATCTCTGGTAGTAGGTCACCTCCAAGTGACTATCTTGCACACTAAAATTCGAGAAGCTCTGATGTCCAAGATTCCATTCAAAATTCCAGATAGAAGGAGTTTAAATCTCTGAGTCACTATTTGGAGGAGAGCCACTCAGGAAAGCCAGCTAACAGTATATTACCTGCATTGCATTCTATGCGGGGAAAAATAAATACTTATCTGGTTAAGTCACCGAGATAATTACCATTTGTCACAGGATTAGCCTGGTCTACAATGACCAATACACAGTTAATTTAGGTGAGGGTCCAGATTTTTACTTAGTGGCTCTCCTACCAGACTTTTTAGATCCCCGCTCTGGGAGAAGGTTGTTTTTATAATCGACGGTCAGGTTTGCAGCGTGCAGGTGGCCACAAGAGAGTAGGGCTAAGGTTACATCCTTGCCTTTCTGTGGAGAAGGAAGGGGACCGGGACCAGCACAGCTGGCTGAGCAGCGATCTTGATGTCTGATAAAATACTTTTAAAGACCCCTTTCCTCCTTGTTTGGGTCTGACCTTCTTCAAATTGAGAAGTGGCCATAGTAATTTCTTCACTGAGGAAGGACTAGAGAATAAAATCAGAAAAAAAAAAAAATCTCCTCTCACTTTCTTAGTTCCTGTCTACCACCCCAACCCCCTAAACCACAGCTGCCTCACCGAACAAACACCTGTATCACAGCTTGCTAGGTGCCTTTAGTCAAGTATCCTGTGTTTCTCCATCTAGGGAAAAAAAAAAAAAAAGGAAAAAGGAAAATAATACACATGACGGCAACCTGGCTTCACTTTGTGTGCTTGTAGCACACAGTTCCTAGAGACCGTGTAGATCACTGGGCTGAAGAACATCCTGAGGCTTTGTCGTAACAGTGCGTGAAAGCGCTAGTTATGCCATCACTTAGCGTTGCTGCAGAAGGCCAGTCTTGTTCTGGTTACTGCCCTGCTTGCTATTTCCGAAAGCCTTCTCTCTGACCCCACACACTTTCTGCTCTGCCTGCAGAGTGAACATGCACTCAGGGGTCTTAAGATTCTCTCTGGATCCTTGGGGATTTGAGCCAGGAGCCCTTGCGCCCTGCAGGACTGCCTCATTGGCATCTCAGAAGGTTAGTGTCTCAGGAAAGTGCAGAGAAGAGAAGTGATACCCGCTGCTCACTATATGCTTCAAACAGCAGGTCCAGGTTAAACAGAGCATCCTTGTATTTTGGCACTGGAAGAGGCATCCTAAGCCACTTAACCCAATGCTCTCTGTACTAGGAAACCACAAACTATTGCCTGTGGGCCAAATCTGGCCCACCACCTGTTCTTGTACAGCTCACAAGCTAAAAATGGGTGTTGTATTTTTAAATGACAAAAGAAAAAAGAAAATCTAGTGACACAGAATTAGACATACATGTCATAAAAAATTATATGGAATTCACATTTCAGTGTCCGTAAGTTTTATTGGAACATAGCCATGCTCACTTGTTTCCATATCATCTGTCATCGCTTTTGCATTGTGGCATGGTCGACTGGTTGAAATGGAGGCACCTATGGCCTGCAAAGTCTAAAATGTTTATGCTGAGGCCTTTTCCAAGAGTCTGTGACCTCTGATCTCAAGAGTTGGGGAACTGGAGGCTTATAGCAATACTTTCCCACACTATCAAATAGACTTCCTGGACTGACACAGCCTCGGTGTAGCTACTTTTTAAATTATTGGGAGGGATGGGATAGTTTTGAGGGTTTTCCAATTTGAAAATGGGGCTTTGGACAGGGCGTGGAGTCAGGCGATGTGTTGCCTGAAGGTCCTGGAGCTCACACAGGTGCGAAAGAACACGCTCTGTTGGCAGTGGCTTCACCTTAGGGAGGAGACCAAAAGGGAGCTTCAGTGGAGAAGGCTTTGCTTTCACAGGTGCCGTTCTTTTTAATTAGGGCGTGTGTTGCTGAGGCCCAGCTCCACCCCAGAGGCATCATGGGAAGGGGTGGAATCCATCAGACATCAAACAAATGGTTTTGGGTGAGAGCATCTTATAGTCGGCAGATACTTAACTGTGGGGCTCATCGCTTCCAATGAGAGCTCAGGAAATCAAGATGCAATTTAAGATGGCATTTCCAACCTTCTCCGGAAATGGGGGGACATCAGCTTTATTTATTAATTCTATCTTGCCAGCTTCCAATTTGGTGCAAACAGTTATGGCTTGCAGCACGTTTGCACCTTGCAACTAGCAGAGTTAATTTAATGAAATGAGTAGTCTTCTGATGACCTGAAGGGAAGAAACACATTAATCTGGAAACTATCAAACCTGTCTGACATGTATTATTGTAGGACTCAGAAAAAATAAACAGTTTATGTAGAAGATTAAGTGGCAGTGTGGATTTGCTTTTGACATATCTTGTCTCCAAATCTAAGTTGGGGATTTATTATCGTGCTATCATGTCACAGCTATCTCATTTATATGATAACACATCTGTAATGTTTTACAAGTGCAGCACTACTTGTTCGAAATGGGCCTTTTTTAAGTCCTAAATTATAGTACCTGGAGAGGCATGCATAATTATAGTGCGTGTTAGCAAATGAGAGGGTGCATTTTCCACCCGCACTCAGCATTAATCGTCAGCACAGTGGGTGCAATAAAATCATAATTGCTTTTTCCAAACTTCTCATCTGAGCTGTATAGGTTGAAGTCGGTGGTTTGGTGGAGAGATGCCTCCTGTTATGGTGGGTGGAGGCCTCCTTGCATCTTCGCAGAGAGTCCCTGGAATTATGGCTTGAGATAGTCAGGCAGAGAGCCTGACCCCCCTGGGTTTACACCTGAGGTCTTTTGATCTCAGTTATACTCTCAGCTCTGTACGTCTGAAAATGCTGTAGGATGGTGATTCTGGGTCCTGGTTTGGAACTGAGTTTGGATTCCAGCACTGTGTTTCAATTTTGGACAAATTATCTCACTTCACTGAACAACTGTTTTGTCCTGTGGAATTGAAAGATGGTAATGCCTAAGTCAGTGGTTCTTAAGGCAATTAACAATGTTTCTAAAGCACGAAATTCACCTGTGATAAATAGTAGATGTCATTACAACTCTCTCTCCTGAAGATCATCGTTTAAGCCTTCGCTGTCTGATGGGGCAGTCACTGGCCACACGTGGCTGTAGAACACCTGTAATGTGCCCAGTCCCCATTGAGAAGGGCTAGAATACAAAACACCACTTTTGAAGACTAAGTATGAAAAATAATGTAAAATACATCAATAATGTTTTACATTGATTACATTTTGAAGTGATAATATTTTGATTATTGGCCTAAATATATTACAATAAATTCTACTTATTTCTTTTTACTTGCTTATTGTAACTAGGACATTTAAAATTACACAAAACTCTGATATTATAGTTTTATTGGACAGAAGTGATCTGAACAGATGAATGCTGGCCAAAATGTGATATGCGCGTGTGTCTTCAGTTCTAACTCATTATTCCTGGTATTAATATTATTTTCATTAATGTATGCTTTAGAAAAAGGTATTTTCGATGGTTTACTACAGAAAAACAGACCTAGTGATTGCAATGAACCACTTAATTTAACTCTAAGCTCCCTGGTGGCGACAGCAAAAAAAAAAAAAAAAAAAAAGAACACATATTTGGGTCCTATGGGTCTTTTTAGAAGATGAGGGAGGGAATCACATCACATACGTTCATTAAAAAGAGGAGCTTTCTCCTGGCACTGAGTTCTCAGAGGACCATTTCCCGGTGCAATCCTGAAGTTGCACCTACTCCTGCACCTCTCCATCTTCCTTAAGCAAGGCTTTTATGGACTTAGAACTGCTGTGACTCATACAAGCTCAGTGACGATAATTACACCTCCCTTTGTTTATGTAAATTATCTGATTTGATCCTCAAAGCAGCCCTGCAGGATGGGCCGTCCAGGGACTATTGTTCCTTCTTTATGGGTGAGGAACCTGAGGATCAGGTAGGGCTTTGGTGACTTGCTCAAGATTTTATAGCCAGCAAGTGGCAGGGCCAAGGCTCAAACCCTCATCGCCCAAAGTGGAAACACCCTGTGCTTTTGGCAGTCATGGACACTTTAGTGTGAAAGAAAGCTCAGAGGAGTAACTGATGGGAGAAAGCAAAGAGCTTCAGGACCCCTGCCAAGAAAGGGGACCCACATGCAGCTGGGAGGCTGATAACTCCAAAGACGAACTTTACTTTAGCCATGTAGGAGAAACAGATGTGTTTACACACGTGCTGCTTCTTTTACTAACAGTGGCACACCAAACTCAAGTGGCACACCTATGTCTGGGCCTCAAGGGGTGACTGAAAGGAGAGTCACCTCTCAGGGCTGTTCTCCTGGAACTTTAACACACACACCAGTCACCTCGGACCTTGTCACAATGCAGATTCCATTCAGAGGCCTGGGGAGGGGACAGGGCATTTGCATTTCTGCGGGGCTCCCAGGTGGTACCTGTTCCATGGCCTGAGGGTTGAGTAGTGAACTCCAAGATGTTTGTCAATTGCATTTCCCCAAAACTGCCTCAACCATAGTACTTTATGCAAAGGTAGAAGACAGAGTCTCACCCATGGCTATAAACGGAAACCTCCCTGGGGATTGTTGAGCAGTGCTGATGCTGGAGACCCGCCCTCGATCAATTAAGTTAAACAGTTTTGGGAGAGGGGCTCTGAGATTGGTCATTTTTCACCTTCCCCTGGGTGACTACGTTTGTGAACAGTGGAATCACGTAGCTTAGAAGTTTTCTTCTGCCTGGGAATTGCCCGAGTACCCCAAATCTGAGCACTGGCTGCCCAGAGGCTTTCTTCCCTTCCACCCCAAACAAGGACGTATCACATCACCCGGTCATCCATTCCTCAATTCAATTTTGAGGGCCAACAGCGTGCAAAGCACTGACTTCTCTATGGATGTAGTCTGACAGCAGTGGAAAAGGGCCCGGCCTTCTAGGCATTTATATGCAAGTGGGTCAAACTGCTGGTACAGTCGTGACTGAGAGGAGTCATTTCGGATGGGGGTATGTGCCATGAAAGAAATACAATGGAAACGGAGTCGAGAGTTACTACTGGGAGTTAGTGGCGGCAGTGTCTACAGGGTGCACTCAAACAAAATGTCGAATGTAAAAAATATATAAAGATAAGAAAGGCTCTTTGGCAAGGGGGTGGCACTCTGGAGAGGCTTTGCTTTTTCTGTCCTCTTAGATACTTGCCTTGAGTCCAAGATGGAGAATGACGGTCAGCAGCAGCCGCCCTCTGTGGCCCGGCCTACGGCGGAGCTGAGGGGTGCTGAGGGCAGGGACCAGCCCTATGAAGAGCGGGGCAAGGGGATTCTAGCAGAATGGACCTCTGAGTTCACAGGTGGGACCAGCTACCAAGAGACCAAAGTTAGGATCTCAGCCGTCTTTCACCCCGGACGGTTTTAGGAAAATCGGCAGAGAATTGTAAAAATCTAGATTCTCGGGTCTCACCCCCAGGCTGGTCCCTCAGAATCTGTAGGGTGGGGTCTGAACATCTGCATCCAGATGTTAAAAGCAACTCGGGTGACTCCGATGCCACCCCTAAATGAAGACACCACAATCTAGACTTTGAAAAGTACCAACCTTAGCAAGAAATAAAAGGTATGTTGTCAGGTCTTCTCTCTGCTAAGCAAACGGCTCCCATTTCTTGAAACTACTGGCGCAGTAGCCGAAGCAGCCTCCAGAATTCGCACATCGTCCCCTTTCTTTTCCCCTTGAATAAACAGCTGGCGAATATGACATCAATTTAACTGTAATGACTGCTTTTAATTTATATTTTAAATCTATACTGTTAGTGTACATTGGGATCCTGGCTGGTGCCAACTGCTCTGGCCGCACGTCTGGTTTTCATTTGCTCTTTGAGTTCCTTTAGGGTAGTCGCGTTCAGAGGCCTGGTTTAATGCATAACCCTAATTGCAACGTGGAATTAAGTCGGTGCTGACTGTAGCATTTTCAGTCTTAGACTCAAATGAAAGTATCTAATAGGATGGGGAAAGAAAAGTCTCTCCAGAGTGCCACCCTTTGCCAGTGCCTTATCTTTATAAATTTTTTACATTCAACTTTTTTTTTTTTTAATTGAGTGCATAATGTGGCTATAAACCAGCAGGTTAGATAATGTGGTCAGGCTGCTGGTTTACATATGTCTCTTCTCAGTTTCAAAGTGTCGCCTTCTCCCCTTCTTACTCTGAAACCGGCCTCCATTATTGTTAAGAATTCTGGTGGCTTGGAAGTAAGGACAGAAATGCAGGCTGAGCTCTTTCCTGCAAGTAACGCTTAGTTGCTGAGTCCCTCCTGGACTCTCAAAGGCTTTGAAAGAAGCTAGGTTGCCAGCTGATAGTTATTTCCAACAGTTGCTGGCCAGAGATCTGCTATGTCAAGGATTAAATCTCATATTTTCACATCAAACGTATAAAGAAACAGAGAAGATTTCCTCCAAAACGGCAAGAACCTCTCCATAAACGAAGAGGTAGCTGTGACAGCGCAAACACACCCATATTTCTTGGAAAATACAGATAAAAGGAGACATCGAGTGAAAGCTGAGTGGTGGATGGAAAAGAAGCTGAGTTGGATCAGGCCGTATTGAACTGGGGCAGGAGAGACAAGTCTGGAGCAGTGGCAGTGCCCAGCTCTGTGCTGGATGGCACAGTCCTCGCTGTACAAATATTTGCTGAGTGAAAGTTAGTCATTCACAGAGATATGTTAATTCTTCTCCGAAATATTTCCTGTACATTGGTTTTCCTACTTGTTTCTTCCTTCACTCATTCATCATGCTGTTTCTTGAGTAATTGCCGTACTAGGTGTTGGGGCCGTGGGAAACCTTGGTGATAGAACATGAGCCAGAGGGTCATGTCTCTGCACTCCTGGACCTGCCAGTTCAGCCACAAACGGGGAAGAAAATGTATGAGAAGACCTAAGTGCCCAGGTGACTTAGTAAAGGCCAGTGAATGATACCACGGAGCACTAGCAGGTATCTGACCCAGACCGAAGGGGACAGGAAGGGGACAGAACACCCACTCTGATGCATCGTTCTGGAGTCATGACGGAGACCTAAATCATGGAGGCCGGTGTGAGACGGCCACATGAGAAACTTAGTATTGAAAGAGGTGATATTGTTGAAGATGCTTTTGAGTCCCATCAGTTTCTTTTTTCATGTGGACCCATGGCAGAAACTTTTCTCTGGTCTCGATACCAGGAGATGCTGTGGCTTTTCTTAGTTTGGTGTATCTTAGGAGCAGTACAGACTTTGTCACTGAAGTCTCGGGCTTGCCTGAGAGCTAGATAACTTTGAGTCACTTTTGTACCTCATTCCTGGAAACTGCACAGGATCATCGAGTGCACTGTTTATATATTAATATTACCCTGATCTTAGTATTTTTCTTTCCTTATTTTCCCATTTTATCTAATTCCTTTGTTTTATTATTTTGGACTTTATACTTTTTTTTTTTTTTTTGGAAACTATCTCAAATCCACTAGGAACAAGGAAACAAGGGCAGGAGGAAGAAAGTTTGGTTTCGTTTTAGAAGAGCTTCCAGGCTAGTCTAGGAGCAAATTTGGTGTCAGTGAAATCATTTGAGAAAATAAGCATCTTCAAATGGGACAATGTAATCAAAGTTGAGAGAAAGGAGAAATGGGGATGGGGTGGGGCTTAAAAGTTAGTTTTTAATCGTGGGGTGATTCAAAATAGTTAAAAAAAAAAAAAGGCAAAACGAGAGCAAGCCCTTCCAGTTTCTCCAAATCCTGGACATCTGACACACAGCCAATGTCAATATTAGCTAAAGAGATTTGGCTCTATTCAGTTGGATCAAAAATAAATCAGGAGGGTGCTTATAAACAGGACTTAGAAGAGGGACACACACACCATGACTAAGAACGATAATTACAGGCTTTAATAAATGCTAACTTAGTGATAACAACTTTATAGAGAGTTGTTTATGCCAAGATCTGACATTAGCTAATTTGGGATTTCAGCCATTGACCAAAAAGTCCACTGGTGTGTCCACTTGAAATCTCATATCTCCTCCACTTCCACTGCCCCCAATCTAATGACTTCAACCAGCTGCCTTGCAGTGGTCTGTTCCAGGCGTGGCTCAGGTTTTCCCCAGGGTGGGGCCTGGACATACCTCGCTGATGCACATTCATCAACCACCCCGAGGCTCACTGTTCACTGGATCGTGTCTTTATTCGTCTGCAAAGGGCGCACTGAATCCCAACGTGGAAATTCGGGCAGTGAGGGTCTGGGTTTTTCTCCCTCCCTTGTTCTCTGTCTGGGAGATCGTGGTCCATGATACTTCCAGACCATAACAGAGAAAGAAATGTTTTTCTTCAGGATGCACTGGGAGTCATGAGAAAAGAGGGGGGACCAAAATTCCATCCGATGATTCTAGCAGAGGTCCGAGCATGTGAAGCAAAACACTGTACATTAGGTCACCCCTAGTTTCTCCTAAGCCAGAATTGTCCATGACACACGGTTGTGTAGATGCAGCGACATAGTGCCGAAAGCCTGGGTTTTAGTCCGACGCATCTGTGTCTGAACTCTGCTGCCCTAATTACCAATGGCGTTACGTGAGACAAGCACACTTCAGCCTTCTAAGGTCGGTCTCCTCACTGGTAAAACAGCAAGGGCATTAACTGCTCTACAATATTGCTCTAAAGCTTCTAAGTGGTAGTGAATGGCGTTGAAGTTCTGTGATCGTGCCTGTTACGTGGCAGATCCCCGATTAATCACAGCTAACATTTCTCAGGTTATTATATGCCGGGCACTTTGCACAACAATTTACATGTGGTAAACAATTCATTACTAATTTTATTATAGTCTTCCCCCAAGTAAGTTCCAAGAGGAATATCCTGAGGGCATAGTAGCTACTCAATAAAAATTTGTTAGATGAATGACCAGTGTCATTTAATCCTGAAAAGAATCTCAATTAACTTAGTTCTCTGAGTATCCCTATTTGTCAGATGGGGAAATGGAGGCAGGGGCAGTTAAATAACTTGGGCAAGGCTGTGCCCAGCTAGCAAGTGCCAGGGTAAGGATTTAAATGCAGGCACTCCTGGAGCCTCCAGCCTGACCCAGGACACTGCACCAGCTCTGGACATACTTTTATGGTGGAGTAAGCAATTCCTGTGGCTTTCTCCAGTCTTCCTCCCTTCTCTGCCAAATGTTAGTATACTCAAGGCCCTGGGGGAAGTCCTGCTCAGGGCCTAGCTGTCAATAAGACAGCGCCTGGATTTAGAGCCTGTGAGCGTGTGCCGGGGACATAAAACAGCACACAGTACATGAAGTCCCGGGAATGACTCTTTGACACCAAAGCCATGCAGACGAGGAAGCTGTGAGCCTCTTGGCGGGCCCCAGCTTGCTGCCTGTAAGTTGTTTCTGAGAGGGTGATCTGGCCTCCATCCACAGCGTGTTCATGGAGGCTCCACACCAAGGCTTCTGAAGGCAGGGAAACCTCTCCCTGGGACTGTGGTCTCGGGCGCTTTGGGTTCCATGAGAGGCCGGGAAGAGGAGTGGGTGAGGGCCCCGGGCTGGGAGGCGGCCGGAGAGGCAGAGGTGGAAAAGCAGAGACGGTCGGCTTCCTGCTTCCCCACCGCTGCTGCTCTCTCTGCTCAGGCCCTGCAAGCCAAGCACTTTTTCTTTTTTCTTTTCCTTCATTCTGCTTAAGCCTTAATGCAAGGCCTTTTCCTTCCTTCTGGAGGGAAGGAAGGAAGGAAGTAGGCAGAGGAAGGAAGGAAGGACGGAAGGAGGGGGCCAGGGGGAGGGCGAGGGGGAGGGAGAGGAGGGAGGGAGGGAGGCGGGAGGGAGGAGTGGAGGAGGGAGGGAGGGGGGGAGGGAGGGGGGAGGGGGGGAAGGAGGGGGGGGAATCGGGGGTAGGGAGGGCGGAACGGCGGAAGGGAAGACGGGCAGGGAAGGGAAGGGAAGGAACTTCCTCCTTTCCTTTCCTTTACGGGCCTTTCCTTTTTTTCTTCTTTTTCTTTCTTGCTTTCTTCTTTTTTCTTCTTTCTTTCTTGCCTTAATTCCTTCTTTCCTTCCTTCCTTCCTTCCTTCCTTCCTTCCTTCCTTCCTTCCTTCTTTCCTTCTCTTCTCCCTCCATCTTTATCTTTTTTCTTGCTTGCTTCTTTTTACTTTTTATTTTTTTTCTTTCTCACCCTCATTTTCTTTCTTTTTTAAAAATCCTTTCCCTCTCTCTGTTGCTTCATTTCTCTGTCTCCCCATCTCCTCTCACCCTCTCTCTACCTCTCAATCTCCTTTCTCTCTTCCCTGATACCTCACCCTGTGTTTCCCTTTCTCCTTCTCTCCATCTCTCTCTCACCCTGTTCAGTGTCTCTCTTTCTCCCCTTTCCCTCTTTCTTTTTCCTTGAGAATTTGAGGTGTTTTCTTAAAACCATTGCAGTCTAAGGGAGAGTTAGAAAAATAAACAGCCAGCTACTGAAGAGATTGAGACCCTCTCTGACAGTTCAGAGTCCGGACTTTGACAACCCTGTCCTAGAGCAGCCAGAGCCCTCATGTGAGAACGGCTGGTAAATTCTCCCTAAGAGTTCGAGCATTCAGATCGTGCGGATGTAAACCTTTCTCAATGTGTCTCTGTACCGCTTTTTCCTTTAAGTGCATGCATCCTCGGCTCAGGAAAACAGAGAGAAAACGACCTTCTTATGACCATTCACTTCCCAAACACAGCAGACGTGGGATGTAGCTCTGTAAATTACGTGTCCTTAACAGCCAGTTTCACTCTGAGTTGTGGGGCCCAGAATGAGGGAGATGGATCTTCCTGCGTACATCCTTCATTTATTTTGTTCCTCCACAAACATGGACTGAGCACATACTCTGTGCCAGGCATTTTTCTAGACACGGGAGATAACAACCTTGAGCAAGTCACCTTCTAGCCCTGCTCTCAGCCCTGTTCTTAGCAGAGAAACTAAATCCACATGCAACACTTAAGGGGCAGATTAGACAGCTGATAAAGAAGCTTCTTATCTCGTTAAGGTTCAAATAACAAGAGATCACAGAGCTTTTCTTCTGGGACCCAGCCATTTGGAGAAGTGGAGTTTGCTATGAATTAGGGCAGTTGCCTGGGTTTGCAAAGAGCCACCTCAGGTCTCCCATGCTGCAGCCGAGCGACGCTTTCTGTGGAAGCCTCCCAGGGTTCTTGATCCTATTAGTAAATGACGGAAAACAGTGTTCACTAATCAAATGAGAACCATCGACTGAAGCTGGCTGGGTTTTTGGTTCTAAGCAAGGCGCCCGGGATGCGTGGTTCCTAAGCCTTACAGTCACCCTACAAGAGCAGCACTGTTAGTTCACCTTACAGATGAAGAAACTGAGGCTCCAAGGTTGGAGCTCTTCCCGCTGCATTCTCACTCTTGGAAGCTTCTAGGAAATGCCCAGTCTGGCCTCATTATTCTTAGAAATCCTTGGATATTTTGCGATGTTCCAGAAATAACAATACCCCAATGTTTGCAAAGCCAGTACATTCTAAAACGTGGGTAAATATTAAAAAAAAACATTTAAAGGTCTCGCTTTAAGAACTTTGAATCAGAGAAAAGCTGGTAAGGAGCATCCTTTTAAAAGTGCTTTCCTGAATCTCTTAACCTACCTGATGTTCAGAGATGTTTTGGAAAATTCATTGGATCCATTCTCTTACTCTCATTTTTCAAGCCAAGTAAGGCAGGGAGAAGTTCATTTCCTTGGCCATGGTCCCCAAGCTGTGTGCTTGGAAAGTGCATCATTTTTGTTTGAATCAGTGATTCTCACTAGAGGTAATTTTGTACTCCAGGTGACATTCAGCAATGTCTGGAGACATTTTTATATGTCACAATGGGGGTGGTGGGTGCTATTAGCATCTATTGGGTGAAGGTTCAGGAGTGCTGCTAAACATTCTGTAATGCACAGTATGGTTCCCTCTACAGAGAATTAGCCAGCCCCAAATGTCCCTAGTGCTGAGGTCGAGAAACTCTGGTTTATATCAAGGGAGACGTACTCTAAGATTTTGGTTTTAGAGAGCTATGTCTGGAAGTACTATGACAGACAGAGTGAGCAGAAGTGAGCCTGAATATGGGGAGAGGAGCGGGTGGGAGCAAACTCTGGGTGTCTGAGGGATATTTTCTTGGTTGAATTACAACAGTCTTGCTATGTAAGGCCTACTTATGAAGACATCATCTGGATGTCACACATGGTAGAACAAACAGCACTTCGGTCGGCGGTGGTCTGCCTCGGGATCTAGGGCCAAGTTATACATTTATCTTTCTGTCAGTTGTTTACCGAACACAGGACATAATGAGCACTGTAACTGTAGCCATCTTCACTGAGCGCACGGTCACTTCTAGCACAGTAAGGTGATTTCTCCAGCATGGGAACCGTGGGAGAGGGTGGCACTCCGAGGCATAAGCTAAGCACTAAGAAATGCTGACTTAAGGCTTGAATTTGAACTGCTGAAAAGAGACTTGGGTTCAGCACTGCATTATTCTGATGCTCGGGCACCCTATCGAAGAGCCTCATGCAGTTGAAAAACTTTCTTATACTATTGACAATACGGTCATGGTTAATGTCCCACGGGAGCCTAGAAAGATAAGCTAAGCTTAAATTTTGTTACAATTATGTTTAAAGAAGGTAGAAAAAAAGAACTATTTCTCATGTACCCACTATGATTCAAGCACTGAACTGGGCACTTTATATACAATATCCAATTTAATAATATGTACCTGGCACCTATTGAATGCTAACGCTAATGCCGTGAGGTAGCTGCTATTATTATCCTCATTTTACAGATGAAGAACCTTAAAGAATGTCATAAAAGAGGTACAAAAATGAATTGGGGCCTTTGGTGTGATCTCTACTTAATGACTTCCAAAGAGTTAAGTATAGAAATAGGAGTGAAAGAGAAACCGTACAGTGGTAAACCCTGACAAACATGACCTTAGCCAGGTGATCAAGGTCAATGCCAACAGTAATGTTATGCGGATAGCATTTACTTTTGATATTACATGATGAAAATGGCACTTTTTCCCTGTGGCCTTCCTCTCGCAAGCTCATAACCCCAGTATAATTAGGGGAAAAATCAAGCTGATCATAATTGAGGGATATTCCATAAAATACCTGACCAATACTCTTTGAAACCGTCAAGGTCATTAAGAATAAAGAATAAAGAATATTCTGGGAAACTGCCATAGCCAAGGCGAGCCTAAGGAGATATGGTGATTAAATGTAATATGGTATCCTGATAGAATCCTGGAACATAAAAGGAACACTAGGTAAAAGCTAAGGAAATCTGGAGAAAGTATGTACTTCATTCAATTATAATGTACTAATGTTGGTTCGTTAATTCTAACAAATGAACATATACTAATATAAGACACTAACAATAGGGGGAACTGGGTGTGGATTTTTTGAGAATTTTATACTATCTTCATGCTCTTTCTGTAAACCTAAAATCGTTCTAAAATTTAAAAACTTTTAAAGGAGTTGGGGAAATGTGGCTCTCTATTGAGATGGAGAAGCCAAAGAAAGTTCCAGAGAACAGGTGGTACTGGAGATGGGCATGGAAGTACAGGTGATGTTAAGTTAGCCGAGATGAGTGAGGAGAACCAGGCGGATGAGCAGTAGCTTAGGGCTGGAAGTAGTCAACCAGTACATGAAAACTGGCTGTAAATTAGGGTCACATTCCATAGCCCTAAATGTGTTTTTTAAAACAATTTCAATTACAGTTGACATATAATATTATGTTAGTTTCGGGTTACAACATGGTGATTAGACATTTATATAATTTACAAAGTGATCACCTCAATAAGCCTAGTACCCAGATGACACCACACATAGTTATTATATAATAGTTATTATAATGTTATTGATTATATTCCCTATGCTATATTTTACATCCCCATATTTGATTTTATAACTGGCAATTTCTATTTCTTAATCTTTTTACCTTTTTTACATATCCCTCTATACCCCCTCCCATCTGGCAACCATCAAAATGTTCTCTGTATCTGTGAGCTTGTTTCTGTCTTGTTTGTTCATTTATTTTGTTTTTTTAGAGTGTACATGTAAGTGAAATCTTATGGTATTTGTCTTTCTCTGTCTGATTTATTTCACTTAGCGTAATACTCTCTAGATTCATTCACATTGTCATCCTAAATGACCTTGAAGAAAGTTTATAGTTTATATAAGGAAAAAGAGCACAATGGAAAGTAAAGGTAGACTACCATATCAGTAGGATGTATTCACCTGTAAATAAGATTGGGTGTAGGCTGGTTAGGTGACTCCATGATGTCCTCAAAGACTCAGGCTTTTTTCAAAAGTGTTTTGTCATTCCAATGCTGTTGGCTTTTTCCTCTCAAGTATTTGCCTCATGGTCACAATACGGCTGCTATAGCTCTGGGTATTACATCCTCATTCTTCATTCAAAGACACAAAGCAGGTGGTAAGAAGGAAGTTTGCTTTTATCAGGAGGATCAAAACTTTCCTCCAAATTTCCCAGCGGACTTACATTCCACTGGCAAAAATTTAAGTGCATGGTTATCCTGAGCTCTAAGAGTAAGCTAGCTTCTGATAAAGGGTAATATGACTATATTCTTGACTTGGATAGATCATTATTCTTCTCTTGCGATTTGTTACATTGGTGCTTTAAAAATCAGAGGTTCTGTTAGTATAGAGAAGGAGAAATGGCTCTTTAGTTGCTAACAGTATCTGTCATAGCTATGACACTGTATATACATGATAAGTTTTCCTTTCTATAATATATATTTCTGTTCCTTACTAGCTTTTTGACTTTGTGAAACATACTTAACTTCACCATGCCTCCATTTCCTTACCTGTAAAGTGGGGATGATAATAATAATACTTTCACTCAAGACAATTGTTCAGGTGAGATCATTCCTGTAAAGTGCATGGAAGAGCACCTGTCACTTAGCAATCCCTTAATAAGTGTTGTTGTTGTTTATGATTGTGATGATGAAGATGGTGATAATGATGATGATAATGATATTATTAATTGTCATTATCCTTGAAAAATGAATTTCATTTCTTAGGCTTTATTTTTCTGTCCCAAAGTATTTTTAGCAAAATCTTGGAAATGTAATAGTATTCAGGAAAAACTTCTTGATTAATTTTCTAACTGCTCCACCATTTCTGCACTTTTAAGTTACAAAATTCACCATGTTGCATGCCTTTTAAATATATATCAATGGGTCCTGATCTTTATAAGATAAAACAAGGCATAAAACATCCTCCAGAAGCGCTCCCTCCACCCTCAACCTTATTTTTCACATCTCTCTCATCTATGTACAACCTAGTAATGCTGGTCTTAAAAATTCCCAGCTCTACCATCGCATTTGTATGTGTTTACAGATATTTTTTCCTTTGAACATTTGGTTTCCTCTACCTGGAGTATACTTCCACTCTCCCTGTACATTTGGAAGACTCCTGTTCATCTTTCAAAACCTTTCTTTGACATCATCTTCTCTGGGCTGTCTTTTGAGATGTCACTTCTTGCCCAGTAGTGTAATATCAATATTTTGTGTTATGTTTATACTTTCTATCTATGTCTATTGCTTATGTTGTTATCGTTTTATAATTTCATATTAATCCTCTGTCTTCACTTTTAAACTATACATCCAGGGTCAGAAAAAAAACTGTCTTCTGCTTCTAGTCACAAAGTTTAGTTTGGGGTATATAAAAAATTCTTATTATTTTCTTGAATCGAATCCTTTATTGAATAGATTTCTTACATCTCTAAAGTACTACACTTCCATAAAAGATAGCCCTATCATGTGATGGATGTTACCTACACTAACTGTGGGAATCATTTTGCAATATATACAAATTTTGAATCACTTGAATATTGAATACCTGCAATTAATATTATGTTATATGTCACATTTCAATTTAAAAAATAGCTTTGTCTGTGAAACCCCTGAACTCGTGATAGGTTTCACTTGC
The DNA here is from genome assembly GCF_014176215.1 of Rousettus aegyptiacus. Lineage (NCBI taxonomy): Eukaryota > Metazoa > Chordata > Mammalia > Chiroptera > Pteropodidae > Rousettus > Rousettus aegyptiacus. The sequence goes on along the minus strand of NW_023416289.1, from coordinate 23,473,051 downwards.
TAATAACAGAATAATCCTCTTTATAGATGCTTAGTGGTTCTTCTAGTATTGTCCACACAGCTTACCAACCATCTCATGGCTTCTTCTTATTCTCTATGGGTTCAAATACATTGGGAGCCTAAATTTCTCACTCTGTTATTGTTAACAAGTAAAACATCCAACCAGGCTATTCTGCAAGTTGACTGGTTGGAAGAGAGCAAGACCCTCCTGTCTCGGTATGGATAAGTTGATGCCTTTTTCTCCAGCTGTGATCCTATCAGACAGTCATCACTTCATTGATACTGAAGCCCTTGACTTAGTTGCTTGTTTATAGTCCTATTGCCCAACTCTTTGGTTGGTACCAAGCCACACTCTGAGCAACCAGACTAGATCAAGCTTTATGTTACTTTAGATGGCAGTAGCAAACACAGCCAAAGAGAGGACCAAGTGTTGGTACAGAAACAAATACCCATTATCTTATCCAGGGTTTTACCAAGAGGTGATGGAGGAAGTCAGAAGCCAAGGATTCTAGTAACGGGTTTAGAAAAAGAGTGCATGTTGGTTCAAGACCAAGTGTATGAAAAAAAGAATAATTTCTCTTAGGTTCTTATTGGTTGCTGGGTCTTATTGTGGGAAAGGTTGTATGAGGGGAAAAGGCATGGGATGGGCATAACTGTCCCATGGAGCTGACGCCTCTGTCTGGTGTGATGGGAAGGGCAGAATTTCCATTATCTCTCACTTTTACCCCAAGTCGCCTTGTAATTTCGGTTTCATGTTTCTTTCAACACTACCCATTTTATCCCCTGAAAACATCAGCTGTCCTTAAGGGTTCTTTAAAGAGGGGATTAAGCAGCATTTAGAACTTTGTCCAGTACCCTATTCTAATGAAATGTGTTGTTACTTGAAAGAATTATTTAAGCCTATGTAAATTGGTCAATGTGAGAAGATGCGGTTGAGTGGAGGCAGGCAGAGTTAAGTTGGTGATAAAAATAGTTTTATCTGCATTTGGACTGATTTTGAAAAGGTTTTTAACCATTGCAACTGAATCCTTTTCAGAACTCTTGCTTTTTTTTTTTTTCTTTCTTTTTTACGCGAGTTGCTATGAGAACATGAATCATCTCTTTAGCACAATGACAGCAAGTGTAGCATTTAGGAGCGGACCCTGATTTTTCAGTTTGTTCTTTGCTCTCAAAAAGATAAGCTGTTGTTATTTCTTTCTTCTTGAACAAGCGCACCATGATTGCTGAAGTGGGAAGAATAATTGGACCAAATAGTCATGCGATTAATGCAAACAGAGAGAATTCATCTGTTTCAAGTACAGTAAATGCACTTCTGAAGATGCGCGAGCTTGCTTTCTCTGTTTATTCTTGGGCTGGGGAACAAATGTTGCTGAGTTCACTGCCACAAATTCCCATGTTTCTTCCATGGGGTGGAGACCTTAAATGAACTGAGTTAAGGCTAGAAATCAGAAATCAGCCCTGTCTGAGGAGTGGGGGGGCTTGGAAGGGAGCATAAGGGAGAGCGCTGCTTCCCGCCTTCCCCCTCTGCCTGGGAGGTTAAGAGGACTTCTGCTTTCTTAAGGATATGTTTCAATTATAAGATGACATGACCAATTGAAACAGAAGGGAAATTAGCATGGATTAGAGCCTTCAGGCATTGAGCTCTGTATTCAGCATTTATCTCATTTAGATGCCACGGACATAAGGCAGGTTCCAGTTACTTCTATTGGACAGATAAGGAAACTGAGATTCAGAAGCAAGTGTCCAAACTAACTCGCAACACTGGTATGCCGAAGGGCTGGGGTTTGAATCCACGTCTTTCTGGCTCAGCGTCGTGGTGAGGGCATGGGCTTTGGGGCCAGACTGCCTGCTTTCGAATTCTGACTCTGCTAGGTTGTAACTGTGACCTTGAGGGATGTCACCTCTCAGCACCTCAGTTTCCCATCTGTCAAAAATCAGGGAATGAAACTACTACTTAACTAATAGAGCTGTTTTAAGGATTAAATGAGTTATTATGTGAAAAGAACATAGAATTGTGCCTGTCACACAGAATGTCCCTAATGTCCCTGATTTCTCAATGCCCAGGTGCTTTTGCTACATAAGAACACCTTTCACATCACACCTGTGCTTCACTGCAGTGGCACCCTAACTCATTTGTCTTCGTGTAATCAATCACCCCAGCATACCCTGGCCAGGCTAATATCTCTAAAATCTCATTTTTTTTTTCAGATCACTTGATAACTTTGGCATCTCACTATTGCCTGTGGGTGGGTGGGGGGGCAGGGAGTGGAAAGCTTGACTGTTCACCCATGAACTGGCCGTGCCCTAGTTTCCCCATAATTTTTCTGTTGAACTCCCTCTCCCCACTTTGGAACTGTGCCCGCTTTGGAACGTAGCTCTCAACTCCCACCTCTGGTACTCAGCTCACTCTCCCTTCTATCATCAGCCTGTCTAAATACTCAAGTCCCTCACCCAACCGTATCTTCTCCCAGAAATGTCCCTCACCCAACCGCATCTTCTCCCAGAAATGTCCCTTGCAGTGTGATCCCAACAGAGATGTTAGCCCCCTCCCCGGCTCCCAGAGCCCATGTCATTAGTAGTCCTCAGTCAGTGACCAGTGCCGCCCATGAATCCCTGTTTCTCTTAATGGCAGGTATAAGGGAGAAGACCAGGACTCTTGGTTGACTTCTCTTTCACAGTGATAGGCAGAGATTTCTGTGGTTCCAGAAGCCTGGGAGACTTTTAGGGTCACTGCAGGCAGAGAAGTCCAAGTCTTAAAAGATTAGTTGAAGTTTAGCACCTAGGAAAGTAGAACAAAGGCATTTTAGGCAGATGGAAAAACTTGTGCAAAGTCATGGAGGCGTAAGAATCTACGCAGATAGAAAAGTCTGAGTTTAAACACATGATGGAGAAACCACAAAGTAATACTTTAAGTTCCCACTGACCAGTGGCAACGAATGTGATGATTCTTCTTGCCTTACTCCCATCTCTCCCCTTCCCGCTCCTCTGGAATCAGGCTCCAGCCCTGAGCTGGGTTCTTCTTTCAATTTGATAAACGGTTTCACCATTTTGCTTAATTGTTTTCTTCCAGCATTCACTAAATAGAATGAAGATTAAATCCAATTAAATAAATGAAGAACCTTGCCCCCACTTTGGCCAAGAAAGCCTCATCCATTTGTGTTTGTGTTTGAAGCGAGAATCCATTGGATACCATTCACTCTAAATTGGTTCCGTCCTGGGTTGGAGGATGTGTTTTGCCCTTCTGCTAGAAGTCCTGTAAATCTAGCTGCTTCTCTGCAATTGCCGAAGTACAAGGCAAGGGGAAAATAACTAACGTTGTCTCCCAAGTCCTGGAGGCTGGACAACCATCATCCAGTTGACCTGCAGAATAGCCCTGTGAAACAGGTGTTGGTTTCCCCGGGTTGGTAGAAATAAGGAAGCTTGGAAAAATAAGGCATGTTCCAGGTTTCGTAAACCCAGTGAATTGTGGTGAATAACAGATGCCCGAGGGCCCCGCGCTTATATGTTTGAATATATCCTAGCCTGACCTTCAACTGCCAGCACCTGCCTTCTTCTGCTTGGGAATTTTTTCTGTTCAACAGAGCCCACTCTGCCCATTTCTGGGGGCTTCTCTCAACTTAGGGAAGATTCCTGCCTCCCACTCCCAGTGTGGGAGAATTCCAATGCCACATTCTGTTCTATGAAAGGTCCCAGAGTCCCCAGGGAAGTGAGTTCCCACTATCGACAGTGGTCACTCTGTCGATACTGATTTTTATTTTTTTATTTATTGCCTTTTCTTCTCCTTCTCACCTCCCCACCCTAAATAAACTAGATGCACTGAAATCCTTGTGTCAGGGTCTGCCTCTGATATTTGGGCGTAGATCCATTTGGCTCTGAAATCGACAGCCTTAACATTGCGCACGTGAACGATTTCACTGGGCCAGCATGAAAATGGGATGACAGAACCCACTAGATAAATGACAACCGAGTTTTGTGTCAGGGGTCTCACATGACTGATTGGTGGGGGCCACTCAGGAGCTTCTGGGAGGATGGGTTTGAGGGCGTATCGGGACGGAGAGGAACGCACATCCGAGTAGTGGGGTGGTGTCTGCGTGAGTGGGTGAGGGAAGAAAAGTGAGCGTGGCAGCAGTTGCTCCCCGGCCCTCACTCATTCTTCTCTCTGTGTTAACATTTAGGCTCTTTCAGTAAATTTGCCCAGAGGAGAATAAGGCCATGCACGTGGCCACCTCATGAGCTCTCAACTTAAATGGTCACATAGTGAGAACATAGACTGAGCATCAATTCAGGAACTCTCAGTTCCCATGTCGATCAAAAAAGTTCCCTTCAAACAATCCCCTTCCTCTTTCATGCCCCTTTTCAGCGATGAAGCTATGAAGAGCAACTGCCATAATCTTCGTTGACAATGGCTTCCTAGCCAGCCCACCATCAGTCTGTGATAGATTTTAGTCTCTCTCAAGATACAGCCTTTTTCTTTTTCTTTTCTTTTCTTTTTCTTAGGCAAGGCAACCCTTAATTGACCTCACAGATTGCAAAGACTTTGTCAGCTTACAATCCCTTATTTTTTTAATTTTTATTTATTTTTTATGCCTAAAGCACCTGCTCTTCCAAGGTGGTCTCCCATCCAAGTACTAAACAGGCAAAATCCTGCTTAGTTTCCGAGATCAGACGGGATTAAGGTTGTTCAGGGTAGCGCGGCCATAGATGATACAGCCTTTTTCTAACCAGGGGACTAATTTTCACGCTCCAGTGGACATTTGTTTTGTGGGGGGTGTCTGTCCTCCTTCCAGGCCTTCTTTTGGTTAGAGCATCTCAGTATCTTTCAGGGGGTCCAACCTTTGTTCTCAGGACCTGTGCTTTTCTCCAAGAATGATTCTTTCCTGTGGTTCTGGCCAGTGAGCTCCACGTACCCGTCACTGTGGTTTTGTGGTAAAGAACAGAATCCAAATTACAGACAGCGGTGCTGTTGCTGGGTCTTCTGGGAAGCAGATGTGAACCTGGAGAGGAGCCAGTCTGGACCTGCTGCCCCACCTTGCCCCTCTGTGTGACTGACGCAGAGGAGGAAAAGTGAGGAGGTCGACAAAGAAGAATTAAGTCTGGAAGCCACTGTATGATCCCCCTGGTCAAGCCAGGCTTGAAGCTAGTCAGATTTCAAGACCTTTCATTTCAATGAGCCCAAATAGTCCATTTTTATTTAAACTATTTTGGGTTGGGCCTCCTATCTCTTGTAAATAACAACAACAACAACAACAAATCTAACTATTGATATGATAATTTCACTGAGAGTGGCTACTGCATTATGTCCACAATGAGCCTTATAATCTACTGGACTTCCATTTGGCTCCACAAATAGAAAAATGGTCTCTGAAAATTAGAGAGTAGTGGTGGTAACTGTCCCAGAACCCTCCACTTCAGCCCACCCACAAATTCCTACCCGTTGCTGCCCATGACTAGGTACCTCTCTGCCCCAAACAGAGAGAAAACAGACTTGAATACCTTTTATATCACAAGCAGTAGACATTTATTATGGCCATAAAATGATTTTCCAGAGACTCCAGCCAGGCATGAGGCCTTTGTGTTCTGAATTTACCAATCAGCGGCAATTTGCTAAAATAATCATCTTCACATTTGCTGTTAATAATCTGGCTTCAGGCTGTTACAACCAAATGGTTGGTCATGTCCAGTAATGACCAATTTTTCAGGGATTATTGCTAAAATGATTAGGCGCATCATGATTTCCCAGAGCACATGCTTTGGAGTTGATTCATTAGAAAATAAAAAGGCTTCTGGGCTGATTTGGAAAATGGGGGATGCTTATCTGAAAAGGTAAATATGTCATCATATCTATTTTTTTTCTTCTTAGCTAAATCCCAGCTTTACTTTTTTCCCTGCCCATTCATCATTTAGTCAGTAGACAGACTTCATCTTTGCTTGCTCTAAGCCCTTTATTGTAGCCGAAGGACCTGGGAAATATTTTATAGCAAACTAGATGAATCAATCAGTCCCATTTTAGGAAACATCCATTCTGAGGTCTTCGGATGAGCCAGGCACTGGCCTAAAAATTTTGCACAACATCTCTTTTAATTCTTACAGCAAGGTCCTAGCCTCTGGTTTGCTGAGTTGCTAAGAACCAGAAAGTTTACTTTATTTATTGCAGGTCATACAGCTAATAAACGCGTGGCCCACATTTGAATCCCGTGTTCTTCCCACTATGCTAGGAAGCCTGCCTTTCTCACACAGCTTCACTCGTCCAGGTCTCCACCTGTGCTAAGGTGGAGGCAGATTAGGACTCTGGCAGTCAAAGCATGGGAAACCATAGCAATAGCAGCCTTGGTTTGCCTGTGGCTACCTGGTTCATACCCAGTACCAGTGTGTCTGCTGCAAATCCTGAGCTTTCTTTTCCAGCTTCTGGAGCCGGAGAAGCAGATTAAAGAGGGAGATAGAGAAAGGGACTTTAGAGAGAGCATTCCAGGCAAAACTTGCCCTGAGAAATGCTCATATCCTCTAAAAGAAGGGGAAGAAGGAAATTGTCTTCTCTTTACAGGTGTAGTATGCATTTTATCGAAGCGATCCATAGACCTTTAGCTAAGAGCAGGAAAGAGTCACACTTTGATCCTTTCTTTTGGTGTTGCATGAATGTAGGAGCAAATTGGAACACAAGCACAAGAGTGTTAGGGAAAAAAATGAACAGAGGTAGAGGCAGATATTGTTTAGTCTTTACAGGCTGAACAGCAATTGGGGCAAAGCTGGTCATTCTCTGCAATGATAATATTACCTCTGACACCAGGAAGTAGCCGTTCTAAAATGGATCAGTGTAAACACTAAAAGAGATCCTTACATGACACAGAAACTTGATGATGAAGGGGAAGAAGATCCCATCCAGATCAGAGCAGACACGTATCTAGTCACACCTTGCAAAATGCTTTACCACCAAATTAGTGTGAAGGCTGTGGTAACTACTAGCTGAGCTGCATTATAATTTTCTGGTGTCATATCATTGAAATGTTTTAATAACTTTTATTTTTAAGTTTACTTTTATTAACAGATCTACTACATATTTGCAAAAATAAAAGTGCAGAAACTTTTCTTATCTTGATAAAGATTGTCCAGCAAAGATCAGCATCAAATGTCAACCTTAATAACACAATGGTACAGACATTTCAGTTCAAGCCTTTAAGGTGATCTTAACCAGCTGGATGTATTGATACTTATGTTAAATCTTAGTAAATTGTACAAAGTTCATTCTATGAGATGGTTCAACTGATCTGGCTGCTTGGAGAGATTTGTACTCATATCTCATTGGTCAAAACAGGTCACATGGTGCTGGCTTAAGTGCAAGAGACTGAAAAGGAAGAAGAGAACTAGATACAGGGAATTTCCAATGTGTCATTTCTGAAACAATGGAGGTGAAAACCAACATGTACCTTTCATTACCCTCCTTCCCTGCTGAGATGACCTCAGAAGCTATATGTTTCAGATGGTTAAGCTACAAGGTGGTAGAGTTTCAGTTGGCTTGGATCCCTGAGTGACAATGTGGAGCAGAGCTGCCTATTTGACCTGCATTAGGGATCTTTATGAAGTTATGACACTGAAATTCCAGGGTTAATTTTTTTCTGTATTATAATCTAATGTCTTCTGACTGAGACAGTTGAGCTAACAGAGACCCAGGTCCAAAGAATCTCTGCAGGACTTACAAAGGAGGCATACCAGCAACAGGTAGACTTTCTGGTGTATGTAGTCCTTGTCCCAGTGGGCACATATGACAGACCAGGACACAGGTGCCCTAGTAGAAAGGAGTCCTAGCAGAGATTATTGCTTTTTGAGGTAGTAGCTTTCTTCAGCTGTAGTAGAGATCAAAGCACGAGGTGAAGAAGAAAAAGTGCATGCCATGACATTTACTTCTGCTCCAAGATGATAAAAAGAATTATTTATAAAAGCAAAAGGAGAATGACAATAAGATTGAAGAAACACACATGGAAAGAAGAGTGTCATTCATATTTGCTCCTTGGTGATTACTGGACCTTGAAGGTCTTATCAACTCCTTTGTCTTTTTCTGTAAACCTCCAAAATTAGAGTCTCTCAAAGTAGAGTGACATGGTGAATAAGTCTATCCTAAATCAGAAACAAACTAAACCACCAAACAAAAGCAGGTACTGATTAGGAAATAATTTCAAGTAGTGTTTTTCCAAGTAGGATTTTGCAACTATCTGATGCAGAATGACTTGGTGAACCAGGAACTCAGCCAGGGCTGAGAAAGTTTCTTTCAAACAAGCTCCACAGTCACACTGTATCCACTAAGGTTTGAAAATAACTGGTCTAAATCCTCCCCTTTGGCTAATATGTCATACTTTGATTCCTACTTCTACCTGAGTCTCTTGACTGGATTATTGTAAAGCAGTTTCCTTCTCTCCTTTTATCCTCAGCCATGATAACTGCTAAACGAAGACGAGAGAAATAATTATCACTATGAGAAAAGACGTTCTTCAAGTGAGCGTGACTAGTCTCAGATATGCTGGTTTGGGACATATCTCTGATTTCACTGATTATGCAGCCAGATAAACCACATACCTTTCCTAGACCAGGTTCTCACTGATGTTTGGGTGGCTGAATAGGGATGAGTCACTGACTGCAGCTGGCAGAACTGTACAGGATTTGCGTGCACCGAGAGTCACTAACTTGCTTTCACTGTGAACCTGCTTTCAAATCTTAGGCTGGAATCTTTCATGGGCTTCAACCACGGAGGAAAGCCCAGGTTTCGTCACCTCTTCTGTCCTTTGTACAAGGTAGTACTTTCAGTCGTCTCCTGAGACATGCCAAAGACTTGGGCTGAACTGATGTCTGAAACTAGGCTTTGTGTCTGAACTGGAAGCTTCTCGGTGTACTGTAGAACTTGCCAAGTGAATCACACTGCACTTGGTGTCACAACAGACTTACAAAAATTAAGTAAAAGTAGTGTCACAATAGACTTTCAAAAATTAAGTAAAACTACTTCCCAAGAGATGGAAAAGCTTTTCAGATTTTGGTTACCTCCTGGCACATTGAAAACAAAACTGACCTAAAGGAGATCGCGGTGAACTACAAAGTCTGAACAAATTTCCAGGATTACCATTAAGTCAAGAGACTTTCTCATGAATTCCCATGTTGGTTCTTTAAGCCCATTCAGTGAGATAGGCAGGACAGCGAGGGTCCTGATTTTACAGATGAGGAAACTGAGGCACAAAGAAAGCAAGCAGTTCGCTAGGGGTCAGACCCCCTGCAGTGAGCAGCAGATCCCTCCGATCTTCTGATTCCAAGTTTGGCATGTAAGTGCGGAGAGAATCATACTCAGAGTTCGGATTTAAATCCAAGTTCTGCCACTTACTGGCTAACCGATTCTGCAATATTCCCCGAACCTTTCTAGGTCCTTAGCTTCTTCTCTCATAGTGTAATTACTATAATACTTTTCTCGCAGGATAGTTGGGAGTTTAGATGAAATTACTTTCTAAAGTACTCAGTGTAGTAGACATTCATGCTGCTATACATCCTAGGATGCACAGGTCGGCCCTGCAACAAATAATTACCCGGCTCCAGCAGTCAACAGTGCTGAGGTTGAGAAACCTTGTGCGAGGGTGGTACCAATGTTCTTCGTGACATGATGAGATCTCCCCAGAAATCCTACCATAATTGGCACATGCCATAAGTACATCTACAAACTAAGTCCATTTCTTTTCATTTCTCTGACTCCAGCTAGCAAAAGGGTGAGCACATGATACGTTTTTTCATCTATGTAGATGTAACACTGCCTCAGAGTGGGTACTGTGAGAATTAAATAAGAAAATGCAGATATTTAACTAGCATAATACCTTCCTGCAGTTAGCACATAATAAATGGCAGCATTCTTGCTGCATTTTTATTATTACCATTTTCATCATCACTATTATTCTCTTCCCACAATGTGTGTTTTCGACCTCTTGTCTCTGGACAAGGCTGTTTCTGCCTCCCTTCTCTTATCTGTCTGGTCATTACCTTCGAAATCTCCATTGTCCTTTCGATGCCTTTTACCAACTCCAAATTTGGGTTGGGGGAAAGTGAATTTAATTTCCTGTAGCTATTTGTTTACCCTGTGAATACCTTAGGCCCAGACTCAAGCTTGCCTTTGAGAGTTTCCGTTTCCAAATTATGAGTCACTTAGCAAAAGAGCAGGCTAAGCGTATGACACCCCAGGACTCTTGACGTTGGGCCATATCTAGGCTCAGGGACTCTGAAGATGTTGCTGCTGACCCCTACTGGACCCAACAAACCCCCCAGCATGAGCAGCCCATCCTGTTAGCGTCAGAGATATCACAGTATCTTCTACTTGAGGAGACGAGCAAAAGCTAAGGCGGATCCAAGTAAGTTCACCAGACACATGTTGGGGACACATCAGAACCATCTTTTCTCTTAAGGTACTACGCAAGTTCACCAGACACATGTCACTGGCATATCAGATCCATTAAAAAAAATGTTTTATGGAAGTGCAGCATATATTCAGAAAAGTATATAAATCGTAAGTACACAGCTCAAAGGTTTTTAACCAAAAGAATACACCATGTGACTCACAACCCAGATCGGAAGACAGTTTATTAGCTCCCTAAAGCCCCCTTGTATCCCTGTCCAGTGACCACCACCTGCTCCTCCCCAAACGTAACCAAAATCCTGATTTCATTTTGAATAGATTAGAGTTGCCTGTTTTTGAAATGTGTGTAGTAACTATTATTGCATGGGATGTACTTTTTCCTATTTATTTTTTTTCTCAATATTTGCAATTCAACCCTGCTGATACGTAAAATGGTACTTTATTTCTTTTCACTATTGTATGTGATTAATATTAAAGTATATACCATAATGTATTATTCCATTCTATTTTTTTTTATAGGCATTTGGGATTTTACCAGGTTTAATGGTTATGTGATGATCTCATTGACACTCTTATCACTGTCTCTTGGTACACGTATTTTTCTTTGGGTTTATACCCAGAGCAGAATCACTATAATTACAGAGGTTACTGGTATTTGGCTCAAGGAGGTATTGCTATTTTTTAATGTGATTGTCCCCAGTTACTCTCCCACAAACAGTGCAGGTGAGCTCGAATTGCTTCACACCTTTGCAGACATTGGTAATGTCCATTACATTTTTTTCATTTTAGCTATTCTGTTTGGCATGTAGTAGTATCTCATGTGGCTTTAATTTGCATTTCTTTGATGACTAAGGGGATCGAGCATCTTTTCATATGCATATTATCAGTTTGGTTATCTTCTTTTGTGAAATAGCTGTTCAAGTCATTGCCCACTTTCCCATCCATTGTCAGTCTTTTTTGGATTTATAGAATTTCAGTTTATAGTCTGGATAAGAGCTTTTTGGCAAAGATCTAACTTCTTATCTCCTGTTCCATCTGTTTGATTGTCTGTCTGTCTCTCTCTTCCTCTCTCTCTCTCTCTCTCTCCATCTGCTATTATTCCACTCTGTGTATTTTCCTTTCTCTAAGTTAATAATATCTTTGGATAAATATAAATTCTTTATTTTAAAAAAAGGCAGTTTATCAATTATTTTCTCAAAGATTGATGATATCAGTGTCTGGTTTACTATTTTCTTAAGGTCATAAAGGTATGCACTCTTGTTTTATTCTAGAAACTTGACTTTTAATCTTCACATTTATGTTGACAATTTATCTGAAAATGATATTTATGTATGGTGTGAAGTAGAAATCAAAATTCAGTTTTTTAAATTAATTGATCCAGTACCATTTATCGAAGAAACCATTGTTTTCCCCACTGTACTGCTATTTACATATATAACATAATATTTATATAATAAATCAAGTGTATATGTAGATATTTCTGGATTATTAGATTTTATTGATTCATTTATTTATCTTTGTATCAATAATGAAACTATTTTAGTTAACATATGTTTAGGATAAGTCTTGATATCTTGTAGAGTTAAGTTCTCCAACTTTGCTCTTTTTAGGATTATTCTGGCTATTTTTAGCCCTTTGCATTTTCATATAAATTACAGAGTCAGCAAGTCAATTTCCACAGACAAGCTATAATTCAATTTAGGGAGAATTAATACCTTAGTATCTTTTACTTTAAATATTTAATAGTTCATATTATAAATATACCTTTTATAAGCAGCATAGTAATATTTAGACAATCTTTGTATTTTAATTTGGATGCTTGAATTTTTATTCTGTTTATATGTAATATAATTACTGAGATGTAATTACATTACATGTATATTTGAGTTTTAATTTGCCACCCTGCTCTTCCCATCTGTTTATGATCTTCCTCCCCTCTTTTATTCTTTCTTTTGGATTAATTAAGCATTTTAACATAATTCATTTCCATAAGCTTCTTAGTTATCTTTTACTTTATTTATTTATTTTTTTTGTGGTTACACAAGAGATTAAACCATATGTCATTAACTGATTAGAGTTAAATATAAATGAGGACTTTACCAATTCTCCCAAAGCATGTAGATTTTAGGACACTCTAACTCCCTTTATTTTCTATAATACATCTTTTTGCTCTGCAAGCTTTTAAGTTTTCATCTTATCTTTGGTGATATCATTTTCTTAATTTCAACTTTAGATTGTTCATTGCTAGTGTTTAAGAGTACAATTGATTATTTATGTTGATTTTGTAGCCTGCAACTTTGCTGAATTTGTTTATTAGTCCTAATAAGGGGTGTATGTGTGTGTGTGTGTGTGTGTGTGTGTGTGTGTGTGTGTGTGTGGTTTTTTAGGATTTTCTATATATCTGATTCATCTACAAGTAGAGATAGGTCTACTTTTTCCATTTTAATCTAAATGACTTTATTTTTTCTAGCCTATTAGCTCTGGTTAGAACTTTTGGTACAATGTTGAATAGAAGTGTTGAGAGCAGACATCTGGTTTTATTCCTCATCTTAGTGGAAAAATTTCGCTCTTTCACTGTTAAGTATTATGTGAGTTTGAGAGACACCCTCTATCAGGTTGAAAAAATTAGCTTGTAGTCTAAATTTGTTGAGTATTTTTACAATGAATGGGTGTTGGATTTGTCAAATGCTTTCTCTGCATCAACTGAGATGATCTTTCTTTTTCTTCATTCTATTAATATAGTATGCTACATTGATTGATTTTTATTGTTGAACCACCCTTGCATTCTTGGGATGCGTACTTCTTGGTCATGGTGTATAATTCTTTAATATGCTGCTGGATTTAATTCACTAGTATTTTTTGAGGTCTCTTTATCATTGCCTTTTTAGTAGTTTTATTATGATGTGCCTAGTTGTGTTTTTCTTTTTATTTCTCTTCCTCGGACTTGTGATTTTTAGAAGTATTATGGCTTGAAGCCTTTCATCACTTTTACAAAATTCTTTGCTATTGTCTCATCATATATTTCTCTTCACATTTCTCTCCTTTTCCTTTTGGCTCCAATTATACATATTTTAGACCTATTTCCCATACCTCTCTTACACTCTTTTATGTGTTTTTTCATCTTTTATTCTCTTCACATTTCAGTCTAGATAGTTTCTGGTTTTTGATAACTTCCAGTTTATTCTAGTTTCCCTGTTCCTCTGTGTTGAAACTGCTGCTAAACTTATCTACTGAGTTCTTAATATCAGCAGTTGTAATTTTTAGTTCTAGAATTTTCATTTTCTTCTTTTTATAAAGTTTAGTTTTCTGGGGAAAATTTTCTGTCTTGTTATGATCATTTTAATATCTATGTTTGACAACTTCAGTATTTGCTTCATCTTTATTCTATTGCATTTGTTAGTCTTTTTGCTCATTGTTTAATCCTGTCTTCTGTTAGCCCTGACAATTTTTGATTGAGCACTGGATATAGAAATTGTGTATGAAAAAGTATAAAAAAGTCTAGATGAGAATTTTGCTTCTAGTAGGCAGGTAGAAAAAGACTGAGCTCTTTTAAGCCTGATATTCAGCTAGTCGATTTCCTCTTTGCTGTAAGGAGAGTGTAGTTTTCTCAGAGTCCTAATGGAGAATCTAGTGAGTTTATCTCAATTCAGCCTATTTTTGGAAACCGAACTCCAAATTTTATTTTCTTAAAGATGTTTGTTTCTACAGCCTACTTCTTGCTATTTCTTCTTGGCCTATTTCTTCTTGGTGGTTCAACAATAAAAATATATAGCTTATGAATTAGCAAATGTCTCCTTGGGGATATGAGCTCAGACATTAGGCTTTGTCCTCTCTGCTTCCCTTTGCAAGACTTTGGTCCCTCAAGTCTTGGCTGTCTGAGAAGCCTAAACTTCAGTTTCTTTCTCCCTTACCCCAAAAGGCTGTCAGAAACTATGTTCAGCTCCCAATCTATCACTACTTGGCTTCTCACTCTCTCTGCTCATGAGTCTTACAAGTTGATGAATGCCCCAAAGAAAAACGATGTATAGACTATTGTGTTTGCTTCAATGAGCTCTTCTTTTGAGATCTGGGCCCCTGTTGATTTGGCTGCCTGTATAGCTCTTTAATGGGATTTAGGTTTTTTTAGTCATTCTTGGTGAGAAGTTTCTTCACTACAGGTTAGTCTGCTATTACTACAAGGAGAGCCTCCCCAAGGATACTCTGTGGACTCTGTATCCATGAACATGAGAGGACTAACCAGGGTGAAATGACCACAAAAAGTGCTTAGGGAAACTTCCTTTATCTCCACCTCTGATAAGACCCATCCTCAGGTCCTTATCCTATCTTACTTCCCATCAGCCTCTAAGCCTCAGGCCTCTCTGTTTTTCCAAAAAGACCCTCAACCTTTTGGACCAGAATGTCAATGTTTCACTAAAAGTATAAAGCCATAGTATGTGGTTATGTTTTAAAATATAAGGTCTTTATCTATTAGAGATCTATCCTAAAACATTTAGCGATTAAATGATAAGTACCTAAAGTTTGCTTTGAAATAATCCAGCAGGGGTTCTAGTCTAGAGAGGAGAAAATTTGTCATATGCTAGTATTTGTTAAAGCTGGGTGATGGATGCTTGGTGGTCCATTATATTATTCTATGCCAGAGTGCTCGGATAGTTTCATCAGTTAACAAAATTGGCCAGATAAAGGAAGTCACAATCATTAAAAAAATATACCCACCCCTACAGAATAAAAATCATAATTTCTAGGCTATTATACAAGACCCATCTATACATTTATTTATCCCTTGGTCATGCCATGCACCCAATCCCTTATAGATGCTGATATATTTGCATCTTATCAATTCTTGCTTAATACCCTTAAAAAAAAAAAAAACAGTTCAGCGCCCATTGTATTTATTATTGTTAAGAAAGTGATTTGCAAAAGTGTTTGAAGGAGAAGTTCTAAGCTATTGGAGGCACAACGGAGACCCCTAGGGAGTTTCCAAACTGCTACATTCCATAAAGGTACAATTAAGCAACCCCTGCCTTCCACCCCACCACCAAGCTCTCCACCATATTCTAAAACCACTGACATTAAAACCACCCACCTTCACTGACTGTTTGCTATGTGCAAAGCAGCATGCTAGTATCATTCATTTGTACAAGTGGGGAAAATGAGGTTTAGAAAGCCTAAATTGCTAGAAACAAGGTAATAGCTACTGAGTGGCCAAATCAGGATTTAAAGCTTCAGGTGTCTGACACCAGGGCTCCATACTTGATTAATATAACAGTGGTTCTCAAACCTGGAGGGCTTGTCAAAACACATATTGCTGAGTCTCAACCTCAGACTTTCTGATTCAGTAGGTCTGGGGTGGGGCCCAAGAACTTGCATTTTAATAAGTTCCCAGGTGATGCTGCTGCTGCTGCTTGTTCAGGGACCACATTTGGAGAAAGTTGTGCTAGAGTATATTATTTTTGAAAAGCAGTAATATGATTTTTCGCCCTCAAGATATTATTTGTAAGATAATCTTGGTGGTTCCTTCTGGGCCTTGGGGAGACAGGGCACTGCAGTATTGAGGTGAAACAAACGACCCATGGCTTCGAATTCTTTTACTCATGGAGTTGATTGCCTCTAGTAACTGTCATGGCTATAAGGAGACTGGACCTGTCTTCTGGGCCTGGGACACATTTAGAGCCCTTCTTGTTGGCTGTAAGAGGTGGCCAGCTTCACCTTGTAGCAATACATCAGATGGTTTTTGTTTATGAGTCATAGTGGTGATAAATTTTTTAAGCATCTCTCAAGGCTGCAGTGTTGGGCCTATTAGGCCTTTTCTTGGTTAAGCCACAAGTACAATCATAGTAAACCTGTGAATCTTTGCTCCTTTCTTGACCCTACCTGACTTTCTAGCCTAGTTCTACACTCTCATTTTCCTACTCCCAAAGCTCCTCCCATACAAACCTGCTTTGTCTTCCCAAGGCACTATCTCCAAAGGCTGTTACAACCTAGTGAGGGGAAAGCTTGCATTCAGCAAAACCATCTTGTATTCAACAGGACAATTCAAGAAAATGGCAATGGTGAGGTTTAGTGGCTATGGGACCCTGCTGTCCAGCGGTTAAGAACCTACCTACCTCCAAATCCAGCTATTCTACTTTGGAGCTGGATGGTCTTGTAGAAGTTACTTAACTATTGGGTGCCTCAGTTTCCTCATTTACAAGATAAAAGACTGTTATACATTTCAGAGTTGTTTAGAATCTTAAATGGCTTATTGTATGCAAAGATCTTAACGAGGCGTCTGGCACAGGAAAAGAGGTGAATAAGCAACCATGGAGAAGAATTCCTTCCCAGACACATGAAGGTCAGGAGCATTGGAGAAGAAAAAAGGAATGACATTGGGACTGGATTTGTAGTGACCAGTTGTTGGGATTGGGGTGGAAGGAGAGGAATAAGGAAAGGCACACAAATAGCCAAGGGGGCAGAGGGATAGGGAGGGAATGGTCTCCAGCAAAGACATGATCCCTTGCCTGTCCCTTGAGCTTCTTTTCCCTTTCCATCCACCACTCATCCTGAGCTAGAAATTCAGAGAAGGGCTCGCCTTCCTTGGAACACTGGACCTCTCCAGCCAATGAACACATCACACCTAGCTACTCTTACTAGGTTTCCTCACCTCATGTTTGGGGTGCTTTCCCTGACTCACTGTCAGAGCCACCCCTTCTTTTGTGCACCATGCTTCAGAGCAATTTCCTTCTGTTTTAAAACTTATTGTGTTCTATTATAATTATGTGTGTGTGGTAGGGAGTTGTATCTTCTTGTTAAATTGATTTTCTCTCTGTTTGTGATGGAGACATGTCCATCTTTATACTCTCAGTGCTTGGCTAATGGTGAGGATTTATGAATGTTTGTCGAATGCATAGATGGACAATGAATGGGTCAACAAATGAAAGGATGTGTGAATAAAATATTTTCCAACTAGAGAATAACCCAAGACATAGTGAAAATATAATGAGATAGAGTTGCTACTCAAAATGTGGTCTGGGGACCAGCAGCAACTTCCTCACCTGGAACTTGTTAGAAATGCAGAGCCTCAGCCCCTACCCCAGATCCGCTGAATCAGAATGTTTTTTTTTTAACAAGATCCCTGGGTGATTGATTTATTTGCACTTTACAGGTTAAGGAGACTGGTCTAGTGGTAAGGAGAAGAAGCCCTGTAGACTGGGTTCGAATTCTATATCTGCCACTTTCCCAGTTGTGTGAACTTGAATAAATCACTCCCACTGGGCTTTGGTTTCCACATCTGTCAAATGGGTATAATGGTAGTAGTTACTTTGCGAATTTACTGTGAGGAATAAACGTGTAAAAAGGTAGATATAAAGTGCCTTGTATGAAACCTGACAACTGGTAAGTGCTCGAAAATATTAATGGTCATTATTATCCATGTCACTGTGACTACCCAAAAGGCCATGAGGAAAGGAAGAAAACGTCACTAAAGATCTAAATAGACACTGTGCCCTTGTGTTTCCACTCCACACCTGGTGGCTGCGTGGTGAAGGCCGGCTGGCCTCAGGGCTGGCCCTTCCTGTTTGGGGGCCCTTCCAAGGGGCACTGCTGACGTGGGTAGCACGGCCTTCCTCTTAGCTGCCACACCACAAGCCTGAAGCTTCCTGGAGCTGAGGACATCAGCCAGACACAAAGAACCACCCTTCCCTGGCGCTGAGTCATACTATCTCTTTTCAGACAGGGATCAAGGCAGGTGGGAAGCTCTATAGGCCTAGCGGAGGTGCCCCAGGCGAGGGATCGGGTGACTCATACTTAAGATGAGTTATACTTATTACATAAGGACAGATCAAGAGCATTCAAATGGCATACATGCCCAAATCTGTCCCCACAGACTGTGGGGGGGGGGTGGTTAGGGGGAGACGTGTCCAGAGACACTTCCTGTAATCTCTAAAACAACTGGCTCCACTTGTCATAGGTTCCCTCATGCCCAAGGACGCTGTCACCATCATCATTATCACCATCAGCATCATCATCATTATTGATGTGCTTATAATTTTAAATAGAAAAATTATTTCTCAGAACAAGAGAAAGGCTGTAGATACCTTCAATATAAAGAGGTAGAGATTAATTAGCATCTCAAAATTGGGCATATGAAAAAGCAGTAACTCCTTAAAAGCCACGTTAAAAAAAAAAAAAGTGGAGTTAGATTTAAAAGCAACTCAATGTAAGAAATACATTTCTCTAGCAAACAGGGGAATAAAGCTTTTACATCAGCAAGTTTACAAAGCTCTTCATTTAACATACGCATCTTTGGGCATGGTGACATTATAGAAGGCTGAATGCCCGCATCCCTACATGGAAGCAGAAAATCAACAGATTTTTGGTGGCAAATTGGCCTTAGAAAGACATGTGACATTTGACTCTCTAGGTTTATGCTAAAGACACAATCTGAAAAAACAAAGATGTTTTTGGAGAGAAAAATGTTTCTTAAATTATTACTTATAATAAGGGAATGTCGGAAGTACCCTTAAACCCGCTAGCCAAGTAGCTATCAAAAAAGGTTTGGAAACACTGTTAACACCATAGTAAATGAGATTGCTAAAATACTTGGTAAAATAACAAAGCATAAAAAATAGATTTTAATGCCTGAGGGTCAAAGGTACATTAATAACAACTATAAAAGTTTGCATCACTCTGAAAAAAATGCAGATGTAAAAGACTAGAATGAAACATTAAAAAGTTACTCATGGTTACCAGGAATCAAGGAACATTTTTCCCTAGGGCAAATTTTCAAAACTTTCTGTAATTAACATTGTTTTTATAATATATACATATATGTGTGTGTTAATATAAATTAATGAATATGTTTGTATATAACACAAATATGAAAGTAGTATTTAATATATTATATAACATAATATATTATATAACATAATATAAACTGATATGATATAATAAACTATGATATAATATGTGCTAAACTATAAGTTTAACTTTGAAGGAAGACTCTATCTAGTGCTTTATATTCACTCAAGTCTTGTTCTGTATCATGTTTTCCTTTATATTTATGTGCAAATGGTAAAGAGCAAACAAAAACTAGCTGATTTGTCTAAGTATACTCGAGTCCAGTATACTTAGAAGAGAACTATGTGGGTGTGGATTATGGGCTATATTAATCCCTTTGGATTAGGTATTTTTTCTGTAGAACGCCCTGTATTTCCTATTGTTGGCTGAGCCAGGTACCAGCTTTTACTTGGTAGTAGTTGCAGTCTTTCAACTTCATAGTAGGTAACTCAGGTGGCAACTGAATTGGTACCTGCTCCCTTTTATCTTGTTCTCACTCCTTCAGTAAATGACAATAGGGTTTTCTGGGCCATAGAATATCTATGTTATGGCCGAGTGACAAGTTCGGTGGAATTCTCAGGGAAATGGAGTTGTGGAACTCCATATCTATCTGGACATCGATAGTACTGAGGTACTACACCCAAAACATAACAGAGAGTTCCCCAGCCCCATGCAATCTCTAGAAATCCATGTTATGAAAAGAAGGAAATGAGATGAACCAAATTTCTATATCCTGATACATCAATCTGGCTAATCATCTTATGAGGCTAAGAAGTAAGGACTTTGAAAAAATACTCACCACTAGTCATAAAGTTTTTTCCAAGCCCTAATCCACTCTGCACACAATTGCCGTATCTATTTTACGAAGACCCACCTCTTCTCCTGTTGTCCCTTAACCAGGGCTTGACAAGCTACCACCCTTGGTCCAAATTCAACCAGCCGCCTGGTTTTTGTTGTTTTGTTTTATTTTATGGCCCTTGAGCTAAGGATGACTTTTATTTATTTACTTTTAATGCAGTGGTTTTAAATACATATATAAATATGTACCTGCTAGTCTCCAGTCTGCCTTTTGGCCTCAGTTTTGCCTAAAATATTTACTCTCTGGGCCTTTAAGAAAGTATTTCCTGAGATTTTCATTGTTACCATCCCAGCCCAAGCTATTATTTCCCGTTGAACTAGTACAATACTCCTTATTGGTACCCTGTTCCACTCCACCCCTCCCCACATTTTGCTCTGCACTCAGCAGTCAGAATGCAAACCAGGGCATGAGTTTCCCTTGCTTAGAGGCTTCCAATAGATTCTTATCACTTAAAAAAAAATCCTTCTCCCCACCTTCCTCTTCACGCCTGAAGCCTCTGCCTGCCTCCACTCCTATCACCAACTTACTTACTCACTGGCCTCCAGCCACCCAACCTTTTGTTTTTACATAGCCCTAGAATATAAGGGCTTGGTGACATCATATTCCCCAGAACGTTGTCTGGCACATTATAAGCACTCAATAAATATTTATCAACTAAATGAATAACCTTAAATCTTCCAAGCAACCTGTGAAGCAGGATTTTCTTTTTTAATCACCATTTACAGACAAATAAAAAGGAGTTCAGGAAGGAGGAAAAATCTAGTAAATGGTAGACTTGGGATTAGTATTCAGTACTTTCTGTGCCCCACTACGTTGTGATCCCGTCATTCAAACATTACAGCTCTCCTCTGCTCACCTGCATAGGACAAATCATTGCATCTGACTTTGTATCAGACTCAGCTGCTCAGCATTCCCTGTTCCTGGCTGTTCTGTAGTGCTCGACTACTCAAAGTTTTCCAGGGTCTGGCTTTGGGCCGCAGAACCTTATTTTCATTCTGGAACATTCCCAGGTAACTACGGCCTAGTGGAGAACTTAAAATACATCTGGTCATCCTCTCCCCTCTCAACTGGGAAGCATGGGGCCACCCTTCTGACCAGAAGTCTGGGCTCCTGCTGCTTGTTGCTAAAGTTCAGATGACTCTTGGAGGTGCACCAGGTTCTTTGATAATGCGTTGGAGTGAGAGTTGAGGGCAGAGATTTGATACATCATTTTGCAGCCTTGCTGTCTGTGTGGACCATAAGTCTTCATTGCCTCTTCATCATCAACCGTAGTCCTCCCCAAACTTTGGTCATGTTACAACTACTCTTCTGAATTTTTTGTTCTACTTACTTAATTAGCTCACTTTTTAAAAAAAAACTTGTTATTTTGAAATAGTTACTGAAAAGTTGTAGGAATTCTCATATATGTTTCATGTAGATTCTCTGAATGTTAACATTTTAATGCATTTACTTTATTATTTTCTTTTATATATAAAAATTATATATATAAAATTTCTTTCTGAACTTTTTATACATATGTGTATAAATATATACCTATATGAGTATACACATCTATATTATATATAGATGTAATTTCTGAGGTGTTGGAGAGTACATTGCAGACATAAATGTGTGTTTCTTAAAATGAAGGGCATTCTCACAAAGCCAGAATGCAACTGTAAAAATTAGGGTGAACTATTCCAGGCTCATATTAGACTTTCCCAGTCTCAGCTCTGGAATTGGTCATTTCTTCAAGGAACTCTGGATTCTTTTAGAGGATAATGACATTTGAGAACTAAGATCTGAATGACAAGTAGCTCATTGTTATGGGGATGTCATTACCTCTAGGCCCTCTCAGTGGACAGAGCAACAAAATATATCTATGATTAATGATTTTATATACACACACACACACACACATACATACATACATATATACACATACATATACACACTTATATACCCATACACATCTATATCTAATTATACCTATCTATATCATAATCATGAGTGCATACTAATACCTTGAGTTCTAATCCATCCCATAGAGTTTATGCCTATTTGGCCCCTTTTCATATTTATTTCTTCCTTCTTTGAGCATGAGAAACCGTGGTCCCAATATCTACAATATATACTTACTTATTTTATCAGCCCTAGAATACACATGGAGTGGCTTCAAAATTGCTAATCCATGTATTACTATGAAAAACAAACCCACTAACTAGATTTCAATATTTGCATACTGCTATTTTTGCCTTTAGTCTGAGGGAATATCATCCAAATAGAATAATGTCTTTGTTATTTGGGCTCATTTTTCATTCTCCTTTAGTTATGGTCATGTTATTCATTTGAAATAGAAATGGTTCATTTGTTACTCTCTGTATTTCATTTTAGGATTTTTTCTTCATCTTTGATTTTTTTCAATGCAAAACATTAAAATGCATTCAAATGTCACGACTCTACCAAAAGATGCCATCAGAAGAGTATCCCTCTCTCATCCCTGATCCCACCCCACAGACTTCTGCTCTCTTTCCAGTCTTTTCCACCATCACACCCCAAGAGATAACCAAGCTCATTAGTCTCTGATTTATTCTTCCCGTCTTTCTTTTTGTATAAGTAAGGAGATATGTGTTTATTTTCTCATTTCTCTTTTTTTTTTCCTTACACAAAAGCTAACATTATTTTTTCTTTCTTTCTTTTTTTTTTATTTTTAACTTAACAATTTCTGGAAGTCACTATCAGTGAATAAAACTTACCCTCATTGCACTCCACCATGAATGGACGTACCGGCGTTGACTCAGCCTTCTTCTGCATGTGCAACTTTGTTTCTAATACAACTGCAAACCGCACTGCACTAAATAGACTTGTGCACATGTAATTTCTTATCTTTGGAGATATATTTTTAGGGCAAATTCCTTGAAGTGAAATTGCAGGATTGAACGCTAAACATGTGTGTTATTTAGTTAAATATCCTCAAATATTGTACCGATTCATATTCCTACCAGCAATGTATGGGAGTGCCTAAAGCAGTTCACTTTTTAAAATCTTACAAAGACTGCTTTTAAAATAAGTATATTTATCACTAACATGATTGATAAAAATCACTGTCCATAAAAAGAAGGTAATCTGGAAAATAAAAGCAAAATTGACAAAAGGTAAAAATTATATTATAGCAGTGACTATTGGCTGCCTCGGCCCTGTGCCTGAGTTCCTATAACTCTGTTAAAAATAGAAATTAGCAACTGCTCAAGAAATATTGATTAACCAGAGTAAGGTAAAACTTTCTTAGTAACAAGCAAAGGTTTAAATGGAGTCGAAAGGGCAAGAACACCATCTCTTTGTGACCCAGAGTTAATTAGTACTTGGTCAATGTACTATGAGATCCAACACATTCTATGCTCTCCACATTCAGCATATACCAGTCTGTGGACACGGGACCAAGCTCCCTTGCAGGGTCTAGAAGGTCCCTCACTATCTGCCTGGCTCACATCTTGGCCATCTTTTTTGCTGCCCCCCATGTCAGCTACTAGAACTTCCATGTAACTGAAACTTCATCATAGCTGCCAAATGAGGCATTGTGCAAGAGCTCACCTCATTTTATGATTGTGTGCTGTATTTTAAATAATCCTTCCAACAAGTCAACAATGTGCCAGGGTCTCCCAAAGGTGATGCAGGGCAGAGCCTGCATTGAAATGCTGGTATTCCTATCTTTATTTTTTCTAAGGCCAAAGCTCCTCCTGAAACGACTTTCCTCTCTCTCTCTCTCTTTCTGGGTCAGGATCTTTCAGATTTAAGCTCAGGAACAAGGATGGATTTAACACTTTTACTTCTTTTCTGAAACCATTCCATGAATGACTGGTGACAGGAGGGGACTGTATCAAAGCTTGTTACCTGAGCCATGGAGTCCAGCATGTCAAGCTTTATTGAGTTGCCTTGAGAGAGAAAAAAATTTAGAAAGATTTTTTTTCATGAAGAGATGAATAAGAGTAGGCATACATTGATCTACTTCCAAAACAGCAACAAAAGGTCCCATTTCTTTTTTTTTTTTTTATCCCCGTGCAAACTCTTATTTATCTAGACAACACATTTGCTTTGCTTCCTTTATTTCCCCCTTGAGCCCGTCTCCAGAGGCCACAGAATGAAGGAGGCTGCAAGAAGCAAGCCATCGGAAAGCCAGCCTGCCATTCAGTATCTTTTTTTATACAACAGTTATTTGTAAACTAATCAATAAACTTTTCTTATTTTGTTGGCTCCTTTAGAACTCTGAGCAGCCGCCCGCTGAACCATGAAGAAACAAAATAGCAATGATCTTCCTTCCACGCTGCCTCTTTCCCCCCATAGAACCCGTGAGCCAATCTGTGGTGTTTATACTCGAGGCCATATGAAGCTAATCTGTATGGAAATAAAGGATAGAAATATTCAGATTGACTTTTACTAAGTGAACCTGAGGTTTTTCTGTTCAGCAAAATAGGCCAGGTAAATGCGTTTCTGATACAGAATAAATCACTTGTTTGAAGACCTATATTTCCCTTTTGCCATTTTGCTTAGCCGTGAAGAATTCACAGCCCTCTGCGGACTATGAAAAGCACAGGTCCTTACCTGCTAAGGTAGCTCCCTTAGCTGAACTTATTTTCCCATCAGGGTCTGAGAGGCCTGCTCGCCCAGCCTGGGGCCAGAGGTGCCAAGGCTCTTCCCAAAGAGCCAAAGAAGAGAGAGGAAAGGAAGAGCCAGGGGTACATTTACAGAGCACCCTACAAGCCAGGCCCCTAGTCCTCACTCAGGGAATTTCGAATGTGAAAAAGACAGTTTCTGGCTTTGAATAATAGAATGTCGTTCATATTTTTATTGCGAATGTGGAGATTGCGACTAGTACAGGGGTGCCATAGGAGAACTTGGGAGAGGATCCCCACCAGCAAGGAACGTGGTCAGACCAACCTTCCTGAAGCACTTGATTCTAAACTAGGTGCTTTCATTCATTCATTCGGTCATTCAGTTAGTCAGTCATTTATTCGACTGGTATCTATTGAAAGCAGGTTCCTTTTGAGGAGTATAGCAATGGACAAGGCAAATAAGGTCCCTTCTGTCATGAAGTATATGGTGTTGGCGTATCATAAAGCATGCCTTGAGTTGTAGGGAAGAGGGAAGTGGAGAAGAAAGGCATTTCATGTATAGGAAACAGCAGGAGCAAATGCATGGAGGCAGGAAGTAGCCCGATGCTTTCAGCAACTCTACCAAGTTTATTATTACTTCATTGTAACCTTGGTTGCCGGAAGTGGGGAAACACAGTAATGGAGAGAGTCATGTTACTAGTTTGTCCAGTAGGCAATACAGAAAAACTAGAACTTCTTCTCTTTTATGATTCTTCCATGTACCTCTTTTATATCTTAGGCAGGAAAAATAAAATAAATTTTAGGGTTCTTAGAGCAAATCTTTTAGAGACTGGCCTTTGTTTCTATATGACCAATGCATTTCACTCTGGAGCTTAATTTAGACCACAGAGAAGAAATGAGGGATGCAAAGCCATGAGTATGTGCTGATTTGGTCTTGAGAGAAGACCATTGGCAAAGGCTAGCTGCCTGTGGCCAGGTGGTCCACAGACTTGGTGATAAAGCTTGAATAAGGGCCATCTGGTATACCTAATGTACTTAGTGGAGAATCCAGCTGTAGGGGAAGCATCTGAACATGCTCTGTCTTGTGAAACCCGAGAAACAGCAAATGACAGCCATGCATATCTTTTATTGAATTATGAACATTTTTCCAGGAGGGAAATCAGCTCCTGTTAACTGACATTTATAAATTCAACCACATGAAACTGCCAAAAGTTGACCTTTTTGCTCTGGAAAAATGGCAGTTTCATATGGTTAAACAAATGTGTTGCAGGGACAGTGTGGGGCTCTCGATATTTATTATCTTACATCACCTAATTGAAGTATATACTATTAGTATCCTCATTCTATAACTGAGGAAATTGAGGTTCAGCAAAGTCTGACTGTGTGATGAGATGCTGCAGCACATTCTCTTGTATGGGAGCCTTTTGGGGCCATTCTGAGCCCTGTGGCCTGTATGGGCCTTATTGAGCCTTTTCTACTCTACGAATTATCTTCTCTGTATTCTGAACTCAACCTGGTTAGGGATGTCTTAGTCCCCTGCCTGGCTGGAACTTCAAGGAGCTGGAAGGCAAGACACAGACAGTCTGCTGGAGACTTGGCTTCTGGTGAGGGTGGAGGCCAGGCAGAATTCTGGAAGTGTTTTAGAGATGACTCAGGCTCAGCAGGGGTTTCTCGTAATGACTGTCTCAGCACCTGTTTCCCCCACCTTACCACAGACCCTGTTTTGTCAAGAAGTCTCCCATGACTGAATTGCTAATGTCAAAGCTTGCAGAGCTGCGAGCTATTCCCTAGATCCTGAGCCCTCAGAGGGTGATGGCGACCAAGATAGGGAAAGCCATGCTGGGAAACGAACTCCCCGCAACTCTCAATGGCTTAATAGTCAGAGTTTCTCTTTGGCTGGCTCTCTTTCTCTCTTATTTCCCCTCTGTTTTTTTTTTTCATGCTATATCTCCAGCAAGGGTCAGCAGGCAGGGGCGCGCAGGGGTGGTTCTGCTCGTCAGAGTCTCAAAGGCCCCCGACAGAAGGAGACTTCCTCTCAGCATGTGCTTCTACATTCACTTGGGTGTAGGGAAAGAGCATGTCGAATTGTCCACTGGATCTTAAAGTTTCCACCAAGTGACACACATCACCTATGCTCACATTTCATTGACCAAAACAGTCACATGATTGTAGCTATCTTAGAAGGGGAAACATAAGCTGTTCAAAGTAATATAGAGGAATGTGGGCTCATTCCTAGGCCATTAGACATGGCTTTGCCAAATACCTGGCCTCATGGAGAGCTGATTCGACAGGACGGGAGGCTGAACCAAGCAAACTAACAACCAAAGAAATCATAAGGGCAAATTTCAATGCATTTGCATCACTGAGTACTCTCATAACAAGCAACCAGAATCCAATAAGCAAGGGGAGTTTACTTTCCGGTATATCTCCATATTTCGAGGGCATCTCTTCTCTTGGTCTTCCATCCCAAGTAGGCCTGTGCTCAGATAGTAGCCCTACTTGAAATACTGATAATAGATGTTACATTTAAAAAACCCTTCTATATAAAATCCAGTGGTAATTTTATGGGGAACATGCCAAAATACCGTTCCAGAAATCCCTCTCTGAGTTATGCAAACCAAATAAACATTCTGATTGTGCTTTGGCCAGATATCAGTCACTGGGATGAGTTGCAAACCATAAATTAATGACATTTAATGTTCATATGAAATAAATTAAACCTGTTTATTCATAGTTTATGTCATTCTATATTAAAAATATCAATAAAATCTTACAAATTTTGATGTGTCCGATGTGAGTATCGACAGCTAGTAGGTAATACTAGGAGAAAATAAGAAGAAAAAGGTATAGATTTAATAGGTATTGCAACATTACATAGTTCTGCCCCTCCATCTCTTTGAATTCCATCTAAATCTGGAGTATATGGTGACGGTGGGTAAAGAATTTAAATAAAATATGTCAACACATACTGATGCCTTCTCCTGTTTCCTTTCTTATTTAAGCCTAATATGAGTGCAAAGTAAAAGTGCTGAAAATACATGACAATTATTATTTCTACCAATAATATCAATTTATTCAGCAAATGTTTATTTACGGTCTACAATGTGCTGTGCATTGAGCAGTGAGATGGACAAGATTCTTGATTATAGAATATAATGAAAATTTTATTCTAGTGGAGATATGGACAGTAAGTGAGGAGGAAACATATGTGTGTAATGGAATTTCAGGTAATAAAACTCTTTGAAAGACAAACCAAGCAAGGAATGGGGATGATGAATGACAGGTTGGCTTTAGGGAGTGTAGTCAGAGATGCTTCTCTGAAGAGGCAATATTTGGGCCAAGAAATGAACAAAAAGAGTAGGTGAGTCATTGAAAGGTTTTAAGGGAGAGAGTTGCAGGCAGAGGGAACCACAAAAAAAAAAGTGTTCTGATGTAGGAATGAATCTGGTGTGTCTATAAGCACAAAGGCCTGGGAAATAGAGCAGAGTAGTGAGGCATAGCATGGGAGGTAGAGTGAGCAAATGAAGTCCGAGGCAAATATCTGGATTGTATTCCAAGAGTGATACAACATCACTGGGTTTTTTTGGCAAGGAAAGTGACGCGATCCAACTTATATGTATCTTGACCAAGTTCACTCTGGCTTCTGTGTGGAGACTTGACTGTGGGGCAAGGTTGGACGCTAGGAGACCAGTTAGGATATTGCACAGGTCTAACTTCTAAATCATGGTGACCATGGAGGTGGTGAGGAGAGTCAAATTTTGATATAAAGGTAAAGGCAATAGAGCTTGCTGATGGATTGGATGTGAGGATGATGGAAAAAAGAAAGCAAGGACAACCTCTTAGTTTTTGTATTGAGCAGCTGAGTACTAGGTAGTGCCATTTACTGAAAGGGGAAGAAGGAATGAGTTTGAGGAGGGAAATTACAAATTCTGTTTTGCATCTCTAACATTTGAGATGCTTATTAGGCATCTAAGTGGAGATATCAAGTATGCAGATGAATATGTGAGTCCGGAGTTCCAGAAAGACATTAGAGCTAGATATATCAAGATGTAAATGTGGAAGCCATCAGCAAAGAATGATCTTTAAAGCAAAGAGACCATACGAGGTCACCTAGAGAATAAATCGTAGATGTGGAAGGGAAGAGGATGTGCCTTGGGTGAAACAACGTTAAAGATTAGGAAGAGACCAAAAAATTGGATTGGCCAGTGATAAAAGAGGAAAACCAGGAATGTATGGTGACCAAAAAGCTAAAATAAGAAAGGATTTCAAGAAGAAATGACTTGACCGTGTGTCCCAAACAACTCTTGTGAATTCAAGAACAATGCAGTCTAAAACACAGGAATTGGATTGAAGGAGATATAGAACATTGGGGAATTTAACAAAAGCTGTTTTAGTGGCATAATAAGGAGGAGAACTTTGAAATATGCTGAAAATGGCAAAGAAATTGTTAAGTTTCTGGAAAGAGTTGTGAGGTCAAGGGAAAGTGTCCTCATTTGTAGATGAGAGACCTTTGGGGCATGTTTGAAAGCTTTTGGGAATGATTCAGAAGATTGAAGATGTGGGGGATGGAGGAGTAGCTATAGGAGCAAAGTCTTCGAATGGATAAAGGAAGGTATGTTTAGAGAGCAGTAGAGATGTTTGAATGAAGTCATCATAATAGGAGAGAAGAGAAGGCTGAGGCTGCACAGAGATACAGGTAGAAAAGAGAAAACACTCTTCGGTTTGCTTCCATTTTCTCGATAAAATAAGAAACAAGGTCATCTGTTAAGAGTGAGTGTTGGCTCGATGAGGAATGAGAAGGTGTCAGTAGTCATCTAGATAAGTGGGAGGAGGTACCAATTGGGGAACTGTGTTTGGCTTTTCAGGTGGTGCTGAACATGATATTTGGTCATAAATCTAAAGTGAGGCCAGTAAGTATGATTGTGAAATTTTTCCGTATCCATTTTCTTCTGCTCAGATCCAGGCATGAAGCAAAGAGTGATAAGTTTAAACAGGGATGAGATTTACTGTAGCAGTCACAGAGGGGGGAATAGAAGCTGAGAAAGAGAAAAAGTTATTATAGGAATGGACCATGGACTCCAAACCGGGGAAAGATGAGAGATAGAGTATGTGACTGGGATTGGAGTCTGATGGGGCAGAAGAACTGTTCGTTGGTAAGTGTAGATTAGGAGAAATGATCTGACTGTGGCCAGAAAGTCTGATATTTGAAATCTAAGTATAGGAAGTGGTGCGGCTGTTGGTAATAATACACATCTAAGGTATATCTTTGGAAGAGGATAGTTGATATGTGCTGCAGGAAAACCACTAGAAATCATAACAAGAAAATACTGACATGTTATTTTTAGACTGTGGCTACCGAAGAAAAAGGGAGGGAAGTGGAAGCGAATTCCTCGCTTGAAGTTGTATGGACAAGTCACCCCTACCCAAGTCCGTTGCCATTCTTCTGAGCAGTTTTGAGTTCTGCTTATTCAGTTTGTTATGAATAATGAAGTGTTAGTATTTGAGATAAATGACTTTTTTTAAAAAAAGGAAAACAGACTTAAGGTTAATGTTTATAATAATCTCAACAGTGTGTGGCTCACAATGCCCATTCCTTCTTAAGTGAGAGAGAAGAGATGGGTTTAGAATGGGGTAAGAGATCCTACAGATTCCACAGCTTCTCCTGGCAATAATGCAGACTGTAGTAAGTGGCCTTGGACTGATGTGCCATTAATAGTTGTGGCGATTGTGAATTTTTGTGGTATTTTGTACTTCCCATGTAATTTGTGGTGTTCCGTGGACATCTAGACACCTCCATGGATACCTGTTAGTCATATGAATGACATTCAATATGGGAGTCTTTATGGAAAAATAAGGGAGGATGTTGTGGACTGAAGCCCTAGGCAATGTGGTAGCCTGTTACAGAAAGGACCCCAATGACTCACACTTCCTGTACACATACTCCTTTGCAATGAGACTTTGCTCCTCCTTCCATCTATGAGTAGTTTATTTCCCCTTCTTTGATCTGAGATGACCTTGTGGCTTGTTTTGACTAATAAAATGTGGTAGAAGTGACATGGCGTGACTTCTGAGACTAGGCCTCAAGATGCCTTGCGGCTTCTGCTCTTACTTTTCTGGAACTGGCCTGCCTTCACGTGAAGGTCCGGGCTAACCTTTTGGAGCATGAGAGCTATATGGAATGGCCTCACAGATGGCCCACACTTAAAGCCAGACACATGCCTGAGACCATCTTGGATCATCCTGCCCCTATTAAGTCACTAGCTGACCACTAAAATATAAATGACCCTAATTAAGACCAACTACCCTGCCAAGCTCAGCCCAGTTGCCAACCATTGGAATTGTGAGCTGAGGAGTGACCATTGTTTTATGCCACTAAGTTTTGGGGTTATTTGTTACACAACAATAGATAGTTGATGCAATCGGTAAGAGTTATTAACAACAAAGACAAAGGGAAGGAGAGGAGTAACATTTCTCAAATGCTTACTTTGTGTTGAGTATCTCCTAAGAACATCATCTCGATTTTGCCTGATAATAGCTGTCCAAGGAGGCATCATTTTCTTTTCAGTGAGAAAATGGGAGGTCAAAGATGTTCAGTTACTTATCCAAAGTCATATATTTAATGAGTAATAGCGCTTAGATTAAAATATGCCCCAATCCCACTCTTTAAATATATCACACAACTTAAACTCACAAAATATCTTCATAAGTGTTGATGTATTTCATGATATCTGAATTATTATTTATTTAATAATACCTTCTTTAAATTGGCTCACTTGAATAAGTAACTAAACAAATAAATGTATTTAAAGCAGAAACATTTTGTTGCTAGGATAAATAACCCTGGCTGCTAATTACTGAATGCTTTCCCCAGGTTAAGTCTCTCCCAATTGCTCTGCATGAATTAATTTAATCCTTATAGCAGCTCTGATTTTGGAGTTGCTGTCATCATCATCATCATCCCCATTTTATAGATGAGGAAAATGAGGCTTGGGAGATTAAATGGTCACTCAGTGTCATCAAAGAAGTAAGTGGCAGAGACATGGTTTGTGCTACCAGCATTGAGTGCATAGACACCAGGAATGCGGCCAAACGTCCTGCAGTGCACAGGACAGCACTCCCTCCCCGCTCCTGAACCGAGAATTATCCAGCAGTGCCGTTTAAAAACCCTGTCTGCCTTTCTAAATCGTAAACAGAAACAAGTATTACTTGCAATAAATAGAAACTCCACAAAAACCACACAATGCTAAAGAATCTCTCTAGACACTGTTACTTGCCAAGGCTGTGAGTCTTGGGATCTCTTTTGTTGAAAAAGAGGTTAGCACGACGTTAGAGAGATAGTTAAAGGCTAGCTCTCTACAGACATTCTCTCCTTGATGTAATCAGAGGATTATGAGGTTTATAATTGGAATGAAATCTCCTCTAGTGATTCTAAGTTATTTATATCATATTTCTGTACCTACCAAATCATTCCAAAGTCCACTGGCATATAGCCCATCCTTTGGGAAATGTGGCACGATATTCTGGGTGGGCAAACTGTGCCCTGTGAACCAAATTCAACCTGTCACCTGCTTTGTAAATAAAGTTTTATTGGAACACAGCTATATCTATTCATTTACATATTGTGTATGGCTTCTTCTTTCACGATATAAAGACGGATTACTTAGTGGTTGCAGAGACCATTTGTTCAACAAAGCTTAAAATATTTAGTATCCAACTCTTTACAAAAAAACTTTGCTGACCCCTGCCTAGATCTATGCTTGCTACATAGTAAGCACTTGATAAATATTTCCTGGATAAATAAAGCCCTGGAAGGCACCACTTTGGGATAAGAACCTCTTTTCTACATTTCTTTCGCCTCCCTTTCATCCAGAACTCTCTCCTCCTCCATCTCACCCATCCCTCATTAATTAATTAATTAATTAATTGTTTGTTTTCGCGTTTCCACTTTGCTCAGCACAGTGACAGTTCCCTTCTTAAAACAAACATTTGTCAGCCACATAGTTGATCACTGTAAGCTGCTCAGTTTTAGGGCCCAGAGATATAAATGGATCACCCTGTGGGGGAGAGTGATGGATCACCATGGTCTCAGGAGCCTGAGCCCTTCCCTTTCTCCTTGTAGCTGTTGGCATTCACTGCACTCTCAGCTCCAGCGCTAAGGGATATGTAATAGACACGGGAAGGACTATAAAAGTAACATCTGAAACTGCTGCAGAGCTGGGTATTGATTTATTCATTACTATAAATTTTTTGTCATTACTATGCAATTGCTCTATCTCAGGAAGAATTGATAGATGTGGTTGGAAGCTGCAACCCACTGTGCAAAACTTTTTTCCCCTTCTATAATTTCCTGTAACTCTTCTAAAGAATCATTATTCCTTATTACATAGCTCTGGCATGCCACCTATTTAGATAAATGTGTGAACAAGTGTGCAGTAAATATTCATAGTGGCTCATGTGTCAACGATATATGTCACTAATTAGATAATTTAGTGGTTCAAATAAATAAATAAGAAAATAGAAGCACACCCAGGAAAATAGTGAAATAAAACATGGACTCCTTGTAGGAGTTCGGGCAAATAGGACAGCTTTTCAGTCTATAGTTTTGTCTTATATGTCGGAGACTAATGTAAAGGTCACAAGAAGACAATGCGGCTGTTTACTCACGGAAGGAACCCAGAGCGTATGATAGCCGTTTGGGTCTCTTGAGCAAGCCACGCATTTGTTACCTAAGCAAGTCCACTATGGAGGGGTCCCAGGGGATTTGGTGGCCTTTCACCTCTTCCATCTTCTTTGCTTTGTTGAGTTTGCTATTCACGATTGTGTTGGCACAAAGAAAACTGGACTCAGAGTCTGAAGACGATGGGTTCGAGTCCTGACTCTGACACGAAGTGGGAAAGTTTTTTATTCAACTTGGGCCTTAGTGTTCTTATCTTTAGAATGTAAATGGTTATAATTTTGATGATAATGACTGATGGTGATGATGAAGCTCAAATGAGACAATAGGCACGAAAGCTTTTTGCAGAATCTGGAGTTCCAAACACAAATTAAAGCAAGATTTTTTAAAGTTTTAAATAAATGATCTCAAGGGAAGTATAATAGACAGAATGAGCAACTATTCAGGCGATCAAGAAATCAGGCGTTACTATTTATTAGCTGCCTCCTTTCTATTAAGCTATGGGCTAGAATCTTCCTATAGGTCACCAACTAGAATCCTGCTAGATGAAGTAAAGGATTT
Organism: Rousettus aegyptiacus; assembly: GCF_014176215.1. Taxonomy (NCBI): domain Eukaryota; kingdom Metazoa; phylum Chordata; class Mammalia; order Chiroptera; family Pteropodidae; genus Rousettus; species Rousettus aegyptiacus. Next base: position 23,439,183 of record NW_023416289.1, on the reverse strand, counting down.
TTTTTTTTTTAATTTTACAGATGGATAAACTGAGGAATAGAGACATTCAGTATAACTTGCCCAAGACTGCAGGTCTGGTAAGTGATGTCAGACAGAAATCCACCTCTCTCTGGTTTTATTTTCCATATCCCCTATGCTACTAGTAACGTACCGTGTTGCCTCCAGCTTTAAATTTAAAAGACTTACTTATTTTGTCCTTTTTAGAAATAGAGGATGAGAGTGCTATCCGAATTGTCCAGATAGCTTTACTCTATTGATCAGACTCTCGGGGTCATTTTCTTCAAGTCAGAGTTCTGTTTACATAAGTGTAGTTACCCCAAACTCAGTTTGATTAAGGGTCTCTGTGATGACCTCATGAAGTAGTGTTAAGCAAAAATAATTGGATCTACTGGATGCTGAGATCTGGCTGATTAGCTCCTAATGCAGGAAACTGGCCTTAGCCCTTTCGAGTGGTGTGTTAGAATATGAACGGAATGGACTAACTTTGTCAAACAGCTAAAACCAAGCCTTTTAGACATGTCTAAACTAGTCATGGCCTCATCTGAGCAAATTAATTTCTCAAATGTAGATGAATCCTGCACATTACCATTAAGAAATCATATAAAAAGTAAACATTCATATTTGCCCTAGAGCCAGCAAATTATCTGATCAAGGTGCCACTTTTCTGCTTTGGGTTTATCTAGTCATAACTGAGTGAAGTTGATAATTTATTTAGCAAATATTTAATTTGCACTTGCTGTGTGTCAGTAGCAGTGGAAGATGCTCAGAATTCAAGGATGAATCAAATTTTGATGATTGTACCTATTCATGGTTCCTGCTGCAATTGTTGAACATTAAAAATGTAGATGGATGGGCGAATATATGTATATATGAATGTGTGGGTAGGTACATGGATGGATGAATTGATTGATGGATGGATAGATAGCTGAATGGATAGTCGGAAGTTTCTTAATCACCTAGGCACCCTATTAAGCCTCCTTCCAACCCATAGGAAGGCTCAGAGCCATTTATTAATGTCTCTATGACTAACTGGTATCAGAGTGAATCTCTTTAGGTTCCATATTGATATACTCCTATTGTAAATTTTCTTCCTTTTTCTTGATAATTGGAGTTCTGGACTCTTGTCTCTTGTCTAGTTTTTGTCACTTAGCCAAGTCCTTGCCAACTATCATTTTGGTTGCATCACACAGACTTAAATCAGGATTCATTGCTATTTCTTTATTCAAACCTCTCTGAGATCTACCCAGAAACAAATTTAGTGCCCACAGGAGTAGAATTCTACAGGATAGGTTAAAGAATAGATGCTAATCAATGAGAGGTTTGTGGATGGATGGGGGAATGGGAAACTAAATTGTTTATTCTTCTTCCTCCAACATCAACAACAGTACTTGGCTCATAATAGGTGATTATAGATTAAGTGAATAGGTGGCTAAGTGATTGAAAAACTAAGTGATTGGGTGACTGAGGGAAGAAATGAAGAGTGATTGAGTAGGTAATGAATAGATAAATGCATCTATGCATGAATAGTAGATAACTTAATGAATTGGTTATTGGGTAAGTGGATAGATAAATGGAGGAATTGATAAATAGATGAATGATGAAAAGTATATAGGTGGATGCCGGCATCAGAAAATGAATGAATGGGTGCATGGGTAAATAGAAAAATGGATGGGTGAAGATACATGGATGTATAGCTGCCTGGACAAAACTTGGGAGGATCTAGAGGTAAGTGGATGCATTTGTAAATTAAAGAATGGATGTTGGGATGAATGTTTGAATTATAGCCCTGAAGCCTGTGGGGCACTGAGAGAGGAAAGGCTGATACTTACACTATGCCCTGATTATGACCAAAGTAAACAATCCTCTTGGTTTAGGGGAAGGAGGCTGCTGGCTTTGGGAAGATTGAGGGCATCACACACAAGGGCATGGAAAGTCTGACTGGCTGGACAGAAGAGCGATAATGACTCGTGGTTTCCAGGCACTGTTTATAAAATAACCAGAGAGGCAATGAGTGTGTTTCTTGGGTTCCTTGAGGCCACAGTGAGGAGGGATGTAACCTCAACAGGGACAGCCTCATGTGAAAGGCGAGCCAGCACAGAGAGCATGACTGCCTGGGGTTAGAGCCCCACTACTGACCAGATGGCTTCACTATCTTCTGTTCTTCCTTCTCTCTTTCTTCTTTTCCTTCCTTTTCTTTTCCTTTCTTTTCCTTTCCTTTCCTTTCCTTTCCTTTCCTTTCCTTTCCTTTCCTTTCCTTTCCTTTCCTTTCCTTTCCTTTCCTTTCCTTTCCTTTCCTTTCCTTTCCTTCTCTCTCTGTCTCTCTCTCTCTTTCACTTTTATCTTTCTCTTCTCTCTCTTTCTCTCTCCTTCCTTCCTTCCTTCCTTCCTTCCTTCCTTCCTTCCTTCCTTCCTTCCTTCCTTTTTTCCTTTATTTCTTTCTCACTACCAGACAGGGATGACCCAGGGCCAGGAAGTGAGCCTCTGAAAATGACCCACACTTTGTTTCAAATTTTAGAACTTCACCTAGGAGGCCATTTTAGACTTCTTTAGCATCAAGCTGGCTGGATGATTTCCCTGCTCAGGATCGTTTACCTCAGATACATATATTGTTCTGATGAACTGAGGGGAGCTGTGGTATTGTGGAATGGGTAAGGGGTGTGGAGACCAACGGATGTTATTGTCTGGTGACCTTGAAAGTTTCCTAAATTCTCAGGCTATGCTTTATCTGCTTAAAATAATGGGAAGAGGTTATAAAATTAAAAAACATTTGCTTTGTATGGTTATTGTAAGAATTAGAAGAGATAGTGTGAAAAAAAAAAATTAGTACCTGCTTGGCCTGAACTAGGTGTCTTATAAAACTTAGTGATTCTCTTTTGTTGTTGTTGTGTTGCTTGCTTAATCTCTCTTTTACAGTAAGGGTACACTAGCCCATATGGGACCTAGGTATGGATTAAGTATGAGGGAGGCCTTGTTTGTCTGATCTGTTGAAAACTTGCGGAAAACAGTTTGGCAGTTTCTTAATAGAATTACTATATGAGCCAGCCGTTCCACTCCTAGATATATACCCAAAAGAATTGAAAACAGAGACTCAAACAGATACTTTTACACCAATGTTTATAGCAGCATTTTCATAATAGCGCATGAGTGTAAACAACACAAATGTCTATCAACAGATAAATGGATAAATAAAATGTGGTTTATTCATCTTATGGACTATAATTCAGCTTTAGAAAGAATGAAATTCTGGTGCATGCTACAACCTAAACCTTGAAAATTACTCTGTGAAATAAGGCAGACACCAAAGGACAATTGTACGTTTCTAATAATATGAGGTAAATTCCTAGAGACCGGAAGTAGATTAGAGGCAACCAAGAACTAGGGGGAGAGGGAATGAGGGGTTATTGTTTGTTTAATGGGCACAGAGCTTCTGTTTGGGATGATGGAAAAATTTTGAAAGTGGATAGTAATGATGGTTGCACAACATTGTGAATATACTTATGCCACTAATAATATACTTAAAAATGATTAAAATGGTAAATTTTACTGTGTAGGTTTTGCCACAATAAAAAAAAAATCACAGACACACACACAAAAAAGAAGCCTAAAAAATATATATATAAAGACTTGTGCCCATGAGCTACAAAGATGAAGACTCTGCTGCTGACAGCCATGGGGTTGGCTTTCCAGGACGGGAGGGAGGGGCGGCAACATTAGTTACCCAGTGGGCATTGCTGTCTTACCATTAATTTCATTGGCTTCAACGAGATAGATAGCTATTTACTATCTCTTAGACCATGCAAAACCATCTGGGGCAGGATCTCTCCGGGTCCCGAGATGTTTGGACCTCTCATAACACTTCCGTGTTGTGTAGTAGTCGCTTGTGTAATAGACAATAAGATCTGTAAAGAAAGAGGCTTCTGCGTCAGCTTGTTTATGCTGGATCGTCACAACACACACATAGTAGAGACTCCAATTAAATGTTAAAAAATAAGTGGCTAAACTTTGGTCTTGTTCAAAGAATCCAGAGAGAGCTTTTGTTCACTATTGAATTCCCTGCTTCTAGTGAAATTTCTGGAATAAAAGGAGGATATAGTTAGAGTTCTCTGAATTGTAAATAAAAGAAACCCTCTCTGATGAATTTACACATAGAGTAACGGATATGTTGAAAGGCACTTGGCAGCTCACAGATTATAGGGAAGAGTCGGACCACTGACACTTGGAAAGACAGTGGCCCAGAACTCACAACCAATCTCTTTAGTACAAAGACACTGGAAATGATTTAGCTGCCATCGCTTTTTGACAGGGTGGTTCTACTCAAGGTTTAAATTTCTGAAAATGAAAATGTGATTGGCTTAAAGTCTTAGCAGATGAAAAGAATGAACTCAACATATAAGAACAACAGTGATCAAAAAGGGGGTGATGTTAAGAATGTCCTCAATCCTTCCCCCATCATTGCCCAGAAGCCTTAAAAACCATTCTCCCCCATCACCCTGACTGTCCCCAGATATTTAGAAGCATTGAAAAAGTGCTGTGTCAGACCAGGGAGCCACAGAACAAAGTAAGACTTTTCTGGCTCGAACATAGAATGGCATACGTGGAAAATCCAAGCTCCGCTGGAATCCTGTTACAATATATGAAGAGCCAGAACCTCAATTATGGGTACTCTGAGGACAAAATTTCAGACTTTGCTCTGGCTTTTGTCAGCTTAAGACTCTTAAGGTAGTTTACACAAAGATTTGTATGTCTGAATTTTTCCCTGGCAGGTTCTCATTATAACCTAGATAACACAAACCCCAAATATTTGTGGTTAGCAGCAATAAGGAATTTTCAAGTAGCCTGACATCTTCTATCCTTGTAGATCACCACCTAGGATCAGTGTGCAGCTCTGAGACAAAAGGAGACAGGAGGACGGTGGGAAAATTTTGCAATGTCTGAGTTTAAACTCCTCTAACACCTTCAGTCTCTCTCTTTGTTTTTCTCTTTCTCTGTGTCTGTCCATCAATCTCTCTCTCTTCTCTCTCTCTCTCTCTCTCTCTCTGTCTCGCGCGCGCGCGCGCGCGCACACACACACACACACACACACACACCTTTTGCCCTCCAAAGGGTTCTAGAACTATGCAAAGGAAAAAGCTGATGTCTAATCACCTTAGTAAAGTATCACCAGCCAACTATTGCCTTCCAACACTGCAGAAGGGGAAGGGGCATTTTAATGTAGGTTTTTTGCCTTCTTTTTCCTTCACAATCTCCTGAGCATGGGTTATACCCTTTGCTTCCCTGACAAGCTGGTTTCTGATCTTCCAGAGTTGAGCAGAACAACTGTACCACATCAGTAAACAAAGACTGTTTACATAAAAAATATAGATTTCCTTTAAGCACTTTGCCTAAGCCTTTAGTAAGTCGTATTTACGTTATTGTTGTTTATGTTCCCAGAAGTCTGCAGGAGGATGGCCTCGTTGCCGTTTATGTGGTTTCATGATTCACACTTGATGAGGCAGGGATCACGCAGGGTGGGGACGAGGAGAGTGCAGAACTAGGGAGGCACAAAGAAGATTACAGCACGCTCTCCTGCGGGATCCATGGCCTGAACGTAATGGTACAGCCAAGGGCCTGGGGATTTCTGAGTCAGTCTTTCAAATTCCCAGACATGTTTATCAGTTTTGAGTTTCACAACGGGCCCACCCAGAATAAAGCCCTCACTGCACCTGATGTTTCACTTTGGCTGTGTTTCGGGGGCTCCTGCTGAGATCCACACACCTTCCCAGCTGTCAGCTCGACAAGGTACTTAGCTCTTCTATTGTCTCTTGAGTTGGAGAGCTGGAGAGCGCCGTGCAGTGACCTGCTCTGCCAGCATGTGATTGGCAGCCGGCTGAGCTCCTTCCCTGTGCAAGCAGCACCCATCCCTACTGTTCCAGGGCTTGGGTGGGCATTGGTGGGGAAGGAGAGTCCGACCCCAGTGCCAGAGATTTCCTGGCCTTAAAACTCAGTGGGGAATCACATCTCTCATGGTGTGTCCCACTCCGGGCCATGTTAAATAGTTCCTAGTCAGATTTCTAAGTCAGGATGGGGCAAAATAAGGAGGGCACATTCTTTTCTTTGAGGCATGGAAACGGGATGGATAAGAACCTATGTTTTGGAGACATTCAGATCATTTTTATTTGTTTGCCTGATTCTTTGCTGTTTTGTTTTAAGACCCAGCTCTGCTTCTCATTAGCTCCATGGCTTTGGGCAAATTTCTTAACCTCTTTGTGTCTTAATTTACTCATCCGTAATTGGGAGATACTCATAGGTTTCTGAGAGGATTAGAGGAGATAATGAGTGTAAAGCACTTGGCATAGTACCTGATAAATAATAAGCTCATAATACCTGGTATCAAGACATTAAAAATTTTTATATATATAAAGGCAGCAAAAAGGAAAACAGAAGCATCGTAACCAGGAAGAAGGTAAGCCAGGAGGAGTTTTCTGAGCCATATTTTAGAGGTCATGGAGACATTTTTGTGTGTGTGCTATTTATGGCTTTGGTGTGGAATGGTGGAAATATTTAAAAGAGCTTCAAGTTGCTAGTTCTCCTGGGAGTAGCTTGAGAACCAGAAGGATTCAAGGATCTGGCTTATACTCTATTAGGGTATAGGTCCAATTAGGGACTCCTTGTCCTCTGAGATGTCATAGAACCATCTTTTAACCAAGTTTTCTTGATTCCACATGTCCTGGACACTTGATATTGTAACTTTCAAGCTTCCTTTGATAAAAGCTCTAGTCAAATATGGCCACAAGGGAATTAGTGTTTGGGGACAATGTCTGTTATCAAAGTCTGCTAATTTTGTCAACCAGACATCTACTGTGAAGCTAACCCATTCATTCCATTATTTCTTTTTTACTTTATTCCACACATATTTATTGAGTACATGCTTCGCGCCTGGCTCTAAGTGAAGTACTGGGGATATTATGGTGAGCAAAACACTCAAAACTTTATTATTATTGAGCATAGACTCTAGCGAGGGAAAACATCATAAACACAAATTAAAAATTGTTAAAAGTGCTCTCATGGAAAAAATATAGGTTCCTCTGAGAGCATAAAGGAGGGCACCTGAGAATCTGGGGTGAGAGTTGTCCCTGAGGGAGTGATGTTTGAGTTAAAGAATAAGAAGACATTAACCAGGCTAAGTGAAGCTAGAGAGAGAAGAGTCACAGGGTGTTCTAGTTATCATAATATGTCATCTCATAGGATTAACATATCTGTATTAACATATGTACATAACAAATCACCCTGAAACTTAGTGGCTTTTAACAACTTTATGATTGCCTCTCCCAGTACACTGGGCTCAGCTGGGTAGTTTTTGCTAATGTTGAGTCAATTGTTGACTGGGACTGGGTTGGACTGGACATTCAAGATGGCTCCCTCTCATGAGTGACAGAGGATGCTGGCTGTGGGCCAGGAGCTTAGCTGGGCCTGTCAAATGAAACATCTATATGTGGCCTCTATGAAGCTTGGGCTTCGCACAGCATGGCAACCAGGATCCAAGGGGTAGTGTCCTGTGAGTGTGTTCCAAGAAGCCCAGACAAAATCCACAAGACTTTTTATAAGCTAGCCTCAGCAATCCCAGAATGCCACTTCTGTCCCATTCTCATTGCTTTTCTGCCTGGAATGATCCTACCCAAAATATTCACGTGACCTACACGTAAATCTCAGTTCAAAGAATCTCCTCCTCAGAATATTCTCAAAGAGGGTTTCATTGACCTTTGTATCCAGTAACCTTCTCTCCCATGACTGTCTTTATTTTCATAGTAATTATCACTCCAAAATTATCCCTTTATTGGGTTATTTGCTTCAGCCTTCCCACAACTGCCCTTGCACTTAGACCCATAAAACATAAGTCCCAGGAGGTCACAGTCTTGCCCCGCAGTGCACCCCCTAGAACATCGCCTGACACTTAGCGGGCGCCGAACAGATATTTATTGAGCAAAAGAAGAGGCACGTGCAAATATAAATGGCACGTGCAAAGACCCTGAGGCAGGAAGTGAGCATAGTGATCTGAGGAAGTTAACTAAGCCACTTGCGCCGGAACAGAGGCGTGAGGGTCCAGCCATGTGTTGGGGGCTGGGAGGAGCATTTCGCTTGGCCATATCCAAACTGATTCAGCCTGGCCACTGTCACTATTATGGAAGTGCAGAGTGTACCTATTTTCTGGTAGGCATGCACTCCAGTTTAAAAGTGTCCGATATGTATGCAAAATGACTTGTTTTATGGGTAAATGAAGCCCATTGAATTTGGGCTATTTCTTACTCCTTCTAAAAATAATTAAAAGCAAACAAACAAACAAAATATCCACAAACGAGCAAGTGATGAAATGCTTTTGTTCAGAGAAAAAGTTTCTCACTTTTCCAGGTAGACACTAGCACATGGTTTCATTTATTTCTTACAACTTCTCTATGAAGTTGATGTTTTAAGTCCTTTTTCTTTTACCTCACACAAATAATGACACTCAGAACACTGGAAACTTACCTAAGATTCTCCAGTCTAATACTGGTAGATACTGGGTTCAAATATAGGTCTGCTTTACTTGAGAGCCCTGCTGTTTTGGGTAATGGCCTAAGATGGAAGGGGGAAATAACCAGGAAAGAAAAATGTCTAACCCAAACCCCAGAATGATATATTTTGCCTGTGGCACGGAATCAACTTGCTGAGCCCCGTGATAAGTGGCCAGCTCTGATTATAAGGCAAGGATCTGATTCCTGCCTCAATTATGACTGAATAACCACTAGTTCGGCATCATGAAAAGGTCCAGATGAGTGCAGTGGAGATGAGGAAAGGTCCGCTGGCTGCCAGAGATGGAGGCAAAGGCAGTCAGAGGTGGGAACACTTCAGTCAAGCCCAAACCAAAGCCACCAGAACATCGTGTTCGTGATCAAGGGGCAGGGGGGCTGTGGCTGGGAGATGGCTAGGAACCCATCTGCTGATTGCCACCATTTCTAACTGGTCGCTCACTCTTGGCGAATAGAAGTGTATGTTTTAGTCACACCGGGGGATCCCTAGGTGGCTCTCACTTTATACTCTCCAGCGTCAGGGGCTCTCTTCCCTGAACCCATACAAACCATCATCGTTTCAGTATTTTACTGTGCTGGAATGGCCTTCTCACCTGATATCTTAGTTTATGCTTTGAGCTATTTTTCTCTTTATTTTTGTTCTATATGGGGAAAATCTAAATACATACATATACATATACATGCATATTTACATATGTCCACACACACACACACACACACATACATATATAAGTACACACACACACACACACACACACACACATACACATATCTTTTTAAGGAGATGGCCATTAAAACTTCTTAAGTCAGACCATCTATATTGGTAGAAACTTTAGATTTTTTTTTTTTCTGGAAGGGGAATTTCTTTTTCTTGTTTTCTATTGTTCTTAGGGAAATCAAGAGAATTAAAAAAATTCCCCAAAGAAAAAAAGCTTTCAAAGGATATCTGGAAATAAGAGTAATTAAGATGCCTAACACATATTTCAGCAGGCTTGAATAATCTTCATTTCTCTGAAGGGAAACAAAACAAAAGGATATACTGAAGAGTTTGCATTGGACTTGGAGATCCAATGGTATGTGTTATTCATTTCTTACCTAAGATGTATGTGCTAAAGCGAAGATTCAGCTTCCCAAAAGAAATTCTAGGTAGATTTGGAAGTTGAGATAAAACATGGAGAAAAGTGGTGGGCGGAAGGGGAGAATCACTCATCCAATGCCTCCCGTCACTGAACTTGATGTTGTTGGCCTCCATTTTTAACCTTGATTCCTGCCAAGGTAACCGTGACCTCAGCTGAACCTCTACCTCCCAGGTGATACCCAGAACCTTCAAATCCAATCTTTACTCACTCCAGATTTTTTTTTTTTTCTGGCTCATGCCTGCTCTCATCTTTTATACCAAACCTCACTTTGAATGACAAGTGGGTTAAGTCAGAATAGACTGAGGAGTTAACAGGAACCTCTTCACCCACTGGGCCAATGTGCAGAATTCTAAAAATGTCCTCCCAAGATTCCCATCCCCTCTTTATTTGAAATAATCAAATGCTACTTTAGGTGCTGCTGTGAATGCGTTTTGCAGATGTAATTAAAGCCCCAAGTCACTTTAACATAAGGAGGATACTCAGTGGGGCCTGATCCCAACAGGTGAGCCTTTTAAAAGCAGAGGGTTTTCTGTGGCTGGTGGCAGATGAGAAGTCAGAGAGATTTAAAGCACAAGGAGGACTTGAACTGCCATCACTGACTTTGAAGATGGAAGAAGCCATGTGGCGAGGACCCCAGAGGGGCCTCAAGAGAATAAGTGTAGCCCCGCTGACAGCCAGGAAGGAAACTAAAACCTCAGTCTTAGAACAGGGGGGAACTGGATTCTGCCCACAACCCAAGTGAGTTTGGAAGCAGATTCCTTCTTAGAGCCTCAGGATAGAGGCTTGCTGGCCGACATTTTGACTTTGGACTTGCGAGGCCCTGTGCAGGGAACCCTGCTAAGCCCACCTGGACTTCTGATCTGTGGGCAGTGTCAGGTAAAAAATGGGTGTTGTTTTAAGCCACTAAGTTTATGTTAATTTATTACACAGCAATAGAAAACAAATACCATCTCCACTCATAAACACATTACAGCATAACACACGGTTGGGTTTTTGCTCTGTGAAATCAGAGAACATTGTTTTACTTTTATCTCAGACAAATAAACATGAAAGTGATAAAAATATGTTTTCTGAAGGGAATACTGGATGGGGCAGAGGTTTTTTTCCCTTTTGACTATGGGCCCTTGGCATCCAGCTTCCCAGATTCAAAGTTTAACTTCCTCCCTTAACAGATGTTTGGCCTTGTGTTTTCAGTCAATCTCTCAAGGTCCCTCTGTCTTCAACCATAAAATTGGGATAATAATAAGGTGGTTTGGAGGATGAAATGATATAACACTTCTAAAGCATTTGATTCACTGTTTAGTAAACAGTGATCACTCACTGTTATCTGTACACAGGATCTTTGCCTGGGTGGATTAATGAATGAATAAACTCCAGCAAGAAGGAGATAAGACATCATCACCAGTAACACAGCTCTCAGGTTTTGCAACTCAGGCCACATTTTGTACTAGGTCGTATCAACACGTATTCCCAGATCTGTGAACCTAGTGAGTGATGCCCACCAAAGACCCTGGGATGCAGGGCCAGATCCTAACGGTTAGACAGCCCAACTGGAGACTCCATTTGGAAACTAGGAGAGCCACATCACTCAGATGGGACACTTCTGCAGGTGTTGAAACCACTGCCCGTTCAGTGGTTCTGAACTGCTGATTCAGGGAATGGGCTGCTCACAGAAGGTTCACTGAATAACAGGGCTGTCCATTCAATCAAAACAGTTGAGCCAGCAGCCCCAGGTAGACAAAAGCCAGACTTAACAACAGCCTTGTTCTCAGCGTCTGTTCATTTCAAGCCTTGCCAAGGAACCAAAGGTAGAAATCTGCAAACATACTCCTGTTTTGAGCATATATTATCCATGCATAAAATTTTTTCTAAAAGGCATGTAACTTGGGGCAATATGTTTATGGTCTGTTATTATTTCTGTTTTAATTCTATTGTGCCTTCTCAGAGAAACATATATCTTAAAAGAAAACAATTTGCCACTGGGGAAAAAAAGAAATATTTAAGGTAAAACAGCAACCTGGCACACAGTGGCAACTGGATCTTTTAGTTAGAGCTGGGTACAAGCTGATGTTATGAAATCAGCCATATAGGGAAAGAGAGAGTTCCATCCAAAACCAGACAGTGACTAGTCTCTTGCAATTTTCCCCCTAACTATCTATTATTTGCAGAGCCCTCATGTGTGAGGGCCTGTTTCTATCTTTCTTCCTCTATATTCCTGTAACCTAATTTTAACAAGTTAGAAAAACTGTGGAACAGAGCAGAGGAGAAAACTAGAATATTTGTAAATAACCATAGATGCAAAGATCTATTTCAACTGAAAGGATAAAGAAGAATGCATAGTGCTGCCTGGTCCCCACATGGGTGTGCATTCAGGGTCTGGCGCCCAGGGGGACAAAAGCAGAGAGGGCTGGCCAGAACAATGGGCCATCACAAATGCCGTGTTATGTAACTGGGTTATTTGAATTCACAATTGTGAAGGCCACAATTGTAGCAGAAGGCCTATCCTCCTGCTCATGGTAGGAGGGAAGCAGGCTCCCCTATGATCCCAACCAGGTCCCCTGGGAGCAGGCCGTGACCCTGAGGAGTCCAAACAGCTGCCACAGAGTAGCGAAAGGCTATACTTCTGGATGTTTTTAATTTAAAAAAAAAAAAAAAAGGCAATGAGCAAATTAGATACCTCCCCCATCACAGCCATTGACCTCTTGAAAATGAACTGATTCTTTTCATTCATTACATACTCCTTAGCTAAATAGTGTTCTTTGGATAGTGCGTGGGGATTACAGGTCACATATTCCACAGCTGGGTCCCGGCATGCAGGTGCGAATTTGCAGAAAGGTCACCATAGGTCAGGAAAAGCTTGGCAGAGGTGAGTTTTGAAGACGGCATGACTGAAGTTGTAGTAAAGATACCAGGGATAACCTTGAAGGCCACTTTCCATTTCAGCGCTTTGCATGTAGCACCTGACTAAGCATGAGCAGTGAAGACAAGACTTTCCCTTGCCTGCCTCCCAGTTTCGTGTTGAGCCGCTCCTATCTGCGAGCCATGAGCTGCAGCCACACCCAGACGTGCCAGGGACACCTTCCCCACCTCATTCGTCGTGTGACCGTCCAATTCCTCAGACCCAGCTAGCATGTCGCTGCTTCTGTAAAGGCCTCAGGGACCCTCCCTGGCTCCTGTCCTTCATTAGTTAACATGCGCTGTTTCTTAAGTTCTTTCTAATAACTCCTGTGTTTAATTCCTGAAAGTACTTACCCCATCCCGTCTTCCTGCCTCCCTCACTAGAGTGTGGCCCCCGTGAAGGCAGAGGCCAGGTCTTTTCACTTCTTTATCTTTCACGTTCAGCACGTAAGGTGGCTTCGTAATGTTGAGTAATGGAGTCTTTCTCTGGGACTCTGACTAGTTGTAAAGAAGCTTTGGGATCAGTAAGCTCACTTGCAGATGTAGGTGGAGTCCTTTTGTCCTTGCAGTTGTACTTGTGTCGTGGTTATTGTGTGTACTTAAGCTGGAGGTGCAAACAGAAGCTTGGCTCGGATTCTTCAGCAATTCCACCTGTCTGGGCAGTTTGTCAATCTGTCGGAGGTGATTTGCAGTTCCTATTGGAGAGCATTCCAGGCAGGAAGGAGCAGAGGAACAAATAGCTCAGGGACTTGCTCACTCGCTGGTGTACTGGTGTTCTCAGATGGAAATATAGGGACAACGATGATGATGATGATGACGATGATGATGATGATGATGATGATGATGATGATGATAACTTGAATGAGTGTTTCTGGAGTGCCAAGAACTTTCCATTTCTTTCCTGTTTATACCACAGAGGAAAAACAGAGGGTAAATATTTTTTCCCTTCTTTTAAAAAAAAAAAAAACTTTATCAAGGTATGATCGACATGTAAAAAAATCTGTACGTATTTAGTGTATATGATTCCATGAGTTTGCGAATATGTGTAAACCTGTGAATCCATCAGCAGCATCAAAGCCCTAGACATACTCATTACCTCCCGAAGTTTCCACCCACTCCCTGTGTTGTTATTATTGTTGTTTTCATTATTTTTGTGGTACAAACATTTAACCTAAGATCTACTTTCTTAGAAAATGTTAAGTATACAACATAGCATTGCTAGCTATAGGCACTGTACTGTAGAGCGCATCTTCAGAAATTATGTATCTTGTACAATATTTATATAATACTCCTCCCTCCAGCCCCTGGCAACCACTGCTCTACTCTCTGCTTCTATGAGTTTGACTATTTCAGGTTTCACATACAAAGGAGACCATACAGAATTTGGCTTTCTGCGTTCAGCTTATTTTACTTAGCATAATATGGACCTAGAGGGCATTATTTTCATTTGATGGCATGGAACGACTTGCCCAAAATCACACATCTCGGGGAGGCAAGCACTGGAGCTCAGCAGTGCACCCCAAGTGTTCATATGTGCTCCTCAACACTACTTCCTACTGCTACAAGTGTGTGAGCACAACCACACTGTGTTTACGTGCACACGCGTGTAGATGAATGCACAGCATGGGGAATTTTACGTGTGATTGCGTGCATATAGGTAGGTGTGTATCTGATTCTGACTGTTCACGTTGAATGTCTGCATATGTGTGCACTGTGTATGTCTGTCTCTCAGCTCAGAAAATGCATCAGGGTCTGAAGTGGGCCATTATTAATGTGGTGAAAGGTTCCTTCAGGTGGCGGGTGCCCCACCTCTGGTTCCTTCTCTCCTTGTCCACTTTGAAACTGGAAGTAGACTCTGCATTGGGCTGGGTGGGGCTTCTGGCCTTAGCCCAAACAGTGCTGCAGAAAGAACTACAGATTATTGCGAGGTAAACCTCCACTAGTGAAGACTTGCTCTTCAATGGTAAATTTACATTTAAATGCACCTTGTCATTTTTAATCTCAGGCACTTGGCACAATCGCATCTCAGGGAGCAGACTCTACTGTAAGGCCTGCTTCCAGCCAGGTAACACCCAGGCTGCAGGAGCCCATAGCAGACTCCAGGGCCCAGAGGCACTTATGGGTGTGGACTGAGCAGCCTGGTGATGTATGCAAATTTTACTGTCAGGGGTAACTCAGATGCAGTCCAGATGATAGTGCCAAGGGGCATTTTGTGTTACTAGGCCATGGGGGTGTCCCCTGAGACAGGAATTCTCCAGGTGGGAAGTGGGACTGCAGAGTGGCTTGTTCAATCCTATTAAAGGTGAGAATGTACTGAAGGCAGCTGACAAGGTAGAGAAGCAGTTTGTCTTTAAAGTCAGACACTTGACAATTCAAAGGGAGAAGCAGGCTTCCTCCAAGTTCCCATTTCTGCTCCAAGGCCCTGATTCAGGGCATGTAGCCTGGCTGGGTGCATTTTTTTTTTTTTTTTAACTTTTAGAAAATAAGCTACTTGTTCCATTCTTTGTTCTGTTTTTATTTTGTATCATTTTATTTTGATCAGATTTTTCAGGTTTGTGATTATTAGCAATGCCCTCAATGAAAACAGTAAATAGGTACATGTTATACTTTTGTTTCTACCCCTCATAACTGCTCATCTTGTTTGAGTCTGTATAAAAGCTTCACATTTTTCAAAACTCCATATCTGAATTAAAAGTAGGCATCAAGCAATCCAAAAGTAGTTTTTGAGTGTTTGCCATCGGTCTGAAGCCTGAAGAGCCTTTTTGTTTTACCCCGAAAGACAGTGAACTCAGGGTCTGGCCATATACCTGAGGCCACTCAGTAAGTAACTTAGGGAGAGCCGAGGACCTAAATGCGATAGGCAAAAATATCCAATAAATGTTCAGCTTGTAAACTTTGGTGGAGCACTGGGTGATGTGAAATGACCATCCATAATGGAGAATCAATTAAGAGAATAGAAAATCAGAAACAAGATTTGAGTCTTCATAAATCTATCGAACAAAAAATAAATGGTAAAGGCAAAATATAGTTAACTGATTTTTGAAATGCTGAAATACTGCTTTTACATAGACAATCTGGAGGTAAAAACAGCTAGAATTTATGATGAAGGGATTTTAAAAATATTTATATTTATATCACAGAGACTTACCCTAGATTTCCTTTCAGTCTTTTTTCTATTCATCTAGAACATTAATACTTGAATTGGAGGAAGGCTGAGGTCTCTGCCGACTGTGTGGCAGTAGAATATAGGGTATTCATCACGAGTCTGTTCTTGTCCACCATCGCTGTGACTTTTGTGTTTTTAAATTCACACTCAGTGATAGTAAATACGCCTTAAGCCCTGCAGATGCCCATCGTAAGAAAAGTTGGTGTTATGTATTGACTTTTATCCTCCACATGAAGCTGTGTTGAAGTCCTAACCCACAGTACCCTAGAGTGTGGCCTTATTTGGAAATAGGGTCTTTGTCTATCTAACCAACTTATCATGAGATTATTAGGGTGGGCCCTACTCCAGTGTGACTGGTGTCCTTGTGAAGGGGGAAATTTGGACAGATACGCACAGAGGGAAGGCCCTGTGAAGACAACCATATGGAGATGGAAACACAGAATAGAGTGAGCAGCTACCAGCCAAGAGACACCAAGGACGGAGGGCCGCCACCAGAAGCTAGGAAGAACCAAGGAAGGGATCCGCCCAGGGTCTGAAAGGAAGTGGGGCCCTGCCAACACCTTGATTTTTGCACAGCTAGCCTCCAGAACTGTGGTACTTTGTTACAGCAGCCCAGGGAACAAATACAGCGGAATTCTTGCTTTTTGTCCATGCGTGAGCGCTGGGCACTGTTTTCCTGGTCCATTTGCCTTGGTTTTTGATATAGAGACCAGAGGACATAAGACATAAAAATCCGATATTCATGGGATAAGAGGATGTCAAGGGCTCAGCAATCAAATCGTGTGAGTAGTTTCTGTAAGAGTCTGAATGCTGCGTGTGTGCTCTACCTGTTTCTCTTCCTGGGCACGCAGGGGACTTTCTGGGCTCCCTTACAGCTGTGTTGATGACAGTGGCCTGTGCCAGGCCTTCAGAATGTCTACCACATTTGCTGCCACTGTGACCTGGAAGGCTACATGTTCTACATGGCCCAGGTACAAGATGGAGGAAGCCACCCAATGCCCATTAAACTGTGTGTATATGTGACATAAACCTTACATGTGCCATGCTGAGATATTTGGCTTAATTTGTAATTTTAGAAAATTCTATCCTTTCCTATCCTATTACTCTACCAGGCGTTGTTCCCAATGATTAAAGGGGGATGTTTAGGGACCTGAGAATACAGTATCATTACCTTGGCAGGCAGACCTTTTAAAAGAAGTCCACACTCTACAACCCTCTTCTCATCCATATCCTTACAGCTTGGAGAAAATGTAATTAAATGAAATATGGTAATTATGGGCTTGGGCTCAGGAGTAAAAAATCCTGACTTTTAATGTACACTAGCTATATGGCCCTGGGAGAATTCCCTATATGCTTAGAATCTCCATGTGCTCATGTGCAAAATGGGGTGATTGCGGCTATCCAGAGAGCTGTTGAGAGGCTTAAACCAAATGGGATATGGAGTGACCATCCATCCATTGATAAAACATTAAACGTCGTGCCTGGCACTGGGTCACTTTGATTGCTGTACTTCTTTTACGTTATCAAAGAAGCTGATGTCGAGCGATCGGGATGAGCGTCTCTCCCTGGGGATTCAGAATGTCTCTATGTGTGAGCACCAATGAATACACGCAAACCCGTGGCATTCCTTCATGATCAGATCTCTGTCTCACAATGGACAATATAAACATTGCCTGTGGATTAGGGTTTCCACGTTCTGTTCTCTACATAGTGCAGGCTGGCTTTGCTATACACACTTAGGGACTTGGTGACCCACCATAGGCTGCATTTTAAGATAATGATATAGCTCATTTTATCTAAAAAAAGGAAGATATTTAAGCAATGTGTTTAAATGAATGCGGTCTTAATAAAAAAGTAGTGGTGGGTGAGGGTTTCTTGAGGAGGAAGGAGGAAGATTTCAAATAATGAACATCTGTATTTAAAATGCTTTTCTCAAAGCTTTGGTTTTCACCCTTGACTGTGTCCTGTTCCCTTTACCTGGAACTAATAGATCATAACATCTGGATTGGAGCTCTGGCACGTGTGCTTTTTGATGACTCTGAAGTGATTACAATGGGCAGACAAGTTGAGAAACTCTCCTCTGGAGAAAACTTGATTAAAGACTCATAAGAACAATTCTTACCATCTTAGGGGTACAGTTGGCAGAAAGGATTCTAGAATTTTCCAAGGCTTATCATATCTTTGCAAAGTGATGATGAGATACTTAGTATTCTCTCTATTGTTCAGTTAAAAGCAGTGAAGTTAAAACTTGAGCCTCCGTCTGTCTGCATAGAAAGCCTTCTAAGGAAAGGACAGTCCCCATTTTTCTGCCGAGTCCTCTTAGGATGGCTTAGGCATAATTCTGGTCATGAAGGTCTGATTTGTGTTGCTGCCTAGGATGGTAAACCAAGTCATGAATTTCTAGGATGCAAAATTGTGTTAAAAATTTTCAACCCAGGAGCCAATGATATTGGTCATAGAGAAGGCAGTTAAATTCCCTCACATTCTTTTTTGAAAATTCTGGTAGAAGCCAGCCTGTTAATTGCATGGAACCACAGAATAGGAATAATTATAGTCCATATGAATGAGAGAGAAGGTAAGTCCTCCTGGTTGGGGTTAAAAGACCAGCCTATGGAGTCACACTTGCTGCATACAAACCACCCTCCCCCATTCACCAAAATGGACTCTCTGACAGTTCTAAAAATGCTGTGATGTTCCAGACTTTGAAAATATTGTCTCCTCATTGACCCTTTCCTCCAACAATTTCTACAACTTTCCTTGTAGGAGTTTAAGCTTTAACTTCTGCAGGGAGGTGGTGGTTCCGCTTTCTCTTTGCTTCTGTGGCCAGCAGCCCTCCCTAGAATGGCTCTTTTCTCTGTAACCCGCAGGTCAATACACCTGGCATCACCCCCACAAGAGGGTCAGTTTCTTTAGGTCTGGGACTGTGTCACACTCATCTTAAGATCCCAGGGTTTGGATTCAAGAAGAATGTCTGGCATGTAGCAGGCACATGACTTAAAAAAATAATTAAATGCTGACTTGATGGGAAGTTAGATTCTTCTGAGCTAGGCCTAGGGAGTTCAGGATGCAAGGGGTCCCTGTTAGTCCTCCACCTATGTTAAAAATAGAAACACCAGTGCGATGTGTCAAACCATTTGCTGTCGGCTCATGATTCGTTTTATCCTGGGACAATCACTCCAGATTGGAGCCTGAGCTCCTGCGGATGGAAGCGTGTCATCCTTTGCCCCATTACAAGGATTCCCTCCCCCCCCCGCCCCCCAAGTAATTACAGGGTAAATGACTTGTTAAATCCGGAGCCCTCACAATACATCTCTCCACATGTAGTTCATATTCCTTGGGCGGTTTATCGCACTTTCGAGTAGTACATATTTTATAGAGCAGGGAGAGTTCTCCAATTAGTAGTAATTGTGATCGAAGCAGTAATGCTCGTCTCCAGCCTCATTCTGCAAGAGGAGACTGGAAGGCCCATCTTAATTGCCACAAAGAGCTATGTCTATCTGCGGCAGTATATAAATAATAAATTAGAGGGAGGGAGAGCACTGCAATTCTTACGGTCTTCGAGGAGGTACGGATATTTATGTAGTGCTGATTGCTAAAAATCTTCTGCAAGTAATTATTAGTAAAAGTAGAATGTCTACATTTGTAAGGGAATTTTAATTAAAGGGAAGGTGACTCTCATTATAGGGAAGAAGTAGCGTTTGGGGATTAAAATGCAGGTCCAGGACTGGAGCGTCGGATCTGATTGGCTCTTTCTGCCGCCGCCTGGACAATAGCAGGAAGCTCAATTCCTCTGGGTTCAATTTCCCCTGGTTTTTAAACCAGGTGAAATCAGTTATAAGTGCTTGAAGTGCCATTGGATAAACAAGCCCTACTGTTGGAGGCTTCTTATCTGATTCAGCTCTAGATTGCCCAGCAGGGATGGGACATACATCCACTGTTTTGAGCCTCAGTTTCTTCCATCTGTAACATTTGAATATCACCATTTCACAGTGGCTTTATATGGAGTTAAAGAGGCCAAGTGAGCAGGAGGACATGGAACTATTTCTGATATAGTGCTGCCTTTCAATAATATTATGAGAACGACTTCTGTCTTTTGGTTCGATTTCCTTTGATGTAAGTAATTCGGTCCTCATGATTCAGAAATAAGGAGGGCATTCACTGTTCTTGACCCCCGAGCCACTCACCATCTGCAGCCGAATGAGCTACTCTCCATTCATTTCCACAGTGAGCATAGTGATTCTTAACATTTGCTTTCGTCAGGGGCAAACATAGGTTCCTTCAAGAAGATGATACAGGCCAGGCAATCTCTTCCAGAAAACTGAACATATTTTGGAATTCCAGATATGTCAAGACCATCAATATACCTTCAGTTAAGGACCTGTGGCCCAGAGGGCTGGACTAAGGAGATAGCCAGCTGGGTGCAGGACATGGAGAAGAAAGGGATCCCAGGTGACTTCTGATCCCTTGTGATGAGCAGCCTCCCTGTTCCCCTGTAGGATGATAAGTTAACTTCAGACCCAGCCCAGCCCTTTCTCTACACGCCAAAGAGGATGCTCTTATATTCCGGACACACATCTGTCAACAGATGGGCTAGGATTCTCTTTTGGCCTGTGGGAAAAGCTCTTTAGTCTTGTCGCCCAACTCTGCCAAATACACATGGACATAGACAATCAAGAAATAACATTTAAGAGGAATTGGCCCTGGGAAAGAAGGAACAAAATTCAAACAGAAAAGGTACTATGCAAGGAAATAGACTTAACAGAGGAAGTAGATAAGTTCAAATTTATCTAATATCCCTTGACCGATTCAGTGGGACATCCTAACATTAATACAAGGACAACTCTGTCATTAAAAATTTGAGTTCTTGGAAATAAAAAGTTCAGTTAATTAAGGGAATTACTGGCAGAAATAACAAAATTAAAGGTTGAATTAACAAGCTAGGGCAGGGGTTGGAAAACTTTTCCTTAAAGGGCCAGATAGTAAATATTTTTGATTCTGTGGGCCACACAGTCTCTATCACAACCATTTAGCTCTGCCCTTGTATCTTCAAAGTAGCCATAGACAACAAGTAAATGATTGAGTGTGGCTATGTTCCAATAAAATTTTATTTGCAAACCCTGAAATCTGAATTTCATGTGATTTTCTTAGGTCACAAAATATTATTATTTCTTTGAATTATTTCTATAATCACTTTTAAATGATAGAATCATCATTAGCTCTGAGTTGTACAAAAATGGGGGGGGCTGGGTTGGGCCTGTGACCATACTTTTTGACCTTTGTCATAGAAAATGAAGCTGAGCGATTTAAAAAAAAAAAAATCTATCTGAAATGAATGAAATTGAAATTATGAGGGAAATAAGAAAAATGCAAGATAGATTTAGCTGAATTTTTTTTCTCACTGAAATTAAAAGTGTGTACTACTCCATTTCATTGTTCATGTGTTCATTCATTCATTTATTCATTCACTCACAATACCCTGATTAACTGGCAAGTGAAGAGAGAGAATTAACATTTTGTCATTCAATGTTAGCATGCTAACAGTTATGTTACTTCTGTATCTCATATTCCTAAGGTAAATATTTCAGTTTTAAAGATGAGACAGCTTATACAGAATGGGTAAAGTAACTTAGTTGAGAACCACAAGGATTAAAAGTAGAGCTAGGAGCTGAATCCAGGTTTGTGGGCTCCCAAAGCTCATTCTCATTTGACTTTATCACGTGAGTAAAGTAAAATCGTTACTTTAATGATTCTTGACCTGGACCTGGGCTCAGTACTTTATGTTTGGTATCTCATTTATAATTCCAATGTAATTGAGAAAATCAGAAATTAAGAGGAAATTTTAATTCTATACAGCCGGTAAATGGCAGAGCCAGGAGTCAGCATTAAGAATCTAAATTTACAAAAGCACAAACCAATCCACTAACCTTAGAAAGTTAGTAATTTAATGATACAGATGGTGTTCATTCCACAGAAATTTAATCCACAAGGCCATACAAATGAAAGGAATGCCTTATGTAAATGTAACAATGGCCATTATGCTTCGACATCTCTTCACCAGGCCCTGTGCTCAGAGTGTCCACATATCATGTTCACAATAGCTGCAGGGAGGTGAGGTCTATTTCATTCTCACTTTTGCAGATAGCAAACCAAGGCACAGAGAGGTTAAGTAATGTAGCACTCTGGGACTAGCTCACATTTATCCCTTTTCTTGTTTACTATTATCTCTCTCCTTAAGAATATATGCTTCATGAGAAAAGGTTTTCCTTTGATGTGCAGCTACATTCCTAGACTTTAGAACAGAGCCTGATATGTAAGTAGATGCTTCAAATATTTGTGAAGTACCTGAATGAGTGAAGGAATGAATAAATGGATGAGTGAGTGAACTTCTACACTGTGGCCCAGTGAGCAGGTTTTGGAGTGGGCATGGCTATGTGTCCACATCTCATTAACAACCCTCAACAGCTGCTAAGAAATTTAAACAGAAGTGTAAAAAATTAATGACACAAATGAATGAGAAATGAAGAGAGAAGTGAGCATCTCTGGATTTATAGTAAGCTAAGTGGTGCACAATTTATAACAACTCAGTTTTTAATCTCATGGAAACATGTGATCTGCAAAGCCAAGCACTTATGACCATGATCAAGACATAGCAGTGGTATTTTCTAAACCACATCATGTTTTCTTAATGTATATTAAGCAAAGCAACTCACATAGGAAGCACTTCATAAATATTTGCTGTTAGGATTAGTACAAGGGTACAGAGGTGGTTTGTTGGTGTGGCAAAGGAGGAAGACTGAATAAAGCTGTTTGCAGACAGTTGTTTCTAGCTGAGCATTCAGAGAGAAAGAGGGAGAAACAGGGAAGGAAGGAAGAAAAGAAGGAAGAAGGGAGGGAGGGGAGGGAGGAAGGAAGGAAGGAAGGAAGGAAGGAAGGAAGGAAGGAAGGAAGGAAGGAAGGAAGAAGGAAGGAAAGAAGGAGGAAAGGAGGAAAAATTGTTAGTTTGTGCTGGTGGATAGGTATACCAATAAAAATATGAAAGTGGCCAGAGAAATTTCTAGTTTCTAAGATTCTTAATCATTCCATTCTTGTCAACAAGGGGGTGTACTTACAAGGTTTGTATAGAACTTATGTTGGAGATAAAAGGGCCTGGAAAACCTGTAGAGGAGGCTGATGAAATGCTCTTGGGAGATGAAATGGAAGTCACTTATGAAGGGACGTTAATTTGGTCAGACCAGGGATCAGAGCTCTTTGCAGTCATCAGTGCCGTTGCTACTCAGCATATAAATTTTTACATGTGCACACACACAGTCACACACACACATATTCCCACATGTCCACATACTCACAGACAGTGACACATACAAACACACACACTCAACCACACTCAGAGTACATACACATTCTCACACATACACTCACACACACTGGTACATACAGATACTTATGTCTACACTCCCTCAGATACATACTCGCATATACGCACACCCAGACACACACACACTTGAACACATCTTCATCTGAACATACTATTTATTCTCAAATCTCAGAAATCTTTTTGCTGTTCCACACAGAATTTGTAAGACGTGCTCTGTAAACACACACCACACATCTCTCACAGAAATATTCCTCTCAGCTGAAGTGAGCAGCTCTGGCTGTCTCCGACCACCTGCCTTGTTCAGGTTGTCTCCTTCCTGCTAGAAAAATCTTGAAGAACCAGGTCAGGCACATTCATTGGAAAGCTGGAAAGAGTCGGGGAAGGGCCCTCGATCTGCTCCATAACGCGGCCATTTGTGTAGCTGCTATTATTCCCCCGCTTTTGTATTATTCAGAAATCCATACATTGTGTTTGCCTTTTGTGTCCAGCTTCCAACAAGCCTCTCTTTGTCCCTGTCACAAAGGCCAATAAACTCTGTGTGGCAAATAAGTTTCAGGGACTGCTGGACGTGATGACTAATTGTAATGCAGTCTATATCCTCCAGACTATAAACTGATATGAGAAGACAATGGCAGAGAGGGAGCCCATTGAGCTGAGAGAGTCCCCCGGTCACCCCACGGGGGCCGAGATGGGCAACAAGGAGGCTATTGATGACAGCAGCCTCAGCACAGACCCTGGCTGAGGGGAGTGGGGTGGCATGACCACATCACTGGGCTCCAATGCTGCTTTTGTTTGCCCGACAGTAAAAACTGGCACGTTAGAATTAGTTCTGTTTAGATTGCTCAGAAACTTGGAGAAGCAAAGAAAAAAAGAGAGCAAGAAAGAAAGAGAGGCCTTCCCAGCCCCCTCCCAGGCCCTGTGCCTGAACCCAGGCAGCTCCTGGGATGCACTACCATGAACTTGTGCTAAACTATGATGGATATTAAAAAGAAATGCAGAGCAAACTGATGGATGCTCACCTCACTTCTGCACTCTAAAAACCGTCACTTCTACCCGGCCTCTCTCTGCCATGTACTGGGGCTGTGGCTAGTCTCCAAGGCACCTGTCCACCTACGATGAAAATGATCATTGGGTCTGCCTGATCCCCAAACCTGAATTCCAGGGGAAGGCTGACTATTCCTCCAAGACAACTAGCACAATTTATTCATTCTGCACATATTTATCGCCTGCCTTCTGAATGCCAGGGACGAGGTGCCAGAGAAGGAGCCCGGAGAGAACCTGGAGAAGTCCCTGCCCATTCTCTTTCTCTTACTCCCCCAATAATAGCATCAATTCGATTTATTATTTCTGATGTAAAAGTTATTTCCATTTTGAAAAAAATCATGTAGACATTAAGAGAACCATTTTTTCTTTTCCTGTCACAAAATGTCATCAAACAACTGACTTTGGCACATAGTGTTCAATCGGACAGTATTAAGAACAACCTGGATTTCTGAATGCAAATTTAAATATTGGTTTATATATGTTTTGATACTACTTCTCATTAAAGTGGGCCTCTAACAAAATGATCATTATGATACAGTATAAAAATTTGCCATTTTATTTTTCTGTCCATCATTACTCATTAGACTCATCTTTCCTCTTATTCATATTCTTATTCAAGATAAGGAGAATGAAATAGACCTCAGTTTCTTATCCTGTTCTATTTTTTAGCTGAAAGTCAAGAAGTTAAAAGCCAATGGGCTTCAGAATGTAAGAAAATCTCAGTGGCTGCTACATTTATATGTTTCGTATAGGAAGTGAATTTGCAAAAGAGGAGAGCTTTCAACAAAACACCCAAATATTACCAAAATTCTAAAAGTATGTCCATTTTAAACAAACACCTTTAATAGCCTTACTTGTTATAAAACTATGACTGGGCATATTTAAGGTCAGTTTATAATTTTCCTCTTTAAAAGATGTAATTTCCCTCCCCTCATGCCATGGACATTCTATTAGGGG
The DNA here is from genome assembly GCF_014176215.1 of Rousettus aegyptiacus. Taxonomy (NCBI): domain Eukaryota; kingdom Metazoa; phylum Chordata; class Mammalia; order Chiroptera; family Pteropodidae; genus Rousettus; species Rousettus aegyptiacus. Next base: position 23,414,061 of record NW_023416289.1, on the reverse strand, counting down.
AGAGAAAATGCCCTTGAGGACAGATGACTGCAGGTGTTCAGAAAGAGAGCATGTGGATGGGGTGAGGGTGACCGTGGGAAGGGACTACTTCATGTGGAGCTCGGAAGCCTCCTGGAAGAGGTGACTGAACTGAGCCCCCAGGGACAAGAAGCGCCCTGTGCAGGCAAGTTGAAGGCTCTGGGCAGGCTCTGAGCTTGGCCATTCAAGAGATAAAGAGAAGGCAGATGAGGGTGCAGCATGCTTGTGACAGGGAGAGTGGGAGGAAGTGAGCTTGGGGGTTGGAGGTGGGGCCAAGTCAAGTGAGAGGTGAGCTGTCCCTCTGAACTCTGATTGACAGCTGAACCTAGGTCTGAGTTCTAGGTCCATCATCTACATCTGCATGCTTGTGGTGAGTGGCTTAAAATCCTTGAGCTTCACTTGTCTCTAAAATTGGTAAATAACTGTATCCTTCTGGTAGGGTTAATGACAGAAGTCATAAAGATCCTAGTACAGTTCTTGGCATACATTTAACACAAAGTACCTATACTATCATCGAATCATTGGAACAATTATTAATAATAATATTTATATTTACTAATTAATATTTACTAATATGGTGACGATGTTGCCTGGGTCACATTTTCCTCTCAAGGCAGGCATAATGTTACCTAGAGCAGAAACCCAGGTACTACCTAAGTGCCCAATGTTTGCCAAACCCAGTCTCTGGTGCTGGGTATAAAGAGATGTCAAAAGATTAAGGGAGGTCACAGACTAATGGGAAACGCAGGCAAACATGCTAACAACTTTAATAAAATGTGATAAGGCTACACCCAATGATGGGGAACGCTGAGGAAGGCACCAATCCAGTCAGAAAGGGAGCAAGAATGTTGCTGGGAGCAGGTGATTGTTACCTGGAGCAGGAAGTTCTAAGGGGAATGAATCGGGCAGAGGAGAGGGAGACTTTGCAAGCTCCAGCTCCACCATGTCCAGAGGAAACACGGGTACCCTTGTGACTCCCATGAACTCCCTGGCAATACAGATATAAGGCGAAGAGACAGAGATGGTGACGAGAAATGCAGTATTATAACTAGGAAGTCCATTCACAAAGCCAGAGGACAGAGGAGAGAGGGTGCGGAAGCCATTCCCCCTTGCCTGTGCCAGAGTTTGGTTATAGGAAATAATAAACTTCCCTCTTTGTTTAAGCTAGTTTGGATTTGGGTTTTTCTCATTTATCACCTAAAGGATCCTTACACAATGCCAGGGTAAATGGAAAGCTTTGCAGAACGGGACAACAAGTGCCCTAAGCTCGTGTGACCCAGTCGGGGCCACAGAGTTCTTCTCCAGCACTCTAAGAAATCATCAGGCAGCTAATCCAATTTTCAGAAATTAATTACACAGAATAATTTGTCAAATAGATGGGTATGGTGTATGATGATCTCTTTCTGGTATTTAAAAATAATATCACGTATCTCTCTCTTGAATCATTGCAATTTGTTCACTGGTCTCTAGGGCTTCAGATCTTGCCCACCTATCACCTTCCCACCTCCTGAATCCATGCTTTAGCCAAATTAACTTTGTAAAATGCAAATCAAGCCACGCATCAACCCCTGCTCTCCCAAAAGATCTCAGGGGAAAATGCAGTTTTTCTCATGAGTTAAAAAGAGCTTTGTAATCTGTGCCCTTATTTCTCTCCGGCCTCAGCTCTCAGCAGCTCTCCCCAACTTCCATTCCTCCAGATCCCCCTTCAGTCACACTTGAATTGTTTCCACTTTTCGGAATGCTTTGTGCTGTCGTATCCAAATCCTCAAATACTGTCAAGCATGATATATCTTCTACTTGGAAGTCTCGTCCTTCCCTCAGCCTCTCCTTTACCTACCTAACTCTTACTTGCTTTTCAGGTCTCTCATTAGATGTCATTTCCTCTGGGCAATCAGAATTAGGAACCCTTTCCTTAAATGCTTGAAAAACTATATCCTTCCCATGCTGTGTGGTGAGGACGCTAAGTGACCATTTGACTTATGTCCTCTTTTTCTAGCATCACTGCTAGCCTAATTTTCCCAGCTTCTCTACCAATTTGGTAGGTCATGTGATGGATTTCTGGCTGATGGACAAAGTAGTAAGCATCAGGAATATAGCAGTAAACAGAATGAAGACCTAATCATCATCTTCTTCAATTCTAGTATGGGAAGATAGTCAGAAAACAAGGAATCAAGTAAGATAATCTCAGGTAATAATATGTGCTATCAGGACACACAGAGTAATGAATTACAAGTCAGTGGGGTGGCAGGAAATGGGGGGAGCCCTTGGCTGAGGTGACCTGAGACACCATCTTTGAAGAGATGACAGTGCTAAGACTTGAATGACAAGAAGAGAACATTCTTGCATAGGTTTAGGGCACAGTGTTCTCAACTTTGCTGCGTACTAATTCTATTGTGTGGGGAGCTCGAAGATACTTATTCTTAGCTCATGCCCTCAGAGATGCTGATTTAATTGGTCCAGGTAGAGTCCTAGGCATTTTATATTTAATTTTTCATTTGGTTCTAGTGTACAGTTAAAATTTATGATGCACTGATTTAGAGAACCAACTTTCCTGAAAGAAACAAGGCAGCCAAAAGGCCTTTAGGAAGAAATAACATTTGGGAACCGAAGGGGCAAAAGGGTGGACTGAAAGCTAGATTGCAATAAGAGCAGAAAGACTGGTAGGAGATCAGCACCAGAGGTCAGAGGTCAGAAGTGAGCAAAGGCAGATACACAGTAGATCAGGCTAAGGAATCTGAAGTTTATTTTGATTGCAGTGGGAAGCCATTGGAGTAATGTCTTGGGTAATCAGATAAGATTCGTACTTGTAATATATCCTGTCTGTGGACACAGTAATGAGGGGGTAGGAAAAGAAGCTACTGCGTAACGGAATCTGAGAGAGAGAGAATGGTCGCTTAAACCAGGGTGGGGAAGGGAAGACATTGAAATAAATTGAATTCCAGATATATTCTGGACATAGAACCATCATAGTGGGCAGTAAAGGGAAAAATGAGAATTAAGATTTTGGGTCTGGCAACAGGGTAGGTGGAAGTGTCATTGATAAAGGTGGAAGGGTCATTGAGGAATGGTTTGGAGTAGGGTCGATTAAGAGTTTTCTTTTGGAGATCTTACATTAGAGATCCCTAGTGAATATCTAACTGAGGAAGTCAGGGGAGAAGTTAGGTTGACATATCTGTAACTCAGAGAAAGAGTTAGAGATATAAGTGAGAGAAGCATCAGGTTATAGATGGCATTTGAAAACTGGAGTGTTTCAGAAATGAGCATTCGACTATATCAGATGAAGCTTAGCCATTGACTAAAATGAGTTCAGATAATTGACCACAGGGCTTGCCAAGATAGTGACCTTAAAAATGGCTGCTCAGGTGGAATATGGAAGGAAGAAATGGAGAGCATGGGGATGGATGACTCTGAGTGGTTTTAATGTCAAGATGGGCAAATAATTTGGGCTCTAGCTGAAGAGCATTGTGGAATATCTTTTATCATCGTGTTTAGCATGGGCCAAACAAATGAATGAATGAACGAGCCAACTGTTGACACCTTAGGTGAAGCGAAAGCTCACGGCTTGCACTGTGCTCACCATGGCTTGCACTGTGTGGGCTCCGCACAAAGAATTGTTTGGCATTGGCTTATCAAAGACGCAGTTCATTTCTCAAATACTCTCCTGGAAAAACAACTATAAATTTTCCTTTCAGGATTGGGGAGATTTCCAGGTGTTTCCTGGATGATCCAGGTGGATCTGTGAGAGTACTTCCCAGGGAGGCCTGGTACTTTCCTTGCCTAGCAGGCTAGGGCCTGAGAAATCCTATTGTATTATCAGACCTGAGGTTCCTGTTTCGAGTCCACAAATACATGTGGTGGCTTATCCGAGCTAGCTTTTAGGGGAAAAACCAGGCTTACTGTCAGTGTTCTTTCCAATAGCTTGCCTTAATTTTTCCCATAGTTTTCTTTTCCTTTTTAATTAAAAAGAAAAAGAAGAGGGAGGCGGAGGGAAACTCAAGAAAGAAAAACACACAAAACCATCCCTAAAACTTTCTACTTTTTGAATTCGCCCAAAGCAAACAACATCAAATTAGGTGCTCTATCCTGTGATCCATTATTTTGGCGTGGCTGTGAGCGCTTCGCTCCCCTGTGCCTGAATAATGTGCTTTGATGGTTGCTTCATCAATAAACTGCTCTGGTGACGCCCCACAGGCCTAGAATAATGAATAACAATTAGAAGCGTTTAAAATGTAATATTTTTTTTCCCTGAAGTTTGGAAATTGATTTATGAATTGGGCGATCCTCCAATTTCATCAAATAAGTGGTTTCTTCAATTGAGTTCTTTTGCCAGTCTGAGAAAAGCCCCTTGAAGACTCGTAGGGTTGTGGAACTTTCTTGCCAGTTTATCAATTATGATAGAAAAGGAACTTTGACATTTAACAAAATTTGAATATGTGGATGAAGAAAATCCAGAGTCATTTTCACCTAGAAAATTACTACATGAAAAACATTTCTCATGGAGTTTGAATTTCTTATCACCTGAACCCAATTCTCTCAAGGTTTTTCTAAGGAATTTGGTCATAATGTTTTCTATCTTAATATTTTATGAAAGAGGATGCAGAGTATAATCTCTTACTGTTAGAAAGCAATAAATGACTGGTAAATTAGGTAGGTAGATAGGTAGACAGACAGATGATTGATGATAGATAGACAAACAGATAGATAATACAACATTGAGAGAAGACAGTACATGTTTGGATCTATGATTCTTGGCATGAGATATAAAATAAACTTTGTCTCAAAGTTCTTTCTCCCCTTCCACACTTTTTCACCATCGACAAACTACTTCCTTTCATGGTTCATCTTTCTTGGACGTTGTTACATTTTGTGGCTGCATATGAATGAGCAAGTGACCTGTTCTGTCCTACAAGGTTAAATACACCAGGAAGATTTGAGATGTGGTCAGATTTGGCTTCACCGATCCTTTCTAAAACTGGGCCAAATCGTCGTATCTGTAAGACTTCCTTGATTAATTTTGACCAATTTGAGTCATTTCATCAGTATGCAAATCCTAAGACCCTTTAGATTAGAAAGATAATTCATCCAACAGACATTTACGGAGCATTTACAAGGCTCCAAGAACTGAAACGGGCCTAAATGATACAGAAATGGACATGATATTTTACCACTCAAAAAAATTCTCAACCCAGACTCTAGAATAATAGAGGAAAAATGAAACGAAATGAAACAAAATAATGTAAAAATAAATGTCTAGCTCTTATGCTTTTCACTTCTCATTCTCTTGACACAGAGATAAATTTGTTGTTAGTAGGCTCACTTATAATAAAAATAGAGGAATTTTTTTTCCTTTTACTTTAGCCAGAGGTTTCCTCCCTGATGTCATATCCACATCACGCTTCTCAATTGGCTTGGCTCTTTTGAATCAATGGTGTTAAACCACAAGGTCCGCCTGACCTCTCGAATGTGTTCTGGAGAACAGCAGCTGCCAAGTCTGGGCTCATCCTTTGTTCTTCGATGGGTTGAGTGTGATGTAGTCTCTGGCTCTGCTGGGTGGTATGTGCCCAGGAAGGCCACAGAATCGATCTTCATGCCTTGGACACTAACAAAATATCCAAATGCTCTCTGAAGACTGTTTTATTACAGAGAAGCAAAGCATTTCAACATCCAAAAGTCAATCATGTTCTCTGGCAGCCTTCACTTCTGTGTTCATGACCTGGGTTCATTCTTAACAGAATCATGATTTCGATTTTCATGTTCATGTTGAACATTTTAAGTCTTTATTTTTCGTCCCATCTTCAACCCATTATATAGTTCCAGATATTTATATGTCTACCCTCAGTAGCTCCTCTTGAATATTCTTTAAGCATTTCAAATGAACAAATCTGAAGTAGCTTGACTGGCATCTGGAAGTGGGTGGATCTGGTTTCCAGCTCCAGCCTGGGTGTCTACAACTGGTTGACTATGAGGAGAACCTGGATTGTTGATTTAATTAGTATATGGTGAGGCCAGATATGTTTTTTTATGTTTCCTAGCTGATTCTAATATAGCAGATTTTAACCCTGTCTGTTTTAAATATCCCAATGTGCAACCTATACCCCACATCAATTATTATTAGTAGTAGTAGTAGTGGGACCCAAGCACCAGTATTTTTTAAAGCTCCCAAGTGATTACAATGTACAGTCAAATGGAGAAGCAGTGCCCTGGCTCTGCTGCTTATCGGCGGTGAGTGGTTTAACCTGACTCAGCCTCGGTTCACTAACCTGCAAACTGGGGATAATCATCATGTCTGTTTTAGAGAGTATTATAAAGATTACATGAGGTGATTTATGTAAAGTGCTTCACAGAATTTAGCACATAATAAGTGCTCAGTACATAAAACTATCATCTTAGGCAGCTCAGGTTGTCATAACAAAATAGCACAGATTGGATGCCTTAAACGATAGACATTTTCTTACAATTCTGGAGCTGGAAGTCCAAGATCTGGGTTGGGTTCTGGTGTGGATTCTCTTCTGGCATATGGACTGGCTCCTTCTTGCTATGTCCTCACGTGATGGAGATCTCTCTCCTTTCCTTTTCCTATAAGGCCACAGTCCTATAGAATTGGGCCCAACCTCCTGAAGAATGTCTCTAGATAGAGTCAAATTGGGGATTGGGGCTTTATAATACAAATTTTGGAGGGACGCGGCTCAGTCCATAGCAATCATCATCATCATTATTCATTTCCAAAATTCTGCTGCTGGGAGGCTCCCTCTCCAGATTTGCCCAGGATGTTCTATTTCAGCACCTCAAGTCCTGTATCTCTGGATACCTCTGCTGCGGGCTTTACCAGACCCAGTCAACCAAACACCCCAGCTGGAATCCTTAGCGCATCATCCCTCACATGTGCTTTCTGCACCTGACTGATCATCAAATCCAAGAAATTCTAACTTTTAAAACTACGTCGTAGATTCGCCTCCGTATCTCATTTTTATTACTACTGCCTTTGGTTACGTCCTCATTGTCTCCCATCTAGAGCATTGTGGGACCCCCATATTCGTCTCCCCTCACTATAAACCTAACTGGAGCGTGAGTCAGAATTCCCTGAGGAATTGTTAAAACATCAATCGCTGCCCCTCTGTTTCTTACTGTTTTCTGATCGGGTAGGTCTGGGGTGGGGCCCAAGAATTTGCATTTCCAGCGGGGGATGCTGATCCTTTTGGGTGCACAACTTTTGGGTTTGGAACTGGTGGTTTTCACTCTGCACAACTAGAGTCATTGGGGAGATGGAGCCCGCTGGAGATTCCAGAAGCGTGTGGGTCATACAGCAGTAACACATTCCCATCCAGGGGCCTTTTGTGGACTGCAGAATCCCGTGTCAGCAGGAAAGACCTGGCACCAGACTCGCTTATTGTCAAGTGACCTGCTCAGCTGTGAACTCTCTCTTTATCCCGTCCTCGCTCACAACAGTCACTCCAAATTTAAAATGCTGAGTCAGTCACTCTTAACAGACGGTTTAGGTTGGGGCAGTACTGACCTGTGATTTGGACTGCGTTATTGTTCATCATCCTCAAGGCCTCAGCATGTTCCAGACCCCTCATCAGCCAAGGGTGGAGTGGATGTCTGCAGACACTGGGGAATTGCTTCTACTGAAAATCTTCACCTGCTCTAAATATGTTTGTTAATATATTTATTCAAACTGGATAAATTATGGATTCTCTTCATTCATTCATTCATTCATTAAGTAAGTATCAGTTGTGCCTGCTGACTGCCAGCACCAGGGGTACAGTGATGAGGACATTCAGATCCTGTTCCAAATCCCATGAGGTTTAGAGTCTAGGGAAGTCCCTCGATTTCTGAAACTTGAACAGATATTCGACTGCCCTCATTCTGGTATGCTTCCCTGTGTAGGAAGCAAAGCATTTTCTCCTTTGCTTTTGGGCCTCAGCATAAACGATCTGATGCACCGATGAACTCCCGCGTGTATGCACCTTCGTCGCATCGCGTGTGGATCATCGCTTCTTCCATGCTGCTCCCATCAGCTCATCGTGTTGTCATTGCTGCTTAACACACTGCTGTAAAACTTCTCAGCTTAAAACAGATCATATTGTCTCAAGGTTTCTTTGGAATAGGAATTTGGGTGCAGCCTAGCTGTGTCCTCTGCTTCATGGTGTCCCACACGGCAGCACTCAGGTTATCAGCCGAGAGGGTCTGTAGTCCCGTCTGAAGGCTTGACTAGGGAATGATCTTCAATGCTTCTTTGGTGGTTGTTGGCAGCATTCCATTCCTTGTGGGCTGTTGGACTAAAGGACTTAGCTCTATTCTGACAGTTGACTGACGGTCACGCTCTCTTCCTTGTCCTGTGGGCCTTTCCCACGTGACAGCTTGCTTCATCGAGACGGCCATAATGAGAGTGTGCCGGCAAGATGGAAGTCACAGTCTTTTATAATCTAATCACAGGAGTGGCATCTTATCACCTTTGCCATATTTTGTTGGTTTGAAGCAAGTCACTAGGTCTGCTCCACACTCAAAGGGAAAGAGCCGTAACTATTTGGAGGGAGGAATCCTCGAAGACTGTTTCAAAGTCTGACTACCACATCTACAGATTAGGTTAGGTCCCTCTCCTCCTGTACGCTCTCAGAGCCCCTCATTCTTCATAGCAGTAGGCCTCTTGATGGTTAATTGGTGTGTCAAACTGACTAGGCCATGGAACCGTATATTTGGTTAAACAAACATTAGCCTAGATGCTGTTATGAAGGTACTTTTAGGATGAGATTAACATTTAAATCAGTAGAATTTGAGAAGAGCTGATTATCCTCCTCCATTAACCGCTCCAGAATGTAGGTGGGCCTCATCTACTCAGTTGAAGACCTTAAGAGAGAAAAAAATAAGATCCCCTAAGGGAGAGGGACTTCTGCCTCCAGAATGTCTCTGGACTCAAACTGCAGCATCAGCTCTTTCCTGGGTCTCCAGCCCATCGGTGTAACCCGCAGATTTTGGACTTGGGAGCTCCTGCAATCACATGAGCCAGTTCCGTAAAGTAAACTCCTTTTCTTTCTCAATCATTCTCTCTCTCTCTCTCTCTCTCTCTCTCTCTCTCTCTTTCTCTCTCTTTCTCTCTCTCATACACACACACACACACACACACACACACACACACACTATTGATTCTATTTCTCCAGAGAACCATGATGAATATGAGCCCCTATTTTCATTAAATTAGTTATTCATATGATATTCTTATCCCCCAGACCTCTATTTTCTCTGAGCCTAGTACCGTGTCTGTCTTGTTCGCTGCTCTATTCTCTCTGGCCAATAGTGGACTTGACACTAAAAATGTACTCAATGAACATTTTAGAATTCACACAGACACATTGTATAATTTATAACATTTGTCAATTATTTGAAATCCTACTAAGTGGCACTCACTTTGCAACAGTTAATTCTACCGGAAGCCGTGCTCTGTATTTTAGCTATACATGTGAGTATATGAGTCTTTTAAAAGAAAAGTAAATAAGCCCAGCCCAGGAGATTGTTGATCACTTCATGGGAAAGGTAGCATACCTGTGCGGGACTGGTATTTCTGTTTTATGGAACATTAGCTCATATCATTTACTCCTTTGAAAATCCAAGGATTGAGAATGGATTCTCCCTATATCAAATTGACATAAAGTTTTTGTTTATTTGTTTGTTTAAGAGAAGAACATGAAAACCAGCTGTGATTACCTTGGGAGATGTAATTTAGTGAGAGCTGGTTCGTTGATGTGGTCCTGGTGAATCGCAAACTGCTGGGAGGCTCAGGACAGGCATAGAAATCTCCAAATGAAAACCTCTCTCAATCACTGCTCTCTCAAAGCTTTCTCTGTGGCCAAGGTTCATAACGTACAACGGGGCCAGAAAAGCAGAGCCCAAAAGCAGATGCGTTGACCTCCCACTATCCTTTACCCTGGTGTGTGTGAAATTTGCTGCACTCAGGCCCACTGTGGGTTTTCAGGCGTGGGACTGAGTCTCTAGGACACAGAATGACATGCAAGGCAGAGTTATTAGTGGCTTACTTAGTGTGATAGCATCAATTGGGGGATACTTTCTAGTATCCACTCCCCCTGATAAAACTTATTGGTGCACATATTGATTGGAGATTTATCTGTACCATCTGTGGCTCTGGAAACTAATGATTTGGGCCTGTGTTTCCTCCAAAGGTGAAATACTGAAAAGCACCATGTGGATATGCTGATAACTTCTTGTGCTCAGGCCAGTATTGCAAAATGTTTTATGAGGTAGTTTCTGGACTGCTAGCCTGGACTGAGAATGTACAGGGACGAGACGGCATGTCCCAGAATCAGAAAAGGTGACCTCTTAGACTGGAGATTCGCATGGTCCGTCCCCATAGTTGGTGGGATTTCAGGGAAGGTGGAGCCCACAGCTTTAGCACAAAAAGAGCACAAAATATGAACATTTAGCCATGTGTATTTGGCCAAAGATCTATTTATTGCCTGAGAAATTTCCTGGAGGCAGTTATCTAGACAGGGAGGCTCCACCTAGAACCTTCTGCAAAGAAAGCTTCAGTGAACCATGCAGACATTTTATGAGCCAAATGGGCAAGACCCTTTGAATAGCTGAGTGGGGTACCACAAAGGAGAGGTCGAAGAGAATGGAAGTTAACAAGTGATCAAAGTATTCGACAAAGGTCTCAGTTTTTCAGAAGATGGTGAAAGGCCTAAGTGGGCAAAAGTGAGCCCAGCATGGATGGGACCTGTTTTTAGATATCCTGGGCTACAACTTGGAACTTTTGACAAAGAGGTGAAAGTAGTGAGACATTGAAACAAAGCAAATACTAACACTAATACTAAAAATGCATGCAATTTGCTGAGAACATATTATGGGGTCAGAGCTTGTACCTTTATATATGTATCATGTATCTAAACTGGCACCATGCCAATCACGTTTTAAGTAGCCCCATGTTAAGGATAAGCAAACCAAGTCTCAGAGAAGTTAAGAAACTTTCTCAGGGTTAAACACCTGAGTAAAGCTGGACTTGAACTCAGTTATAGCTGATGCCAAAGTTCAAGTTCATTCTAGCATACCATTGAGCCATCGAATATTCTAGAAACATTGGCATTATCTTATTCATTGAGCTTTTATGGGAATTCTTAAGCAAAATTTCTATCAGGAACTTACTGACCTTCTGTTTGAATATTCTAAGAACAGGAAGCTCCCTGCTTCACATGGTAGCCCAATTTACTGTGGAATGGAAGGCAATATTTTAAAGTTCTTTCTTGTTTTAATCAATATATATATATTTTTCCTTATAACTTCTTTCCATTCTGCAGCGCCCATCAGAAATGTCTATTGGACTTTTCAAAAAATGCAGATCTATGCATATCTTTGGGTGTCTGGATATCTGTTCTGTGAAAAATGGTCCTAAAAGGGTTCTGAAGCATATTCTTACTAAGAGTTTCTTCATACCATTGTGTTGGAAAACTGTGGTCTACAGGCCAAATCAGCTTTCTTATTTTCTTTTTCCTCTTTTTTTTCAAATCTGTTTTTGTAAATAAAATTTCCTTGGTTCATATCTGTGCCTACTCACTTATGAATTGTCTATGGCTGCTTTTGAGCTACAATAGGCAGAGTCGAGCAGTCCTGACAGACACTATCTGGCCTGAAAAACCAAAAATATTTACTATTTGGCCCTTTACAGAACAAACTTGCTGCCCTCAGTTCTGAAACATTAGGGCTCAGAAAAAAAAAAAAAATCACCTGGAGAAATTATTAAAAATGCCAACGAACCGGAGGAAGAGCTTTCCATGCTCTTTGGAATAATGTGAAGAGGTTCGAAAGCAGGAAGGAGCATGGCTTATTGATGGGACCGAAAAATGTTTAGTGGAGCTGCAGCAAAGGGGGCAAGGGTAAGACAGGGGAGATGTTCGGGAGACATTACATGGGGTCTGGTGAGCTTTGGAAGATTTCTGGACTGCATTTTATTTATTAAAATAAATGAGGGGTTTAAAGTAAAGGAAGCAATATGAACATATTCATCTTTTAGAAGGATCATACCATCTACATGCGGTAGGGAGAAAAGTATGAGGAAGTGCAAGAAAGGACACAGGATGACCAAGTCACCACTGTCATTCAACTTAGTTACAGGATGACCAATGCTTCACATGGTAGCCCAATTTACTGTGGAATGGAAGGCAATATTTTAAAGTTCTTTCTTGTTTTAATCAATATATATATATTTTCATCCTGTTACTAAGACCTCTGTAACTTAGTTAAATGACAGTGGCGACTTGGACTAGGCTGTCCTAAGCCAAATATTCTGGTAAGAAGTTCAACTGCGGTTGGTTGATGAAAGGAATGATGGAACATGAACCCTGGGCAGCAAGGAAAATCTTCACAGAAGATGGTGGCATTGAGAAGAGCCTTAAAATATGGCTGGAATGTGGATATCCAAGAAAAATCAAATGGTTTCTTTCTCTCATGCCACGTTCTAATTTAGGAAGTGGTCTAAAAAAACATAGCAAGCAGGCAATAATTCTTTATAAAAATTCTTGATTGGTATTTCCTTTTCTTGACAAAATAGCCAACATCACATCATATCAGAGTTATACTTGCACATAGTTCCGCAATTTTTTCTCCAGCCCATTGAATTTTGCTTCAGGAGTCTTCCATTTTGAGTGTTTCGTATTAATCCATCTCCAATAACAATTACAACTGGAATGTTTACTTTGCTTGATAACATTTATGGTTCCTTCGGTTGGCTAATATTTGTTATTCTTTCTTTAAAGCCTATTATTAGGAAATTCTTGCAATGTTGACCTTTTGTGCATTTCGCTTTATTCCAAGGGGTGTTACGCTTCATATGATGGGCCACGGGTACATGCATATGAATGACGTGATTACACACACATACTCATGGTAGGAAAAGAGACTTTTTTCCTGACAAAAGTAATAGAAACACTGGTCTCTATTCAGTACCGTTAACTTGATTCCAATAAGTTTTGTAAATGCAATTACTGATCCATTGGGGTTTAGCTCTTTGTGTTGGAATATGGGGACATTCGTGACCAAAGAAGGGATGAGTCTACTGGTGATACTTATTTTGCTGCTCTCTCTTCTCCATTGTCTAGGATAAGCAACACCACCTTTAATGGTTTAATTTCATATTTTAAATGGATTCCAAGTAGTAGACATTAATGCCTTGTGGAAAGGGAACGTAGACTGTGACATCACAAGCTCCCCATGAGTGGTGTATTTCAAGGTGAATGAGAGCTGTCCTACAGGATACTGTATTGATGCTCCATGTCAATAAATTTGGGGGAGAGTCTGTATTAATGAGACAGCACCCAACTGGTTTTCCACATAGGGAGAAAGAGAAATGAAAGCAGACTGTAGGTGAGGCTGTTTCATGCATGCTGCTGGGCTTTGGGGGGCTCTCTGATGAACATGTCCCTGCTTTGGAATGGGTGGAGGCTTCTCAGAACCCCTCTTGGCAGCCATGGTGAGAAAGGAAAGGAAGGTTGAGGAAGGCCACGTTGGAAGGTACTCGTTCTGTGTGAGAAATGGTGACTGGAAATAGCTTTCGTCCTGGCCAAAAACGCACCAAAAGATATTGGACGAGTGTCATAGATATGGCCAGGAAACATCTGGCTGAGTCAGGAAACGGATGAAATTTGAACATAGGCACATCTGTGGTGATAGTAGGGTGGGATCCAAGAGTATGAAGAAATTTCAGCTTTTGGGAGTGGAGATATAAATGAAAAATAAGAAAAGAAAAATATCTAATAACCTGTGTTCTTTTTTTCCCCCTTAATATCTAGCAAACAGTCTTTTTTTTTTTTTTCTCAGACAGGGTTTGCATCAGGTATATTATAAATGCTAAGATAGAAGGCTCAAGAGAACACATTTCCAGGGAAAGGCCAAAGAAAGAAGCCAACCAAAGTCTTCTGGAAGAGATATCTCAAACTTAGTTTTTCTTTAAAACTGTTATCAGGGCCCACTAGGAAATGGCAGATTAGATGCCTAATTAACATATGGCCCTGTGATCATACTTGATGGCTACTTTCCAGTAGGAAAGAAAACATCTTCAAAATATTTTAAAGATTGCTGAGTCAGATAAGAGACTTTAAAAAAGGATTAAACAATTCAAAGTCAGAGAAGCAAAATGGAGATTAGTGATGAGGCAATTTGGATGCTTGTAAATACCTAGGAAGCAGCTGAGATATCAGGGAGGCATCAGAGGTAATTTAATAAGTTAGGAGCCAGAAGGCCCAATCTGGGAAGGTTTGCATCTCCCACTAATTCGATTCATCCTTGACCGTACTTCTTTTCCCTGCTGTCCCCTGATCCCCCTCCCCCCTCACAAAAAAACTATTATTCTTCATGTATTAATTTAGAGGGACTAAGGGGTAGGGTGAGGAAGTAGTAAAATGTATAAGGAATCCAAGAAGACAATAAATAGAAGGCTTTAAATGTGTAGAAATAGGAATATCTTCATAGCTTGTATCTTTTTGAAAGTTTCAGAGGTGAATTTGGCCCAAGCTTAGGGGCAGAAAAGTCCAAAATGTCAGCCATTAAGTGAAAACAGCCCCGAACATTGTGGAGCCATGGGAGTAAAATGCAGTTAGAGTGAAATTGACCCAAATGAGACTTTATAATCAGAATTGAAAAGGAAAGAGTTGAGGCAGGAACATTTTCAACTCTGGACTCAAAGAAAGAAATAAGTGAGGACAGGTTTGAGAGCATTCTTAGAAGCTAGCTTGTTTCTGGGTCTGCATCTCTGAGAGTTGGACCTATTATTTCTTGGAGGTGATGGAGGATGTCATAGGTAAAAGCAAAATTCCCCCAGGACCGAGAAATCTCTTTTAAATCATGAACTCCTTGAGAACAGGCCCTCTGTTTCTAATCTAAATCCTCATAATTCCAGGACTTAATTTGGTGCTTTGTAAATAATTGTTGAACTGAACGTGCCTTGTAGAGCCTTGAACACAGCTCAACACATACTGTAATATGGACGTTGATGGTGTGAACGCGAAGGAGAATAGCCTTAACCTGCCTGTTACCTTCTCTTAGCCTTAACCTCTCTTCCAGAAAGTGGAAATAACATATCTACCTGGTAAGACTCTTCTAAGAAATAAGACCATAGTGAGAGCTAACTTGGGTGAAACAGCAACAGTTCTTAGCCTCTTTTCCAAACTCCCTTAGGTCAGGGTCTACTAAAAAAGGAGAAGGGTCCTCTGATGCACAATCAGCTTAATTTGTGTGGGAAAAGCCAAGCGTGAGGCATTGGGTGAAGTCCAAATGGTGCACAGTCAAATCCATCTGTTCCTTTTCACTGAGGCTGCATCCTGTGGGTAAGTTGGCCTGGGGGCTGGGGAGGATGCTTAGGGGGACAGGTGTCAAAGAAGCCTATAATTCTGTCAGGGGTTGAGGAGATACAATGAAGCCTGCGGGCATGGAGCCAACATCAGGCGTCCCTCAGAACAAGAGCGGTCATGCTGTCTATCACCAGCCTGGTTGGTCCTGCTGCTTCTTCTGAAAAAACTCGGGGGTCTTTCTCTACCACCTTTCTTTTCCTGGTTGGTTGGTTGGTTGGTGAGTTTGTGAAATTGGACTCAGGAAACCTATTTAAGGCAGCACTCTGTGAAGGGCTTGCTTTAACCTGACCTGCCTGTCTGGGCATTGAAATCTTAACCAGAACAAGTAGTTGGCACCCACTGAGTCCGGGCTCTTTGGGAGGCAGTGTATCCCAGTGGTTAACCTCTCAGGCTTTGGGATCAGGCTGAATGGATCAACATTTTCATTCTTCTACTACTAAGCAGAGTGTCTGGACATGTCCAGATATGGCTGGCTTCAAGGAGCCAGTGATGGGACATATTTCTATGATCATAGTCCAGTTTCCCCCCTGCTTTCCTTTCTCTGAAGAAGGCTTTCACACTGAGTTTGAATCCTGGTTCCCGCATTTGCTTGCTGAGTGACCTTGGGGAAATAAATTCCTTAATCTCTCTAGGTCTCAGTTTTCTCGGAGGGAGATAATATTACCTGTTGGAGTTTTAAACAAGGTGTAGTTTATAAAACAGTTAAGAGGATTCCTGTTCCATGGTGAGCTTTCAATAAATGCTAGCTATTGTCATTGTTCTCCTCTTGGTTGAGAACATCTTCCCCCAAGTATAGTATATACATGGCTTCATCACGTCCTTCAGGGCTTTGCTCAGAAGCTACTTTTTTGAGTGAGATCGTCCATGATCACTTATAAAACAATGAATTTCACCCCTGCTTCACCACTTCTCCATTTTTTCCTCTGCCTTATTTTTCTCTATGATTTTCGTAGTCTCAGACTAATTCATTTCTCCTTTCTCTCTCTCTCTCTCTCTCTCTCTCTCTCTCTCTCTCTCTCTCTCTCTCTCTCTCTCTCTCCATCCATCTATTGATCTATCCATCCACCAGTCCACCCACTCACTCATCCATCCTTTCATCCATCCATCGTACTGTCTCGTAATGCATCTATCCATCATCTGTCCATCAAGCTAGCTATCTCTATCTTGTCTGCATCTTCCCTCTAGAATGTAAGTTCAAACAGGGCAGGCATTGTCATCTTTTTTTTTTTTCAATGCTGTACCCATAGTGCCTAGAACATTAGTAGATACTCAATAAATATTGAATGGCTTAATGAATATTATTCTGTTTGTTGTTCTTTAAGTTATATTGCTTCGTGATAGCAATATAATACTTAATTCAGAGTTGTTAAACTCATGTACTGAGAACTAGGTAAAATAATTTCCATCATTAACACCCATATTCTTAGAATAATTATATATATATATATATATATATATATATATATATATATATTTTTTTTTTCCTGCATTGAGGTTAGTGAGATTGTTAATGCAGTGGTGTACCATCAAACCCACCTCGGGACTGAAGCACACAGGCAGTCATTCATCCACTTGCTGGGAGCATTGCCTCTTTGGGAATTGCCTTAGGCTCATGAGAGCTGCTTTGTTCAAGGTCATGACACCTTCCTAAAAGCAGTTCACATCCAGTAGCTTGTAGATGCAGTGGTGTAAAGGGCTGACGCACTTGTCCAATTCAGGACAACTCTAACGAGCAATCCCAGGGCCCAGAGGGGTTGGTTGAAGCCTTGGTTACTACTGCATCTCAGCCCAACTCTCCTCCTTCTGCCCAGTCCTGCTTCCTTCACTCCCATTCATGTGTTGTTCCTGAGATCTTTCCCTAATGATGTTTCTGCCTGTAAATCTCTATCTCAGAACTTGCTTCTCACTGACCTGTGGCAATGGCCTTTTATTGCTATTTGTTGAAACTTATATTCCTCGCATGTGCAGATGTCCAAACTTCACATCGCCCCATAGAATGCTTTCTCAAAGGCAATGCTTTTTTTCCAATGTGATGTACATGCTTCACCATTTATTTGACCTGAGATTAGCTTATTTTGCTTATCTGATGAATAAATGCTGAGTGTCTGCTGTGTGCTCAACACTGGGCTAGACTTGCTAAAGAGAGAAGTTAAATATCTCTATGTTCTCTACCATAATCTGTATTTCTCTACGAACGAAAGGGTCATGTACCATTCCCTTCCCTAGGTTGGGAAGAGCCACTTGGCTATGAGTCAAGTTAAAGATGTATGTTTCCATTAAGTGTGATCACTCCATACTGCCTTTTGTATACCCTTTCTCATATCAGCTTAGGAAAGTGAATCTGTATGAATATACACATATATGATCAAATTTAAAAGTAAGTTGAGTTATTCTACAAATCTTTTTCTTCTTTTTATTTGTCTAATGTATCTGGGAGATTTGCCCACATTCATTCATTCAGGTCTCCCTCATTCTTTTGTAATACTCAGTAGTAAAGCTGCATAGTTTTCATTCATCCATCAACTCATTTAATTACTCGACAAATATTTATCAAATGCTTCCAAAGCTAGTACACCTTTTTAGCTCTGAACAAGACCAATGATGTTCTACATTCAAGGAGATAAAATTCTAGTGGGCAATTCAGAACACAAGAATGCAAGTAGAGGAAAGATCTTTTCAGAGGGGAGAACATGTGAAGAAATGGAATAAGATGATAGATAGTGAGGCTGAAAAAAAAAAACTGGCTGGACAGAGAAGGTCTCTCTCAAGAAGTAACATTAAAGCCGAGTCAGGAGAGCTGGAACAAGCCAGATGCAGGAAAATCATGGCAGTAGGCAGTTCAAGCAGGAAGTACAGCATGTGACAATGATATGAGACAGAACTAACTGTGGCTTCTTTAAGGACCAACAAAAAGCTAGCATGCTGGAGCTCACATAGTGTAAATGTGCTTATTGAAGGGGCTGGGTCTAAAATACAGCCTACCCTCTGATCGAAAGATCTCATGGAATTTTTTCTCTCTGAAAAATACATCTCGAAATGCATTATTTATTCCAAAAGATTTGTTAAGCATTTACTATGTATGAAAGATAAAAGGGTAAGCAAAGTTAACATAACTTCTGCCCTCATTGGGTTTATGCCCAATGAGGAGACAGTAATTTTTTAAAAAAAAATAATTTAACTAGTACAATAGATATTTGACAACCTAATTCTTTTCTGAGCATTACATTTGCAGGTAGTGGAGTCAGGCCCTTAACATGACTCTCTTTCCCACTAAGGCAGCATATAGTCATACACCATAAAGTAAATAATGTTATCTGTAGGTGCTCATTGATCTTTGAATTTATTTTAACCACTTGTCTAATTCTCTTTGTTCATCATAACACATCATTTGTTAGATATTGTCTCTGGGAGTTCTCATTCATACCATGGTATGGAACTAAATAAAATGTTTTCTTTCCCTGCTACCATGAGTTCTAGAAAAATGGCTTCTCTGAAGATGTCAGTGACCACTTGGTAGTCAGAAATTCTCACTTAATTCAGTAGGTTCCTCAGCTGCTTTCCGATGCATGGGTCTTATTTTAATTCCTCATTTAACATTAGCTCTTTGTTATGTTATAACCACTGAAAAGGGTTTAGCAACCTGTCTCCTGTTTCCCCTCAGTTCCAACATTTTCCCTTAGGAATATCCCTGCTTGGAATACCATCATGTTGCCTGATATTCCCACCTGCCTGAATGGTAATAGATAAACTTATTTGGCAGATGACAGTTAAATTGGAAAGAATGAGGCTTCAGAGTCAGGCTTTTCTGAGTTTGAAATCTCTTGTGTGGACTAGACATGTGGTTTTGGGCAAAGTACCAAAGTTATCTGAGTCTTCTTTCTTGATTTGCAAAATGGGCCTCAGGGCCAGAATCGGGGTGAGGTGAGTGAGGCATTTGCTTCAAGTGCAAAATGTAAGGGGGAACCAAATAACTCTGTAATCAAGATTTAAAAAAATAATGCAGTATTTAATAAAATTCTAAATTAATGCAAAACAGTCACAATGAAAAAAATCAAGATTTTTAATAAGAATGAGATCTGACAGGGCCAGAGTGAAGCAAGAGAGTCTGAATTGTACAAATATAGGGTGCCCCCTAAAAATTTACACCTGAGGTCAGTGCCTTACTCATTCACAGTAGCCCTAGACCTATTTGGCCTAATAATATGACATGATAAATTCTTATAAAAATGCATTTTGGTAATTAAGGTGAGGAATCTTACACAGTCACTCGTATCCACATATTTCACTCCCCCCCTTCCCGTCTTTGACATCCTAATTTGCCTCCTCCAGATGATGCAAGATGGAACAAAGTATTGCTCCCACTCACTGAATACTTCCTAGTGCTACCTACAACTCGTCAACCCTCCCAAGTCCTAGAACGTTGGTCTAGCCAACTATGAGATGCTTCTAAGTGCTTTTCTTTCATATGGATCTCTATCTTTCCCTCTCAATACAGTGTTGGCAGCACATTTATTTACTCTGCAACAAAACCACTGCAGTCTTAGGCTGGGACACTCTTTGGCTCCATGAGACTTACCCAGACATCGTCTAGATCTATGACTTGAAACTTCCCATCAGCCTCCTTCCCTTGCACAAACCGAGACATCGTGCACACTCATCACCTCGAGTCTTGTGCCAAGTTCTTGCTTCATGCGCACAATTTCAGATCCATTGGCCATTTAGGCAAGAGGCCAGTTATGAACTCCTAAGTGTCTTCTTGGCACCAATTCCCTACCTGCTTCTGTGGCCAAAATCTTCCTCCTCCACAGTGTCTCTGTACTCACTAGTGCAGAAGGTGAGGGCTTTTTCAATTTCCAAGCATTTTCTCATTATCCTCCATAATCACACAGCATTCCCAAAACCATGGAGTCCTTCCTACAGCTCCTAACCACAGCCCTGACCTATTGACATGTAATGACCTCGACGTGGGGTTGCATGGGCTGGCCAAACACGTGACTGGGGCAGGTGGGAGTGCCAGCCAAGATTTATGGTATTTCATGGAGGGATGTCCCTAAAGGATAATATCAGTAATGGAGTTTGGGGAAATAAAAGATAAATTGCTAAACCCTTTTCAATGGAAAAGCTCAAAAGTTATTAATGTAACCAAGAGAAAATGCTAAAACGGGAATTGAAAGAAAGCTGTATGGACTAGGCAAATGGCTGAGGAACCTACTGAGTTAAATGAGAATTTCTGAATACCAAGTAGTTATTGACATCTTAAAAGAAGCTATTTTTCTAGGACAGACCCAAGGAAATAGGAAAGGAAAACCCCTTATTTGGGACCCAGCTATAGTATGAATGGGAACTTCTATAGATAAAATCTAATAAATGATATGTAAGGATGATTAATGAGAATTAAGAATATAGTTAAAATCCCCTCCACTTAAAAAATCCCTGTGATTTAACCTAATGGAGCTTTATTTATTGCTCATTCAAAGTTCATGATGGGTCCAGGCAACTCTCTAAAATAATATACCTTCATGTGATTATTTGCTGTTCATGGCTTTGCCTTCTCAGTTGGGGGCTCTGTGGATCTTCAGTGGAGGGAGAGGGAGAGGTAGGATTCAGGTCCACCTACTGTTAATTTCAGCCTGGCAGTGACAGCCATCACATCTGTCCATAGCTGATAACAGGACTGCCCTTAAATGCAAGAGTGCAGAAATGGGGGGTGGGCGTGGATAAAATGAGATGTGATCACCACTTTCTCTGCCACACTCTCCTTAACCCTTAGAATCAAAACAAAATCCCTCTGCAACACCACGGCTTCTATCTTGTTATCTCCTTGCCTTCTTATCTCCCACCGTTTCCCACCTTCTATTTTAAAATACTGCTGATTTCCTAGGCATGTCACGAACTATCACACACCTGCGCCTTTGCCATGATCTTCCTAGCTGGTTGCCATCTCTCTACTCTTCTACCTGTCAGCCTCTTCTGACTCTTTAATATCTCGGTCTTTTTGAGGGCGCTCTTTTAGGGATGATGAACTCTTGTGACAAAGAGATAAAGGAGATGCCATCACTTTCACAAAACCATGCCACTGCTACTCCTCACTCCCACAGATGACGTTTGAGCCCAAGTCTTCACCATCATTAGTTTTAAGCCATACTTCACAATGACCTTAATAAAAATTTAAAGACCTTATAACATACATTATCCTGTAGGTGTGTTAATTAGTCTTATATATGACATCATCTCGGCTCCTAGTATTTTTTATGACTGTCATATATCTTGAAGGAAAGACTTAACCATTCTCTACATAGCTATGTAAAATTTTGTTTAGTTTGCCAGGCATGAAAAAGGAAATACATCCTCTGAAACATCACTATGTATTTATAATAGCAAAATAATTATAGAACAATATCTGGAGAATATTATCTCTCTCAAATAAATATGTAAACTTTGTTATTCATTTTTCATGATTAAAACTGATGAAATCCATTTCAATCATGATTCATTGTGGCATTTCAGAAATTTTTAATGTTTCGAAGACTTTCTAAGATTTATATATAAGTACAACATTAGACATATATATAATGTTGTCAACTTTTGCCCTTAACTCATCATACCAGACCACTGAAAAAGTCTATCAGTCTTCCTGATGTTCACTTGGTATATATATGTAGGAATATAGCTGAATTTTTCAGGTCTCTTTTATCATTTTGGCACGTCATGACCACAGACTTCCCTCTTCAAACCCAAGTTGAATTCTCTTGAAAGAAAGGCAATACAACTAACTGACCAGTGATTTAGAATATTTTTTGAAAATCTCTCAAGTGTTATTTCAGATAGTCTGAATAGTGCCATTAGAAAAGTATGCAATTAACAGCTATGGATTTAGTGTGTATGTCCAAAGAGTAGGGTCATGTAAAATTAAAAGATATATCATATCTTTCATCTGGTTCATATCAGCTTGCCTTGTTTTTTCTGTTTTCATTGTAAGCTCCTCAAGGCAAAGAAAGAACTGTCTCTACCCTGTTGGTGTGAACCTTCTTGTAGCACCTCGAATATATTAAACATAATGATTTCCCGAGGGCACGCAGATAATTTAACCAACAAAATAAATGTAGTCCTACTTTCCACTGAAAATTTTAACATATGGTCCTCATTATCCCAAGAGGTGATACAAACAGAACACATAATTATATTCAGAAGGGTTTGGAGGAATGTATGGAAGCCAGAGAATGTCATATATTCTCCTTTGGGTTCACAGAGACAGAGAGGATAGGTCTGTGTTATCTTCCCTTAAATCCCTACTAGGTTGCAAGTTCTTTGATGGCAAAGAATCTGACAATTGACATTCATTTATTCATTCTACAAATATTTATGGCCTGCCAACTATATGTCTAGCACTGCCCTGAGTAAATAAATGCTTAATTAACATTTCTAGTTCCTATAATCCATTCAAAGGAATTAGAATTGTTTTTTCTAGTGGCATTAAAGATCTTGGTATACTTTCATCTCCTCTTGCCTTTATAGCCAATAGAACAAGGGGGTAAATAGCTAGTTGCCTGGGGTGGATACCAGAGCCACATTTGTGAATCAAAAATCAGGCTAATGGCTCCAACAGAAAATGCCTCTCACAAATAGCAACCTGCTTTAACCCGTCAGATTCCTCATCCATAAATATTATTCAGAGTAAATTTCTACCAAACTGCCATTGGTGACCAACCCAATGAAAAGGCATGAGCTGGTGTCAAGGTAACCTCATGTTTATATCACAATCCTGTCCTGCCTCAGTTTATAAGATTCATTAATAACATAATATTTTCATGGTAAGATAAAGAAGTGTGCAATAATCTTTTTTTTAATGAATGATTAGGCAGCCACTGAGCACAGAACACCAGAAAGTGGGCTTATTAAATCTGGTTTTAAAGTTCTAAGGAAAATACATTTATATAGGCCATGCAGCTATTGCCAGCGATGAGATTTAGTGCACTTCCTGTTGATCAAGGGGGAGATTGCCGAGCTGTAGAAACAAGGCACTAGAACTTGTTAATGAGTTAAACCTTATCGATTAGTGGAAAAAAGGTTTAGATTTGAAGACTAGTAGAGAAGCCCCAAAAGGTAGAAAGTCCACAATAATTAGTTTGAACAGTTTTTGTTGTTTGCGTTTTAGGTATTCGATCAATAAAACAACATTAATAATTAAAGACCAGGATAAATATACCAATTCCAGATTAGAGCTTTGAGCTTTAAATTGCTTGTGCCAAAGGATTTTTTTTTTTTTAAATATACGTTCTAATCTTTCTAGATGTACTGAAGGGCTGTAATGTGACTTCTTAAGTTATGGATTTGGTGAGAAATGTGAGGTTCTTCTCGATGAGGACTATTCAGAGGTCCCAAAGCAGGCGTCGGGTGGGGCTGTGACAGGAAAGGATAGGCATGTCTCATTTAAAAGAGCTCCATCTCTCCTTTGTTCTCCTTTAGAATCAGCGTGGTGGCTCATTAAACAATGAGAAGGACTAGAGCTTTCTGTTGGTTGGGGGCTAGCTGGAATTCTGCCACGAGAGGTCAAAGCTTGGATGAGAAAGAAGATCTAATTAAGACCTGACTGGGAAAGCCACAGGGGCTCAAATTCTGTAGGACATTGGGCGGACATTGGAGATGCAATGAAAAGGCAGACAATTTATGACCAGCCAGGAGGGAATTAAGAAGTGGTACTTGAGAGTAGCAAAGTGTTATGACCTTCCCCAGGGCTGGGGGAATGAAGAATTGAAGACCAAACATGCTCTTCATGAGTCTTTAGTCCAGGGAGCTGGGCACTGATTTCAGTTCACCAAACAGCCATGCCCCATGAGGGAAGAGGGCATGCACTTCATCAGGTCAGTGTGTTTAGGGACAGTCTCTGTCATGAAGAGTCAATCCTGTCTGAATCCACATTTCCTGTGAAGCCTTCTGGATGGATTTCCTGAGAAGTTCTTCCCATCGGGAAGGAAGCTGACAATGTCCACATTAGTCTGGCCTCAGGCCAGGTACATCTCATACTTAAAAATAAAAGACACACCCACATCCACCACTACTTCATGTCCTTCCCATTCTTTCTGGCTCTCATTTTGTTGTTTAATTCTCCCATTGTCCAGGGTTTGTTTTTTTTTTTTTTTTTTTTTTTTTTTTTTTGGCAATATATTGGCTGTCTGTTACACTATTTCTCATTCCTACTACTGTGTTTGCTTCTCAGTTACTTGAGAGATCTCTACAAATCATGTCTTTATTTACTTCATTCTTCTTTTCATCTCCTCTAACTTAAGGGTCCCTAATTGGCTATAGTTTCTGTACTCTTGGTTTTTCTATGCCGTCCATTAAATTTGACCACAGCTACCAGGATTGATGTGATTTTTCTCATATGGCTCATGGAATCTTCAAGTAGAAAATAATTTGGATGTTATGTACACCAGTGTTTCCTAAAGATCATTCCATCACACAGCTCTCCCCCTGCCCCCGGCATGATGTTCATCTTGAAAAAAGTTTCTATTGTTCTATCGGAAATGATACATACTACTATCCCCCCCTTGGAGAGTCTTAGAGCTAAAGATTCTATGACATGTTTAACTTAGTTTAATTTAATGTTCCTAAACTTACCTGACCAGCAAATTATCCTATCTTTATTTTTTTTCTAATAATTATTAGTATCCTGTAATAAGCATTATGGGCGATGGTGATTTAACCCAATACTTCTGTTCAGTTAAGTCTTTCCATTTTCGACATTACTGATTGATCATCACTCTTAACCATTTTGGTGTCTCAAGTGATGCAGAACCTAGTACTTTTCAAGGCAGACTCATTCCATTGCTAAAAATAATTGCTTGAATGTTGTACCTTACGTCTTTTCACCAATATTGCCACCTTTGGTTTCCATTCTGCTGCTTACTGTAGAAGCATAATATTTCAAAATAGTCCTGTGTGTCTGTTTAGCCTTTAGTTCTTTCAGCTTGTTTTCTTTCATTCTATGTACCAGCCTCCTTTTTGTTTTTTGGTTAGACCTATTTATTTTTTTTCCTGAGACCCATCTATGAATATTTTTCTACACATTTTTGGCATGTCCAAATACTCTTGAAAATTTAAAAGGCAAGCAGGGTTTCTTTCTTGATTACCCAAATTTCTGAAATCTCCTCATTTTAAACACAGGGATTTGCTGATTTCTGTCACATTTTCAGATCTTGAGAAATTAATTTTGACTGAATTCATTAAATCAATTGACAAAGGGAGCCTCCCTTCCTCTATGTCATGCCCTCTAATTTTTCTTATATGAAAATTTAAACTTATTAAAAAAACAACACACATATTTCAGAATGCTAGTAGGTCTATTAAATGACACCATCTTCTACCCTATATACCTTGTCTTAATAATTGGTTTAATAATATAACATTTATTTTCCTTTCCAATCTTCATATAGTTTGCTATTAGAAAAAATACCTAGTACTATCTTTTTTAATTGCACACCAGGATCTACCTCATCCTTACAGAAGCTCTCATGTAAGTGTTCATTTCTGGGAGCCTTCACATTCATAAACCGAATTCTAATCCACAAGTATTTATTTCATCCATACATTTCCCCCTCTTCTCTCAGTCTCATGTCTTGGTACTGGGCTGACCCTGTACCAGTTGTCAGTTCTGAAAGAGTCACAGGTTACACGCCACCTGTGGCCATGCTAATCATGTACTGGCTCACACTGAGTCAGTGTCGTCATGAGCCAGGAGGCACTTGGCTAAGTATTTTACATGTACTGTTTTGTTTTCTCATCATAACAACCCTGAAATAACGAGCATTATTTTCCCCATTTTAAAGATAAGGAAGCTGAGGATTATGAACACCAGGAAAACTCACCTGTGGTCATCCTGTACATAAGGGCCAGAGTCAGGATTGAACCAATCTAATTCTGTAGCAAAAAACTCTTACTTGCTAAATTATGCCTTAGCTGTTGTGAGTCTAATGGCAGTCTTCTATGTCTTGAGCTTTCACCTGGAGATGTAATTTCTACCTACCATAGACCCTTTTCTTCTTTCTTTTCCTTCCTTCCTTCCTTCCTTCCTTCCTTCCTTCCTTCCTTCCTTCCTTCCTTCCTTCCTTCCTCCCTTCCTTCCTTCCCCCTTCTTTCTTTCTCTCTTCCTCCTTCCCTTCTTTCCCCACATACTTGCCCCTCTCTCTCTCTCTCTTTATTTTGCTCACTCCCCAACGCATCAATCCATCCTCGTTCCTTTCTTTCTCTTTCTCTCTTTCTTCTTTCTTTCTTTCTTTCTTTCTTTCTTTCTTTCTTTCTTTCTTCTTCTTCCTTCCTTCCTTCCTTCCTTCCTTCCTTCCTTCCTTCCTTTCTTCCTTTCTTTCTTTCTTTCTTTCTTTTTTCTTTCTTTCTTACTTTTTCTTTTGTAATACCAATTTTACTCAATTCTCCTCTCATCTTTCCTTTCCTCCTCTTTAAACTACACATGAGCCTCTTCTAGTACTGAGAAGCCATGCTGTAGAATGAAAGAGACTCAGAAGTGGGCCCCCGGAGACTCAAGTTCTTGTCTCAGCTATGCCAACTGACTCCAGTCCTGGGTTCTTAACTCTCACACTGTCTTCCTAGAAGGAATTTGACAGACCATGATCATTTATTATGTGCCAGGCACTGGGGCTACAGAAAACTAAAACATGGCGGCTACGTATTAAGCTGTGCTATTTGCGTAGTTCTTTGCCAACCATTTTACCTGCCTTTCTTCATTTTATTTCTTCTTTTCAAAGTGAGTGGTACTAAAGTGTTTTCTTCCCACTTAACAAAAAAGAAAGCAGTGGTGTCAGAGATTTCATGTCCATGTTTAGTAAATGGTGGAACTGGGACACTAACCCAAGCTCCATGTTCCAAATTCTCATTTCATGAGCCGCTGGACCAATGTGAATTCCACAAAATTGTGGAATATCAAGAGGTTTTATGCAATGAAAAGGCTTCTGTGGGAAAATAAATGTGGTAGATTTTGGGTGAAATAAAATGCAATTGGATCCCACTGGTAGTAAGTGGCAGTTCATGATTCAAGATGAGGAACATATGACTCTACTCTCATTCTCCAATACTGTACTGCTGCCTAGGCAGTGTAAAGGAGGAAACTTGAAAATATACTTGAGCTTGAAAACACTCCATATTTGAGACTATGTAGGACCCAAAGACATTAATAAGAATGCATACTTATGCTAAATGACATTGCAAATGTAAATGTCATGCATCCATATTTCTTCTAAGGATAATTCATAACCAAAAGGCGGGCACATGCTTCAGTGGTGATGACAGCCGAACAATTCTTTACAACTGATTGCCGCCTTTTTTTTTTTCATAATTAACATGCTCCATATAGACTGAAAGGTCATTTCTTATCCTCTTTCTCTAATAGTCTCTAATATTTACCAAATAAGGTCGCATCGTTGGAAGTGTCACAGGCTCCACAGCAAAGGGTGATTCTACAAAGTGATTCATGATGACTTAGTTCATTAAGAAAATTACAAGTCATTTATTTGGATGCTATATCTCTTTTGCTTTCAAAGAATTCTCTTTGATTAAAAAAGTGAATTATGTTGACTTGTTTCTGAAGTGTAGGTGGCTTCTAATTAAAATAGAAAGATAACGTTTCTTATCCTTCTGTACGTAGCTCCTTTACGATAACCATTAAAGGTTTCAGTACAAAGGCCGTAATGGCAAAGGTACGGCAGTTCAAAGCTGAATTCTCTTTCCTTTTTCCAGTCACTCACATCTCATTACACGGCGTCGCCATCAAATCTGTTTCTCTAGTCAGAAGCTGGGAGCCATCCTGGAAACCCACCTCTCTCTCTTCCCCACCAGCAACCTTTTACCAGGTTCTGCCCATTTGACCTTCAAAACTTAATTTAAACCTGTTCCTTCTCTCCCCTTGCATGACTGATACTCTTACCCAAGTCATTGTCATCAAGCAAGAGTCTTCCATCTCATCTCCCTTCTGCCAACCTCCTCCACCCTCCCACTTTACGTAGCAGCCAGAGAAGTGTTTTACAAACTATCCATGGTAAAAGGCTAGGTATTTTTTCTGCATTGCATCATGGACCAACATTCTTTTAAAATATGAAAAAATACAATAAAAATGTGCTTAGATGTTGCAGCAGTCAAAATGCTTGGAACGTTTCTAGATACTGATGTTCTTTTTTCGTACTCGTCATGGTCTGGTAACTGATCTGAGGCTCACATTCTGAATTTCACTGAACTAGAGAAGTTTTTTAAAATATATAAATCAGATCACAAAACCACTGATTCTGATTCCTATTAAAATACAAATTAAAATAGTTAACATCAGCCACATGGCACAGCCAGATCAGGCCCTCACCCTCCCTCTCAATATGTCCTCTGGGCCATGCTGGCTTTCTTTCAAGTTCTCAGAATGTTGAGTGTCTGCATACATACTCCTTTCTGTCTGGAAGGCTTTCCCTCCACCTCTCAGCCTGGCTTTCTCCTATGTTTTCAGGTCTCATTTTAACTCTCTCTCTCTTACACAGAAAGGTGCTGCCTCAGCCTCCTACCTCTGCCACTGCTAGTAAAAGTATTTGATATTCCTGCCATTGAAAGGTGGGGTCTTTAAATTGAGGCAGACTCTGAGACTGCTTGTCCAGTATAATGCAGTAGAAGGGATACGGTACCAGTTTCCAGTCTCAAGACTTTAATATTGACCACTTGCATTTGCTGTTTCCTGGATTAGGTGCTAGAAGAAGGATGCGCCATGTAAAAAGTCCAACTACCCAGAAACCTCCATGCTGTGTGGCAGCCCAAGCTAACAATTTATGGAGAGACTCCGATTAGGGACAGAGGCTCCGATTAGGGACCAGGGAGAAGAGTGATGAAGCCTGCAGGTGACTCCAATTTTAGCTATAATCTGACTCCACAGAATATCCATAGAATGGGAACCACTCAGGGGAGTTCGTCCCCTTAGAACTCATTAGAGATAATAAAAATCTATTAGATACTAAGTTAGACACAAAGTTTTGTTATGTAGCAATAGGTAACTGGAAGATTTTCCCTGCTGTGTTATTTGATCGTATCCTATAATTTTTCCTTTAAGGAA
This sequence comes from Rousettus aegyptiacus, assembly GCF_014176215.1. Taxonomy (NCBI): domain Eukaryota; kingdom Metazoa; phylum Chordata; class Mammalia; order Chiroptera; family Pteropodidae; genus Rousettus; species Rousettus aegyptiacus. The sequence continues at coordinate 23,384,601 of NW_023416289.1, read as the reverse complement.
TGTACATGGTAAACGTTGGTATGAGTTTGTCTTGGTTTGCATTTCCCTCAGAAACAGAATGTGAGGCAAAGATTTAATTGGAGGTAGCTCCTAGTCAAATAAAAAGACAATATTTCCTAGATGAAGTATATATTTCCTTTTATCTGCCCAATAATTATTTCCATGAAGAATTGTCATAAAATCAAAGGGAAGAGTAGATTGTAGTTGTATTTTTTTTGTTTTTGACATTGTCCAGGGAGGTAATTCCAGGAGGTGCTATGAGCAAAACAAGGATGGGTCCCCCGGGGGCTACTGAAGCTCCATCTTACTGGGAACCCACTTGGGACTATGGGAACATGCCTCACAAGTGCCCCATTGCCAGTAGGGGGATGCAAGAGAGCTGGGGCATCGATCTACCAACTCTCACCATCCTTGGTTAAGGCTACTTCTGGAATGTTACTTCTCTGACACATTAGCCTGATTGGCAAGAAGATCCAGCACATTTCTGAAGCTGGAAAATGTCCTCAGGCAAAGAGATGCAGGCTGCATGTTAAGAAAATTCTGTGGGGACCTCTGGAGTAGAAGAGAGGATGCGATGACTATAAATTTCAAGGAGCAGGAGGCAGGTTTATTTCATTTCCTGCTTAAAAGTGCTTAAAAGACATGCAGCAAACATTTGTTGAATAACTTAAGGAATGGGAAAGACACCTCATTTTATGATGATTGTAGCAATGATCAAAATATGAATTCTCAGATTTTGCTGTTGACCTTGGCAACCCCCCTTCCGTCTCTGGGCCTTACTTCTCTGCATATGTAATAAAGTGTTTGGGGCTCATGATTTCCATGAGCTCTTCCATCTACAATATCCTATGGCTTAGGAGTAGAATATATATAGTCTCATTAGGACAAGGGATCAAATTCCAAGCTGAAGAAATTGTTGGTTTTTTACCAAAAAATGAAATGAGTGTTTTAACAAGAAAGTGTAATTAATGGAATTATGAGAATTACATTGTGATCTTCTATCCTTTTAAAAAGGAAGGTTAATTATTGCAGAAATTGGGTTACATATACACGTTGGATTATTTAGCAGCCATTGAAAGCCAAGTTTATGAAAAGTGTTTTATAATATTGAAATAGAGACATATATGTATAAAAATATGTGTGTGTATGGGAGTGAATCTATAGCTGGAAGAAACAAAAAAGTATCTGAGCCATCATTTTAGGTTGGTGGGATAATGGGTGGTTTTTATTTTCAAATTTAAACTTTTTTACACCTTCCAAATTGTGGAAAATAGGCATGCATTATTTTTACGATCAGAATTTATATAACAAATGTTCACATAAATGTGTTTAAATGGTGTAAAGAAAAGGTAAGGAAATGCAATCAGGAAACATTAACAGGCCCCTCTGACCTCACTCGCTTGCTCAGGGGAAGGCTACAGCACTGTCTTCACGTAGACCTTGAAAGTTATGCAAGATGAATAAAAAGTTCTGCGTGTAATATAATTTTAAATGCATATTCAGGCATTATCATTAGACCTATATCTCTGCTGACCCCTTTTATTCTCAGTATCTTTATCTCTGTAATGGGTATACCAATACTGAATTTATATAATGGTTGTAAAGATTAAAGAATATAATAATAAATAGACTAATACATTTAAGGAAAATTAAGATTTCACGAAAAAGAATGACAAACAGAACATAGGAAAAACTATTAGTAGAATAGTTTATAATAAATGGAGTTTCAAAGGCAGGAAAATAGTAGCTTTGCTTTATTCTGACAAAGCCTAGCAACTGTTTCTGGGCCACACAATGGGTGTTCTTGCTTTCTGAGACATCGGAGGTACTGAGGGCATGGATTTGAGCTTAGAGAAGAGGGGTGACGGGTGGGCAGTGTGATCATTTCTTTTAAGTAGATGAACAAAGGAGCACTCTTACTTTATGACCTCTTAGTGTTATAAGCTAAATTGTGTTCCCTGACAAATTCAAACGCTGTGAATTCCCAGCCCTCTCAGTACCTCAGAATATGACTTCATTTGAAGATAAAGTCTTTAGAAAGGCGTTTAAGTTAAAACGAGGCCTTTAGAATGGACCCTAATCCATTATGAGTGATGTCATCGTAAGAAGAAGGAGACACCAGGGGGCCAACCACGTGAAGAGGCAGCAAGGGGGTGGCCATCTGCAAGCCCAGGAGAGAAACCTCGGGGGAAACCACCCTATCGGCACCTTATTCTTGCACTTGCAGCTTCCAGAACTGTGAGAGAATAAACTTCTGTTGTTTAAGCCACCCAGGCTATGGTATTCTGGTGTGACAGCCTGAGCTAATACAGACAGAATTAATTAATTGATATTGATTCATATATTCAACTTTTATGTAGATCGCTATTTATATGTCTGTAATTGATGCATCTCAGTTAGTTTGGGCTGCTATAACGGAATACCATAGATCGAGTATTTTCCAAAGGTGACCACAGAAATCCCAGATGCTCTTCTCACAGTGTAGTGCTCACAGCCTTCGTCTACAAGAGAGGTCTATATTCCTTTCCCTTGATTCTGAGTAAGCCCAGATGTGAGGCTGCCTGACTTCCAGAGACAGCTATTAAAAAACAAAATACCTTTTGCCTGGTGTTCTCTCTCTTGGGGCATGTACCTTGGGAGCCCTGAGCCCACATATTAGAAGCCCGTGCTGGAGAGTCTGCATGGGAAGACCACATAGAGATGGAGAAAGATGTCCGAGAAGCCCTACCTTCTTCGGATCCCTGGTCAAGTCATCCAAGCCCAGCATCAGACATGAGAGTGAAGCAGCTTTCAAAATGACCCCAATCTCAGCCACCATTTGACCTCAGACTCATGAGACACCTGGGTCAGAACTACTGGTTTGAATTCCTGACCCACAGAAACTGCGAGAGATAATCAATGAGAATCATGATTTTAAGTCATTAATTTTGGAGGCGATTCATTCCATAGAACTATATAACTAATCATATTTAAACTATGGAGAGGGTGTAAACTGATGTATCGCTAAGCCATTTCTAATTCCAAGTGTGTGCTTGCGTCATAATCATTCATTACAACTAATATAATACAACTAAAGGTTTCCGCGAGAGTTCAGGGTTCAAGCAGGGTTCAGGGAGGAAGCCAGGGTCCTGGAGTTAATACAGCTACCCTCTCACCTCTGATGCTCTTTAATGATGACTTACGTATGTATGTTGTGCCTTTCATTTTGCCCTGTGTAAACACGGGTTTCTAGCCTCATTATTAACAATGGCCAAGTAGAAATTAATCAGTGGAAAAAGAGCCAGCTTTTTAATTGATGACTGTGGATGTGGACTTGGGACGAGGTCCTAGCAGAGCAAGTAGTTTCACTACTTTTCCGTTTTTCCTCTTGACATCTTTTTTCTACTACTAATTCACAAAAACAGACATAGACTCTATTTAAGAGATGCTACAAAAACATCTCTAAAGGAGGTAAGCACAAAAGAATTGTTTGGTTCTTACAACTTACTGGAATTTAAATTTTTTGTTCCTTCCTCATTATATTAGCTACATTTTGGATTGAATGACCAAATTCACTAAGTATTTTGGCATGGCATGGAAATTAATTTGTTATTTCACCTGTAATTCCCCATTTTCATCTATAATCATAGATTTGGTAATTAAGAAGGTAGGCTATTGTACTGATTCTGTCTAAACAGAAGAATAAGGCAAATATTATAATCTGAAAATAATCCAGTATATATGTATGTATGTGTGTGTGCGCATGTATCTTCTACCGTATGACAAGCATTGTACTAGCTGCTAGAAATGCAGTGATTAAAAAAAGACACAACGTGTTTTTTGTCCTCATGAAATTTTCAATCTAGTTGGAAAGATTAACATTAATTGAGTAAACAAAAAATCATAGTTGTGTTGAGGTTGTGGCATAACCAACGTGTTTCTTGCATGACTAATTGAAGAATACATTAGGACAGCCATACTTAGAAAGTCAACATGGCATTATCTACTAGAACTGAACATTCCTGGTTACACACCTAACCAAAATCTGTATATATATTCACCAAAACACGTGTTAGAATATGCATAGCAGCACTGTTTGTCATTGATCTGAAATGCAAATGACATAAAGATGTTGGTCAACAGTAGAATATATTAAAAATGTAGTGTACTTATGTGATTTAATAGTATACAGCAATGACAAGAAATAACTTACAACTATACAGAGCAATATGATGAATCTAACTAACATAATACTGAGTAAAAAGGCGTTTTATATAATTCCATTTACATGGAGTACAATACGGAGAAAGCTAATCTATGCTGTTAAAAATACGCATGGGGTTACCCTTGGTGAGGAAGTAACTAGAAATGGGCATGTGGGACTTCCAGGTGCTGGTCATGTTGTACTTTTTGATCTTGGAGTTGTTCCACTAATGCACTCATTTCTGTGTGCTCTTTTCTGTATGTATGTTGTGCAGTATTGCAGAAAGATAAGTAGTCAGTGGCTCCCTGTTTTCTGCAAGGTTAAGCCTAAAGCCTTGTGAATGAAGATTAAAACTCTATGATCGAGTTCTAATCTACCCTTTCAGGCTTTCTTCCTTCCCCTCCCTGCCAGAATTTACTCAACTGAACTAGCCCCCATTTCTCAAGGATACTCTACCATTTTTCCATCTTCTTGATTTTATAAATGTCATTTTCTTGCCTGGAATACTCCATTTCTCTTCCCCACCTGGAGTGTCCCTTCTCACTGGATGCCCTGGCTCAGCTGAAATGTATATTTATCAAGAAATTATCACAAATTGCTCTCCCCATTCTTGATACTTCACCTCACTTTGTTCAGTTCCTCTGCTGTGTTTCTTACTATGCTGTGTTTAAAATGGTCCATTCATATGTCTGATCACCCATCTCATAACTGCTACCAACTGTGAATAACCTCAGTGCTGAGATCTCATTCCAGACTTCTTTAACCCCTGAGTGCCCGGCGTAGTTCCTGGCACATGTTATATACTAACATACACTTGAATGATGGATGCATGAGTGGATCCTGGAATAGATATGCCTTGGAATACACGTATAACTAGCTTGTCAAATAAACAAAGGAACAGGGGGTCCTGCAGTTTGTAGAAGTAGCAATACTATCAACTCTTGTATGATCAAACCAACCAAGAGTTAGGATTTCTGGAACATTCCAGAAATCATCACCAGGCAGAGTAATTATTGATATATGTTGGAGTGTCTGATAAAGAAAACTTGGAGCACACAAAAAAAGACCTTTCCACAACAGAAAAATATAGTTGTCTTCCTCATGGCTAATCAATGCACCCAAATCATGCATTCACTCACTCACTCATTCATTCGTGGCTCTTTATTGAACATTTACTTAATGCCAGGTTCTATGCTAGGTACTGGAGATCACAGTTGCCTGGTCCAACTTGATAACTGAGAATCAGGAAACGTCTGTATCATTTCATTTATTCTTGGTGTCTTTGGTGTCACCATTTTGTTTATATGAAACATTTCTAAATAGTTCCCAAATCACTTGTATCATTTTACCAGCTACCAAATTCTTGCCTTTATGTGTTTAATAGACAAGAAGTCATGTTTTCCTTTCAGAAGCTAATAATTAAAATAACAACAACAAAAAAAAAACAGAAATTTTAAGTGAAAGCCATCTCTATCCAAGGAGACAGACTCTGTTTCTGATTTTCCCCAGGAAAGACTGCAGACTTGCCATTGGGAAACATTGCGAATGCCGAGAAGCTTGGGCAGCATTCACTCTGCTTGGTTGATAAACAGGTCATAAGGAGGAAAGCGATGCGATGACAAAATAGGATTGGTTTTATAACCTCAGTGACTTTTACCATCAAAAGTTACTTTGCCACATTGTGGACCTCTTTTTTTTTTTAATCTTTATACTGGAAACCAGAATTTGCTGAACACAAACCTCAGCTTACTTGCTTCTCCACTTTTCTAAGTGGTAATCACAACCATTCCAATAGGTAGCGGTCCCAGGGAGAATTGGCAACGTCCTCCTGTGCGCTTTTCACCTGTACCTATCACTGCGCCATCACCTTTCGCTCCACACAGCCGTGCACAAGGCATGCATTTCATTGCATTTAATAATTTGGTTGTGCATCTGTCTCTTCCCTCTTGACTTTAGACTTGTGGGAGTGGAGAGAGCATGCCTGTTCATCTTTACAGCCCTAATCCCGGGTTCATCACATAGCACATTTTGATGATTTTATGTTTGTGGAATAAACTGAAAGAATGAGCATCTTATCTTTGGCTATTTTCCAGTTTACTTCTCTAAAGATGTATGTTTTAAATAGTCCACATCATGCTTAGCCTTGATTTTGCTCAGACTGAATCTTTCAATTCCAAATTGACTTGTAGGGATTTTAAAACAATAAGCTGATACGATATCCACAAAGATTCTGGACGTTGATGCCTTTCATTGTGTGAGGAAAGACACACTAACCAATGTGGACAAGAGGAAATGTGCGATGTCGACGTCTGGGAATCCCACTACCCGCTAAAGAAGGATGCCTGTCTTTGAATGTTGGTGTTACTGTTGGATGCTCAGCTGTCACTTTTTTCCCACATTTATTCTGAATAAGCACAACCCATCCATCAGTGCTTAAAGAGTTTTCCAACAGTACATTGACCTTGAATGCGGCACATTGATTTTCAGTAACGCACCGCAAATAGGGTCGTTACTGAGTCACCCAACAGTGAATGTGATTGGGAACAGATTTCTGAAATTCCAATAGGGTGCCACCTGCTCTGGATGATGGATCAGCCTACTGTAAACCATCAATCCTTGCCGGGGTCTTGAAAAAGGTGACACCTGTATGAAATTTATCATTATGTACACCACCAGGCAGAGCATAAGACCATAACAGGGTTTTTGTGTGATGGCGTGGCTTCTCGGGTAAATGGTCTATTTTGTTTGTACCAGCATTTATTTACTGAAATGCTGTCCTGAGAAGGAACCACTGGTGATGGTGACAAAGATGTACGCACTATAGGGAATTACATCTGCGGCAAGGATTGAACGATAGATAAAAAGCCTATGTCTTAAGCTGTTAGAGGTTAACGCCCAATCAATTAAGGTGATTGTTTCTTAGATTGCATTGGACAAATGTACACACACACTGGGGACATTACCACAGCTAGAAGAGAGGAACAAAGAGAAATTAACTGACACTAAACTCCAAATCAAACTGGAAAATGATTTTATGTTCTTTTGAAATGCTAAATTATTATAATGAGGAGTTTTCTTCCAAAATGAAGCTCCTATGTCCTTTAGTGTAACAAACCTTAGAATAAAATAAGAGGTTTAATTAAGAACTGGTTAATTGCAGGGGCCATTCTAATTTTGCAAAAATATGGATTTGGGAATCTACATCTATGTTTTAATAAAATGATAGTGAGCTTTATTAATATAAGTAATAATAATTATCACTTATTATCTGCTATGTGTAGTCACCACCCAAGTACATTACAGGCATTTTAATAACTTTCTGATAGCCTCACCATATAGATCTGATTTCTCCTCATTTTACAGATGAGGAAACTGAGAGTCAGAGACCTTGGGAAAGTTGCTCACGTGTAACAGTTATCAGTGCCAGAACTGAGATTGAAAATCTGGTCTTTACTCTCTAACTTCAGCCCCTACATACTTTCCACTATGGCTCACGGTCACTCATTTAGCATGAAAAATTAAATCACAGGCATTTAGGTGTGTCACCTGGTTCTAATATTGTCCACCTTAAAAGCAGCAAGTTAGACCAGATCACATGCTGATTCTTCTCCCAAAAGGGTTAACAGACATTGCTGAACATGTACAGTTTGCAAAGGTGCCCCTTTGGGAGTCTCTAGGCTTATGATTATCCTTCCATAATTATAAGCTCTTGGGAGAGAGAAAGTGTTTGGAGGGGTCTGAGTATTATAAGTGATACTTATGAAATGCACGCTCCAACCCATCAGCCATCTCTCCTTGTTTCAGAGGCTCCAGCACTGAATGCACATAATTTGCCCATCCCCCAGACCCAGAGGCTGATATCCAGCCAGGCAGACCCTACAATAATGAGAGGTCAGAGCTGCCAAGGATCAAAACTTAGCCCAAGCTACTGACAGGAAGATTTGGAAAATGCTCACCTCGCTTCTTATGATAATTAAGCCTTGTTTTGATAGGAGATTCAAAGACTTTAGCCAGAGTGAGCTGCTTGGTGAGATGCTGCTTGTTCTTGGAAGTCTTCTCCACATGACTTATTTTCTGGGCCAGGCACAGAGGTCTGGTCCCAAAATATAGCTTCGTTCATTCATTTTTTCATTCACCTCAATTCCCACCTCCCTCCCACATTCAAATTTGGATTCTCAGAATGTCCTGCATGCCTCTGGTCTATGAAGTTTTATAGAGGTGCTGTCGTCTTTATCTTTTTATTTTGAGCACCTAGTTTCAAGCTTTGCATATAGCTTTTTGGAAGAGATAACAAAAGTAACAGAGAGATCCATCATGATCTAGATCAGTACCCACTCCCATTCTTCCTCCTCATAGAGGTTGTGGGATCACATGGCATAATCAAGGCAGAAATTGTGGCCTTCCCCTGATGGTGACATGAAGACAAGGATGACTTTTCTGAAATTTATAGGCTCATGGTGAGAACAGTGCAGCTGCCAAGCTGGTCCATCCCCGTATCTTACATACGGTAGAAATTTAACAAATGTCCAGTGAAAAATATAATTATTTGTTAAGTCAATGGATGAATAAGCATCTATTAAATTAACTAATATCTGCCAAGTGAATAGAAACTGTAAATAACTAAATATTTGCTGAATGAAGAGATGGATGGCTGTTCGGTGAATGACATGACTTGGCTGTGTGAAGGTTCCCACAGTGCTAAGAATTCAGGCTGAACCAATACAGTGGACAACTTTGAATCTAAACTTGTCAATGTGTGTGTTCAAACTGCCCAAATATCTAAACTCTCCAACTACACAACTGATTGAATTGACTGCCCAAAAATCTGTCATCAAAATTCCGAAAACTTCCAAACAATTCTAGTTTCTGTGTCTGAAGATAAACCTCCCACTCATTTTCGCTATTCATTTTCTCATTTTTGAATGACTAGAAAAATGGTCTCCTGGGTGGTGGGCATACTGTGTGTTTTCAAAGAATGAATGGGGCTTCATAAACTTCTATTCCAGGAGCTATCAGTATTCATGAAGGAAACCGAACACATGACAAATGTGATTAGAAATGACTGTCAAATAATGACAAATAAGTTCTAATAAAAACAGACACGATCTTAACAATTACTTGAAATGCAGGTATTTATCAAACGGAGCAAGATTAAAAATGACCGTATTGCATTAAAGAAATCGAACTGATGGAATTTTAAATATGCAACTGGGCCTCGTCCCTCTGCTCACGCCTTCCTTCCTCCTCACCAGGCATCGTGCACAGAAATGGGGTGGGAGTGAGTTTAAACAAAGAGTGTTCTAATGTGCACTGAAGTATTCACATTTTTTACCAATGTTTTCTCCAGAGTTCAACACTGCGGAAAAAAAGAGACCACAGTATAGAGGAGAGTGGGACCGATGACAGCCTCTCGGACTCCAATTGTGAGAAACAATGGAGAGACAGAGAAATAGCTGAATGTACTCTGTGCGGGTGAGGGGTGCTCCTGGGCCTCTTGGCAGCTGTTGTCACAGGGACATTTACTACTAAGAAAAAGTCCAGATAGATTGACCTATGGAAAAATGACTAACGAGACATTGATGGTTAGGAATCCTTTCGTTTTCTCTGCCTGCCCTTTTCATTAATTGTCTATCTTTATTTTAGGGACTTTAAAGAAATTCTGTGACTCCAGCCACAAGTCACTAGAATATTCAATGAAAAATTTACCAGTCACTTAGTTTCCTATAGATGTGGTGATCATATTTTTAAATGCCGTCACTAATAATAATCAAGTAATGTATTCTTTTATTTTAATTGCCATTATGTATTCTAACTGATTAATATAAAAAATGTTAAAAAGCTCTGAAAAAAATTAATAGAATTACTGCCATCTGCCATTTAGGGCATGGTGTCTACATGCTAGGTACTGAGCTGAACACTGTACAGCTTTTATGGGGCCTGAAGCTTAAGTAACTTAGGACTCTCTTTAGGAAAAATAATACAACATTATAAATATAAAATTAGGTAAGAAAGTGAATATTTATTTAGAATTAGAAGACTAAAATTACAAATTTAATAAGCTTTCAAATACTATAAATGTTCAATACTTCTGGGTCTTGGAAGGAGCCTATGTAAGAGAAAGCTTAAGTTCTGTTAGTTTCAATGATGTGACTCTGACATTATTCCAATAATACTTGGGATTATGTTATTTAAAGCATCTCACAATCCCATAAAATAGATACAACCATTTTTGCTATGCTATATAGATTAGGAGACTGGCTCAAAGAGGTTAAGTCACCAACATAAGGTTACAGAGCCAGGATTTGAACTTGGCTATAGATCAAAGTGATGTTCCTAATCCTTATGCCATACCCCCTCAGAGTGAGTCTACATTCTCTATGAACCCCCTACTCAAAAACACGAAAATTCAATATCATATGGATCTAGGAATTTCAGGACTTGAGTACATGTTGATCAATATCCTAATAGTTGTCAACTTCAATTAAAAGAAAGTAAGAAAGAAAGGAGGAAGAGGGTTCATCAGGCCAGCTCTCATTCTTTGATTATTATTATTGGCCTGTGTTGGATAACCATGTCGTAAAGTGAACTGCTGATAGACATCTTTTTTGACTTTAAGGGAAAATCACATGATAGGATGTGTCAATGGTTGAGAACTGCCTACTGTCTATGGTGATAAGGCACTGAGTTTTGTTATTGTTGTTGTTTTGTTTTTTGTTTGTTTGTTTGTTTTCCCTAGAAGAATCCATGGCCTATCCCCAAATATCTTCCCCACCCAGGGGCCCGAGTTTGCATACTGACAGAATCTACTCCCATCCCTCTCATAGTGAACATCTGGTTATTTATGTCCACCGTCCTTCAGAATGAGAAATAGGATGGGGGGAAGTTGTTAAACTTTGACCTGGTATCTTAGGAAACTATTTTTCCCAAGCTCTATCTCCGCTCTCATTGAGTTCATGTAATATCAACATCATTTTTACTATAATCCAAAATAACTTAATGTACAGAGTTTTCATTAGAATTAAAGAGTCCAGATTTGTTGAGGTTTTTTTTTTTTTTTTCCTGCTCCTCAACTAGGATATGTGGCAACTCTAGAGAAAAAGAAAAATCATCTTATTCCTAAGCACTTTGAAAAAACAAACAGGTGGAAAATGAGAACACTGTTAACAGGATGTGGGAGGATGAGTTTTTCAGTGAAATAGAGGGTTTCTGCACAGCATGTTCAAGGGCCTGTGGTGCTGGCTTTGGTGAAGGTGAAGGGAGCTGTTATCAGGGAGAAGGTTCTTTGCCTTGCAAAGGTTCAGGTCTTGGTTTGGCTCAAGTCTGGTACCAAAAGGGGTGGAGATGGCTCTTTTTTTCTACCTCAAGCCAAGTCTGACTCTCTCCTTGCCTCAAGTCCTCATATGCTCACACTGGACAGATTTGAAAGGCTTAGATTGTGAAATCAACAATGGCATCTCACGGATCTCCTAAGGCAACATTCCTGAACTTCCATATGGAACCTGATAACCTATTTGACCCATCTTGACTTAGCTGGTGATTAGGATGTGGTCTCAAACTGACCAATCCTACAGAGCCCATCCTGAACTTATCTAGCTCAAACTCTTATCAGCTAGGATAAAGATACTCATCCTATGTCTCCCTGTACCAGATGGGGCTAGGTTAATTCATTCATTTATTTATTTAGTATTCACTTATACATATTGATTATGTGCTTATTGTGTGCCGGGAGATCCACTGGATTTTTCTACATCAAAAGCTGAGCTTGGTCATAGGCAAAATGAAGAAAAAAGTCTGAGAATCTTACCCAGCCCGTGCTTGTCCGATGGCCAACTTTAACGCAAGGTCTCGAGAGAGCTGCCTTAGCGTCTTTGATTTCCAAGTCAGAAAGTTCCTTTTTTAGCCAATGCTCTCTTTAGCTTTCACCACCCAAAGCTTATGGAGCATCAGAAGCAATAGGCAAAAGAGGACCCAAGAATCAGAGACAGAGGCCGGAAAGTCACCATGCTCACCTTTAACAAGATATCCTCTCTGTTTTCATCATCATTTTGTTTTCTTTCCTTACTGAACCATGCCTACCAGCATGGTTCACCTTCCAATTCCTTCTTATAGCACTTTCCACTCATTCTCTATGCTCCAGAATCCTGGATTTTCTCAGTCCTTGAAAATTATCAACCTCTTTCTCAATTCGAAGGCTTTGCAGATGCTGCCCCCATGTTGTTTTGGACATGTGCTTTAGTTGCCACCTTTGTTTACTGCAAAGCTCACCTTAAATGGTGAATTCTGAGAGGGCCCTTTCTACCATCCTATTTATGGTTGGTTTCACCCTCTCTTATTGTCTTTCTTTTATGCTCTTTTATTTCTTCCAAGCTTTTACTACAGTGTATGATTACCTAGTTTTTCTGTTTTCTTGTTTAATCATCTCCCCACTAGAATATAACCTCCATGAGAGCAAGGATAATTTCAAGAGTAAAGAAAGGCTTTATCTTAAACATTACGGCCCTGGCATGAATTGTGTCTTTCTACATATTTAGGGAAGAAACAGTTTAACTGAATGCATGAACAGATGCATTCACTAGTTTTGCTGCGGATAAGGTGGAACAGTAATGGCCTTTTTTTTTTTTTTTTTTTTTCATGGATATACAGGACAGGTCTGTTCAATGCAGAGTGTATGGCTGGGAAGATGGGCAAAGAGGACTTGAGTGATAAAGATTTTGCATGATGTTTATTACCCATTTTCTTTGATCTGTGTATGAGCCCAGTCTATGGTTCTCTTCCTGGTTATCCAAGTGACAGCAAAAACCTACCTGGAAATAACATTGCATAGATTATCTCAGGTGTGGAACTGCTCATTCGAGGGGATGTGGGGAGGATGACAAAGGCCAAAGTCAGGAGACAAGCTGCCCAGACTGGCTGGCTGACTGCTTTGTGTGAGCTTCCTGTTTACCCCGAAGCTCTCTGTCCCGTCATTGTCCTTCCCCACTGGGTGGACTTCCCATCTCCCTACACAAGAACATGGAAAAATGGGAAAATCAAAAACAAATTGTCCAACCTGAGAAGGCTGTAAGCAGCATGCAGATGTAGAAAGAGCATGGCCTGGGGCTCCGAGAGAAGAGAAGCGGTGTGAGTCTTAGCCACGCTGCTCACCAAGGCAGGGCCTTGGGATTCTCACTCAGTCTCCTTGATTTATTCAGCGATCAGATGAGAACAATAGAAATACCTATGTCACAGAGCTTTTATGATGGTTAAGTGAAACATACCCGTAAAGTTTTAGTACAATGCTTGGTACCTAGTAATCATAACAAAAGAATGAATAGCTTCTAGGTGCAGTATTACTGGCAGGGTGGTGGGGGTATTTGTAAAAATAGTAGTAGGAAAAGGCGGGTTTATAAGAGTCTGATGGTAGTAGTCGTAGTATTAGTAGTGGTATAAATAGAAATAGTAATACTTTCAGAATCATAATAGTATTCAAACTAGTACTAACAATAATTATAATAGCATCATAATAGTGATAATAACGGTAAGAGTGACTTTGATAAATATTCTTCCCATCCTTTGAGGCCCATGCTATGAAGATTACTAGGATTGACGGATTGACTGAGTAGTAAGTACTGCATCCTGGCTAGTTCTGAAGAGTCCCTGACATGTCTGACATTCCAAAAAACAGGTGAACCTGCTCTATAAAAAATGAAATCACTTTCAAAAGGTTCTAAGAGATGACCTCAGAGGCTGCCACATGGGGAGTAATGGGCTTCCTGAGAGACATACAGTGGAACACACATGAATATTTAGAATGCCCTTGGCAGTGGCAAAAGGCTTAAGGAAAGGGGAAAAAAAAAGAGGGACCGTCATTGATTTGTGCCTACCCAACACCAGGCATTGCCACTTTCCCCATTTACTCCTATTCAGAACAACAAGAAGGAAAAGGTTATTTTCATAAATGGAGAAACAAAGGCTCAGGTGTGCATAGAAACTTGGCCAAGGTCACTCAGCAAGAACAAGGAGAGCTGGGATTGCAATCCCAGTCTGTCCATCTCACCAGTGACCTGCCCAGACTCCTCTAGCCCTCACATCTCCCTCTCCTGAAAACATGTGGGGCTATTGAGCCCAAACGTCTTAGTAGTCAGTCACTTGCCCTCTTACTAACACAGGGGCATTACTTTGTCCTTGTGTAGACTGTAAATTCCTCAAGGGAAACCACAGGAGTTTCTTTGCATCACACATGGTACCCATTAAAAACAAAACAATAACAAAAGCATTTTGTTGCTCAACTATCATGTGCTAGCAGTTGCCCTCAAGATGGAGTTATTTGCACAAACAGCCAGAGGGAGATTGGGCTAAGGTTCTGACTTCTTTTTTTTTTTGGCAAGAAAAAAAAAGCCAACAAATGGGGAGAAGTAGGTTTTGATCCAGCCCTATCCCTTATTAGCTGAGAAATAAGAGAATAGCAAATTACATTGTCTCTCTGAGCCTCTGTTTCCACATATTTATTTCTTTTTCTTTCTCTCTCTCTCTCTCTCTTTTTTTTTTTTTTTTTTAATGAGGCAACCCTTGGTCAACCTCACAGATTGCAAGGACCTTGTCAGTTTACAATCTCTTATTTTTTATTTTTTTATTTTTTATGCCTAGGTTGTCTCCCATTCAAGTACTAACCAGGCCCAACCCTGCTTAGCTTCCGAGATTAGATAGAATCAGGCTTGTTCAGAGTAGCATGGCCGTAGACTGTTTCCATATATCTAAAACAACCAAATTTCTCTCTTCAAATTTAGATACTTGGAAATAAGTATAATATACAACCTGGTATTGGTCAATTGGTAAATAGCAGCTGTGGTCAGAAGGGAAGCAGTTGGATCACTGGTTTAGACGTTTACTAGCTATGTGAGTTTGGTAGGCTCTTAACCACTCGTTGCCTCAGTTTCCTCACCTGTAAAAATGAAATAATAATAATAGGACCTCATAGGGTGAGGACTCATTGAATGAATATGCATTTCATGGTTTTGAGAGTGTCTGACACATAGTTAATGTTCAATGTAAGGGGGTATAAGAAGAATTATGAGGCATAACAATGTAATCTGCAGAAGAGAGGCTGTTTGAGGTGGGCCTGGAAGCAGAGGCTGATTTTCTGGCAGACTAAGAGGCTCTACAGATTTCTGGCAAAGGAAACAGCGTAAGCATGGTGGTGGGAAAGGGTGGCTTTCACAGAAATTTGAGAACAAATGTATTAGTAATGATTAATTAATAATTAGAATGTTCATCGGTTACCTCCGGGAAGCTGGGATGAGGTGGGTGATGCAGCAGTTGAAGGTCACTCCTCCGATGCATCTGGAATGGCCAGCCCCAGATTCCAACACTGGCGATGTTCTAACGTTTATATTCCCATTACTCTTCGTGCATTTTCCTCTGCACACAGTGTACTGATTTGTCACGTTTTTAGGGTAAGATTATGTCTCTGAGTAAGCTGATTAGTGTTAGACTGATTGTTTTAAAATAACTCGAGCGGCATCTGAATTTATTTACATACATGATATTGCCTTCTATAAACACAGCTGTATGCAGAAAGAAAATTCAACGGTATTTTAGGAAGTTAAGCCAACAGTTTAGCTATAATAAAGGCAGCCTTCTAGTTCTGGTTTCTCTTTATTTATTTATTTGTTCTGGATTAAGTTTTTCGATGAGGGTTGGGCTTGAGTACTCCTGCCCAGAAGGGTTTGGGTTACTGAGGGAGTAGAAGCTCTGGGGAACTTGTCACCAACAGGCAGAGGAAAGTGAGCTGATATGCAGTCCTGGCATGGATTTCATGAGGCCATGCTGACTTCTGGGCCAGTATGGAAACCGGTAGGAGTTTTAGGCCTGTTTCTAACTTCTGCCTGTATAGAGAAAGGCTGTTTTGATTTTGTGGGTTCCACGGGCATTTATTGAACACCATTCTGTATGCAATGGCTCTGTGTTAGCTTTGGAGATGTAGTAAGGTATAGATCTCACCCCATGAAACTTAAAGTCTCCTGATAGAGTCAGGCCCTCATCAGTAAGAAGGTACGAAAATGACTTTATAGATGCAACTATGACAGGTGCAACCAAGTACAGGAACACACAAGAGGATGAATGTGCTCAGCTGGGATGTGGGCAGGGGTGGCAGAGGCAGAGCTGGTGGCACGGAAACATCCTTTTGAAGAAATGGCATCTAAACTGGAACTAAAAGATGAATATGACTTGGCTAATGGAAGAGGCAAAAAACAAAAACAAAGAAAAAGAAAAACAAACAAACAAACAAAAAAACAAAGAAAGAAAGAAAGAAAAAGAATGTCACCTGGAAGGGAAAGGAATTTGGCGTGTCCAAAGGAGCGGAGCTGGATTTGTGTGTCTGAGACCGAGATGAGGCAGGCAGCGGATGAAGTCAGAAGCCAGGGCACACAGGCTTGAGCAGACGCTGCTATGGATTTTCATTTTATCCTCCAAACAATGGGGATCCATAGATGGGTTTCAGCCATGGAGTGACATGGTCAGATTGGTGTTTCAAAGAGATCACTTGGGCTGCCAGGGGAAAATGGATTTGTAGGAGAACCAACAATGGCCATGGCATGTCAGTCAGTGGCTACAGCAGAGATATAAGCAAGAGGAGAGAGTGATTAGTACTAAGGAAGATGGAAATAAGTCGTCAGATTGAGATGGAAGTTGGAGTTTAATCAGTGGGGTTCATGTTTGATTGAATGTGAGAAAAGGGAAATGTTAGGTTCAATAGTTTTTTCTTTTTTCTTTTCTCTTCTCTTCTCTTCTCTTCTCTTCTCTTCTCTTCTCTTCTCTTCTCTTCTCTTCTCTTCTCTTCTCTTCTCTTCCCTTCCCTTCCCTTCCCTTCCCTTCCCTTCCCTTCCCTTCCCTTCCCTTCCCTTCCCTTCCCTTCCCTTCTCCCCTCCCCTCCCCTCCCCTCCCCTCCCTTCCCCTTCCCTCCCCTTCCTTCCTCTTCTCTTCTCTTCTCTCCTCTTCTCTCTACTTCTCTTTTTTCTTTGCCTGAGCAACAGTATAGATGGTGGTACCATGTAAAGAGAGCACATAGGAGAGAACCAGGTTAAGCGTGGACCAAGGAAATTAGAAGTTCTCTTCGACTGTATAAAATTGAAGGGGATTATAAACTTCTAACAGAAGATCTGAAGGTCTCAGGAAGAACTTGGGTTGGACATTTTCTTTGGAGAGAAAGGAAAGCATGCAAAATCACAGGAGTGGATAAGATTATCAACGGAAGAACTAGATGGGAATGAGAGGTTTGTGAAAATATGAGCCGTTTGAAAACACCTCTGTTCATTTCACTGCAAGTGGTTAGAAGTTCAGTTCGTGGAACAGGTCTCTCAGACAAGTTATGTATCATAGGGTGGGACTTGGGAATTAAGCTGTGCACACAAAACAGAGCACCAGTTCCAAAGAGAGGATTTACATCATTTGTCCACGGTGCAGGAAAATGTCAGCATTCAACTCACAAAGTATTTATGTCAGCACTTCAATTCTGCCCATTTTTGAAATCCATACAGAAGGAATTTACCAGGCGCTGGTGGTAGATCACTTTTTTGTGGAATTTTGACTGTAACACATTATTCTTTTGATTATTTAAGCTCTTGTTATATTTTAACCCATTGTTGCCAAGTCTTCGGGGTAAAGTGGAAACTTTCTCTAATGCCCAAGGAAAGGGAAAGAAAAAGCAAGAAGAAAAAGCTGGTGGGAAGATCATTTTCCTCTAAAAATGCCTCCAGGTTCAAGTTACCTAGTGGAATTTCTAACATATTTCAAGAGGCAGCTGGATGGAAGTAGGAATGGACCCAATTCCCAGTTCTGCCACTCACTAGCTGTGTTACCTAGAGCAAGTCACTCAATCTCTCTGTGCCTCAGTTGCTTCAGCTATAAAATTGAGAAAATGATAGCGTCTATCTCATAAGTTGATGTAAAGATTAGGTAAGTTAACACCTAAGATTGGATTAGAAATATTTCTGACACATATCAGTTCTTCCTAAGTGCCAGCTAGTAACATTTTCATATAGGCAATAGGAGTCTACAACACAGAGAGAAACCGCAGTTGTTCTGCAATCAGTTAATTACGTGGCTGATTCTGTGGCTCAGGCAACTGCCTATCTTGGACCATATCTTCCTAGAAAAAAGGCTTTATTTTATACAAAGCCCTATAAAGACCATTTTTTCATTAATGCTAAAATGAAATTGAAGCTCTGAAATATTGGAAAAAACCTTTTATGTGCAAAGATGTTTATCACATTTATGATGGGGATATATGGAAAATAACTTTATAATAACTAAGAAATGATTAGATAAAATTTGTCTCCCCATTAACTTGATGAAAGATTAAATAAAATTATTTTATATATATGTCAGTGGCTATAGGTCACTTGTATATACATTTTTTATACAAAATATGCTATTTTTGCTAGAAAATTCAGAATTGTGCATGGGATAGACATTAATTATACAATGTACATTTTCTGTAACGATTGAATAGTATTGGATAGTGGGATTTATTTTTCTTTATATATTTTTATATGTAAAGACAACCAATACTTCTATAATCAATGTTATTGATGTAAAATTTACATAAAATAAAATTCACCGATTTTTAAAAATTAATTAATTAGTTTTTTATGGTGACGTTGGTTAATGAAATCCAATAAGTTTCAGCCGTACACTTTAACAATAAGGCATACGTGCGCGCGCGCGCGCGCACACACACACACACACACATATATTTTTACACTGTGTGTTCGCCTCCCATAGTTAACTTTTGATAGATGTATACAGTTGCATAATCATTTCTATAATTGATATAGGACATTTCCATCCCATAAAGTTCCCTCATCCCTCCTCATATCCCAGCCCCTGAAAACCGCTGATTCACTTTCCATGACTTTAATTTTGCTGTATCTAGAATTTTATGTAAATAGAATCCTACTATATATAGTCTTCGAGTTTTAACATCTTCACCTAGCATAATGCTTTGGCGATTCAACCAGTAATCAGAAATTTGTTCTCTTTTATTGTTGATTAATATTCCATTATATGAATATATCAGAATCTATCTGTTAAACAGTAGATGGTCATTTGAGGTGTTTCTAATTATGAGCTGTATTAAATAAAGCTTCTCTGAGCATTACAGTACTGTCTTTGCGTAAACATAAATTTTCATTTAATTTTGATAGCTGTCTAGGAGTGGGATTCCTGGGTTGTATGGTAAATGTGCATTTAACTTTATAAAAACCTACCAAATGATTCTCCAAAGTAGCTGCACTATGTCACCTTCCCACCAGCAATGTATGAACGCTCCATTTACTCCACATTTTCACCAATATTTAGCTACATCTGGCTTTTAAATTTTAGCCATTCTAGTGACTGTATAGTTGTATCTCTTGTGGTTTTAATTTTCATTTCCATAGTAACAAATGATGTCGAGTCTATTTTCAGTTGAATATGTGCCATTTTTATCTCTCTTCTTTGGGACAGTGTCCTTTCAAATATTGTGCCAATTTGTTTTGTTGAGTTGTAGGATTTATTTTGATATTCTAGTTGTAATTCTTTTATCAGATATTTGTTTTACAAATGTTTTCTCCCAGTCTCAGTGTTTTTGGTTTTTTTTAAACAGCAAAAAATTTAACTTTGATAAAGTTCAATGTATCACTGTTTTTCATTATTTATTATTTTGGTGTTCTAAGCTACAAATACAATTGCTTTAATAGATATAGTGCTATACTGGTTGTCTGTTTATTCTTAAAGGAACTTTGTGTCTTAAGGGATTTGCCGATTACATCTGTTTTTGATTGTATTTAAACAAAATTGTTCGTAGTAATCCTTTGTTCTTTTCATATCTGCAATATCTATTACAATCTCTTTTTCGATACTTGATGTTAGTAATTTGTGTCTCCTCTCTTCTCCCCTTCTCTCTAGTGTGTGTGTGTGTGTGTGTGTGTGTGTGTGTGTGTGTGTGTGTGTGTGTGTGTTTCAGTTTGGCTAAAGGTTTACCAATTATAGATCTTTTCTAAGAACGTGCTTGTTTCATTAATTTTCTCTGTTATTCTCTTGATAATTGCTCTTCTCTTTATCGTTTCTTAGTTTCAGCTGCCATTGTTTTAATTTGCTTTTCTTTTAATTTATTTAGGTGGAAACTAAGATCACTGATTGGAGGCCTTTCTTTTTTTCCTAAGGTTGGTTTTTAATGGTATAATTTTCCCTCTCGGTACTGCTTAAGCTGCACCTCACAGATTTTGATATCTCATACATTTATTTTTACCTATTTCAAAATGTTATCCAGTTTTTCTTATGATTTCTTCTTTAGTCAGTGAATTAAGCTTTTAGTTTAATTTTCAAATATCTGGGGATTTTCTACATATTTTTCTGTTATCAATTACTAGTTTAATTCCATTTTAGTCAAAGAACCTATTTTACATGATTTCAACTATGTTAAATTAATTGAATTCTGTTTTATGGCCCAGCAGATAATTTATCTGCATGACTATTCCATGTGCACTGAAAAAGAATGTGTATTATGCTGTTAATGGATGGAGTGTTCTATAAATGTCAAATAGGTCAAATTGGTTGATAGTGTTGTATGAATCCTCTGCATTCTTACTGATTTTCTGTCAACCCATTCTATCATTTACTGACATAGGAGTCTTGAAGTCTCCAGATATTGTGGGTTTGTCAATTCCTCATTTCAGCTTCATCATATTTTGCTTTGTGTAATTTGAAGCTCTCTGTTAGGTACACCTACATTTAGGACTGTTATGTCTTCTTGATGAATCGACCTCTTGACCATGAGAAATATTCTTCTTTATCCTTAGTAATATGCCTAATACTGAAGTCTACTTTTTCCAGTGTTAATATAGTCTCATAAGCATTCTTTTGGTTTATGTTTTCTTGGTATATCTTTTACCAGCCTTTTGTATTAACCTGTCTGTGTTTTTATGTTTAGAGTAGGTTTCTTATAGAAGCACATAATTTAGTGTGATAGTTAATTTTATGTGTCTTCTTGGCTAGGCTACGGTACCAGTTGTTTGGTCAAACACCAGTCTAGATGTTGTTGTGAAGGTAATTTTTATGTGAGGGTAATATTTAAATCAATAGACTGAGCAAATCACAATACCCTACCTAATGTGGGTGAACCACACCCAATCAACTGAAGGCCTAAAAGACTGAGGTCCCCAAGCAAACAATAATTCTGCCTCAGATTTCCTTGACTCAGGATTGTAATGTCATCTCTTCCCTGTGTCTGTAGCCTATAGCTCTGCCCTGCAGATTTTAGACTTGCCAGCCCTCGCAATCACATGAACTAATTCTTTAAAGTAAATCTTTCTGCTGGTTCTGTTTCTCTGGAGAACCCTGCCTAAAACGTTGGGTCTTGCTTTTTTATACATTTACATTTTATACCATTTACATTTAATGTAATTATTGATGTAGTTAAGTTTTAATCTATCATCTTTCTATTTGTTTTATATTTAATCCTTCTGTTTTGTTTTGTTTTTTCTCTTCTTGTTATGTCTGGAGTTAGTTGTTTAAGATGAGAGGATAAATCTGGTCTTTGTTATTTCACATTAATCAGAAACATAAATCTGGAGTTATTATGCTTTGTTCCTGTGTTTTCCTGGCAACTAATGTTTTTAATCATAAACTATGAACATTTTGTAAAATTATAGGAAGGTATGTTTTAATAGTGGAAAGCAGAATATATACGTGCATGCGTACATTATTATTATTATTCCAGCTGTACAAAACATAGTATGAAAAGAAATTATGGGTCTTAATTGTGCTTGCCTTTAGAGGCTAGGACTATAAAGCGTATTTTTCTTTTTTTCACTTTTTAAAAATTTTCCAAATGTTTCATAATACAAATTTAGAAATTTTATGTTGTAGAAATAAACTTTATTTAAAGTGATTAGATGCTGAGGAAATAATTCTAAAGTAAAAAGGTCTCATCTGCAAAATAATTATATGTACATGAATTAACATGCACACACAGATTATTTTTTTATGTACCTGATCTTGGGCTTGGCAGTTTCTCTTCATACTTGTTTCCAAAATATTTTGGGGCTTATAATAAACATAGATTAAAGAAAACAATAAAATTATCAAGATGGGGGTAAAAGTCCAAGATACAGGAGACGAAATGGGTGGCGAGTGTATGGGTTAAGTGAACAACAATTGGAGGGGCATGGAAAGGAAGCAATGTAATTTTACCGGAAAACCTAGACTAAGGGAAGCTTTGGAAATTGAATACAAAACTTATCTGTGCACTTACTAACAGCCAAAACAAAGAGGGAAACAGTGGTAGCTTTCAGAAATAAACCCAAAGTTACTCCATCAGGAGATACCATTTTGATTTTCTTTTTTCCAGTTCTGACTTCTAAAAGAAGTCAAAGAAACACCCAACAGATTGAAATGTCATGCTCAGCTTTTTGAGGATAAACGAGAATCTAGGCCCAGATGCTTTCCTTAATGGAATTGGGTTCCTAGAGAATAGGGAAGATACATACATAAACCTGGAATAGTTTCAACTAAAATCTGAACTTCAAGTCAGAGCCTGCAAGATTCCAGTTAGAGGCTGACCTTTGGTACTTACTGGATGGATGAGTATGGATAAGGGCCAAAGAAAGAAAAGGCATTCCAAGGGAAATGCACCAACACAAAGTAAGGCCGAGAGGAAGACGAAAACACTGAAAATGGCCTGGAAGGTTAGGTGCTGAGTGTTAGGTGCTATTGGGGAGCAGCAGGGATGTAGAAATAAACACACCAACTCTCAGATGGGAGGTGATGCCATTGGACGGACACTGTTAGTCCTGCATGTCATGGTGGAGGAGGCATGGATGGTAGACCCACAAATTTTCAGCTCAAATTCTATCTTGGCTAAATTAAAGGAATTAAAGAGAAGAAACCGAATATCCACCACCCTGAGATTTTAATAGGCCTGAATAAAGTTTCATGGCTCTGTAATATGTATTAAGGTGTTTTGTTCCATTTTAAAGACAATGTAAAACCTCACACATGGAGGGAATACTTTTGAGCCCAAATATAGTCTTCATAATTTCTGTAATGTATTAACATAGCAAGGCATTTTTGGCCAGTAGAGCTAAGACTCAGAATTTCTAACGGAAAGTTCCCTGACCCGGAGACCACAAATTAGCCCAGAAATTTTGTTTTGTCAATTATTTCAGTGAGGAATTCGGGTTTCTTGGAAGGGCCATGAAGACAGCAGGGTGGATGAAGTTTCTAATCTGGCTCTTATATGAACCTGAATTTGAGAGCCCATGAGATACTGAAACACGTGTGTGTGTGTGTGTGTGTGTGTGTGTGTGTGTGTGTGTGTGTTTATTGTTATTGCTTTTGTGTTTGAGTCCTCTGGGAAGAAGCAAGCTGCTCTAGGATTGAATAAGAGAAAACCACGAAATTCCTTTAAGGAGCGATGACGACCTTTGACCCTTGTATCAGCCTAGTGTCTAGTCAGGAAAACTTAAAAACCACGCTAGGTGTTTTAGCTAAAGAATTCAATAAAAGAACTTGTTTACACAGGCATTGGAAGACTTAACAGGCAAAAACGGGAACACCGAGGTCACACAGCAATAATGCCTGTATGAGGAGGCTACCACATCCGGGGCTGGGAACGAAGGGTAGATATTAAGAATTTCAGGATCCAGGAGCTCAGGGGAGAAGCCTGGTATCTAATTCTGAGGAGCAGTTGACTCCCGACTTGTGGCTCAGGGACGGGACCGTCGGAGCTGAGACTCGGAAGTCGGGGAAAGCAGCACTGCCTGTTGGTGGCGTGCCTCTGAGGGGCACAATAAAGCGACTCCTGGGAGTTCGCCAAACGCTAGAGACTGGAGTCAACAGCTGCCAAGGTGAAATGAGGCTGGGAGAAACAGCAAGCCAAGAGCACGTAGCAAATCCCTTCTCCCTCCACTGCTTTGCAGTCTGCCTCTAGCGCCCCATATCGCTGAACCCAATGTGGAGCCAGCTGCTGGCTGAAATGTGCAGAGCCCCCAGCCCAGCCTCACTGAGCGGAGCGGAGCCAGGGCGTTGTGAATGAGGCAGGAGAGCTTCATAAGCAGATTTCTCTCCAGGCTGGTACAGGGCGGGGATACTCCCTGGCTGCATGAAAATGAAAGGCAACTGGCCTTTCGTGAGGAATGACTGACTATAGGCCATGTGCTGAGATGAAAACATTCACGTTTCTTACTTGATTTTATCCTTACAATAACCCAAGAGGTGAGTATTATTTCTATTTTATGAGTATTTTGAGGCTCAGAGAATTCAAGTTAGCTTTCAAAGGGTCACAAAGCTAGAAGGCAGGAGAAAAACAGAACTTAGCAACTCCAACACTATTCCTTTTTCGCTGAAGAACAACTCTATCTACACCCTGTTTGCTCATCCTGACATGACCTAAACACCAATTGAGCACTTACATCTTCCCCATCAACATGTAAGTTACATGAGGAACTTACCAGTCTGCCGTGCAGGACTTTGCTCGAAGCTGCAGGGGGTAGCCAGCACGATATACCTAGATACATAGGCACTCAGTAAATAGTCACTGAAAAAACAGATGAATGTTTAAGTTCCTTTAGCCTCCTTTTGGTAATATAGGAAAGTGTATCCAGGTATATAATTCATACTTAAACATATAAAAATTATGTATAATACATGTATATGTCTAAATATATATATATATTTTAGCACTGCACAAAGGAAGGCAAATGCTTTTGAAGGCAGAAGGGGAAACTATGACATGAACGTGGCCATCTTTCCTTTTTCAGAGGGACTACCTGTAGTTTTAAAATGAGACAAATGTGAATACATATCCAATCTTTGAATTAACTATCCCATTAAACTCTGGTCACTTCTTCCCCTCCCCCCTTTTCTCCCCCCAGCCCATCCCCCCTCCTCAAGCACAGCCTATCATTAGCCGCTATCTGGAATCGACAGTAGAGTAATTTGAACTCTGGTTCCCAAGGGCCTATTCTTTTACTTCCTGCTGTAGGAATACGGTGTGTATTGATTAGATATCAGGCCGTAATGGGCTTCCAATCTCTCTGCCTTAAGATATATGATGGAGATGACAGGAAACAGATACCCGGTTATTACTTGTAAATAGTCTGGTTGAACACAATGGTTGGTAACCACTTCGATGCCGTGCAGCTTCACCAGCAGGAAGAAGCAACTTTGTCACTCTATCCAGTATAATCCCTTGGAAAGGGAAGGCATGGAATTCCCTCGTGGGGGCCAGAGCCACTGCTCAAGATGGTCATTGACTCTGGAGGATGTGGAGAGGAGGACCTCCCTGCAGAGTTCACCTCTGGGGAGTCGTTCAGATTGCTCAGCACCAAAACCAGCAGCAAGCCCAGTCCACCCTCCCCCATGTGACCCCGTGAAGGGAGAGTGGCTGTAGGCTGAGCAAAGTGCAGAGCAGGGCTCCTCCCCCTTGTGAACCAGACCTGGAGTCTGTCATTCCAGAAGCCTCAGTTTCCTCATCTGTAAAGTGGAGGAAATAGTCCCATTCACAGTACTGTGATAGAGATTGAGTGAAACAATGTATTCAGAGTAGCTGGCTTTCGTTCCCCCAACCCTGCCCTACCCCTGAAATAGAAGATTTCCCTTTGCTGGGGCTCTGACAGTCCTTCATACTGGCAAAGAGGTGGCCACACACTGAGTGCGTCTGCTTGTTCAGACCCCAAAGAGCACACAGTGGTGGCTTTTGCGGGCAAATGGACTGACCGTTCCAAGCTGAGCTGAACTGTTCTCTGAGCTGGAGCAAATGCTGTGTCTCCATTGGTGGTGGCAGCCTGACTCCGGCGCCAAAGTTGACCTGTGTGAAGTTGACCTAGGCCTGCTTTGTGGGTTTTGCCCACTTCCTGCACTAGGCCTGTGATGTTGGAGTTAGCAGAACCCTGACTCACAGCTTGGTAACTGCAGAGGTAGATCTGAAATTAGTGACATCTTCCTCCTCCCAGTGGCCCTGCAGACGCCAAGGAAAAGCTTCGGTGCTGTCGTCCTCCCTGATAAGGGTTTGGCTTTGCACGGAAG
Source organism: Rousettus aegyptiacus (assembly GCF_014176215.1). Taxonomy (NCBI): domain Eukaryota; kingdom Metazoa; phylum Chordata; class Mammalia; order Chiroptera; family Pteropodidae; genus Rousettus; species Rousettus aegyptiacus. The sequence continues at coordinate 23,358,371 of NW_023416289.1, read as the reverse complement.
GGAGTGTCTTCTATTGGATCATCTGTTTCCTTCCCTTTTCTTATCAGTAAAGATGACTGAAAAGCGCATTGAATTGCAGTTCAAGAAGGATTTCAAAGGATTGTAAATGTTTAAAGGGAAATAAAATGTGAGTTTATACATTTTTAATTACACCAGACCTGAAGTTCATTCTCATTTATTACCAGTGATATCAGCCACGTATCTGCCACTTCTCTAATCTTTGCCCTGCAAACAGACATGACCCCTGGCCAAGTAAGATAAATGGAGAATAAAAATGGCTACCTGCCGGAAACTGGTTGGAAAAGAAAGGACCAAAACGCCAAGAGCTTCAGTTAATCCTGGATTCTTTCTCAACCTTTTTACAGCCACCGTGTCTGTGAGTGAAGACAAAATCAAGTGGCCCCAACCTCCTCCTTTGCTAATATTTCCCCATTTCTCCTTTCTCCCCTGTTCCCATTAGAATAGGAGATCAATAAAACCAGCTTTGAGAGAGGAAGGAACCGATCTCCATGCTGGTATCAAATGCTGTATCTCTGTAGCACGTGGAGAAGGGCCAGTGTGCGGTGAGTGACCTAATTGCACATTCCAAAATCACCGAATTCATATTATTGGCTTTATCAGCATTGTCCCTCCTAGAGGTTGCTCTTAATTAGCTCAGGACAAGATTGAAGAAAAGAACTGTGACTGTTACCTCCAATACAGAGGGATCTGGCCAAGAAAGAAGCAGAGACACACATAATGATGAGCGCCATTTATTGAATTCCCCATTCCTGCCAGACCCCGCTCTAAGTTCGTGAGGTTCAATATTTCTTTTCATCCTTGCAACAACTCTTTGAAGACAGTCTGCTTCTTCCTGTTGTACAGATGAAGATGACTGAGGTTTGAAGAGGTCAGGAAGCTTGTGCTCATTTGCACAGCTGGTAACTGCAAGAGCAGGTTTCACACAGAGGTCTGTCTCACCCTCCTCTTCCTCTAGCTCCAAAATAAAGGCTGCTTCTGAATCCCTATTATGTCACGCTATCCACTCTCCATCGGCAGCATAAAGGAGGAGGTGCAAAGGGTCATCTAATCCAGCCCCTCGTTTTTCAGATGAGGAAATGTAAATTCCGAGAGGGAAAGTGACTTCCCCAAGGTCACGCAGCAGAACTATGAGTAGGTCCCTCAATTCTGGACTGTCAGTCACATGCCCGTAACAAAGATAAAAGACACTTGTCTGCAGGAGATACACCACTCCTCAATAACATGGAACTGCAAGGGCCAGAAAAATGGGGAGATGGGAGCTTGACGTAATACAGGCGAATTTCACATGTTGTTTATTTTACAAACAAACTTTTATTGAGCACCTGACGAATCACAGTTAAGGGGCTGAAGTTTCAGCAAAATAACAACAACAACAACAACAAACAAACAAAAAACCTGGAATACTAAAGTTTCTCCTGTATGGGGGTGTGTGTATGTGTGTGGGTGAGTATGTGTGTATGTATTCTCTTTCAAGTAGCTATACTAGAGACAGATTTGAGCTTATAAGTAAAATGAGATAAATAATGTTTTTAAGATAATAAAAACTGCAACTACCTGTAGACATGCATTACGAATTACAGCATCAAAATATACATTTGCTTCAGAATTCATCCTGATCACCTAACAGGCTTTTTACAGTATTGAAGTATTTAAGTTTTTTGAATTCACTAGTTGTAAAAGTAAATAAAAACAAACTAAAATAAAAGCACTTCTAAACGTGATGTTCTCACCTAAGAGTAAAATGCTGAGTATTTTAGAAAGAAGGAAATAATGACACTATCATTTGCCGAGTACTTACTCTGGGCCAGGCATTCCACAGACATTACCTCATTTAATCCTCTTGACACTTTTGCAAGGTATTATTATCTCCATTTTACAGATGGAGAAACTAAAAGTAACAAAACCTCACTAGACTCATACTCAGACTGCAAATGAAAATAGCCAAATTAATTGCAGAGCTGATATTATAGGTAAGGAACTCCCCACTCACAAGAGGATTGTTAGGGTCACATAATAATGATAAAATCACAGTGATAAAAAATTATATATTGAGGATTTGCAAAGTGTCAAGTACATTGCTGAACACATTTCAGACATGATCCTGTTTGATCCTCAACAATAAACCCAGGAGGGAAGTACCGTAGTTATCATGTTACAGATGAGAAAACATTGATCCTCAACAATAAACCCAGGAGGGAACTACCGTAGTTATCATGTTACAGATGAGAAAACAGACACACAGAGAGAGGTAAGGTACTTGTCCAACGTCACACAGCCAGTATAGGGTAGAGCCAGGAATCGAACCCAGTAAGTGCAGCTCCAGCTCCGCACTTTTAACCTATTATGCTGTATTGCCTTTTCAGAAGGAAAAATGCAGTTCGGCAGGGATAGGTGTGCCGTCTTTGAAATATAGTTGTATGTGCAATGTCAAAAAATACCAGAAGGATGGAGGGAGAAAAAAAAAAGTTAAATGTCTGAGAGTAATGAAATCAACAATTTTAGAAAAATCCAGATATCACAGTAACCACCGACTTCGGCCAAGGCCAATGTAGTTGCAATGGGGAACAATTGTCCTAGATTGTATTTTCACTTAGCAACTGGATGAATTTTTACCCTTTGGCACATGTTGTCTTATTTCCTTCCCTAAGACTTAGAGCACATGGAGAACTCCATGCTGAAAGCTCTAATTTGCACACAGCTATGGCTAAGGGACTTCTGTTTTCCCTAAAGCATTTCTTACCCAGCACAGCCTTTCCTAGTGGTGAGGGAGCGTATTCATTGTTCCCTGCAAAAAAACACGTCTGTTTTTTCCATGTGGTTACACAATTGGATTAGCAAAGTTTCTTCCACCAGGTTCGGGAAGATTTTCTCCAGGCTGTGAAATGCCAACTGGCTTTCCCCATCAGTCTGCTCTCATGTTTTTCCAGGGGCTTCCAGAATGCTCTCTGAATGCCCTCTTCCCCCTCATCCTCTGTGCTTCTGGGCCCCTTTCTTTGCTGCTCTGTTTATCTGACCCATAAATAATTCTCCAAGTCACTGTTGGCCAATATGAGCATCCTCTCCTCATAAATGCCAGCAATCAGTTCACAGAAATATCATTACTACACCACCGATGGGAGCCATCCTGTAAGTAGAAAGTCAAATAGGAAAATCAGCTGACATTTCTTAAGCATCTATCTGATAGATGGCACTTTACATACTTTATCTCATTTAATCATCATAAACCCCCTGAGAAATTGACGTTACCACTACCCCTTTATAGATGAGGAAACTGAGGCATCTGATATGCCAAAGCTTACAAAATGAGTTTAGTATTAGTAACAGCTAGCACTTATTACGTTCTTAATACATAACAGAAACCATCTCCATTGCTCGACATATACTAGTTCATTTAATTCCACCATAACCCAGAGGAGGAAGCGTAATTCTTATCCCTGTTTTATAACTGAAGAACAGAGATGTTAAGCAACTTTTCCTAAGCTGAGTGGTTTGAAACCGGAGAATGTGGTTTTTGAGCTTGCACTCTTAAGAGAAAATGAACGGCTACCACTTTGTCCAACAAGTTCTGTGACCTCCATTTTAGAGATACAAATGGATGGGAAAAGCTCTGGGCAATTGCCAGTCTTGGCATTTAGGGTCAGACAGTGTTAACTGGAGGGTTAGTTCAGCTGCTTCCAGTAATTTGATATTGAGCAAGACATCTCTGGGCCTACTCGCACCCTACTGCCAGGCATGGCTGCAAAGAACACGTAAGAGAATGTAGGAAAAGGAAAAATGTAATGGTAATTGAGGTCCATGCATTGGTAGAACCACAGAAAAGCAAACAAAATCCCTGTTTCTAAAGAGGAATCAGCCCCTCAGAGTTAGGGCCACAGCTTAATACAAAAGAAGTCCATTTTAAATTGCTCACCAAAACAACTACTTGCATTTTGGAAAAACAGACAAAAACCACAAGAATCCAGAAAATTACTTTCTCTGTATTTTTTTCTTTTATTAGATGAATATTATTTACTTGGTTTGAAAAGAAATGATGGCGTAGAAGTGTGTAAATTAAGAGAAAGTTTCCACCTTCCTTTGCAGGAGTGATGCTTAATGAGTGTGTACACCTCTGTCATTCTGCACTTGCTAGTCTCAGGAACATACGGGCATTCTGTCACATCAGGGCATGTGGACTTACCTCAGCCTTTTCCATAGCCACAGCAACCCTATTATGTGGGGGTCCTTTCACTTATTTTTCATTCCCCTATTGATGGACATATAGTTTGTTTCCTGCTAGCTTTAGTTATTACAGCCGCAAAAAGCATTTATAGCATATTTACATGTATATTCTTGTACAATTGCTTTTGCAAGTATGAAACACCGACTTTTAATTTGACTTATGGGAAAAGCAACTGAGCGATTTTGATAGGTGTGCAATTTCCACACACTGTGGGGAAAGGGGTAGAGAGTTTCTGTAGATCCTGAATCTCCTCCAGGGCAGGGACCCTGCACCACCCCCATGGAGGTCCCCAAACTCGTTCCCTTGCCCCTCCTGCCCCAACACACCACTCCGAGACCCCCACCTTTTATCTCGCTAGACCACCAAAGCAATAGCCAGATGATTCTTTCTGTCTTCAGAACCAGCTCTTTGACTTGGTCCATCATCTTATTCACAGTAAAAACTGCTTCATGACAAAAGGTTATTTAGGTGGGATTCACTGACTCCTTCTTTTGCTGGCAGTGACCATGCGATTTTGGTCAGATATTAACCATGTTTACTGAGTGAGCTCACTCTGACCAGAGTGAAGTTTAAAGGCCGAATTATCCCCTCTGTTACCTCTTATAAAACCAAAGTGTGCCCGGAAAATAAACTTCATCTCCTTGCTAAAACCAAAAATAAAAATGAGTTGCCTCGAGTATTCCAAAGATTTTTGCTCTATTTTTCCCACTTTTAAGGAGAACAACTAGAACATTTGTCTCTGTCCTCCAACCCTGATCATTAGGTTTCTAAGCTTTTCTTAGGGTGAACTGGATGTGAGAGCGAGTGTCTTAAATCAATTCCCGCTATTTCTGGTTTTAAGCCTCGACTTGCCAGATTTCTCGTGACTCTCGGGGTGTTTTAGCATCAATATAAGTCTGGCTCTGTGCTCCCTGAATCCACCTGGCATTAACATTAAGAATATATTTGGATTTGTAAGCTTATTTATCTCTTTGGTTCCTTCCCCACCTTAGCAGCTGGCCTCACGCTAGCTGGAAGCTGACAATTCTTTTTGGAAAACTAAGCAAATCTTTCAAAACCGTTTTCAAGTCTTGTAACAGCACGTTTGTGCTGTTACAGCTAAAGAGCTGTCAGGCCTCCAGCGTGCACCTTGATTTCAGCTCAGCAAACAGAGCAAAATATCCATTTTGTGCATGAAATTGCCTGTGTTCTGCATGGGAATCTATACTTCTCAGCACCCTGTGCACTTACCAGACAGTGTTGGGCTTTTTCTTGGGTTGGGAAATTGAGTCCCAAAGAATAGGCTCATTCTTGCTTGGTGCTGGAAAAGCCATCCCTGAGGAAACAGAATTCAAAGTGAGAACCATGAATTCTCACTTAGAATGTTTTTTCTTGGGAAGAAATTTTTTTATTCCTCTCTAAGAGGGCCCACAGTTGGTGGGGGTATGAGCAAATGTTCATGCTCATCCAATACTTTTGAAAGTCTAAATTGCTCAGAACCCTGACGGAGTGAACTTATTTTGTGCAAACAAATAAAACAGCAGCAAGAATGACAACCAAAGCAGCCCGTTATGTGCCATTAGGAATAATATCAAGAGCCCCCAAACCCTTAATTTCACTTCTTTGGATTAATCCTAAAGAACGAAACCTTTTCCCACATTTCCAAGCATATACAATGATAGTCATCAAAGCATTATTGATAAGGGTAAAAAAAAATCTAGATTAAAAAGGTGTCTGTCGAACAATGGGGAAAAAAGATCAGTTGTGGTACTTCAAGTAGATGGAGCATTTTGCAGCTATTAACATGAGTTTACAAAAGGAGTTTACAAAAATGTTATGACAGGCTTTTTTTCAAGTAGGTTTTATTGAAATATAACACAGAGAAAAGGGTATAAATCATAAGCACACAGTTCAAAGAACTTTCACAAAATGAATGCACCCATGTAACCAGTACCCAGATGGGAAAAGGCAAACATTCCCACCCCAGGAGCCCCCCTGTGTCCCATTCTGGTCATCACTTCTCCAAGGTAACCACTTCTAACACTTTAGATCAGTTTTGCCTGTGTTCGAACTTGATAAATGGAGTCATACCTCGCATATTCCATGGCTTCTTTCACTGAGTGTTTTATTTGTAGGATTCATCCACGTGGTTCTTCCCAGGTGTAGTCTCCCCATCCTCATTCCATTGTGTTAATATACTCCCATTATTTATCCATCCTACTGTTGATGACGTATTTGGGTTGTTTCCAGGCTTATCCACTATGAAGAGTGCTGCTATGATTATTCTTGAGTAGACAACTTTGGTGATCATATGTACACATTTCTGTTGAGTACATACCTAGACATAGACTTGCTGGATCATCAGATACATGTAATCAGAGACCACCAAACAGTTTTCCATATGATTGTACTAATTTTTATTTCTCCCAGCTGTGTATGAGAGCTCCAGTTGCTCCAAATGGTCACCTGCTCAGTGTTGTGTGTCAGAAGTATTTTAATTTTAAAAACGTGCAGTCAAATTACAAATATAATGTAATCACAGATTACACACACACACACACACACACACACACACACACACACACACACACACACACGTCTGGAAGGAAATACTTCGATAGTCCATAGTTTTTCCCTGACATTTTCTTATTCTCTTTAATGAAGAAGCATTTATTATTATAACTTCTGTTCTTTTCATCAGGCAATAGGTGAGGATAGGCATTTAAATTAGGGCTTTAGAATTAGGCATGGACTATTTTTCCATATGATGGTCCCTTTCAAATGCTGCTGGTCCTGAGAGAAATTGCTGTTTTTATTGCACATCTCTTGATTGATCAAGCATTTATCTATCTAACCATTCACATAGCCACATATTCATCTACTCATTAAACTCATTAAAACCTACTTTTGCTAGGCATTTTGTTACATAGAAAGGAGTCATGAAGAGATTTTGGGGGGTGCTCATATCACATAGTTTTACGGTTAGGCATTAATAAAACAACAATATCAAGTATATACTGATAGAAATAAAATAAGTACAAATAAATATTTTTGAGAGCTCACAACATACTAGCCACTGAGCCAAGAGAGTTAGATGTAGACAGTCATTTAAATGATAATCACCTTATGAACATAAACTTTTTTTTTTACCTCCATAGAACACATGTGGAAGCTAAAGCTTGGTGAGGTTAGAAGACTTGCTCAAGTTACACAGCTAGACGGGGATTTAGCCCAGATCTGTAGACTCTAGGTCCTACACTTCCACTCAACAATCACACACCTTCTTGACCTTCCTTACTACCTCCTGCCTCCTACCCAAGTAGAGACAATTAGGGCACAGTGGGAGCAGCGCCAATCGGAAGTGACATTGACCAGAAATTGCAAGATAGGCTTTGAATTTGATCTTAAAGGATGAAAAGGAATTTGTTAGGCAAAAGAAGGAAAATGGACATATTAGGAAGCTTATACATGGGAAAGCAAGGATGGTTCCAACACTGAACACAGAAATGGCTGGAAATGAGAGAGAAGGCAGGAAAGGGAATGTGATATACTTTAAAGCTACTAAAGGGAAGGTCGCTGAGTCGCGAGTCCTCTCTGTGTCATTCCGAATTTGGCTGCAAATCTAGGATCAACCTAGACACACAGAGGTTTGACATTGGCTGGGTACCACTGAGTGACTTTTGCCCTCCTAGGTTGGGTAACCTCCTCTCTCCTCACTGCTCTCGCAGGTTCTGTTCATACTATCCAATATGGTGGTCATTAGCCACGCAGGGCTATTTAAATTAATGAAAATCAAAGAGAATTAAAGCACAGTGCTTCAGTTGCATTAGCCATATTTCAAGTGCTCAATACCTAGATATAGCTACTGGCTCCCATATGTAGAACAGAGCAGAGTACTCTATTGAAGAATGCTGCTCTATTGTCTGTTTCCTATGCATGGAAAATAACATAGGGACAGGGACCACATGTGAAGGATGCCTCCGATGCCTTGTGTAGAACCTGCTGCAGAAAAAGTACTTAGAGGTTATTAGGTCAATAACTTCAGAACTTAACTGAAAGGGACCTTGTATCGCATGTCCTCTTTTAACAGGAGGAAGTCTAAGGCTGACACCATGACTAGTAATATATCCTTGAACAAGGGACTATCTAGTCAGTGATTTTCCAATTTTAATTGCATATGAACTGATGCGGCTCTCCCTAATAGTGCGGATCTTGATTCAGTCATTCTAGGATGGAGCATAGATTCTGCATTTCTGAGAAGCTCCCATGTGATGATGATGTTGATCCTTCAACCACACTTAAAAGTACCAAGGCTATATGATCAAGAGAAAAGGCAAAATAATAATAATAATAATAATAATAATAATAATAATAAAATACTAAAGAACAAATCTAAAAAGCCTGGCTGTTGGTATGGAAATTTTTCTTAGGCATAGGTCCGTGAATTCATTTTTCTGAACACAAGGATGAATTTAAGCCACTTATCATCTATTTCTTTTTTGACACGAAGACTTCCCATTTACATTGACCTTTAGAAGACGAGAAAACCAGAGAGTGCATTCAGAAATCAGACGCTAAGAAAACCACCCCCTTTCCCCTGCCGATGCTTTCATTACAACCACAATGAAAAGTTAACAACAACAATAACAAAAGCTTAAATTCGAGGAATAATCAATTATGATTCCATTTAGCAAGAGAAATCTTAAAACAAATAGATCAGTGCACTTTTGAAACATGAGTCAGAGGGGAAGCAAAAAGGCCAATGCGTTTTTAAGAAACTTCAGGAAGAGAGGTACATAAGTAACATGGTCTTCCCAGGAAGAAAAATCTCTTTGAAAGTCTGTCTCTCCTGCAGGTAGCTCCTTCAAAACCACATCTGACATGGGTCTAATTTCCTTGCTCAATAGCATCATCATTAAACAGCCACATATCACAAGCAACATGTTTATCATTTTAACATTTCTTCCAAGATTGGGTTTGAATTATGGATTGTGAAAACATAGATTCTGTTGCATGAGAGGGGAAAACGGAAATCTATCAGTGTTGTAGAAAATGAATTTTTAATACCAATTGAAAGACAGATCACAAATACTCAGAGGTTTTAACTCTTTAATACCATTTTTATTGCCTGACACAAAATATGTTTAACTAGGTGATTAACAACTCTCCTTAATGCTAGAGAGCTGGAGAGAGGCACACAGAAATGCTTCTCGGGAGGGACGGGCATTCCGCTGGACCGCTGGTTCCAGGACCAGACTGCCGCAGTTTCCTCACTGTGTCTCTACCCAGCTTCAGGGAATTATAGAAGGTACAACGACATGAGTCTCAGATGTGGGATTAAGTCTGGCTATTGCCTCTTTCTATCCATTTGATTTTGGCCAAGTTACTTAATATTTTCTGAGCCTCAGCCATCTGGGCGAGAGTAATGCCATTTCTGGGTTATAGGAAATAGTAAATTAAAATAATGTATATAAAGTGCCAGAAACATAGTAACAATTGTTTTAATTGAGGTAGCAATATTCATAATGGTGTTTGGCCTTCATCCCAGGATGGAGAATTTGGGAGTGGTGGGACAGGGAGTGAGAGTTTTCAAGGACGTAGAGAATCCGTTTGTCCACGTACCTACGTGGACAGCTACTTCTGTATCTCCAAAGGAAGGCCTCTGTGTAAATGCATACCAGATGTGGCTATCAAAGTAATGATTTTCAGAATAGGGGTGAAGGTGCAAAGAATAGAGAAGAGCGGTGGGTACACCTACAGACTGAACATTATAGTCAATATACCACTTATATTTATTAATAGAATTAACGTGACTTGTATCCCAATACACACCAGGCAAGCTGGTAAATACTTTTTATACATTACCTCAGTCTTCATAGCAACCTTGGGACATTGGTACCACTATTGTTTCTATTTAGTACAAAGTTTTTCAACTTTGATACTGTGATCATTAGAGCCAGATCATTCTTCATGTGGGAGCTGTCTGGTACGCTGTAGGATGTTGGTAGCATCCCTGACCTTGATCCACTAGAAGCCAGTAGCACCCCTACCCCACCCGCATGACACCAATCATGTCCCCAGGCATTGTCAGCTGTCTCCTTGGCGGGCCACATCGCCCTCAGTTGAGAACCGTGAGGTAAGGAAATGAATAAAATGCAGTAGTGAAGTTCATTGACTTTCCCAAGAACATCCAGAAAGCAAGTGTTGGCGCCGGGGTCAGAAATCAGGGGGCGGATTTCCTGAACCTCACTCCTCGATACCAAAGCTGCACAGTCTCCCAGGCTCAGTCCATGAGGTAAAGGAGCTGTTTTCTTGGGGTTGTAGTTAAAACTGCTGTGACGAATGAGCATAATAAGCCATCCAAACACCTGGCCGCATCTGACGGTTCCAGGTGTTTTCCCTCAAGGAGCTCCCCTGTGGTTCCGACAATGCCACCTATGCACACATGATCTGAAAACCATTCCCTGGGAGCACCTCCCTCAGCCAGTTCATGACAGTCAGGAAAAATTGGACATTTGACCCCAAACCATTATCTCCTCCTTACTAACAAGGCTTGGCAGTAGATGTCTTTTGGCTTTTTAAAAAAGTAAGTCTACTTTCAAAGATAAAATTAAATGTGCTTTCAAAGATGGAGATTTGCCTTCACTAAGGATATTCCAATGACTGTATCACAGGCTCAAAGGGAAAATTAAATGACAATGTTCTGATTAAGCTTAAATACGTGTTCCATATCCCAAGGAGATATTTCATTTAAATATGTGATCTCTGAGAGATTTGTCACAAAGTAGTTCCTCAGGTTCCTAGAGTCCCATCTCTGTAGTTGAGCTAGGTCCATCACAGGTAGCTGAGGAAGCTATTATTCCATCAACGTGCATTACTTTAATAATATGACTTGCTCAGTCACAAAGTGCATTCATGTTCATCTTAACTAATCTTTGCAACAGCTCCTAAGAGGTACATATTGTCACTATCCCCATTTTCACATATGTGGAAACCGAGGCTTAGGGCGAGGGATGTCCATCAGACAACACTAGGCAGAGATAAAGCTCTGATTCAAGTCCTCTCCTTCCAAATGGGTGGATAAATGACAGGTGCCTAGTCAGAAGCAGGCATTAGGAAAGGGATGACTCTGGCTTTGGAGGACAGCTCTCCCTGTGTCTCCTTTAGCCTGTGACCAGCTTTATAGTTAGGGCCTCCAGTAAAGTGTTTGGCTGGGCAGTCACCGAGGCTTGGATATACCCAGGGCTATATGAACTTATGTGTCTATCTGCAGTGCTATATGGCCCAAGGCAGTGCAAACACAAGTGTTTGTATGCAGACATATACAAAGTGCATAAAAACAAGAATTCCAGCTCTCAGACTTTGCACAGGTTAATGCATAATCAAAATGGGTGCAAAGGGACCGGCTCCAGGCAGAGTCCCCAGTACCTAATTGTGTCTGTCTTTAATTATTGTCCCAGTCTACCTTCAGTGCCTACCTCCTTACCCACTCCTCATACATCCCCAAATGTTCACTCAATTTGTTCGTCTAAGAATGACTTTTTCCTGTACTCTTTGCAGCTCAAAGTTTATCCCTATTCTTTAGTGCTACACACTCTTCGTGTCCAGGGAACATGAGACCCTACTCCAGTAACGCCAATGGAGTGTAGGAGCCGTGAGGTCAGAGACTGAGAGTATTTGATACTGATATGTTCCCAGCCCCAGGCTGAGTTCTTGGCATATAAGAGGTGAGAGGAAGTAAAAAGCAGACACTGAGGTACATTGCCAAGCTAGAATGGAAGGCCTGCTACTCATTGACCATGTGACCATGAATGAACCATTTAAATTGTCTATGGTAGAAAGAATAATGACCCCCAAAGAGGGCCACATCCTAATCTTTGAAACCTGTGAACATGTGACCTTATTTAACAAGAGAGAATTCTAATTGCATATTGAATTAAGGTTGCTAAACAGCTGACCTTAAAATAGAGCATCTTGGATTATCCAGGTGGGCCCAGTGTAATCACAAAGTGTCTTAAAATTGGAAGCAAGAGATAGAAAAGGAGCCAGTGTCAAAGTAATATCATGTGAAAAAGACTGGCTCACTGTTGCAGGCTTTAAAGATGGAAGGAACCACAAGTTAAGAAATGCAGGCAGTCTCCAGAAGCTAGATCAATCAAGGAAACAGATTCTCCCCTGGATCCTACAGAAGGAAGGGTGTGTGGCCCTTCCTTCACCTCAATTTTAGCCCAGTGAGATTCATGTTGGACTTCCAATCTCCAGAACTATCAGAGAATATATTTGTGCTATTTTAAACCACTGAGTTTATGGTAATTAACGTAGTGGCATTAGAAAACTAACACACTGTCTAAGCCTCGATTTCACCACCTAAAATGGGGCAATAACAGCACATATTTTACAGTATTGCTGCAAATAATAAATGAAATAACATGAAAAGTTCATGGAAGAGAGCCTGGTTAATTTAGTAAGTTTTAGTGCTTATCAGATGTGCGAAAATGTTTATTGAATGAATGAATAAATGAATGAACAGAGGTATTTGAGGCAAGAAACAAGAAAAGGGATCTAGGACATGTCCAATGAAGAACTGAGATATTTGCAAACTTAAGGCTGAGTATGTAAACAATTAGTTCCTTGCCGTTTGCCATTCTCTACAGTAGCTGAGAGAATATGGTAACCAGGCCCCTTCCTTGACTTCACCCCTGAATTTCCCTATGAACCAGTTTCTGGCATGTTTAGCCACCATTCTATGTGCTACCATGCTGATTCTCTCCAGAAACTGATGACTCTCTATGCCAAGAAATAAAATAATAATAATAAGCAATTAAACTATAGCACTTCAAGCACAGTGGATGGTAGTATTTCATAACCTCTTATTGAAGTGGTGGAAAAGCTGGCTTCCGTGTCATTGGCCTCAGAGTCATTTGCTTTTTACATCCTTCATTTTGGCCTGTGGGAAACGATCCACCCTGGAGGAACCTTGTCTCCATCGAGATTTTTTTTTCTCTTTCTTCTTTTTCTTTTTTGTAGTCCCCCTGTCCCAGGCCATCAGACATCTAACCTATAACAGAACAGGCTGCTCTGTCTTCACTCCCCAGCATTTTCTAAATATTCACATTCTTCAGATGCCAGCTCCTTCCTTATTTTCTCAATTCTGTATTTGTTTATCCTCAAAAGCTCTTTTGTAGCTGCCCACTTGGATCTGGGAAAATGTGGAGGCCAGCCCCCTTCCCCTGGGCTGGCCAGGGCCCACCATGAGCTCTGTTTTTCATTCTCCACCTCTGAGGCACTTTCCTGAGAACAGAACCAACTGGGAGGTCCCCGTGGGCCAAGCAGCTGAGCCAGCCTTTCAAACGCAAACCCATCCTCCGAGGATCTGGGTTCTGGTGGGTACAGGCTTCTGTAACCCCAGGGAGATTCGTTTTATAAGGAGGAGTGCCCCCATTTCAGCCTGAGCCCCCTCAGACCTCAGAGCCCAGAGTGTTTAAAAACCAGATGTTATTTTATGGTCATGGTGGCAGCCCTCACCCATTGATTACAAGGTAATGAGCGGGCCACTACCTTCCCTGCAGCCCCACTCCTTGGCCTCTGCACAAGGCCAGGAACCCCTCCGAAGGCAAGCTGGGAGAGAGTTGGAAGGTAGCCAGCTTGGGCCCAGTATGCCTGCTAAGACCAGCTGGAGGAGAATTAGAAGGGAATGGCATTTCTTTGGTCCGTAAGATGTAATTCTTTTCTCCACCATGCGGTATAGCAAGACTACAGGTTCTAGAATTGCATTCTAGAATCGTTTCTTCTTTGGGGGAGAATCAGTCATTTTCTTCCTTCATACTCTTTAACAACGCCCCCACTCCCTTTAGCAAAACCTCAAATTCCTCTGCAGCACTCTCTAGAATCCGACGTCTACCTGCTTCTCTGCTCCACCCAACTCCTGACACACAATTAATTGCCTTTCAGTTATCCTGAACGTTTAGTGAATCCTTCTAAACTCTTCATGCCTTCTTGACTTTGGTGCCTTTATAAAAGTCATCTTCTCTGTCCGCAAGACTACCTTCCCTTCCCTACCTGGGTAATTCTTAATCACCCTTCAAACCTCAACAGAGCTGTCACTTCTCCAGCTCCATTAGAATTCTGTCCTGATTGCTAGGTAGGGCACAGAGGGTCCTGGTAGTTGCATACGTTAGCTTTCCCCAGCAGTTTGCATATGCTTACTCATGTACTCTCTACCACCTCATGAAGTCATACTATAAACTCATTTTACAGATTAGGCAACTGAGTCCTAAGACATTAAGTAACTTGCCCAAGGTTGCAACTGGCAAGAGGCTGAGCCGGGATTCGACCCCAAGCAGCCCAGCTCTGGTGCTAAGAGCGTGGACTCTGTACTTAGCCAGAATAGGACTCCAAACTCACCCCGATTCTCACTTGACCTTGGACGAGTTACCTAACCTTCTCTGAACTTCAGTTGCCTCATCTAAAAAAATGAGATTACAAAGAGAACCTGCATTCAAAAATAATAATGGTCATGATAGCTAAAAATATAATGTGTCCTAAACACCAACCATGGAGTAAGCATTCAGCGAGACCTGACAGCCATAAAGGGATTCCTTCTGATAATAACAAGTATGCCCTCCTTCACACCCCTGATGACACCAGACCTACTTGTGACCCGAATCCCCACATAGGGCAGGAACCATGTCATTTTAACCTCATAAAGTCATGCCTAATACAGAGTTCAGCAAATATCAGGAATTTAGTAACTGAGGAATAAACGATTGCTTATAGCATATCAGGCACTTCTTGAGCACTCGATTAATATTTATCATGCTCATCATGATCCTCATCATCATTATTGTTTACTTGGATAGTTTAACATAGATACATCTCCAACAGGGGAACTTATGCTTTTACCATGTTAAACAAAGGACAGTCCCAATCTCCTAGTTGATTCAGAAGAAATACTGCTAAGTTCGCTGCCATACCCACCACAGGGCAATAGCAGGACTCTTAATTGTATCATAGTTAATCGAGATTCCTTTTGTTGTTGTTGTTTTTCAAAACAGCAGTGGGATGGTGGAAAGGTCAAATGGGGTAAAAGCCAAAACAGTCCAATCATTTACCCTGCGATGGGAATCACTAACCACAGGGCCAGGGTCAATATTAGGGCAAGTTACATATCAAATTGGGGTCATTAGTCTCTGCCCTTCCTAGTTCAGGGAGAGCAGATTGGCCCTGAGCCGGCCCATGTGAGGGAGTAGCTGGCAGTGTGGACTCTAACCGTGAAAAAAACAAGATGCTAGGAGGTTTTATGCTTCTGGAGCTTAAAGGTCAAACTAAGTTGTGGTTACAACGTCCAGACGCTTTCTGGATATGCTGTCCAGAGGGATGAGTGAAGTTCAGCTTGCGGGAAGGAACCAGAGGGTCATGTGCTCAAACTTCAGGTGCTCTTCCTGGTTTTCCAGGGGTGCTCTAGGGAATGGCAAAGCACCACGTTTAGGGGCCAAGCTGGGGCCAGTGGAATTAAGGAGGAATATTTTCATTCCCATTATGAATCATAATTGTTACTCTTCATGGAGCTCATGCCAGGTGAGTATGCTGGGTGATTTCATATGTGACATCATTTAACCCTCACAGATACCTTGGGGTGGGGGTGGGGGGATTATTACCACAATTATACAAATAACAAAGCTGGAAAGTTTGAGATTGCTTAAGCCGAGTATCTAGTAAGCGGCCAAGAAAGGAATTCCAGCTTGATGTGACAGGCCTCCAAACTCAGCCACTGATGGATACGGAGAGATGCTTACCCCAAACTCATCCTCTCCTTTTTCTGTGCTTAGGAGACTGTTTTCATCCAGCATAACCATGTGCTCGCCACCCCAGAAATGCCTGTTCTCCCAGAAAGCCCAGGAACTGGGGTAACTACAGGACAGAACTGTCAGTGAGGTGTAAGGAAGCCCACTGGGAGAGGGGGTACCCTTTTCGTCTCACACTCTCTTTCCTGGAATAAAAGCGGACAGCCTCAACTATCCCTTCTGCTCCTGCCTCAAATGCATTCTTCTGGAGTGCAGAAGGCTTTTTTTAAATATTCTTCCCCCCTCCCCCAGTTTTATTGAAGTATAATTGACAAATAATAGTTGTATATAGTTAAGGTGTACAATGTGGGCATTTGATATACGTACATATTGTGAAATGATTAACACAACCAAGCTAATTACCATGCCCATCTCCTCATATAGTTTCCTTTGTGTGTGTGTGGCGAGAATGCTAAAGATCTACTTGTAGCAAATTTCAAGTATACTGTACACTGTTATTAATTGTAGTCACCATGCTGTGTATTAGAGCTCCAGAATTTATTCATCTTATGTCTGAAAATTTGCACGATGGATGAACGGATAAAGAAAATCTCACACACACACACACACACACACACACACACACACTGGAATATTATTCAGCCATAAAAAGAAGAAAATCCTGCCATTTGTGACATGAATGAACCTGGAGGACATCACGCTAAGTGAAATAAACCAGGCCATGAAAGACAAATACCGCGCCATCTGACTTACATGTTGAAACTGAAAGAGGTAAAGGCAGAAGCCTTCTTTGTTCTCGAGGAAAAGACAGAGCCTCAGATGGGATCACGGATCGGCTGAGACATCACCTGTAACCAGCCTCCTCCGGACTTCTCATCAGTAACAACAAAACCAGTAAAAGCAGAACCAGCAGCCATTCGCTTCACTAATCAGAGCTCCCATTTCTTCCAGCAGGTGCACGACGTACCTGAGAAGTGCCTCTGTTGTTGCCTTGGGGAAGAGATAAGATATAAGATAAATGTAAAATGTAAGAAGGTATAAAATCTAAACAACTGGAACTTGGCCTTGATAATAAACAAACTCTTCAGGACTCGTTATGCTTCCCAATTATTCTCCCTTGAGCTGCAGAACTGGTTCTGCTCCCAGTGGCCAGCTTAGGTGCCGGGAGGCGACCCTCTAATTGCACTTATCATGTACTAATTAGCATTGAATAAGCAGCAACTGGACACCCATACCTGAAACAATAAAGCTACCTCAGCTCCACTTCAAAGATGAAGAAACTCAGATCAAGATGTTAACAGCTGCCATAATAAAGGCCCACACAGGCCTAATGGGAATGAATGCCACAATTAGAACTCAGAGCTGCCCGATCTGGAATCTGGTTGCGGGCCAGGAGGCCTGTAATTAGCTATCCCCATTCCTCTGAGTCCCTCACTGGTTTGAATAATTAACACAGGCACATGTGTTTCAAGGAGAGCCAAGTCTGGGCCATCTAGATATACACTGCAGCGCCCCTGCAATCTTTTCTGCCAGGCGTGAGTTCTTGCGGTTGGCAAACTCTGCGAAGTGCAGGGCATGGAGGCCCCCCTTGGCCTTGCCATCGGACACCTGACCTTGACAGGCGAGAGTTAGACTGGGGAGCGTTTTGGCTTTCAGAGAGTTCCCGAGGGCTGTGCCAAGGGTGTGGGGACCTGTGGGCCACAATTATAATCCCAACATTCTCAGCTGGGACTTGATGTCTATCTGGGGACTGGCCAGGCCAGTGCTTCTGAACGTGAGGGCCTCAGACCAGCAATAGCAGCATCACTGGGGAACTTGCTAGAAATGAAACTCTCAGTCCTCACCCTAGATACATTGAGTCAGAAACTTAAAGGGCGGGGCCCAAAAGTCTGCATTTTATTAAGCCCTCCAGAGGATTCGATAGACACGAAAGTTCGAGAAGCTCTGGCCCTAAGATTGGAGCCCTCTTTGTAGCAGAAGGTAGGAGTGGGGAGGAGCCTTCATGGATCTGCCATTTTGGGGCACAGGGCCTTCTTCCACAGTCCCTATTGAGTGTCTCACCATCTCACAGAACTGCCCCTGCCTCTTTGGGGGCCTGCCTGTAGCCAACAGCTTTCCCACCTGCTTGTTTCAAATCCTCCCACCTTTGTCCTCGCTGCTAACCAACTCTGCGCAGAATGTTCTTCCTCTTCCAGGAAGCCTTCCCAGACTGCTTCCTCTCTTCTACCAGCTCAACAGAGCTCGTGAGCTCTTACCGAAATCGCCTAATACATGTCCATGTTATTTTAAAACATGCTATCTGCAAGGGCGGGCCCCAGATATTAGCACATAAAGCCTTGCACATAGTATGTCTTCCATGATAATCTACTAATATGAATTCAGTAAGATTTTTTTTGCATAAATTTGAAGAACTTCTCCCATGTCACATTTTCGTATTCTTACTCTGTATTAATTCCCTCTCTCCTCTATTTAAAGAGGGATTTGAATTTTTTCTTTCTTTCTCCCAATTCAAAAACACATAACATAAGTGTCTCCTTAAAATCGGTTCCCCTTTTCCACGTGAGGGAGTCAATGATTAATAACTGGCTTCGCTGGACTTTCAGACATTATGTTGTCTCATCGTTATTTTTCCCCAGATCAGCATCTATTTACCACGTGTCTCCTCTGTGCTAATTGAGAAATGCTGGAGAAAATATAAAAACTATAAAAGCAAATTTCCAAAACTGTTTCAGCTCTTCTGATGTTTGTAACTTGGGCTGAGACACAGTCCCAAGTGACCAAAAACAGTTCTGCCCAGGTAGAGGTGGAGTGTCAGTTTCATCCAGAGACAGCAGCATCCCAGGGTCAGAGCCGAAGTCCTACAGGAGTCAGAGAAGGGCAGGAAAGTGTGTGTTGAGATGTCTGGGGGGCCGCATGGAGGCAGGCAGTTGTGAGGGCAAGAAAAGGGACGGCCCCTTCAGGTGGGGTGTTAGAAGCTATTGCTTCATTTATTGTCCATCTGCTTATCACTAGGATGTCAACATGAGCCCTGTCGATAGGAAACTTACAGTTTGCTGAGAGAAACAGGTAATTTAAGCCCATAAACCTTAAACAATTTGGTATATGACAAAGAGAAATACAAAGGACTCAGGGGCATTGAGTCTAGCAAGGCAGTCCAGGCAATGCTTCCTGGACGAAGTGACTTCGAAGTAAAGGTCTGAAAGCTGAGCAGGTATTCCCCAGGGAGGAGATGGAAGTATAAAGGGATATGGAATAAAGTCCCATGAGAAAAGCAGATGCAAGACTCAGAAGCACTGAAAGAAGTTTCTTATATCCTGGACTTGGTTGTGAGCTGTAAAATAGCATGAGTCTGAAGAAGTGATTCTTAAATTTCAACATATATCACAATCCCCTGGAGGGTGAGTTAAAACTCAGATTGCTGGGCCCATCTCCAGAGCTTCTGACTCAGTGGATCTGGGGTAAGACTTAGAAGTTGCATTTCTAACAAGTGGCCTGGGAAGCACACATTGAAAACCACTCATCTGAGGCAAGGGACAATTTGCGAATTCATATCAGGCTCACATAATATTAAACACAAACCTAAGCCCTGGGAATAGGGTCTGCTATTATCCCAATTTTACAGAGGCAAAAGAAAGAATCCATGAGGCTCAATCATTTACTTCAGATCCCAAAGCGAACAGATGTCGAAGCTGGTATCACCTATGTTTTTGGAACTGGACTACGTTAGTTCCAAACCACCTTTGTTTCTCAGGCTAGCCATGAGCTATGGAAGGGTGAAGTGGCCATCTATGAAGACACGAGGCTGTCTTGCTGCTATGTAATAAGTAACATTTTAGAGGGACTTGAGGGGACAGTGCAGAGAGGGTAAGGCAGTAAGCTGCAGTTCTCCAGCCCTGTCGCATCTCCTTTGCCCTGAACAGGGCTGAAGCATAGGTAGATTTTTCCCATGACCATCCAAAGAAATGGATCCTGGTCTGTACACATCATTGCAGATGCAGGAGATTGCTAAGACAAATGTCAAAAGGGCCAATAACGTGGTAAGAGCTGATCATTAGCTAGCTATGTAATCTCTATTGAAGTTTTCAAAAAAATTTTGAGTTTTCTGAAGGAAAAATAAAGTTACCACCTTGTTCTATGCACTTACTAATTATGCATTTACATACACACTGAGTGCAGTTAAATGTGTATACCAGATGATGATTTATTCCTAAATACCATATGGAAATAAGATTCAACATGAGGGAGTCCATGTGTATAGAAAGTTCTATGTTCTCAGAGAAAGAGATATACACATTTAGAAACATACTAGAAGGTTAATAAGAGGTGACTTAATTTATATTCACCATAATCCCGTAAGAGAGGTGCTACATTACCTCCTATGTGTTGTGAAAATTAGATCAGATCGTACACAAGAAGCAGGGTGCTCACATATAATATACCTTCAATAAATAATAGCTGATAATATGATTATTGCTTGTAGGCATTCTGCCTCCCATTGCTCTCCTTACCGCCTAGTTGCCATGTTGACTTGAACAGTCCACTCTGTTTCTGTAAGCTTCAGGCCCTTCATCTGTAAAACGGAAGAGTGGAAGGAGAGACTAGTTCATGGGTTTCAAAACCTTTCTGATTTGGGCTGAAGAGCCTTGTGTTCAAAAAGATTCTGTGTGGGAATGGATAAAAGTGGGGTTTTTCTGGCTGTTTTGGCATAAACTCTCAGACTTTATGTAAAACCTGCTACTGTTTTTATTTAAAGTTTCCAATTGTCTCAGAGCTTTAGTTTCCTCTTCTCAAAAATGGGACTATTCACAGAACTGACCTCGTGGGGTCGTGGCAATGAAGAAATGAAATGGTACGTGTCAAATATTTAGTTCATACAAAGGGCAAACGTCTGCCTTCATTTTGCCCTGCCTCCCACCACTGATCTCTCCTGTTTGGGGGCACCTAGCTCTCACCCACTGCTGTGGTCTTAGATTCTCCTCCCAGGAAAGGAGTCCTTGGAGCTGACTCAGAACCACTGGGTAGATGGTCTTTAATACCCACATCTTCCTGGACCGCCGCAAGGGGCATGATTTACCATTGGGCCCCGAGCAGACAAAAAGCGCATGCTCAGAAGTACTCAGCGCTCCTGTCAGACAGAATATTAGGCTCAGTGAAGGCTATAGATCAATGGATGGGCTCCTCAATATGCCCAATACGTTCCACCAAGATCTCTCCCCCTTGTATTAGTCTTAGTAATAACGAGATGGGGTGCTTTAGGGGAGTGGACTGGGGCAGAGAAGGTAGAAGCTCATAGGGTTCTTTTATAGGCATTTTTAGAAACTGGGGTCTTTTTCCTGCTCCAGGAGCTCAATTTATTGAGCTGAGTCAAATTACTGCACATCCTGACAGAGCTCTTGCTGCCATTGATCAGCCCTGCAACTCTCCTCCGCATTGCATCACCATGTCAAGAAAGAGCATGTTCTCAGATATACGTGATCTGGAAATGACCCCTGGGCTGCATCCTGCCCACTTGGGGAGCGAGGCATTCTGGGAGATTGGCAATCAATGAGCAGGAGACACACCCGAGTGCCCAGGGTGGTTCCTACCTGAGCTGCTCTCAGCACACGCCTGGCTAAGTGAGCCAGACTCTGGCATCAGAATGCCAGAGAAAGATTTTCAGTACTGAGTGCAAGGAAGGGAGGGTGAAGCAGAGCGTGATTATGCTCTTTTGATTTTCAAATTGAGAGTTCATTAACTTCTCAGCACCAGTTTGGATTTTGTCAACATTGTGTAGACCTTGGCCATTGTTTGATGTGTGTTGAACACTGACTGCTACTTAATGATGTTTAATGATGGGTGTGTGGTGTATGCAGGGTGTGTGTGTGTGTGTGTCTTTGTATGTTTGTATATATTCAAATTAGCTGAGGATTTTTGGGGGGAAAAAAAGGCTATGTCTTACCACTTTTAAAATCACTATTCCCAAGAATGGGGCCTTGTTCATGTTAAAAGTTCAGCAAATGTTTTCTAAAATTGGGCTGGCCTTTTAAATTTGTATTATAAAAGAAATGCAAATTAATTGCAATATTCTGACACCCAGAGAAATATAAAAAGTTAGCTGTTATCTCTCTCTCAGTGCCCAAATATTCTTTAGAGAAACTCTCTGTTGGAAATCTCGTTAGTGCCTGTCTATCCCTATATTTTCTGTATATGCACAAACTTATATAAGCTTGTACAATTGCTCATGTATGCATTTATAGAGAATCATATTACATATACCATTTCTCAGTCTGTTTTATTCACTTAACAATACTTGAATTGAAGTTGGATGGAATTCCTGTCAGATTTCAAGTGAAGAGAGAGTCATCATGAGCTTTCGTTGAACTTGACAATGGGGGAATGGTCAATGTAGATGCTGTGAAGGCAAAGCAAGAAATCAAAACCCAGACTGTGAGACAAAACAGAGAGGAGACAAGTCAGAGAACAGGCAGTCCCAGGTCCGAGTGTGGCGAGCATAAGATGAAGAGTCCATGATCAAGCATGATGTTGATGAAATACAACGTACGTTCATACATACATATATGCACGCATGCATACATACAACTGTGGCAGCTATTCTCCAGCAGTGGCCCCCAGTGAACCACACCACCCGGCTCTTACACGCTGGTGTAGTCCCTTCCAAACTGAAGCCGAGCTGCCACACTTGTGTTAAACTATAGAATACAGAGGAAGTCATGCAATGTTGGTTCCAGGCCCAGCCTTTAAGGAGACAGGCAATGTCTTACTTCTTAAAACGTTCACTCTTGGGAGCCCTGAACCACCATGTAAGAAGTCCAGCTACTCATCTGGAGAGATCACTTGGACAAAGACCTTCTGGAGAGGCTGCAAGGAAAGGAATAGCCCTAAGACAGCACAGAGAAGGAGACAGCCATCTCAGGGGAGGATGGGGATCTTCAGATGAGTCCGGCCCCAGCCACCATTTGAATGTAACTGCTTGAGAGAGCCTGAGCGAGACCAGTATAAGTACCACCAAGCAGAACTGACCAGTTAGTGAACCTATAAAATGAGAAATAGTAAAGTGCTGTTCTTTTAAGGCACTGCATTTTGGGGTAGTTTGTTACACAGCAATAGAGAATTAAGCACAT
This sequence comes from Rousettus aegyptiacus, assembly GCF_014176215.1. NCBI lineage: Eukaryota > Metazoa > Chordata > Mammalia > Chiroptera > Pteropodidae > Rousettus > Rousettus aegyptiacus. The sequence continues at coordinate 23,335,227 of NW_023416289.1, read as the reverse complement.
AGGTAAAGGCTCGAGTATGTGTTTATTCCAGACCCGGAACGTTTGCGGAAGTAAGGAAATGGTTGAAGGAAGGGGGTGAAGGCCACTCCAGTCAAAGGCTCATGCACATCTGGGTCTTGAAATCACTCACCTCCATGATCAACATCTTAATATTTTTCACTTAATCTGGTATTGGAATTCCTTTGAGAGAAGAGGAAAAGGAAGACTCGAGTTTAATTCCTGGTGCTACTATCAAAAAGAAAACCCTGGTCAGCTTCCGTTCTAACAAGGACTATGTCTTCTTTAGTAGAGGTATATTCTGTGGGGAGGCAAATGAGCTGACTTCAATCCAGGGTGTTCATATCTCAAAAAGTGAAAAAGAAACAAGAAGAAAAGTATTAAGACAATCTAAAACGTCTCCATATATTCTGAAGAATATAATAATTCACCAACAAATTATTTGTTTAGCCCCCTAGGACGTTGGTTGACATAATTAGTTTATTCCTGGGATGGGTTATATGTGTATTCTTTATTAATTGACATTTTCCTTTAACAAGAAACATAAGGACCAGGGAAAATTGTCATTATCAGAGAGTAATGGGTTTTCTTTTGAGAAGCCCATGTGTTTAATGAGGATCGCGTCTTTCATCCTGCAGCATTCCAAAGGTATTTAGAAACTTTATGGGGCTTGAAATGGAGCCACCTCTGGCATGAAACCTGGGAACACCTCTCACCATTTGAGGACAGGATGTGCGGAATGCCAACCGAAACTACCCAGAGCTCATAATTACCAGTTGAAATTATCAATTACCAACTGGAATGGGTCCAGGCCCCAGGCTCAGTCTTGTGACAAACATCAAGGGCCATTTAAAGACCACACATGGTTTGACATCTTTGCTTCAGCGTCTTCACCGTCTGAGACCCCAGAGCAGAGAATATATTAAATAGGTAAAGTCTCCCCCGAAGGCTGATGTCGAGTCCTGACTTATTAAAAAAAAAAAAAAAAAAAAAAAAAAAGCTTCAGAATCAGGCATGTTAACCACATTTACCCCTGCTGACCAGCTGGTCTTGGGTGCAAGTAGTGAGCTTCAAAGAGCAGAAGGCTCTAAACCTCTAGTGCAGTCTCTTCTATCTGCTCCCTTCTGGGAAGCCACTATATAAAGCCAGCCTGGTGCCTGGGATTATCTAAAATTATCTACACAGTGACAGATGTGTGGATGCTGAAGGATGAATGGAACAACTTGAGAGATACAAAGTGTAAACATGAGCTATGCATGTGTGTAACGCACATGCGCAGCTTGTGTGTGATGTGCTTTTGAGTAGGGTCAGGAATGCCCATGACTTGGGAGTTTATTTGTGAGTTCGTATATTGGCTATACATATGTGGTTTTGAGTTTGTTCGAGTTTCATTTATCTATTTAACAAATAGCTATTGCCAGACAGCCATGCAAAGCAGAGCAAAATAAATAAGACTCAGCCCCCTGGAAGCTTACAGTCAAGTAATAGGAAAGAGAAGGAATCAGGCAATTATGATTCAATATATTAAAAGTATAGAGCAGTTAGTTGCAAGTGAGTTTACTAGTGTGAACACCTCTGTTTATCTGAGTGCATGTCAGAATGTGTAATGATGCGTATTGGTGTGGCTGAAAAATAACAGAAGTTTGCCAAATGGCTGAGGAAAAGTTTTGGCCATTGGAATCCTTTATGGTGAAATTTAAGGCCGTCAGTGGACTCTCGGAGATGTGCACGGGTGGTGGGAGATGGAGGCTGGCACAAAACCCTGGACCACATTTCTGGCCACAGTAACTTCACCCCCATCACTCCCCACAGCTAAGTCAGTGTGGACTGTGGATTTTGTGCCTGAACAGAGGACGTGCTTACTACTTGGAGGACGATTGTGGTTTGTAAAGGAATCGAGTGTTAAGTGTGCGGGTGTTCCCTTGTCCGGTTCTTAAGTGACTTTTTGGTTCTCTAGCTAGTTCTAAATCTTCTGAAAAACTTGAAAATTTGAGGTTTTGACAGTCCTTCACTGCTAGGTCAATGTGCATCGTTCTTGTTTGTGTTAAGTCGGTCATGTGTGGAAAGAAGAAAAGAGGAAAGAAGGGATGAGAAACTCACGTTACTTCATGTTGCCTGTTCTCAGGCACTAAACTGAACCACTTTACGTGTGTCGTCTCTTTTCCACCTCTTGAAAACCTTCCTGAAGAGGTGTTAGGATGCCCATTTACAGTGGAAGGAACTGAGGCTAAGGTGGATAACTCATGCTTTGCTACATCTCAGCTTCCTTTCTCTCCTCATCATAGTCTTAGGTCCTCAGTACCTGGATTTCTGATCAGAATCTCTAAAGTTTAGAGCATTTCTCAACTGGAGTGCCTCATCTGAACCACAGAACACAGAAAATGGTTTGAGTGACTATTTTCCCAACTCTTTCAAAAATGGTAAATGACTAAAACCTTTCTAGATGCAGACAAGTCCATTCACTAGCTAGAGCCATTCTAGGTGCAGAGATGGGAAGTCCATTCATCACATACAATGGACAATTTAAAGCATATTCTGCTGCAAAGCCCCGCTCTTCCAGAAGCTTCTAAAGTGAAGTTCCTGAAACACTGCCTGATACAATCCCTTCTTCTGAAGAATTTTCAGTGGCTTAACGCTGACTTCCCGTAGCCATTTCCTTGTCATTCTTTGGGTCTCCTCTTAATGCTGCCTTTTCAGAGCTCCTTTTCTAAAGAAGGTGTCCATATTCCCATCAGTCTCTGCATCCTAGTTATTTCCTTCCCAGCAATTACTACAAACTACATTTAGAGCGTTTAACGGTTCACTTGCTTATCATATGTCTCCTCTCATTGGTAGGTCAGGTATATCAAGGGGCAGAGTTACTCTTTCATGTTCAGTCCTGAATCACCACCATTTAAATCATGGTACATAGTACATTCTCAGTAAATGTTGGTGGGGTTGATGAATTGTCAATAATACTAAGATCTATCAAATCCTGGTAAGAATCTTCAATATACAAAGTAAATTTATAATACACACACACACACACACACACACACACACACACACACTTAGTCTCAGAAACATCTGTTTCTTGATTTTTTCCTACTTTTCATCAACTTCATAAACTTAGCACACTCAGAAACCGCTCTTCCAAAAAGACAAGATCATAAATATTCAGCTCAGTTTATCTCTGCCTGGTAGGATCATGTTAGCCTGAAGGCCCCCACACAGTCTTGCGGGAAGAGCAGCTATCTCCTGGATGAATGGCAGGAAGTCTACAGCTAGGGGCGGGAAGGGATGGAGAAGGAGGGGGCGGAAAAGGAAGCACTTCCCCACTCATGCCACTGAAAGAATGATGGACGCATCTCCCAGATATCGATAACATCTGTTGGGCTAATAAAATTGACAGAGTTTGTCACAGTCAATGTGCAGCTCCAGCAGGAGGAGCAAATCGGAGCATTTGGGAACAGCATGCATAAGCAGTTACAGAGGGAACAGGCTGTTGGGACAGAGCGGATTTCCAGGGCAACTGGTCCTGCCCAGACACGCAGCTCCACACACCGCATTCAGGCATGCACGTGGAGCAGCCCACTTGTGGTGAAATTGGACTTTGCAGTGCCCTGAGGAATGAGAGCTGCTCCATGAGCCCATCATCGTGTGGTGATTTGATTTCATTTTTCCTTGTCAGACTGTGCTAGCATTCTGATTTCAGTCCATGCTAAATGCACGTTAGTGCATCCATTCATTAATACCTAAAAACTTAGAATGGTTGTAGACTGTAAATGTTTCTTCACGCATGGCATACAAGTATCTATATATTGCCTCTCCTAATTGAGCCATCATGATATCCAAACAATAGCTAAAGTTTTTGAAAGTTGTGGCTGACTCTGTCTGGGACTGAATTTCTCATATATTTAAGAGAGTTCTTTATGTGAAAAATGGTTAATGGGTGGGGTTGCAAATGCAAATATAGGACAACAACTAAGTATATCTCAAATCCTGCATGGGACATATTTATGCTAAATAATTGTTCATTTTTTAAAAATCTGATGTCAGAATTTAGATGGGCATCCTATTTTTCACCCGGCAAAACTATTAGTTCCTTAAGGCTGCTGTAACAAATTACCACAAACTTGGTGGCTTAAAACAACGGAAATGTCTTCTCTCACAGTTCTGGAGGCTAGAAGTCTGAAATCAGGGTGTCGACAGGGCCCTGCCCCCATTGAGACTCTGGGTAGAATCCTTTGTGTTTCTTCCTATCTTCTGGTGGTGGCCAGCAGTTCTTAGCTTATAGGTGCCTCACTCCAGTCTCTGTCTCTCTTCTGTGGTCTCAGGGCTTTCTCTCTGTCTCTGGCTTCTTATAAGGACACCAGTCATATTGGATGATGGGCACAACCTACTCCAGTATGACCTCACCTTAAATGATTATATCCACACTGCTCCTATTTTTAAATAAGGTCACATTCTGAGTTAGTAGAAGTAAGGATTTCAATATATCTTTTCGGGAGGCACAATTTATTCTATGACATAGGTTTATCTTATTTAACTATACTTAGAATAACTGGGTTCTGATTCACTATGAAGAACCCTCTTTAACATATGAGAAATGAGTCCCAGACAGAGTAAATACCCAAGGTTGCACAGCTACCTCACAAAAAAAAGTCTTTGTGAGACTCGAACCCAGGCAGCTGAGTCAAAGAGCCTATGCTAGTACACCCTACTCAGTAGGGCCCATAGACATGTGACAAGCACTCAGCTTGAAGAATGAGAACTCAGAAACTCAGAGCTGTGGTATCGACCTAACACACTCCTTGTGATGTGCCCATGGGCCAGTCTCTAACCCTGTCTGGCTCAGGGTCCTGATATCTAAAATGGAAAGATTTGCCTAGATCTCTGCTGTCCCACACAGGAGCCACAGCTATCTGTAGCATTTGAGTACTTGAAATGTTGCTAGTTGGAATGGAGATTGCTTAAGTGTCAAACACACATCAAATTTCAAATATTCAGCTCAGAAGAAAGAAGGTAAAAAAATATAATTCTTTAATATTGATTACATGTTGAAATGATAATTTAGATATATTGGGTTAAGTAAAATATATTAATAAAATTAATTCCACCTATTTCTTTTTACATGTTTTATTTCATATTTTAAGTCTTTTATGTCATCGTTTTTATTAATATTTTCTTTCATGTGTTCTAAATATTTCATACATGGCTTGTAATAGTTTAGATCATTAAGCCACAGACTTTTTGTTTTGTTTTGTTTGTTTAGCTATGGAACCTTCATTCAAGCACAATGTAGGATACACTCAAAAATTAGTTTTATTTAATTCTTTGTTTATCCAATGCATGTTCATTGAGCACATCCTGGGTGGTACACACTGCTCTGGGTACTGGGGAACACAAGACAGAATTTACCCCTGTCCCTGGGGTCCAGTTCAAACAGCAAAGTTGCCCCAAAGGGGCAAAAATAGATAACACATGGCACTAAATAGGCTGTGCAAAGGACACCATTGACAGCGTGAGAGCTGAAACAAGCAGACAGTGTTGGTCAGCTTCAGCAGGGCAGGAAACATGTCTATTAGACAACTCAGATGTTTAGCCTTCTACACTTTGTGAATGACCGTGAAAGCATGGCAAATATTGATCTTAGTTACAAATATGTATGGAATCTGTGAACAATGAGGACCGACTAAATGTCTTGGGGGAAATCATTGCATACATCCTTGGGATAAACAGGAAATGAAGTCTAAGGCTTGCATTCTTCGAAAGGGCTAGAAAGGAAGATATTTGATGGCAATGGAACCAGAAAAAGGTGAAGATCTGGTCTGGGGCATTTTACCTAGAAAAGTAGATGTTTGAGGGGAACTTCTGCCAGGATTAGCTTCAGCGTCCTCATCAGCCAGCTCCTATTAGCACAGTCTGCTCTGGATTCCATTTTGATGTGTGCCAATTAATTATTCAAGTGGCCCTGAGTCAGTTCCTCACCACTGTGAGCCTTGTCGTTTTCATCTCCAGATGGGTTCATCTTAGAACTCACCTCCAAGGCTTGTTGTGAGGTACGATTGAATAAGTGTAGACAAAACATATGTCAGGATCCTGGCTGGGGCCCTGGTCAGTTTTAGTAAACCACAGCAAGGGAGGGGCAAACCTTCAAGGACTTCCTGCAGACTGAAACAGAACGGTTGGGATGCCACAGTCCTCCTGAAGGCTGGATGCATGCCAGTTAGGAGAGTGGCAGCATTGTACCACTCAAGACAGCCAAGGGGATCTAGAATTATGATTTAACTTAAAAATCCGTGGGGGCTTTGACCACTTGAGAAAGGACAAGAATCCACCGTTATTATATAAGAATCAAAAGGTACCATGAAGTCCCCGTTCTGGTTCAGTAGATCTTAACCTGTCGGCTTCAATGTAAACCTGAAGGTCTTAGGTTTTATCTCAAATCACCAAGTGACTTATTCTCTTTGTTCTCGGCAATGCGCTATCTTAAAATCAACTGATAACCAGTATTGTGATGTAGTGGAAAGATCGTTGGGTTTTGAGTTGTACTTACCTAAGTTTGATTTCCTAGTTCTTCCTTACTTTGTGTGACTTTTAGGCCAATTACAGGATTCCTCTGAGACTCAGTTTTCCCATCTGGAATATGGGCATGATAGTTCATAACTTGTATTTTGTTGTAGATGTATGTCAAGTTATTTTTAAAGGGCTCAGCCTGGCAACTACCACCTCATAGGTACTAAATAGCCATAGCTATTGTCAGAGTATCTGTGTGCATGGTTTGTACATTATTAAAAGTCACTCTTACTTTGATTCTTATAAAGATTTCTGTAGCTTTCCTGTGTATTGGTTCACACTTCCAGTTCGTGTCCTCTTTTTCGATTCTTCTCTGCTGACAGAAAATGGGACTAATTGTATCACAGGACAGAATCTTTACTTGGAATCTGAACCAGCAGCAAGAAGCCAAATATATTGGTGCGTACGAGAAGGCATTGCATTGACTTCCACTTCCTTGAAATCTATTTTAAAAATCCTGAGGGAAGGGAGACTAATAGAATGGTGGCGGAGGGATGACATGTTATAAAATGATGGCTGTTCCAGGGCTAAACTAGAATGTAATAAAATATATATCTATTTCTACTCACTCTTTCTCAAAACCAAGGAAGTTTTTCATCATAATCATTATAAGATCCTCATCTCAAATACTTATAACTTAATGTCCCATTTTGGATATTTTATTGAAAGCTAGACTTACGGTTTTTTTGCTTTTCCTTAAAGAAAAGTAGTCATCTTTTGTTGATTAATAATTTAACAATTCCAAATTTGCTGTATCATTTAATGATTTAAAATAGTATGTGTGTGTGTGTGTGTGTGTTTCCATACATGTACACATGTATGGACACACACACACATCGGTAAAGCATATGTGTGGGTGCGCATACACACTTTTGCCCAGAGAGGGAAGTTGACAAGTTACCCTTGATGCTGGGGCTACTTGAAAATAAAGCAGTGATTTTATTATTTATTATTACGTGTAGTGTTATTTTTCTTACGTAAAGTGGGAGCATTGCATTAATGTCAGTTTCCTGGTTGTGGTATTATACTAGAGCTATGCAAGTTGTCAGGATGGGAAGTAGGTGAAGCATACATGGGATCTATGTATTATTTCTTACAACTGCATGTGGACTTGCAATTTTCTCGAAATACAAAATTTTAAAAAGAGAGAAAAAGAGGAGAGCAGAAGAGGTAAGGGGAAGGGGAGAGGAAGAAAGAGAGGGAGGAAGGAGAGGGGGAAAGGAAGGGCAGAGGGAGAAATGGGCTCTCTCAACACGCCCGCACATCCGGAAACCTCCGTGCTCTGCCCTTGGAGGCCGCAGGCATTTGCTGACAGCCCTCGCATTTCACCTCTTCACGTGGCCCGCATCTTCTCAGCCTTCAGGTTCCGAGCTGACTCGTTGCTTCCTCAGAGCCATTCTCTTGGGTCCTTCAGACCATCCTTGTTGAACAACCTCGTAGTCTCTTCTATTCAAGGCCCACTTCAGGAGACCCACCATCATTTAAATGAGATGATTAATGTAAGTTGATCTCCCAGTGAGGATGTAGGCCCCCACGTCAGGACCACAGCTCCGTGGCCCACCCTTCCTGTTATGTGGGTTTGGCCTAGTATTTGGCATATAATCGGTATTTAATAAAGATTTAATAAAAATTATCATCTTTACTGCCTAATGTTCAAAAAGCTACCCTATAACACTAATAATTAAAGTTTTGCATTTTTGTGGACTTCTCAAGAAGAGCGAGCATAGCACATACTGTCTTTACCTCTCTGTTGTCTACAGGAAATGCAGTCGAACTGCTGAACTTACATCACAGCCTCTTTGCATTCTGGCCTCAGCCTACCTCTCCATCTGCCCCCCTCCCTCACCTTGCCATGGGCCCTCTACCTGGTTCAACATACTTGTTCATGTCCGTTTCTTTGTACTCAGCTCTCCACATGGGAGCTATTCCGCCTTATCTGTTCTCCATCTGAATAACTCCTGCTCACCCTTTAGGTTTCAGCCTAAATATCAGTTCCTCAGGGAGGCTGAGAATCCCTGACATCTGTCAACCCTCCTGTTTTATGACCATAATGCCCTGACTTGTTGGTGATAATAATGATCACAGGTGCAGTTTCATCTTCCAGGTCACCTGCAACAGGCAGGGGTCCTGTCTGTCTTACACTCTGCTTGTAGACATGTATCTATCACAGCACTGGCCCAGACAAATATACAGTAGAATGCTGGTTAAAGCGTTAGCACCATCCTTTCTCTGTGGGTGGGGTTTATGGCTCTACCATTGCTGACCCATCCTGTTGGTCCTCTGCATCAAATGTTCCCCAGCTTCTCCCAGCACCCCTCTACCATGTTCCTGTGATGGTGTGGTGACTGTCACCACACTGAATTCTAATGTTCTGTTCTGACTCTTGCTCACGTGGGCACCTCTCTACCCAGGCTCTTATCTGTACAAGGTCTGAGGCCATCAGAAGCAAAAAGGAGAAAGAAAAAGAGGAGAAGGAGAAGAGAAAAAGAAGTTTGCAAGTTTAGAAAGAGAGGGTCCAGAGTAGCTGTGGATCGAGGTGCAAGGAATGGAGAGAAAGAATATTTTATGAGTTGGGTTCTCTTGGTCGTCTTTAGAGACCAAGAGAACGCAACTCATAAAATATCCTTTCTTTCATTTTAGTTTAGTTATTCTTGACTGCTGGTATGGTCTTCTTTGAAATGAGATTTCATGCAACACTGTGCCACATGGGATGTACGAGAGAGAGAGAGAGAGAGAGAGAGAGAGAGAGAGAGAATGTGTGTGTGTCTAGGCAGTAAATTCAGACTGGACTCAGTCAGGACGCAGAATGCTGAGATTTCCAGGCCAACATTGGAACTCCCGACTTCTGTGAGTTCACAGAGTTGCTCACCCTTTCTGTGACTCAGTTTAGTCATTGATGAATTGAGGATAATCACAGTACTGGCCTCAAGGGATTGTTATGAGGATTAAATAAGAGAATAGGTAGCGCCAGATACACAGTGAGCACTCAACCTTATACATATCAGGCATCAGCATGTCCCCATCGGTCAGCAGTTCTAGGGGTAGACATCCATCTTCTCTAGCAACCTGTCTCTTTAGGGACCAACACCCCTATTTGCCAAGGACTATGGGACTTCCTGAGACACAGGACTCTCCAGTTCAAAACTGAGACAGTCTTGGGCACCCAGGAGCAAGTTGGCCACCCTATATGCCATCCTCCCCCATCGCAACCCCATTCAAGCTCTATATACAGCAAACACTTGAGATTCTTGGTTCCCTGAGCCAAGTTATTGCCTGAGTACTGGGGCCAGTTATTTAACTCTTTCTAGGCTGTGTCTGCACCCGTGGGTCTGGGCAATCTATTGCCTAATGCCTTCCCAGAAACAGGCACAGTTAGGTCCAGAGGGGAGACTGGGAAGGGAAGGGTGGAGGAGGAGGCTGGGGACACACAAAGGGTGACTCAGCACTGAGTCTGGGGGCTCTGTCACGACAGGCTCACCTTCCCCTGGACCGCCCATGCGCCGGTGCGGTGCCCCACCCCGTGCTGTGAGTCAGGTGGGATGACTTGCTCAGGGCTGCCGCACAGGGAAGGGCCTTCCAGGGCCAGGCCCAGCCCCTCCTGCCATCTTCCTGGTAGGAGAGGGACACTTCCCCTGGGGCTGAGAGGCAGCAGCCGGGATAGCCAGCCCAGGTCCTGGGAGGGAGGCTGCACACTGCACCTGTTTCCCTCTGGTCACTCTGTGACAATGCCATGAGCTGAGTCACTAGAGTGATGAGCCTTTGCCATTTCAAATGAGTCTCGAGCAAAGCAAGCTGTACACTCCGCACATAGCTTTTGGGGGTAGGTGCTGGACTGCCCAGTTTCGGTTATTTCCAGGCCAGAATTCTTCTAAGCGGAAATGTGATTGGGAAGATTCCAGCTCCCTGGGGAATAAAAAAAAAAAATTATATTTTTAGAATGCTTTTTATCACTACTACTATTTTCCATATTTACCTAGCCTTCACTAAGCACTCACTGTATGCCAAGCTCTTTATATCAGCCAACCTTTGAAATAACCCTGGGCGGCATTTATTATTATCTATATCTGATATTTTTAGTATTAGTACATGATAAATCTAAGGCTTAGGAGATTCTAAAAACGTGGACAAAGTCATGAGGCTATGCCTGGCAAACCCTAGATCCTTAGTCCCTTCCACACCTCCACAAACCCTGCCTCTCTCTGGCTAGTCCTACTCTAAACACGCACTTGACAGATCTCATGTCCACCTTTGTCCATAAAAAATATGGAGAGCTGGATGAGATTGGATTCAGAAGCATTTTGAAAAGAATGCTTTTAAAAAATTGTTCCTGAGCTCATGGTCTTTTCCCTTTGTTTCTGCCTCAGTTTCCTTCTCACGTCAATTTAGTGATTATCTTCAGTTTAAACCTCTGTTTATTTCTCAGTAGTTCTCAGGCTCCCAGATTCTGGTAAGGGGATCCTTCTAGGTTCGCTCCTTGGATGCATTTGCCAAACCACACTCAACCCTACATTCATTTGCAATTCTGTCAATTCAATATTTTAACTACATTCGAATTAATCCACATGATGGTTCTTTATAAAAAAACCAATCTGAATAACACTGCATTACTCATTTGAAAGTTGCTAAGAGGGTAGATCTTAAAAGTTCGCATCTCAAGAAGAAGAATTTTATAACTATGTGAGCCGACAGATGTTAATGACTTACTGTGATCGTTTCAAAATGTATACAAATATCGAATTGTTATGTTGTACATCAGAAACTAATATAATGTTAAAGGTCAATTATACCTCAATTTTTAAAAATCAGCTTGGGTTTTCTGCTTACAAAACATGCGTTCTGAAGTCTGAATTTCTTACACTGACTCCTTGTCTCTCCTCGTTCGGGTCTCCTCGGTGCATCGGAACTGTCTGGTGTCTGTGCCTTTCCTTAGGCCTCTCTTCACCTGCAATCTCTTTCTCAACCTTCAAACCGTTATCCCAACATCACCTTCATAAGAAGCCCTCCCTGAGTCCCTTGCCCTTGATTGCAGCTGTCGCAGCACTTTATAATAACTCCAGTGCACATGTGTCTGTTGGGGTTTCCAAACAGGAAGGCAAATTAGAGTTATCTGGGATTTCAGTAAAAATGAGATGCCCAGGGCCCACCCCCCAAACATTCTGGTTCCATAAATCAGGGCTTAGGTCAAAGGATCTGTATGTGTAGTATATGCTTCAGGAGATTCTGATTCAGTTGTTTCTCGAGCCCGACTTTTAAGAAACTGTTTGTTACTGTAATTATTTATTTACATCTCTGTTCTCTGCTGACCTCCACCTACCCACCGCTCAAAGGTCAAGGGCTTTCAGAAATGAGAACAATATTGTCATTCCTAAGGTCCTGGTGTTTGACATAAGTACTGGGACATAACAGATGCTTAAAAAACATGTAACGACTGAATCCATGTAGTCATTTTGTCTGTAACTACTTAGTAAGCACCTACTATGGGCATGCCATTGTTCTAGGCCCTAGGGAGAAGTGACAGAAAACAAAAGAGATAAATATCCTTGCCCTGGTCGAAAAAGCAATGGATGAGTGAACTATGATAACCAGATCTGAGTTTTTGAGTTTTAACAATCACGTATCCAAGGGCCACTTTTGCTGGCCATCAGATGTTTTCAGGGACACTATATTTTAGGCATCACAATAAATAAGTGATAAATGATACAAGAGAATAATTGCTTCTGTTTTTTCCTTTTTTTTTTTTTTTTTTTAATCTTTTTTTAACAGTGAGGGAACTGAAAGTCAGAGAGGTCGGGACTGGCTGCCTATTATAAGGCTATTTAGTACAGAGTCCGGATTCAAAGGCCGGCCTGTCCCATTTCTAGCACTGAGTTTTAGGTTGTCTTGCTGGAGTCATCATCGCCTTGGCATTGTTGCAAAGATCACTTACCCGGTACAGGTGATCTTCCTCAACAAAGCCAGCAGATGTGAGTCTGGGCTGCCTAAGAGCTGAGCGAATGGGTTACCTGGGACTACACTCTGCTGAGCAAACTCACCTGTGGAACTACCTGGGCGCAGGGGTTCCATTGAGCCAGTAAGCTGTGGGCCTGTTGGCACAACTATGCCTCATGAAAGGAAGCATGTCGTCATTCATCATGCTTTCATTAAGAGGATTTAGAGCAGAGGAGGCTGAAATGGCTTTGCGTTGGCACAAAAAATCAGAGATTAATAGTAAACCTTGAAAATAGTGAAGAAACATCTGATTTGGGCTTTTCCATCGACAAGCCCAATAACCCAGAGGAAACTATTAACATACAAATAGACAGGCTTCCCATTAAAACAGCAGCCGCCAGTTCTGGAAAAGACCTCTTCACGCAGAAAGCAATTACGACGGGAAATCGAGTCCGATTCAGGCCCATTTGCAGCAAGCTCGGAAAATCAAAATGGAACCACTCGTAATCGTGCAGACAACCCTGATGTGGGGGGTGGGGGAGCCAGTTCTTTATTATTATGGCTTTTATTATTATTTTACTTCTTAAAGAATTCAACTTTATAAGCACCAAATCTTACTGATGTGCAGCCTCTGCTCTGCTCAGAGTTGTAGCACAGCACAGTGCAGATACATATATTCACATACCAAAAAAAAAAAAAAAAAAAAGAAAAGAAAAAGAAAAAAAAGAAAGAAAGAAAGAAAGAAAGAAAGAAAAAGAATCAGCCCATGTACAAATATGTAGATTTTTGGTCATATTTCCAGAGGTTAATAGGGTTTCTGGCTGAGATATACTCAAACGAAGAACTTCTAAATGAATAGTCATCTGCTTGGAGTGTCTGCACCCTCTGAAGGTCAGATCCTTCAGTCCTGGGTCTTTTATTATTTTAACAAATCTAGAATGTGCATGACCAGAACCTTAGAGGTAGAGTTGAGCCTACAGATGAGAGCTGAAACCTAACAAAGTTGGAAGCTCGAGGTTAGGACAAAATCATTCTTGAAAACATGAACATTTTCTTTCAATTGGTTGTAAAAAAGGTAGCAGACCAAGATGCTAAAATGAGATAACAGTCATTTCAAGACCTTCATGAAAGTGCAAGAGGTCGACGGCATTGCATGATGATATCACATAGACTAGCAAGGTCCCCTGCAGTGTCCTCTCATAGCACTGGGTGATTCTTCTATGACAGCATCCATTACGTTCATTAATGTTTTATGTTTCTGTCTTCTGCACTACCCTATAAGTCCAGTACTTGACAATCTTTAAACACCTTTTAGAAGGAAGACTAACTTCACAGATTTGACCTAAGATACTCCACAGGTGTCAGCCCAGCCACGTCTCTACCAGGGTTTAATGCCCTTTTCCCACTTCACCGTGCCCCAGCTGGACTGGCCTTGGGTTCCACAGACTTTCTATCTCCTCATGCTCTGGGCCTTTGCACATGCCTTTCTCTCTGTGTGGGATGCTGAGCTTTCCACACATATGTAGTTAACCTCCTACTTGCATACACTCATGGCACCTGGTTCCATTCCTTTGGTGCCTTTATCTATAATTATAAATTTCCTTGAGTAATTATTTGATACATACCTGTGACCCCCTAAACTCTAATAGTCATTTACTCATGTAGGTCACATTGCCGGAACCTAACACATGTTTGGCCTAAAGATAAATAAATGATTCCTGGCATCCATCACCTAGTCAGGCTGAATAAGACTTTTTTTCAATGAACAGACAGATGAATATATGGCGAAATTGGAATTCAAAACCCGTGTCCTTTCTATGGCATCACATTGCCTTCCTGTAATAACAAAACAACATATGGACATTTATTTCCCCGGCTAATAATCAATTTTGAAATGAGAAATATTCAAATGCAAAACAATTCATTTTATCCAGTTCACGAATAGATAATTATGATATTGTGATTTATAACAAATGCATGTTTGGTCTCTGTCTTCATTTCTAGCACAGACTTTCTGAAACCCTTGGAATTTCCTAAGTGGTGAGAGAGATGAAGGTGTCTTATTATGTTAATTAGGTGACTTTTGGAATGTCCCTAGGTCACCTAAGGATGGGGGCTGGTTTTTGAGGGAACCAACCCTTATTGGTTCACAAATTCTTTATTACTTTTCCTTTTAAGCAGTAGAGCCTCATTCTCCCTTGCATGCGGACTGGAATTAGTTAATAGAACCAACTGGAAGTGATGGCAGGGATCTCCTGAGACTGGGCCGTCAAAGAGCACTGTGGCTTTTGTCTTGACTTTACTCTTGGATAACTTGCTCTGGATGAAGCCAGCTGCCATGTCATGAGGACACTCAAGCAGCCCTTAAAGAGGTCCTCATGGTGGAGAATGTCTTGCCAACAGTCACATGAGTGAGCTGTCTCAGAAGCACATTCTCCAGCCCTTACACAGCCTTCAGAATACTGCAGCCCCAACCCACAGCTTGGCTGCCATCTCCTGAGAGATTCTAAGCCAGAGCTAACCAGCTAAGCTTCTCCTGAGTTCTTTATTCTCAGAAACTGTGTGAGATAATACATGTTTCTTGCTTTAAACTGTTGTTTGGGATACTTACCAATAGATAAGTAATACACCATCCCACTCCTGAGATCTGATACCAGAGATCTAGACCCCTAACAATGAATGGTTTATTATTAGAATAAACCAGATTAAAGAATGTACCTAAAATCAGCCATAGCTTTCTTGGAATTTGTTCAACCACCATGTGTGACTTGCCAGAACTAGAGACTCAATTTGTACAGAATTTTTTCCCTCTTCTCATTTATTTGTTCCCTATAGAATAGAATGGCTAATTGCATGGGTTTGAAGTTAAACACATTTGAGTTCAAGTCATTTCTTTGCTGTTTATTATGTAGAGAACTCTTAGAAATGTATTTAATCTCTCTGAGATCAGCTGTTTCATAAAACAGAGGATAATAGTACTTCCTTCACAGAGTTGTACAATCAAGGGGCACCAGGTAGTTCTAAGGATCCACTTAGATAATGTACATAAAATATTTAGCACAGTGGTTGATACCTATTAAGGACTCAATTAATAGTAACCATTATTATTATCTTTAATAATAATTACTCAAATTTCCTTACACCAGCAAAGAAGAACTTTAATTCCAAAGGGCTGTCCTTATTGAATTTAATGATCATAGACAATGTGTGGTAACAGCTGAGTGTTCTAAAAATGTGGCCCATGACCTCCTGCATTAGAATGATATAAAAGGGTAATTAAAAAGGAAGATTTCTAAAACCAATATCAGACCCATTAAGTCAGCATCTTCGGGATGTGAGGAGGGTGAAGAAGAAAGAACAGGAATCTGCATTTTTTAACAAGCTCCCCTAGTTTGATTCTGATATTGAAAAAAGCTCTAGAATCACTGTGAAGTGAAAAGGAATTCATCTCAGAACTGAAGAAGCGGTAGAGGAGCTATTCTGACCTCTGATATTGACTAACCAAAGTGAGTTAACCTTGTAATTCCCAGTTTCTCACCTGTGAAAAGGACACACTCACCTGCATCCTCTAGTTGTAGAGCTCACTTGAGATAATAAAAGCATTAACTGACTATCTGCACAGTTTACAAAGTGATTATGTCCACTTTATCTCACTGAAACTCAGGACTGCCCTATGAAGTCTGTCTTCCTCTCTGTTGACAGAGACCTGAGCTCAGGTAGCCAAGGTTACGTGACTTGTCCAGGTTCAGAGTTGGTGCACAAATTAAGGTCTGTACCACACATCCAGAACTGAACTAAAATCAAGGTGCTACGTCAATATGCTGTATTTGGGCATCACTTCGCTAAGGCGGCTGCCTTGGTTACGATACCGAGACTAGAGAGAGGAACCAAGGAAGAAACTGTTAATGTTCTAATTGCCCAGATTACAATTACACATGCAAAGAGCAATAATTACTTTAAAACAAAAACTGTGAGGTCATTGAAATACATTTCCTTAGCAGTGATATTAGAGAAAGTGTCAGTCTTGGTGTGGCAAATATTTCCAACACATGCACCATTAAGTTCACTTACTTTAAATTATAAACCTGATTAACTTCATTCATTTGCTTATTTCTGGGTCATTATTTTGTTTCTTCTGCTTAGTTTTATCCAAGAAAAAAAATCTAGAAAATCATTTGTATTCCCTGCATGCTCTATAAATAAAGGAAAATCAATTTACAATTGGATAGTTTATATTTCTATTAATAAAGTTAAGTGTCTGCTGTTCTACTATATGAAATGGCTGAATGGCTTTCACTGAGTTTGGAGGGTATGTCTGGAATAGTCTGACTTAAATATAGGGTGTGCCGTGTATATTAAATGGACCTTTGGATGTCAAGATGAATGACGCTCCTAAAGATAGTTACACATCCTCCAGAGTAGCCTAACAAAAAGAACACTCTGTGGCCTGGAAAGACAAGCCATATGTATTAGATTCAGTGAGCAGAGAAAATAAAGTGCTTTCAAATCTGAGCCCAAATCTGAATTCACAAGGTTGGATGCTCTGAACTGTTGGTGTTGATATGGGGTCTGGTGGAGTTCTCATATGCTAACTCAAGGTCAAGAGCTTGAGAATGAGATCAGACCTTAACAGAAGAGTTATAGGTTGGGTTCCCCCAAGGATGCAAGGATTTGAGTGCAAGCATCTTATTTTGGAAGTGATCTCAGATTCACTGGTAGGAAAATGCACATGTTTGACAGGGAGGCCAGAAGGCCAAAGTAAGGTTCATGAGTGTGTAGGTTACTGATGTGGGCAATTGGGGCTTAGTCTAATTGCAGAAGACTTTTCTTGGTAAGGCTCCGTAGTTAACCTACCCAGGGGCAAGGAAGCCAGGGGTGTTTATCCTCCAACTTTGATCTGTCATGGCTATTCCCAGGGTGTTAAGACCTTGGTACTTCTGACCTGCTCTGAAGTGTCCTAAGAAGGCCCTCAGGCAGGGAATCAGGAATACTTACAGCTAACAGACATCAGTTTGATTGATCACCTACAGAAGTTTCTACAATCCATTAAACTGTGTCATAGGTCCGTTTGTATGTGATAATAACGATAATACACTGGTAATGTAGCGATAGCCATCCATTGAGAATGCCTATCATGCGATGGTTGCCATAGTAGAGCCATTATGTATCTCATTTAACGCACACAACAATTCCAAGTCTGAGGCGTTCTGATTCACATTTCACACCATGAGGAAGGGGAGGCTGAGAGCTTCTGTTACTGGCCTAAGGGCACACAGTTGGCAAAGGAAAGCCAAAACTTGAGCCCCATGTTTGGTTTTAGAACTTACCCCCCTTCCACAGAGCAGGTAGGAAATGTACATTGGTTTAATGGAAGAACTGATTATACATAAAGAGTTCTTTTGACACTTGAAGGTGGTATTTTTGTTGACTTGTCTCTGTCTTGAATATTTTCTGAAACCCAAAACTCACCTGCCTCTTTCACCTCCCTGCAAGGCTGGGGTATGTTCAGTAACAAAATTTGGATATTGTTTGGCCTACATAAACATGTTTGTACCTCCAGTGTATATATAAAACCACAAAAAATTGACACTGGGAACCTGGGACCGGTCAAAGGGGCTCAGACACTCTGTCAGTGACACATGACAGAAACAAACGGTTTCCCTCACTCTCTACCACACCTTCCTGCCTTCAGGTTAAGAGAATGTGCTTGACTTAGCTTCAGGCAATATCTGGTTATGTTCTGGGCTGGTTCACAACACGTATTATCAAAGTTTGAGAAAATATGTTGGGCTTCCAACAAGGTTCGAACTGTGCAGATGTTAGTGAGATAGAAAGTGTGAGATAATCTATTTCCTACCACAGGAAGCTTCTGCTACTCACAGTGGGTTTATGGTTGACAGAAAGAAAAGTTAGAAATGTAAAAATAAAAATAAATAAAAGAAATAAACAGATAAATAAATACATACATACATACATACATACATACATATGTACGTACATACATAAAAGGTTTAAAGTGCTATGAAATTTTGTTTTCCAAATGCAATCAAACAGAAACTCTTAGGTAACCTGGTCAGAGAAAGAGGGATTCTCCAGAAGCATTCTGTTTTTAATCTCTAAGAGTTTCAGTCCCCACAAGTACACAGACAGGGTTCATCTACTTGAAGACTTAAAATTTAGAAGTTGGAATAGTTAAGATTTGCCATGTCTAACCACATATGTCTCCTGTCCAAGCTCCAAGAGGGGAATTGAGGCCATTTTTTTTTTTTTCAAATGGATCAGTGTCTGAAATATTGGCTTTTATTTCTGAAGAAGGCACTTTTGATCTTGTTTGTCCAACTCTGTAGTTAAAATTAATTTCACCCTTCAGGGATTTGTAGGCATGTTGACAGATTCAGTGACAAAAGTGGTGTTTCATTGGAAATGGTGTTAGTCAGAGAAGTGAAGGGCTCAGGGAAGAATTTGTTCATGGGCTATGGAGACTTTCTTCCTAGGTCACTGGTTCAAATTTAGCATCTGATTGGCAGTGATTGAAAATCATTGCCATTTGACAGGAGCCTGATGGATGCCCAGTAACATATTTGTACCCTATTCCTGCAACTTCTTTGAGGAGAAACAGCCATATGACAGGATCAAATGAAAACATAGGAGCTGAATTATCTGTTTTCTTTCTCAACAGCTTGTTACTTAACAGGTTAAACACTTTTATCAATCCAATAGATAATGGCCCACCAAAAGGTTCCAACGCCTACCTCTTCCTTTTTTTTTTTGTTGTCTTGGTGTGCACACATCAGTTATTTACTTGTACCTGATTTATATTTTTTAATTGAGGTATAATTGAGGTATACAACATATAACATTGTATTAGTTATGTTGAGATATAGAACATAAAAAAGTAAAAATAAAAATAAATAAATAAACAAACAAACAAATACATACATATGTACACTATACATAGTTACTAAGTTTTGTTCTTATTCTGAGAACGTTTAAGATCTACTCTCTTAGCATCTTTCCAATATGCAATACAATTTCATTAACTATAGTCACCATGCTGTATATTATATCCTCATGGCTTATTTAGTTTATAACTGGAAGTTTGTACCTTTTGACCCCTTTCATTCATTTCCCCCCACTCCACTTCCTCCTCTGGCAACCATCAAGCTGTTCTCTGTACCTTATCACCTTTTTTGTTTGTTTGTGCTTTTTAGCTTCCTCATATATGTTATGTCTTACAGTATTTGTATTTCTCTGACTTATTTCACTTAGCATAATGCCCTCAAGGTCCATCCATGTCCTTGCATATGGCAAGATTTCATTCATTTTTATGGCTGAATAATATTCCACTATGTGTATTTACCACATTTTCTTTATCTATTCTTCCATCCATGGAAACTTAGACTATTTGCACTCCAATACCTACCTCTTGACAGTGCCAAAATCTGATTAAAACCAGGGGGAAAAATGAGATACAATGAGAAATGAAGGATTAGAAAATTATTATAAAACCTCACATCAATCAGCTGCTTATAGCTGAGTTAGAACATCTACATGTTTATTTGAAAAAAGACCAAAAAAATCTTAAAAGGCCAGACCTGGCATCAGAAATAACACAGAGACAAACCCTAAATAGAATGGCTGCCGGAAAAAATTTGGCAGATTTCCATCGGAATGGCCCTTAAGAGACACACAAGGCAAGGAGCCGCCACGGAGGACCCATTATAGGTAGGTTGGCGCCATATTAATTTCGGCATGGCTGTTCCCAGCTGGAACCCAATCACCCGACCACATCTCCGCAGGAGTCCATCCTTAATGCAGGCTGGGCCAAGATAATGAGAACTTGATTCTAAGAGAGGGAATTTCCTTATTTCAATGGGCTTAAGCCAAAACCTTTAAAATTATTTTAATGTCATTTTTCTTTTTAATGGGACATGTAAGTACTAGGAAAATTATAGGCATTAAAAGGGTTTCTTTGGACTTTTTTTTTTTCTTTTTTGTAATTGCCCTTTAGAGGGTAGAACTTTTAACTCATTTTGAATGTTTCAGTCTGATGTGAGAAAGCCTCATATTCTGAGGAAGTTCTTCATATTTTCCCCTAAAAAAAAATCAGGATACTCACTTGTTTGAGCTCAACATCTGTTTTTCCCCCTTAGATGATAAAACACTGGATTTCCAGAGAGGTGACAGTATTTATCTGCAGCTGTTGCCAAAGGAAAAAGTGTACTACAACCACATGAGATAATGTATTAAGCCATATTACTGATGAATTTGCAAATATACAGCACAACCTGCCCATCTAGATAAACATTGCACCCTTCAGAGTATACCTATATGAGACTGAAGGTTTTAAGTGCGGGTCCCTGCCTTAAGTTTTGCTGCAACAATATCACAAATAGCTCCCAAATCTGAGTGGCTTTCAACTACAGGCATTTTTTTTTTCTTGCTGCCAGGTTTACATATTGGCTGTGGCTTATCTAGGCTTTGGCCAGAGGCTCTACGTGCCTTTCATTTTAGGATCCAGGCTGCAGAGGCAACACTTGGGGAATGTTCTTCCTATCCAGGAGAGCAGCACCTCAAGAGAGGTGAGCAGCAGCTCAAGAAAGATGAGCAGAAACACACAGAGCCTCTTACAGCCTCAGTTTGAATGACATCTGATCACATCTGGTCACGTTCTATTGGCCAAACAAGACATATGACTAGTGGGATGGTGGATCAGGGAGAGAAAGAATATTTGTTGATAATTAATACAATCTACTGCTGTCCCATAACTGGAAACACTCTACTGTACAGTGGATATTCCTTTGTTGACTTAGCACTCGTTTTTGGAGCACCTACTCCTTACGAGAACTTGTTACTGTGTTGCGCTGAGCACAATACATTCATTATATCATGTCATCTGTACTTAGGCCCGTTGTACAGATGAGTAGATTGTAGCCTGCTGTAGCGAAGTTCTATGCCTTGGCCTTAACCTTGGAAGTGGTAGAGCCAGGGTCGAAGCCATGTGACCTAGCCGTGACCCGGCTGAGGGCTGAAGACAGGAACTTGAAATGGAGGACAGCAGTTCCCACGTGGAGGTCAGACATCTGCTAGAATCCTCAGACCAAAGCGTGCATCACTATCACCTGGAGAGGGTTCTCGTTCAGAAATGTTTCAAGGACCTTTGGCCAATCTGGAAACCAAGGTGGTTGATTAACTTTGGTAATCCTAGTTGAGGTCTGAAGTGAGATGTGACTATAAATTAATGAGGCTGACTTCTTGTGCCCTATAACTTGGCATTAGAAGGAGGAAATTATGAAGTGGCAGGCCCACCATGTCCTCGCCCTCTGCCTATGACCGAGGCTTGGAATACCTTTCCTGTTGCGGCCCAGGCCAAACATTAGCATCTGTCTCTAGATTCATGTGTCTCTTTCTTTGGTCTACTGGTCTACCAAAGAGTCGTCTCTACCACTCTGGGACAATGTTCTGATGTTCAAAATCTGTGCTGTCCAACAGAGCATTCACTATCACATATGGCTACTTAAATTTAAGTTAAAGTAAAAATTTGGCCCCTTTGTCACACCAGCCACATTTCAAGTACTCAATAACCGTATGTGCCTAGTGGCTCACCTACTGAATAGCACAGGTATGGAATATTTCCATAATTACAGGAAGTTCTATACGACAGTGTTGCTAAAGCTTATAAGTCTTAGTTTCATTACAATAGGGAAAGTCTTTTATCCTTCCTCATCTTTAAAGTTGCTTTGGCTCTTGTCCAAATAAATTTTAAGAAGTAATCAGGGAAATGTAAATTTAAACAACAATGAGATACCACTCCGTAGCAATGAAAACGAATGTGCTATATGAACATAATGAAAGTGTGTGAAAAAAGTAAGTTGCAAAAAGTGTGTGTGTGTGTGTGTGTGTGTGTGTGTGTGTGATGCTATGACACAACTTAGGCAAATTTTAAAAACACAAAAAATACTGTATTGTTTATGGCTCATAATAATGGCTAATATTATTAAGCATTTATTGATTCCAGGCTCTGTTCCAGGGTCTCTAAATGTACTAACATTTGACTACTTCACCCAGGATTGATTTATTATCTTCCTTATTTGACTGAAGCATAGAAAAGTTAAGCAACTTGCCCCAGGTTACCCAGTACTTGGTGCAGAGCTGGAGCTCATAGCCAGGCTGTCTGGCTTCCAGGTCTGCATTCGTAACCACGGTGCGATCCTGGAGTCAGGCCAAATGACACTCACCAGACGTGCGTCGGAAGGTTTCCAGAGAGAGAGAAATTAGAAATGGGCCGTAGGTCTTTACCTTCTGTATAGTGTGTGTGTGTGTGTGTGTGTGTGTGTTTGTGTGTCTGTGTGCATGTGTGTGTGTATGTATGCACGCGCGCACGTGCACGTGCGTGTATGAGACAGAGAGAGAGACAGACAGAGAGAGACAGGAGATATTGAGAAAGGGAGATCAGAAGGAAAGATAAGGGGAAACATTAAAATTACTCAGAGTAGTCGAGTACGTGTACATGGGTGTCTGTCATTTTCTGTTTCAGTAAAATATAAAATCAGTTTTTAATTTATAAAGCAAAAGAATTATGGTTATATTATTAGAGGAAGTCAGGCTTCCAAGAATGCCTCGTGATCTGCAGTTTGCTAACTGGACTTCTGTGTTGCTAAGAGGCACCCCTTCCATTTTGCAGAGCAAGATATGAAAATCGAAGGGTTTTTGAGGGGCAGTTAGGAGGGACAAAAAGCCGGATGACACGAGAGACTTCTGGGGGAGAGTCTTGGAGCCTATCAGAGGGAGGGGCAGCTCCTGCTGGTAAGGCGGAGCAGCGATGCCCTAAGAGGACTTCAGAAAATCCTCCAGTGTTTGATGTAATACCCTTGTCCATTTCTCCAGGAAAGCTTCAGTAAAATCTCCATCTTCCATGTCCCTAGTGCCCAGGTTACTGTTCTCTTTTGGCACGTGGAGAGACATGAGACTAAAAGATGTTGAAGCTATGCGCAGGTTACATACCTAAAGCATCTCTTCTCGGCACCCAGAGGCCTTTACCACGGCAGGTACTGCTAGTAGGCAGCATCGCTTCCCGTGGAAGCCTCTTTTCACCTGGTGTTTTCTGTCATCTTACCAAGCCAGCACTCAAGCTTCAGTCCCATGTCACCCTGCTCCAGTGGCGCAGCTGCCTGTTAGCTTCCCCACCCCAGCCTCCCAGGCAGGGAGCCTGTTTGACTGTCTCCCTGATGGCAGCTTACATGTGGGGCTCCTTGCACAATTTCTGTCCTGGGAGCAGACAGGTGGGAGTGGCAAGGTGGGGCCTACACGGGTAGGTCTGAGACAGCTTAACTGTGTGAATGGCAGACACCTGTCAAGCCGCCAGGAGAAGGGGAGCTGGGTTCATCCAGGGGAAGGTGGAGCAGAGGGGAGGGGCCATTGGGCAGCTGCAGAAAGGTCTTCTGTCCATCCTCTCCTGGCAGCTGCTCTGCACAAGGGACCACCGCCCCTGCCCACAGAGGCCCCTCCACGGCTGATTTATGGCTTCTTTTCTGTGAGCTCATCAGTAATTATGGACCAGTGGGTTCTGAAGAAGCAAACACCCTGCAAAGCGTAATCTAGCTCTGGCTCTGCCATGGCCCCTCCCGGAGCACAGAAGGAGGCTTCCAGATTCTGGGATTATGGCCGGCCTGCACTTGCCTCAGAGCCAACAGCAAGCCTCGTGCTGCATCACACAATGCAAACATGGGGATGCTGGGTTCTGCTTCCACACGTGCCAATGCGCTTATTTCTAAGCCAAAATACTCCAGAACAGAATGGTAAGACGCTGGGGGAGTGTTTTTGCATGATAGTTTGCAATTGAATTTAGCCCCGTGAGCCTCACTGAAGAATGAACCGCAGTGAAAACCTAGACTCTGTAAGACACTATACCGGGCAGGGCTCTTGGCCCGCTGGGAGGTGAAGGCACTATGTCATCGTTCAGTCCTGCTGCTTGGGCCACCTGCTCCCATGTCCTCTGGACCTGTGCCCACAGCCGGCCTGAGAGTTTGGACCTGTGGAAGAGGAAGGATGAGCCCCTGGTAAAGAACAGCCTGTGGGGTCAGGTCTTTGGTGGCTAAGCTTTCTCAGTTTCATTCCATGTATCAAGATGGAAACCTCACTTGCTTTGAAGAGTTCTAAGGGGGTTCTAAGGTTAGAACCACAAGAGCGTGTTCATGTGGCATAGTTCCCTTCGGAGACAATGACTTAAATAATTTTTTAGTTCTCATGAGATTCCGTGTATTATTAAGTCAATCATGGATTCTTAACATCAGCTCGTTTTAAATATGTTTACTACTAATGAATCCCCACAATGTCAAAAATAAATACATAAGCAAATAAATAAAAGATATAGCTTTTTATTGATTTGCTCTTTCCATTTATGTATTCACTATTACTACATAGTGTGTGTGTGTGTATCAGCACTATGGCATAAAAAATGGGGCTCCAAAACAGGCAGACCTGGGTCCCCTGATTTACCGTCGCACATCTTAACTTTGTGACCTTAAGCAAGTTAATCCACCTCTCTGAACCTGATTTTGCTCGTTTGGGGGAACAGTGCTCAAAGTGGTTGAGGGTTTCAACTCTGGAACCAGATTATCTGGGTCTGAATCTCAGGTCTACTACTTACTCGTCTGTTCATGCCTGTTTTCCCAGCTGTAAAGTGGGACTAAGACTAGTCCCTACCCCATTGTGATGTCGTGAGGTTTAAATGAGCTAGTAGTCATGTAACATAAAGAGCTTAAGTGAATGCTCAAAAAACAGTTATTAAAATGACTATAAAATGGACTAATACTAGAATCCGCCTTAGAGGGTTGTGGTCAGGATGAGGTTTGATCATGCATGTGAAGCTCACAGCTCAGAGCAGATACCCAAGTGCTGCAGAAAATGGTAGCTGTTTTCGATGTTTTATTTCAGGCCAGGAGGCAGGAAATCTGGACTGCGCACAGGCCAGGCTGCACCCACTGAGGGTCCTACAGCCCCGGGATCTAAGGTTTTGAGGGGGGAGACAGGAGGGTGGGAGAGGGGGGCCTAAAGTCCTGGGGGAAGAGACAGGGAAGGCTGGGCTCTGGCCCACACGGAAGCTGCAGGGGCTGCACTCGCCACGCTCCAGGAGACCCAGCTTCTGCTGCACCCAGTCCAGGACCATTCTGCTGATCCAACTCCTGTTGCCAAATGTTCCAACCTGCACTCTTTGATCCACTGCCAGTCCTTGGGCAATGGAGGTGAGGTGTGCCGGGACTCATGCGAGGCCCTCAGGTGAGAGCCTGCAGATTCCGACAGCCCTGCCTGCCCAGGACCAGGGGGCACATCCCAGAAGGGTGGGGCTGGGCTGGGCCTCTGGAACCCTCACAGCCAGGAAGGCAAAAGACGTGTCACAGAGACCAAAGGGCGCCCTGTTCAAGGGCTCGTACCCTCCATGGTGGCCACAGGAGCTGGCACCAGCAATGGGAGGGACAACTTCTCAGACGTAGGTAATGGTGAACTTGCGTGGGTCTCCAGGACCACCTAATTCAGACCCCACCTTGCAAAGGTGAGAAAGCTAAGGCCTGGAGAGTCTAGGGAACTTTCCTGAGGTCATGGAAGGTCCATGTCCAGGGATCACCTGATCACAGGGTTTCTCAGCTTTGGTACTGTTGGTATCTGGGGCTGGACCATTCTTTGCGGTGGGGCCGTCCTGTGCACTGTAGGGTGTTGAGCAGCACCCCTGGCCTTGACCCACTAGATGCCAGAACACTTCCTCCCCTAGTCGTGACAACCAGGATTGTCTCCAGACATTGCCAAATGTCTCCTGAAGACAAAGCCGGCCCAGTTGAGAACCACCAGTTGAGAAAGAAGCCAAGAGAAGAAGTAAGGATTAGAGGAGGGGAGAGGAGAGAGAAGAACATGCAAATGTGGCCTCAGGAGCCAGTGTCATGGACTTTTCAAGCTGGAGACTCCTCTCTGATTGGGCCCCAAAGGGCAGATTGTACAAAAGACTCGCTTGGGAACAGCTTCTTCCAGAAAGGCCCAGTATGGCTGCATTCTCCATCACGTTAAGCCTTTCCCCAGGAAATACCTGTGTGTCATCATCTGTGCCCATATTTGCAGTCTCCATTTCCCCCATATGTCCCTACTAAGGGGAGGTGACCCAGGCTACGTCCACCTGGGGCCGCTTCTGTTTCTTGGTCAGGTCCAAGTACCCAGAGTGGATGGTGCCAGGTACGTCCAGGGTTGGAGTCTTGAGGGACTTCCCCTCGGCTGAGAGCAGCTAAGCACAGGGACTCAGGTCCAGGACACAGAGAAGACAGGCATTGGGACACACTCAAACTAGAAAGTATGTATTGCTTATCTGAGATTCAAATTCAACTGGGCTTTCTGTAGTTTTATTGGCCAAATTTGGCCACCCAAGACAGGCAACTCAGACCTGATCAGTGGCAGAAAGGGGACGAGAACTGATATTTCATTCCCCAATCACACCTTTCCCAGGAAAGTTGCCAGCTTGGGAGGGCTGAGGTCAGACCATTCCGCCCAATGGCAGAGTGATTTTATCCTAGGCAGGCAGGGGACAAACAGAGAAAAATCAGTCTTTGGTTAACTTGATGCTTGTGCAGGCACCTGTTGAAGTCCAAGTACCTCCCAGGGTCCACGCTAACTGTTTACATGCGTTGTTTTATTTAATGTTGGTGACAATCTGCAGAGCAGGATTTCTTTTTCTATCTGTGAAGATCTGCACAGATGCAGAGGCTGAGCCTGCCTGGGGTCCAGCTAAGTCCCTTACCACTCCCAGCTCACAAGGGGCAGAGCTGGACTCAACAGACAGCAGACTTCACCATTCCCTGGAATGCCCTGGAGCCTCATGGGACAGCTTAATAAGTCATAAAGCAAAGAACTGCCTTGCCTTTAGAAGAGGCCTATAATTCTGCACTCTCGCTCTCTCTCTCTCTTTCTCCCTCTCTCTCTCTCTCTCTCTCTCTCTCGCTCAATTCCTTTATAATGTCCCTGTTTCAAAACTGAACACCCATTTGCACCTGCTACCTACCCCAGGTGAGTCAAAATTTGAAGGACTGGTCCAAGAGGACCAAGAGGAAAGAGTTTGTGTTGGCAACACTCAGCACTGAGTCAGAACCCAAGCTCTGTCATTGCCTGTGTGACTTTGGCCAAGTTAACTGCAATCGTTTGAGCCCCAGTTTCATTTGCTAAATAATTGGGATAATAATACACACTGAATAGGAGAGTTAGGATTTAATGAAAGAATGCAAGAGAAGTAAGTACACATCAGTTGAACTATTATCTACCTCAAAGGATTGTTGGAGAAGTATAAAAAAGATCTGAAGCAAAGAAATGTAGTAGATGCTTCATAAAAAGTAATTATAATTACTGTTACCAGCACCTTTTGGAACTGGTGATTTGTTTACCAAAGCCACTCAAAAAATTCTGTTCCCATCATAGAAGAATTGGATATATAACTTCTTTGATAAACTAGCTTTTCACCAGGGGGACCTGGTTTGCTGAACCTACCCAGGTTAAAATGACTGAAAATCAATTTGATTTGATAGCTGTGGGAAAAAAGCAAAATTCACATTCAACTACAAACTGTTGAGCTGCCGGGCCCCTCAGCACTGATACAAAGTGAGGTGCACACAGAGGAAAGGACCTGCCCTCTTAAATCTTGTGGCCTGCCTCCTGTTCCGGGCCGCCCCACCCATCATAGTAGAGACGATCTAAGATCCGAGGTCTCCCTGCTTCGCTGATCCCCTGATCTCTAGAGGACAGCAAGGTGCACACGGGGGCACAGGCACTGGGGCCTGGCCTTGGAAACCCGCCCCAAACCCACCCCAAGCTCAAGTGCAGAGCGTTCTCTGCTGCCAGGTAGCATGGTAGGTGACCACTAAAAAGGCAGAACGCCTGGGATCTGAGCATTGTGGCTGCTTGTGAGATCAAGGAAGGCCAAAGGTCATTTCATCCACCTGTCCTTCCTGCCAAAGAACAGATGGCTTCAGTCCCTGCTCCCTCCCTGGCTCACTCATTCCCACCAGACCCCTATTTCCAGGTCCCTGTACTGTTCCAGTCAGGGTTGTTATTGGGTCCATCTGCCCAACTCTTGAAATGAGACATCCTCTGAAAAACCACTGCACAGGTCAGGCCACCTCGGATAACCTCAAGAAAGGCCCTCAGCCATCTCAAGCCTCAGTTTCCATGTTCGTCAAGTGGAGAGTCTGAGTCAGCACTGCCTGCCTTAGCCTGCCTTATGCCGGAAGAATCAAGTAACTATGAAGGCCAAAAGGGCACCGGGCGTGCCTGCACGTGGGCGCTGGGCGCATTCACCGTGCTCTGTGACCCTCTCTGTGTGTTCTCTGCCTGAGAGTGGGGACATCGCTCAGTGACCTCATTCTCCTTGACGTTTGTCCATCTGTCCTGACTTGCTTCCACTTGCCACAGGGAGGGGTGGGATTGTCACTGGGTCAATTCCTCCAGAGTCAGTTCTCCCTGAGTTTTTAGCCTAAGTAAACCAGTACCCGAAGTGAGGAATCTGGCTATGTAGAGATCCACCCTGTGGGTTTACATTGAACTAGTTGCTAAGAATAATCATTAATTATTATGAAATAAGTCCTGTGGCTGTTCCCCTGCCATATCAAGTTGCCCTAGTAAACGACGGCATCCTCTCCCACCATATCCTGCCCCTGAAAACATCCAGCTTCACTCTCGCTCCCGCCTCTCTCTCTCTCTCTCTCTCTCTCTCTCTCTCTCTCTCTCTCTCTCTCTCTCTTTCTCTCTCTCTCTCTCTCTCTCTCTCTCTCTTCCTCTCTCTCACCTTCACATCATGAGCTGCTTTCCTAATCAATGAGCCACGTGGACCACACACTATTATCTCAGTTCGAGCTGCTCTGGAAGATGCTCGCCTGTTTAAGCACAGTCCCCATAGACTTCCTTTATGCCACTTAGTCTTTATTTTAAGCCAGACCTAAACATGTCCTCCAAATTTGGTGAACATCCATCCACCCAGTTTCTTTGTGCAAACAAGTGGCTCATTTTGTGTACATGGATACGTATTGTAACTGTCTCCAGCTGAGGGAAAGGGCCACACTAGACAACCCTGGGCACGTTACATAACCGTTTTCGAAGAAAGTACATTTCTTACAATGTAATGGTAATAGCCTTCATGTAGTAGAAATTGACTGTGTGCCAGGCATTGTGCTAATGTCTTATGTAATCAACAATGCCATCTCCAAGGCTCAGTACTGTTATTATCCCATTGTATAGATGAGGAAATGAGACTGGGAGAGATGAAGCAATTTGCTCGGAACTAAGAGCTAATGAGTAAGAGCCAAGATTTAAAGCAAGACCTTTAAAACACTTGTCACTGGCCCTGCTAATTAATTCACAATGCTTTTGTGTGGACAAGAGGCCTCTGAGCTGGGTGCTGTGGTTGTCCTCATTTCGCAGTGAGCTCAGGGAGTTGAATGAAGAGAGATGAAAGATGCCCCTGAACCTCAACCTTCGGGAGGGGCCTGGGTGCTGCCATGACCCAGCTTGGTGGCAAGCGAACAGTCCGTGTGTGTGATTATGCATAAGGTTGTTTAATTAATCCCATTGCTCACCTATCCCAATATCTGCCTTTATGAAGTGTCTTTCATCTTGGATCTCCAAAGCAGGTGTAAACACTGTAATTAGTTGTAATAATTGTTGTGTTTTTAATAGTTACCTGCTATAATGTCCCTTTGATAGGTAAAGGTGCTGAGGCTTTGGGTCAGAAAGAGATCCTAAATTTGGGAACCCAAGACATAAACTAGCCAAGCCTCCCCCACCCCCCCCCCATCCCACCCCACCGTGAGGAGCAGGACCCACCTCAATTGCCCTGGAGCCTCACAGGAAAGCTTAACATGTCATAAAGCAAAGAACTGCCTTGAGTTATCCGACTCTGTATCCCCTTGCCTTTAGGAGGGTCTCATCATTCTTCCTGGAGGGATGAAAGTGGTCACTTTCCTCGGCATTTAAAAACAGTTAGATGTGAACAGTCCATTCCATTATAACAGCAAAGGGGGTTCAAGATTCAAGATGCTGTGGCATCACACACTACCTTCAGTTTGCTCATTGATAACATGAGGGCAGGAGTCATGATAAATTCAAAATCACAACAGTTTTGTATTCTCTTATATGATGGTCAGTCGGGCACAACTACAAAGAGAACACAGAGGGGCTCAGGAAAACAAAGTTTATTATACTCAGGTCCTAGAGACAGGAGACGCAACACACAGGGTCCCATGGGAAGGAAGGACACCAGTGTGTTTGGGAAGCAGGTGACAGGGAGCATGGGAGGCACTTAGGCTTTTCTATTATTATGAAATGGAAGAGCCAAGATTCAAACCAAGGGATTTTGTCTTCCAAATCCATCCCTCTGTGCAAGAGTGAGAGAGAGAGGAAAACTGGCTAAGCAGCCATTTTTCAGAAAGTCAGAAAGTAGAGATTTACTTTCAGAAAATAAATTCTGTAGAAATAAACAAGGCGGTTCTTTGGAGCAGACGAACGAGAACCTTCCACTAATCAGAAAGTTCATGGTGGTAGTAAATCTACAAACCCTCAACCCTTCCACAATCCAACTCGATGTATACACTGGAAAATATGGTATTCACATTCCTCAAAAAACTACAATAATGTCATTTAGTCATATTTCTAAAAACAAAATAACAACGCAGAAAAAAAAAACAGGTAAACGAGAATGGTATTATCCATCGACAGATGAATAAACAAACAGAATAGAACACTATATAGTAGGGAAAATAAATGAAGTACTTATAGGTATAGGCGCCAGCATGGATAACTCCTAGAAACATGATGAGGAGAAGAATAAAGAAGTAAAGTAAAATAATACAGAGCATAATGACACCTTTACAAAGCTAAGAAACGTGCTACACACATACACGCTGTATATAGTTGGGGCATATCTACATAAGAAAAAGAGTTTTAAAGAAAAGAATATCTTGTTTTTAATGAAAATCGTAAAATTCAGGATAGCAGTTACTTGATAAAGGAAAGAGAAGGGCCTTGGAAGGAAGATTCAGCAGTATTGATTTATGGTTCTTAAGACATTGTTTTATAGGCATTTTATATTCGATTTCATGACTTACATATAGATTGTATATATAATTTTGTATGTCTCAAAAATGTATATTTGAAGAGAGGCTTCTTATCGCAAATTGCCCAAAGGCAAACTGTTTCATTCAGTGAAAGTAGATAAACATGAATTTCAAGAAAAATTCAAGGAACGCGGTGTCTGGGGGGAGGGTGGGGGACCCAGGGGGAACTTGGAAAGAAGAGAAAAGTGGAGAAAAAGACTGAAAGTAGAAACCTATGAAAATAAATGTCTGTAGCCATTGGTTTTCTCTGTCCTTTCTCTATGAGATACTCTAGGTTACTGGCTATCTCCTCTTCCCACACCTTTACGGATCCCCGGAGGAGGGAGAAAACAGGACCCCACCCTCCCCATCAAGGCTCAGTCACTTTCATGCTGGTGAATACACAGGCTGGACAGAGAACCAAACTTAAAGTCAAAACCCCTGAGATTATTTCTGCTCTAGGAGTGTGACCTGCTGGAGGTCTTCGTGCTTCCCATAGTGGCGACATGAGAATGAAATGTATATGAGATCACAACATAAGCTGCAAAATGCCGTGCCCATCTATACAAAGGCCTTCGAGGCTGAGACCTAGGACTGTAGCTTGCTTGCTCTGCCTGTAAAAGCCTCAGCTTGCTCACTCTGCTTTCCATTTCACACAGTTTGGGAAGTTAGAGTTTGAAAAAGATAGAAGTCAGTCCCTCCCACCGCAAGCATTATAACTGAATCCATGACACAAGTACCCTAATCAAAAGTGAAAAGAAAATTATTTGGGTATCACTAAGATCTGTTATTGAATATCTTAACACACTTCTGTTTAGATTATGGGCTTAATGTTATTTGAATTTGTATATGAATTAGACACCCAGTAAAGGGCACTTTAACGATGATGATGATGACAGCTATTGTTTGATAAGGTCAAAAATGTGTCACACACACACACTGATGGACACATGTATTGTGCCCTATTTATTTTCAGAGCGATATTTTGAGGTCAGTACCCTCATCCACAGGGCCGGGGGGAGCACTGCATGGTAAAGCTTCTTGTCCAAGAACCCTCGATAATTAGGAAGTAGCTGAGCTGGGGTTTGAACCTCCATCAGTCTGGCCATGAAGACACCCATAGTATATCCAGGTCCTGATATATTATTTTTCAAAGATTTAACAGCCAGGAGAATGTAATAGCCAAGCTGAGAATAACCCTATTTTACAAAGGTCTTTAATTTATTTAATACATTCACCTACTCAGAGCAATTAATTACTAAGCATTTGTGAGCTGCCTGCCTTTGGCCGTAGCTCTGAAAATGTCTGTATTTCAACAAAGCCCAGGATGGAAGAAAAAAACAAATCCATTCTGATTCTGCTTGCCAAACCACAGGGCTCCCTCCAAAAATCAAGAGTTGTTACGGTTGGCAAAGGGCGTTAAAACCCCGACAGTGCTTGATTGCAATAGATCTCACATCAGCTGCCTTTGCTTCCAAGTTTTCTGAGCTGTCCTGGAGTGACAGTGGTAAGGGCCTGCACCAAACACCCCTTAGTCTAGGCCCAGAGCGAGGTGCTGACCATGCCACATTGCACTGGGTCCATTGCATTGGGACATTTCATGGGCATCTGACTAATGAGAAACTGGGACTAGAGAAGGGAAGACATTTGGCCAAGGTCAGAGCTCTCAGGACAGAGGAGTTAAGAGCTCACACCTGCTCTAAAGCTCCTACCATTGCCCCTCTGGCACACCATCTCTCCAAGACAGGGCTTCTCAGCTGGAGGAGACTGTGCTCCTCCCCACGGACACTAAGAATGCCTGGAAACATTTTTGGTTGTCACGCTGGCATTGGGCTAGTAGAGGTTAGGGGTGTTGCTAAACATCCCTAAATGCATAGGACAGACCCCTGCCCCAGGAAAGAATTTTTCAGCTTCAAATGTCAATGACGCCCAGATGGAGAAAACTCATGATAAGTCTGGTATTAGGAAAACAGAAATGGGAGAGAGTTAAGCCCACTGTTGGAAAGGGGACTGTGTTAATAGCAAACCGCCTGCTTCTAGGGACCCAGACTCTGGTCAGCCTGACTCAGTATGTCCTGTGCCATCCTCTGGGCAGGGTATTTCAAAACACCCAGGAACAGGAGAGAAAACCAGTCTCCTTCCTAAATCTCTCTCAAGGGGCATACATCTTTGAGGAGCTGTCACAGGTGGGGTCGTCAAGGCTAGGGAGTGAAGATGGGAGCGGAGGGGGAAGGGTCCTTGCTTTTTAGGTTCCCCCAGGGATTGCAGACAGGCAACAGTGAGTGCCCAGGTTACAACTCTAGGGAAACATCCCTCCTCCCAAGAATCACTTCTCAGTGTCAAAAGGGAGCAGGAAAGTTGTCTGGGAAGGGTTAAGCACGGATCTTCTCTTGCTGGCCTGTCTCCCAGGCTAAGTGAAGGCTGCTTCATCTCATATGGATATGAAAGACAAACTGTGCAGATTGAAAACAGCTGTACGCCTAGTGAACGAGCCACATGTCCACAGTGCCATGCCGAGGTTTAGCTAGATCGCTGCCCTTTTGTTTGACTTTGGGGAGCAGCACAAATAAATACAGTAGGTTCTGTTTAAACAAAGGACTCTGATCAATAGAGGTTTGTATAGCTTACGACCTTCAACCATAAACAGAAATTTGAGGTAAAAATCCACAAATCCCAGATCAATTACCAGATTATTTACCCTTTTGCACTGCTAATGTTCCAATCTGCCTTGCATATTAAATAGCCAGGGAAGAAAAGGATTTTTGTTGCAGGGAAGAGGGAGGGCTCTGTAGATTTATTACTCAGCAATCAAAGCCGGTGCCATACGTTTTCTATATAAACGCGGCTGCGGTGATTGTGCAAATCGGCTAAGACAAATTTGAAATTCCAAGACTTTTCAGCTGATGTTACCAGTAGCTTTAATACTCTAATACTCTTTCTCTTTCTTTCTTTCTTTTTTTTTTTTTTTTTTTGCAGGAGTTTTAACCATCTGCCACAAAACTGTTATTGCACTGTGGTTTGCTGTAAACGAAAGTGCGTGTTAGGGTCTTTGGCAGCTGTGAATTTTTGAGAAAAGCCTCTTGTCTTGGGTTTCCTGGACTCAGTTTCCCCAGGTGTAAGCTTGGGCTTGCATGGAGGGTCCCTCACCAGCTCTGTACTGTGGGCAAGTTGTTTAATCTCTTGAAGCCTCTGTTTTCTGGTCTGTAAGATGGAAAAGAAAACAATGCTGTTTACTTCTGGATGTTGTGATGAGGCTGAAATAACGGGCAGCATATAAAGGCACAGCCTACATCTCGCATATAGAAAGTGGCACTCGTTAGCATTGCTGTGATTCTCAAAGTTCCTTCTCCCGTGCTGTCCTGAGTTTCAACATATCCGTGATATTTGGGAGTGAACTCTCTGA
The DNA here is from genome assembly GCF_014176215.1 of Rousettus aegyptiacus. NCBI lineage: Eukaryota > Metazoa > Chordata > Mammalia > Chiroptera > Pteropodidae > Rousettus > Rousettus aegyptiacus. The sequence continues at coordinate 23,300,226 of NW_023416289.1, read as the reverse complement.
GTCAAGGGCTTGTGGGAAAAGGCTAGATTGAAGAACTGGGGACTAAGGGAGAGGAGCACATAGTGCCACTAGGAAGAGAGGAGCATTTACCTAATAAGTCACCCTGAAGACCCCAGCAAGCAAAGGTGATGGGTGCCTTCACACTATCCCACATCCCCGCCCACCTCCCATAGAAACCTTTTGGCTTGGATGTTTGTTCATCAGATTAACTCCCTGAAAAGAAATGACTTCCCTGCCCCGCCCCCGCCCCCGCCCCCTGGCCTCTGGGATGCTGGCTTCAGCAAACACAATTCCTACCCTATCTGCTAAACTAGAAGTCCCTCCAAGGGCTGGGGACCTGTGCCCATCTCGTCTAGCCTCTAACCCTGTGAAGGACCCAGAATAAGCCTTTTATATACTTGTTGGATGAGTGAGTCCTCGGGTTTCCCAGGAATATTGTCCTCCCGCTTCTCCCCCAGACTCTACCTTTTCTTATTATCCCAAAGCCTCTTCTTTACTCCCCACTCTGGCATCCATGCCACTCACAGAAAACTTACCCTATTCTCCATGTTTTTCTTCCTTCCACACATAATATCGGAATCACAGAGACAGCAATCCGTGCCCAGCACTGTGTTGAGAGCTTGGCGTATAGATAGAGACTTATTAATTCACACAGCTCCATTTTATCCACATTTTACAAATAGAGAGAGTGGTATTAGAGGGATTCTTCACAAGCTGAAAGTGACAGGTGAGGATCTAAAGATCTGCCTGACTCTGAGCAATCAGTCCAGTGGTCCTCAAACTTCAGTGGCATGAGAAGAACCTGGAAGACTTGTTAAAACACAGGTTACTGGACCCCATTCCAGAATTCCTGATTCAGAAGGTCTGGGGTGGGGCCTGTGAATGTGCACTTCCAATAAATTGGCAGGTGATGCTGACACCGCTTTCCAGGGACCACGCTGAGAAACACTACCCTTGTTCGGCCAAGTCCCTAGCACTGTTTCCACAAGAAAACGGGGGCAAAAAGCCTCACAACTGCACTACCTATTCTTTTTCTAAATTCTGGATATCAAATGGAAGACATATCATCGAATAGATGATAAGTTAAATCAATAGCCAGGTTTTATCACCATTTTTCTTTTGCATTTTACTAAGAGAACCAAGTGACTTTAGAATCATCTGCGTCTTTAATTCATCCTCAAATATTATACTTAAGTTACACTAAAAGCGAAGTTCTCATTAACAAGTCTTGTAAAACTTTTTTTTTTTTTTTTTTGATAGGGAGTCGGGGATAGGAGGGAGTTCCAAAGGTGAGGAAAATTCTTTCAAATTAACCAAGAGGTCTAATTATAGCAAGGCTCGCTGTTTCTTTAAAAGAACAGCAGTTTCTTGAGTTGTAATTATTCTACATATTATAATACTTGGAAAGTAATGGGGTGGGGGGAAGGACTCGAGACTTGCATTCCTTAGTAATGAACTACATAAGCAGTAAAAGCCCAAGTTAGAGTATTTTTTTCCAAACTTTTACTCAATAAATATCCTGTCTCCAACGTATCACAAATTCCAAATTAGCAGCGTGCGGATTCATGAAATCCATTCATTTCTCCATTCATGCATCCCAGAAATATTTATTGAAGCCTCTAGTCTGCGCCAGGCATCTGCTGGGTGCCGGGCCAGGGAACAGACCTGGGGTGTGTCTACAGTTCTTAGATGTCAATGTTAAGAGAAATAAGATACAGGCTATATCCTTGAGGGACAATGGAAGACGAAGAATCATGGAGGAGACATGTTTGCTTTTGCATGTGGGTGGAAGAGTTGGGGAAGGGGTTTCCATGGCATCTGTCCTCCAGATGCTGTGCTGATTGCAAAGGGCTCAAAGCTATCCTCTTCTCAGCCAACCGTAGCTCCCTTGCCAAGGGGTTATGCCATCTTCCCTGACTGCTTGCCCTGCTCATTGGCTGACTGATTGACACACAGGGTTATCTTGCCACCTCTTTGTTTACCCCTTTTTCCTGCCCTTATTCCCTCGTTCCCTTCCTCCTTCAACAAATCATGCACTTCAACCCTGTATCAAGCTCTACTTCTGAATAACTTGACCTTACAAGGAAGTGTAATGGCTAAGTTTTGGTCTCTGAAGCCACATACCTGCATTTATTATACTGGCTATGGGATTTACTAGTTGTAGGACTTAGGATAAACTACTCAGCCTTGACCAGAACTGCTAAAAGAAGCCCAATGGATCCAAGAGATAGATTCCCCAACTCCCATCTTTTCTTTGCCCCGTTTCTTTTAAGGAGCACCATCATGTGCACGTGTACACATCTAAACACACACGTGCATAAACGTGCATACCTACTCAGCCAGTAATAAGCAGCAAAAAGTGCAACTAGGGACTTGGGGACCTGCCACATAGATAACCTCTCCGTAAAAACTTGAGAGTTAGTCTCTAATAGGACATCTTTGACCTAATCTGGTATTCTGTAACTCTCCAAAGCATCCATCCTGGCCTTCAGTCAATGCCCACTCTGACAGAACCATGTGTGTCAGGTTGAATGCTTTTAGAACAAGTAATGGATACAAACTAGCTTCAGCAATAGGAAAATGCATTATTTTATATAGCACATATTGTCCACATTAACAAGGGTAGAACAGATTCCTGGAATGGTTGATTCAGTGGTCAGTGATTTCAACAAGGATTTGGATTTTTTCCCCATTTTCCTCCTCTGCTATCAGCAATGTTACCGTGGGTTACCAATAGGATATAACAATATAAAGCACCATACTTCCTGTTCCCAGTTGCAGGCTACAGTTCTTATTTCCATCTGATTGGTCCACTTTAGATCGTGTGTTCAGCTGGGACCAATAAGAGGTAACAGGAAAATGCCATGTTCTGATTGGCTTAAACTAACTAAGACCCACCCTCAGGGCTGGGAATGGATTGAAATGAAGGCTGTGTAGCATGCAGATTAACAGCTTGGACTCGGATCCCGCTGAATGCTGGGATTCAAGTCATGCCTGTACAAGTTATTGATTTCTCTCTGCCTCAGTTTCCTGATATCTATGATAGAGATAATATTATATCAGCTTCATGGGGTTGTTATGAGGCTTGAATGAATGAATGATAAATGCCAGGTGCTTTGACATTACTGGCCAAGTAAAAGTGTTCGCAATTATCATATTTCATTGTACCTGAACAAAATTGGGGTACAGTTAGGAAAGACAAATAGGGTAGCAGGTATCAAGTAGACAACTAGCAGTGTTTGTTACTCCATTTTCACAGCCTAAGTCAGTTTTCTGACTCCTTAAGTGTGTTCAGCTCACCATCCTGAGTTGAAACATCCTGGCCAGACGCATAGGGTTTAAAAGCCACTGTGTTTCTGAAATGGTTCTTGGCTCTCAAAGTACCTCCCCAAGCATTTGGAAATTGTAGCTCTGAGCCCTCTGCTTAGAGATACCATCTCTCACCTAACCCCCACCTGAAGCCCATCATTAAACACCTGTGTCTGGGCAGACTTGTAAGCTTCAGGAGACACTACCTCATAATGGGAGGGTCAGGACCCACCTGTCTGCCTCTCTCTTGGGGGCTGCATCACCATGGAGCAGTTGTCCTGAGTAGGCCTGGTTTGCTTCCAGAATCAATGAGAAGGCAGACGGAGCTGATAACATCATGCCCCTCCAGGTCACCAAGACCGAAGCCCCTTGCACTCTGGAGCCACAGGGACAGGAATAAGAGTCAGGCTGACCAGAGGGCGTGAGAAGTAACAAAGGGTTGCAGTGAATATAGAGAGAAAAGTATCAAGAAGAGATGGAAATACCTCCTGGAAGGGCTGGTTATAAGAGTCTACTTTAGTTAATAGTCTACCCTAACCCTGAAATTGAGGTTTGTACACTGGGATGTCTCGGTGAGTTTCAGATGATCACTGAACCCTTTTACTTATATATGTGAACTGTTCTAGTGGGAAGGGCTTCAGCTTGCAGTGGATTCTGAGAAAGGTCAAGATCCACCGTATTGGAATGAACACCCCAAATCACGAAATTAACTCCTTCACTTTCTTGCTGATTTTCTGAAAGCTTCTCACCACCAACAAGGTTATATTGGCAAGTTGTATCTCTCAGTGACAGTAATTTGTGAAACTTAGGCTAGGCCCTTGGGCATGCTAAAGACCCCAGAGCATCCTGCTGAGGGGGATAGCTCCCAATCTGCTGAGCCAACAACAGGGAGTCAGAAAAGCTCATTGCCGGAGTTTCACATCATTTGCTATTTTGCACAAGGATGAAATTAATTAGTAAGAATCCTGAACTTTGTGGCCACGCAGAACCCTATTTCTCACTCAGTTCTACCCTCGAGTCACATGAACAGTTATGCAAGTGTGGCCTAGGCATCAGATAGCTTCTTACCAGTTCACAACCAGATAAGTATAGAGATAAAGGGTCCACATTCAGGAAATTGTATAGCAATTTGACACAGTAATTTTGTCTGGTTAACCTAATAGTTTAAAAAATAGAGCTTGTATTTTTTATGTCTGTTCCTTTATTTCTTTTTTCTAAGAATTCATTTTGGTTACATTTTATAACACTGTTATTCTGAAATAAATATAAAAGTTTAAAAACCTACTATTTACATAGAGTTCGAGAAGCAATAACCCAGGAGATCTTTGCCAGGTTGCTGCCCTGGCATTTCTGGTGCCGGCTTCTAGGAGGTGTGGGGGCAGACGACGGATGAGCCTGAAGCAGAAACCCAAATGTGAAATTTCATACGAAAGTAGGTTCACCGTTTCTCATTCGTTTAGTTTCCTTCAAGTCATCAAGTAAAATTTTATCTCCAAGAAGATTCACAGTGACTTTTCAGTTTGTTTGTGCATGTGAAAAAAACACGCACGTTATATGTGTGGCTTTGTTTGTCCTTTGACACAATCTTACACCCTTCAGAAAGAGTAGCATTTGTCGTATTAGGAAGCACTCTGCACCAGATATTCAACAACATTTAGGTCTCAATTTTAGATTCAAAAGCAACTGAGTGTAAGAAGTTTTTTTTTTCCAAAAAGCAAATTTAAGTTCAATAGTTTTTTTTACAAATGTGGCTTTCAATGTAGTCTTAATATGTAGTAGTTGATGTAGTCTTAATATATAAGAGCAAACTCATATATATATAATGTTTACTATGTGCTAGGCAAAGTTCTAGGTGCTCCTTCTACATCAACTCATATAATCCTTATAGCAATCCTTTGAGATGAGTGCTAATAATGTCATCTCCATTTTGTAGATACAATACTGATGCACAGGGATGCTAAACTAAGTCACTTGCCCAAGGTCACATAGCTAGTAGGAGGTAGAGCTTCTGTCAGGTAGCTATCCTGGGACCAGAAGCCTGCACTGAACTTATCCACTGGACTGTGCCTTTCCAAATGCTGTCCAACTGGGGCAATTTTAGAGACTGTATCAACTCAATAACTATGACTACATGAAGAGAACTGCCATTGCATTTGACTCAGGACCAAAGAATTATAGAGCAGCCACAGTCATACATGGATCTACATTAGACTATGCTCAGATTCAATTGATTGAGTTATGAAACTGATACATAGACTAACTTTTAATGTACATTCTGCTGTACATTCTACCACCTAAGTGATAGTCTCAAGTTGGGCCCATGCGGAGAAGAATTGTGTTTGGGGCTGTCGCGTTCAAGACACCCTGGCTAGAGCAATTTGCTGGAAAATTTGGGGTAATTTTATAGCCACAAGGACACCCCATCAATTCCACTAACTCTTTTGGACATGCTTGATTTTGTCATGGCTGTGAAGATTCAGCTTTTGCGAATTATCCACACACCAACCCGCATCAGTATTCGATTTGGTGTTTCGAGCAGCCCATTTGGTTTTGAAATTAGTTGAAGAGGATGCTATTTAGGGGCCATGTGAAAAAATATAAAATCTGTCTTGTGCTTATGAAAAAAAAAATTGCTGTGTTCTGATTAACTGCACGTGACGCTGAGATATATCCCTGTGAAAATGACCTCCATTTGCAGCCTGATTTTGATTTGCAGGCTGTGAAATTAGATTCCACCTCATTGGTTTTATGTTTCTCCCATCGTTTGTCCATTCATTCACCAAACATTTATTGAGCACCAACTATAGCCAGGCCCAGTGCTAGGTGCTTGGGGGGAGGAAAGGAAGGAGAACATCCAAGGATGAATAAGCCCTGGTCTCTGTCCTTGAGGAGCTCTCAGTTTTGTCAAGGAGGCAGACACGTTAGCATACAGTGATAGTGCAGGGTATGTGCAAAACTAGATCCACACCTATTACAGATCCCAAATTAATTCATTTTCTAATAGCTTAGTTACTTTGGTTATTACAAATACCAGGTTGTGATCCTCGAGAGTCAGTAACTAAGCTATTATTTACCATTTATCTACAACTAAGGTTGAAACAACCAACTGGATACCTATAAGGCTAAATTCAAGGCGATGAATGGAAGTGGTAGCATTTATCTACTAGATACACTCCTGTCAGACGAAGCCAACAAAAGACAGAAAGCATTTCTGTAAGGCACCTCCATTTATTCCAGTAAAGACAACCCCTTCATCTGCCCCAGGTTTGACAAAGCCCTTCCACATCCATAACTGAGTCACCTCCTGACAAGTTATCTGAAGATAGGCATTAGCATCTGGGAAGAAGTTAGATGACTTACCCAAGGCCACCCCCACTGGTTAGTGGTAGAAAAAGGTCTCTAACCCAGGTCTTCTCTTTCCCCAAACTGTCCTGCCTGGTTCATCATGCTACCCTAATTATTTATTGAACACCATTTGTACCTGCAACTTTGGATTTCACTGTATGATTTCATAGCTTAAGTTCATTATCTAGATGCTGGGTCATTGAGTCACCAGGTGACCATAGAATAAAATGCCAGAAATTTTATGATCATAGGTGGGTGGCCATTCTATACCCAAGAAAGGAATTCCTTGCCACAGTAACATTCATAATGAACCCACCTAGAATCTTCTAGAGGCAACTCTCTTTGGTTCACTCCTGATTCACCTTTTTAGCCTTCTAACCTAGATATTTTCTTTTGTTCTTTGAAAGAAATAACTTTCTGGAATAATCTTCAGGATGGTCATAAAAAAAAAAAGCAGGCTTTTTTGTTGTTGTTGTTTTGACTCAATAGGAAACTCAATTCAGCTTTTTGAAAGTCAGAGTGGCCTTTGTGTTTGGAAATTAACTTTTTACAGCACCCGGGGGGTAGTTATTACTCACTGGGTACTTCTAGGAATTTAAATGTGATCGATTAATTGATGGTAAAAATTATATTATGTGAATGCAAATTCTGAATTGAGTTTGGTGTTCACAGTGGCCTGAAAACATTTTAAAAGGCCAGGTTAGGCCTGAGGAAATTGAAAGTTTTAGTCATTGCCGTTAAAAAAAAAAAAAAAAAAGAATGAAAGAAAGAAAAAGTGAGTTTGCAACAAACTCAATAATGAAGACCAGAATTTTTTTCTTTCCTTTTTGACAATGTTATCACAATCTGTTATCACAATCTAACTGTACCATAGAAACTCCAATGTAGGGAATAAGGCGAGCTTTTGTTTGACCCTTTTTGTTAGAAATTCTGCCCTACAAGTCTTATCAAGCTTATAAAGCTCATAAACACTGGAACCCCAAACAACTTAGGGAGATAGAAAGACAAAAACTGAAAGAGAAGAAAAAAAAAGAATAGTGATAAAATGAAATTGAAGAGGGTAACACAATAGAATCTGAAGCCATTAATTTTTATAGCTGATGCAGCTACTAATATTTTATGAGGTTTAAAAATATGAGTATAAAAAAACACCCTCATATCTGTCCTTGTTCTCTTTCTGTTGTTGTTTTAATATGAAGATAAGTCCATCATATCTTGAATATGGCCTTAATACAGTTAAACACCCTATAGTAGAAAACACTGTGTTCACTGGAATTTTTCCAAATCAGTCTCTTTTTGTTTTCATTTAGTTTGGTGTTCCACCTTTTCCAACAGAAATTCATGGACCGCTTCACGTATCATTTCTTGCCCTTGTTCCTTTTTTTTCCCCTTCTAACTTATCAGAGCTTATTTCCAGTTAAATCACAGCAGGGTTTGTGTTTACTAGCTTCCCTGGACTGTACTGCTTGCAATGTCTCCATTTAAATGTAGATTTGACTTTACACTGGGGAGGGAGGTGAGAGGCTTTCTGCTGCAGAATTAACATCAAGGTGAAAATATGAGCTTGAGATAGATGCCATGTTTCCCTAAATAAGGCTATGTGAGTCCAGTTTGAATATTCCCAGCCATTTATTTCCAAGTTGTCTTGTACCCTACAGGGGAAAACACTGCCCAAGTGAGACATATATACTTATTGAGGTCACAGCACGAAACTTTAGGTCAAAGAAATCAAATGCTAAGGGGTAGCATAGATGCTAGCATAGACATTGACCCAATGCAGTGGGGGCTCTGCCCATGGCCCTTTAGAATTAATGATAAATATGGTTAAAACAGCATAGGTAAGAACTGTCCACATCTCTTTTCAGTGTTAGGAACCCATGTCTACTATGAAGAAGCAGCATAAAATACATACAATGTGAATAAAGCTTAATCACATGTAGACCGTAGCATACTTTGAATCGTATCCTCTACCCCACATACACTTTAAAAATTTTTTTTCGCCGAACCATGAGAGATCCATGAAGTTCATTTTAAAGGAAGTTAATGAAGTTCATGATTTGCCCTGTCTTTCTTCTGCCTCTTTTTATTGTCAGGCCATTAGAGAAGGGGCAAAATTAAGTAGCCATACTTACATCTAGATAAATTATACAGTTTTCTTTTCTCAGCTGTTCATGGGACAATCTTACTCCCCAAAAAAACATTGACCTGAAATGTTTTGTGCTACCCAGGTGATTCGACAGAGAGACTATATACTTTTGTCAAGAGCTCTGTAAATATCCTGTTACATTGAGCCCATAGGGTACTTGTACTTATAAAATGATGTATCTTGATTTGGTCTTCCAGACACTTGGTACTCTACCTGTCTTACAGTTCCAAGTAGAACCTGGATCATACCATAGGGAAATGGTTCCTAGCTTTAATTATGTATGATACTTAATTCACCGTCATGTACAAGCTGTGTGATTTTGTTCAAGTTACTTCATTTCTCTGTGCCCTAGTTCGCCCACCTATAAGCCGTAATTAATAATAGTACTGAAACAATGAGTTATTTGGAGGAATAATTCATTTAATGCATGGAAACACCTTAGAATGGCGTCTGACACAAATAAGTTTTCAGTAAATGTTGAAACCACACACACACACACACACACACACACACACACACACACACAGATACAGAATTCTCTCCCAGACACTTTAGGAATTTGATAGAAGAGACAAAAAGGAATAGCTGTAGACTAAAGTCAAGTATCATCTACTTTTCTGAAGACCCTGATATAGGAAGAAAAAAAAAAAAGGAAAAAAAGGACTTCCATGGGCCAGTGATAAGAAAATTGTAAAAGAGTAAAATCGAAACCAGTAGACCCTAGCAGAAATGGGAGAGGGAGAGAGAGGCAGGTATTCTAGCGAAGACCTCAGATGCCTGCCTTAGCTCAAAGGCCTAAGATTGCCAGAGAAATTCAGCACTAAAAAAAATGAAGATTCTCATCCCATTCTGACACTCAGACCAAGAAAACCATCGTTTGCACCTCATCTGGTCTAAATATTCAGTTTACAAATGGATGTTGCTCAGCATCGTGTGTTATAGATGCTTTATGTTTATTTAAGAACTCAGTTTTAAGGAATGTTTTCCAGACATGTGGTTCACCGCAATAGACAGCTGTTGATATTCTGATCCCATGAGCATTCTAATATGTTTAAAAATTGCGACACTTTTAAAAGCAGATGTTCTACATAAACTGCACATGGGGTGGGAGGAGAAAAAGAAAGAAAGGGGGGAATTAAAGAGGACAGGCAGATCTGTCGCTTGGCATAACACTGGAGCTCCTTATGCTCACAGAAAATTCAGAGTAAATTGAAGTGAATTCCATAAAGCTGGTTCTGGGTTTTCTTCTGCAGAAAAGATGAAAAGAAAATCAGTTTAATAGAAAGGCAAGTTCTATCCTCAGTAAAGACAAGCAAGAGAGCTGCAGCTAAGGCCTGAAGGTCAGCCGCTGGCATTGCTGTGATTGATTCACAGCTGTTTTCTGGGACACACTGAGCATGTGTGCGCAACTGGTCCCCAACTCTTCTGAGGATCTATGTGTGTTGATTATTTTTTTAAGCAACCTCTGCTTTCCTCCTAAGAGTTCCTTTGGTTGGAAGTGGGCCTTGTCTGGTGTGTGGATGTAGGTCTGTGTATGTGCAGTGCCATGACATGGTTAAAAGTGGAGCTTCTGGGATCAGACTACCTGGGTTCAAATCTCACCCCCACAACCTGCCCATGAGGACACATGAGCAAAATACTTTTTCTAAGGCTCTGTTTCTCCCTCCGTAAAATGGAGACCATAATGGAACCTATCTAACAAGGGAGCTAAAGCATTTACATAATAAACATTGAATAGCTCTTAGATACTTTATATGTAAGAATTTTTAAACTCCAACTCTTTAAAACTAACTTGCTCTGAGAGAAAGTTTGGCAACTGTAGATCCTCTCCTGGGAGGATTGGATAATTGGGGGTGTCCTCATGTCAGTCTTGGAAATCACTAGTCCATACAATTGGAAATGATCAGTTTGGGGAGAAATGGAAAGGTGCTATGGCATAATGGAAAGATGGCATAATCAGACAGAGAGCTTCTTCCCTATTTGACCCCAGTTTTCCAGTGTAATGTCTATGAATTGCCCTGAGCTCTTCAATCCTATTTCTTACCATCTTATCCATCCCATCTTCTCATGCAGCCACCTTGAAATGAATCACATCTTATCAAACATCTCCATTTCCTTCACTTTTGGCCTTTGGACTTCCTGTCATATTGCTGTCCCACACCCTCTTCAATCTTCGTGTCTCAGCTTAGACCACTTCTTTTAGAAAGGCTTCTCTAGGGTGGCCTAGCTCCTTTGTGCTCCTTTAATACTGAATGTTTATCCCTATCCCAGCCCTGAGTTTCCCACAGTATCTTTTCCTATTGAATTATCTCTCTAATTTGACTGTAAGCATTTTCAAGGCAGGGGTGGTATCCTATTCATCATGGTACCTCAGCAAACCAGCACAGTGCTATTTCTGGAGAACTGGTAATACTTGGTGAATACATGAATGTATGTATGTATGTATATATGTATGTATGTGTGTATGTGTATGTATGTGTGTATGTATGTGTGTATGTGTGTATGTGTGTATGGATGGATGGATGGGTGAGTAGATGGATGGTTAGGTGGATGTGATGGATGTTTGCATTATCTGGAACTGGAAAGGTGAATCTCCGACCTCAGCTACCGAAAACTTTCCTTATGGTTGGTTGTGAGATCCAGCATCTCAAAGTGGCCCATAAAATCAATAGTGACAATGAACTGCTTATAAGTCTAGACCTTTTTTGGCTGCTAAATATACTTCATCTTTGGTAACCTCTATACTAAATGTATCCTGCTTGGCTAAGGCAGATCTGCTCTGCCTTCTTCTCCAAACTCATCTCTTACCATGGGCTATCTTTGTTCTCTGTGCTCCAGATTCATCTGTATTCGCTTCTCTACATCTTCAAGGTCTCTTTGCCTACAGCCTCTTAGGCATATTCTTCTCCCATGTTCACCTGCCTGACTCCTACCTTTCCTTTTGGGATGGGCTTCAGTATAGATCCTTTAAGTGACTTTTTCATCGTGTGCTTTGCCTTCACCCCTTGTCTCCAAAGTGGGTAAGGCCCCTCTGTTATTTGTGCTCGCAGTCCCTTCTCCTGCTCAGCATAGCATTTACCATGATTCTAATTATGTAGGAACTGATGTGATTATTGGTTTAACATCTGTGTTTTCAACATAACTTCGAGGGACCAAGTGATGGATATTCACTGCTGTAACCCCAGGGCATTGCTGGGGGCTAACAGAGAGTATGTACTTAAGAACTAATGCTTTCCATTGAAATTAATATGTGGGAAAAGGGATCCATGAATTTCATAAAATTGTTTGCAGAGTGTAGATTTGGTATCCAGTTGGCATGAACTGGTATCATCTTACCAGTTGTTTACAGCACATGTCCATTCTGATTAGACAGATCTGATTGGTTAGTTGTGGAGATGGTCAATATCTCAGATTTCATATCATATTTTCAAAAAAGTTCCTAAAGATCCCCATCTCCGCAACTGAAGTTGAGATCCACTTCTCTGGAGTCTGAAAAGAGTACATATTATGGAAAGTTCTGGCAAGCCATCAGGGTCTCTACCCACAATCCTGGGCAATGCGTCAGTCTGTGTTTTCCATCTGTGCCTGCCTTGTATGCTTTTTCCAACACAAGGTCCTTCCCAGCTGTATGTTACACATGAAGGATATTCTGGGGTACTTGAAGTCATCGATGACTCATCTTTATAGAATGAGTGGCTTACCAAGAAAGTCATAGATGGCATAGAACAACATGCATATAGTTTCTCTCTTTTGAGAAAGAAATGCTCTAAAAATGTCTGGGGAGAAACAGACCTTGGTGGCCCACGTGGCAGATGTGAATGTCTCCCTCAGTCAACACGAAGGCATCAGGAGAAGGAGAAAAAGAGAGGTAGCCAAGTAGCTCTCTCTTCCTAAAATGAGAATGAATCCCAGCTCTGCCCAGATACCCTATCACGAATATTGAAGAGAAGGGAAGATAATAATAAGACAACATGTATTGTTCACTATGAGCCAGGCACTGTACTAAGTACTTGCTAGGCCTTCTTTTTGATCAGTTAGTCATTCTTCTTGCTCACTCCATGACCTTTGTACCATTGCTATCTCTTTTTGTCTATAATAAAAAACCAGAGCCTATGGAAGGTTAAGTAACTCTTCTCAGGTCATTTATCTCGCAAGTGATAAAAACGGGATTCAACCTGAGATCCCGGTCAAAGTTGATCCTTAAACAACTGTATGTTGTATCAGGGAATTGAGAGCTCTCCTTTTGGACAAAGGGGACAACTATCCTGCTAGATTTATGGCATCATTGAACAAGTATTTATTATGCACCTACCATAGGCCTAGTGTTTTCGAGGTGTTGGGCATAGAGTGGTAGACAAGTCACACTAGTTCTCTGACCTCTGGAATGTCATAAATGAAATTTATGGCCTGCAGGAAATAAACTTTAAGCAATTAATTAAACTGGAAGAGTGCTAAGAAAGGAAATCAGAAGTGGTAGGAACCCAAAAGGCAGCCTAGGATATTGGACATTCAGTCACTAAGAAGACACACCCTGGATCATGTCACTGATCTTTTCAACAGAAAAAAAGAAGCCCATGCAATCATGATCAGCAAAGGTCATGGAAGAGTCTTTCACTACACCGTAAGCTCTGTAAACTCCATGAGAGCAAGAATGGTATTGTATTCATTTATTTCTGCACCCCTGGTGCATAACTCGGTACCTGGCATATAAAAGTAACTCACTTAATATTTGTTGATGAATGTATGAGTGGAAGTCATAGATGTTCAAGAGAAGTATAGCATGAGGCAAAAAAGTTCTTGTCACAAGGAACAATGATTAAGCTGAGAAAAGAAATGGGGGGCGGAGGGAGAAGTAGCTCTAGCACCAGAGTGATGTGACACTAAATGGAAGGTCTCTTATGGTGTTGGTACCAATATTCATCATAGTTTAGCAACTTCCTCAAAGTCAAGACTCACACAGGAAATGAAGTGAGAAGACCTGGTTTGGAATTTTTGCCTTACTAATAATTAAGTAAAAAGCTTTCAGAGACTGATGGGTGGATGAATCTACTTACCATTTGGTGTTTAACATCAGCTTCTAGTTTAGAGTGTTATTATCACATTCACAACATCTGCTAAAAACAAGAGCTGCTTATATTCTTATACAATATATGGAACTAACAACAAAAACGGTAATATGTAACTGATGTTATGTGAGTGCTTAAAGCAATAACTCCTTTAGATGGAATGAATTTCTCGTGAAATTTAATATCCTAGGTTTAAGAGAGAAAATTTAGGATTTAAAAAAATACTAATAGTAGCAGTTGTAATAGTAATAGAAGTAGTAGTGGTAACAGCTGCAACACCACTAGCAGTAAATAATAGTAAAACAAATAATAGCTACTATCATTTAAACCTCTGGTAAGCAACAGTCCTGAGATATGTGATGTGGTGTGTGTGTGTGTGTGTGTGTGTGTGTGCGCGCGCGCGTGTGTCTAGAGAAACAGAACAAGAGGTCTATTCTTACAAAATCTATAATATATACTTATGACAATTATTTCCCCCTTTTAATAATGGGGAAGCATGATGAGATTAACGTTCTGGCCAAAGGTTACACAGCTACTAAGTAGCAAGACAGAATTTGAATCAATTTCTGCATAATTCCAAAGCCCTTGATCTTTCTGTGAATGCTAGTACCTTGACACATGCTGCAATTTTTGAAAATTAGAGAAAAGGGAAAGCTTTCTGGCTTAGTAAATACATGCGTCTGGCAAGAATGTACTGCGGATGTTAAGGCGAAAAGTAAAGCAGGATAGGAAAGGTTAACATGTTCATGGAATATCTAAATTATCAGAGGCAACATGGAACCCCTTCCCATTCTGAACAGCAGCATAATTTGTTAAGAATTGTTTTTTGGACTGGAATGTTGGGAGAGAGGATGCAGGCAGAGAAGCCAAACAGAAGGCTGTTGCAATAACTTCTGTGAGGAGTCCCAGACTCGTCTTGTTATTCTCTTATGAAGAAATACCTACATTTGCCCAAATCATTGGTGTCAACTCCTCACTGAGACATTAAAGACATCATCGGACACCATGTTCCTCTTTAGCATCTTCTGACGCCTTCCCCTCACTCACGCTCATTAATGATATTTTAAGCCACTGATCTTATAGTCATTCAAACTGGCAACATTCCTGCCCAACTCAAGGGCATTACACCTACTACCTTTGTTTGTGGAAACTATCTCTGCGTTCTCCAGAGGATCAGCTCCTATCCATTTTACACAACCTTCCAGGCTCAGTATCAGCCCCACTTCCTGCTGGGAAATCCCCCCTGGCCCTCTCAATGCCTGAATGGCACTCTTCTGCATATTCCCATAATACCCTGACTTTAGCTTTCACCTCACTTATCATTGCTATATTAGTTAAGTAAGCAAGTATGCAGTTACTCGATTAACATCCCCCACTCCCTCTCTAAACTCAATCTTTATAATGTCAGGGCTGGTATCTCTCTTTTTTATTGTCAGATTCTTATTCCTGCTAAGCACAATACCTGGCTCATAATCAGCACAAATGAATATTTGCTGAATGAAAGTATAGAAGATTCAGGATGTTCAGCTTGAAAGTATGGGGTGGGATAAAGTAGGCTTTGATGAGGATGGGTAAAAAGATGAAGGTTCTTAAGGGTAGACTTGTAACATAGCCTTTTGTTGCACGACCAGCTGCGGCCAGCTGCCAATCTCAGCAGCAGGAAGTAGAGACTCAGTGATTAGCAATTCATCAACCCACTCCAACTCCAAGAAAAGAAAGCAGCAACACCCGTGCCATGTGACATATATAGGACACCTCTGACCACAACTGCGGCTGTACGTATGTGCTTCAGTCCCTTGCCTATTTCAACTGAGAGCCATCCCTGTCAGAAATTCCATCTCTATGTGGTAGAAACAGTCAGATATATATTAAAAATTACATGAAACTGCCAGAGTATCTCTGTCCCAATTTCCAAAGGAAGAAACCCTTTCAGACACAACGGAGAATAACTACATTTCTTGAGTTCTTGCATGATAGCAAATATCTGTCTATTGCCTTTATATTTGAATGGCAATTTGACTGGATATAAGTTTTAGGTGTCACATTTTTCTTTCCCTGAGGATGTTTTATATATTTTTCGACTGTCTTCTTGTCTTGAAATATCACTGACATGAGGCCTGAAATCAGTCTGATGTTTTTCTCCTTGTGTATAACTTAACCGGATTGCCATGAGATCCCTACTTTTTCTTTAAACTTGAGGACTACGCAAGGATATGATTTGGTACAGATAAATTTCTACTAATTTTTCCTGGGGCACATTATAATCTCTCAAATTATATCTTCAAATGTTTTTTCTTTATTTTGCTTATGTTGTCAGTCCTTATATTAGATGTACTAAATGTGTTACGTTTCATCTCTTTTTTTTTACCCCCAAAGCTATTTTTTGTCTATAATCCTCTTTAACTCTTTAAAACTGTAAAACTGTAAATTCACCTATTATTTTATTTCAGAAAAACATTCTTGAATTATATCATTGAATATGTTTTTTCTTTCTCTTTTAAATGTTTTTCTCATTGCTTTAGTTTACTTTAGGCATATCAATTATATATATATATATGTATATATATATACATATATATATATATATAATCTACCATACATCAGTTTTGTCAAATCTCCCTTATTTTTACTGTATTTCATTACTAGCATCTTGCCTGAATCCATTTTAACTCTTGCCCCTTTTTAAATTTAATTGTAATCACTTCTCTCAAGACTGCCTTTGTGTCCCTAATTATTTGTCAGTAATTTTCCCTTTAGTGGCTTTTGAAGGACCTTTTGAAGGTCTTGATGTCTGTGATGGTTTTGTAATTTACTTTTGCAGGTTTCCTGAGTTTGGCCATATTATTTCTCATTTGCTTCTACCGTTTTATCATTTATTCCTTGAGGCCTTGAAGGTCTGCTCTGAGGTGTCACTCTGTAGAGGCCATGCTTCAGCTGATCCCTCGGAACCATTGACTAAGTGTGTGCAATTGCCACTGCCAGTTTCCCCTAAATAATCTTCTCACTGGATCAGGCTGCTTAAGAACATTCTAGCAGAGAATGCAGTTAATGCAGAGTCCCAGTCACTCCAGGGAATATGGAGAGTTTGTAGGATTTGGAGGGAAATAATCTGCTCAATGGCAGGGTCAAGCCTATAGTTGGTCTCTGTAAAACATTATATTTGCTAGAACTTTATTCAAAGGGTCTACCATGGGCCAGCAGCATCAACATCACCTAAGAGTTGCTAGAAAAGCAGAATCTCAGGCCCCACCCTACTGAATTTAAACCTGCATTTTTACAAAATCCCCAGGTGATTTACATGCACATTAAGTTTGTGAAGCGCTGTCTTAGAAGACCATCATAGCAAGACCTATTTCCTTGGCGATCACCCATGCCCATGCTGGTGTTGTAAAAATACTGATTCTTACCTATACTCTGTGAAGAATGTCTTAGAAAGACAGCTCACAGTTTGAGAGAGAAAGTCCATGACTATATAGGAATCTCTAGAGTTTGTTAATTTTTTTCAAAATGGGAGTCCTTGTCTTCTGAGATTTACTGTCTACTTGAAGGAAAAGAATAGCTGCCTGAGAGAACATACCAATCAATAATTCAAATTAAGAAATCCCGTTTTTAATGCTCACACCACACTAAAATGATGGCAGGGCACATGTTTTAATTATTACAAACTTCAGCCATTAGAGATTCCACTCTGATTCCCATAGCCAGGAAAAGAGAAATATCAGGAATACTACTGTGCTTCTCTCAGGAGGTTGTGCTGCTTCGAGATGTGGCCCATGGTGTGTATTTTCCTGTAGGAATCTTTCATTGTGGGCTGTATCATATCGTGAAAGAGTGTGCACTGGGTCTCCATTAATGAAGATAAAGACACAGGGTTGAGAGTAGAATCTGAAACTCACCACCACAACAAATCATTTTCTGAAGACCCAAATTCTTCTAATCTCCTAGATGTGATTTTGAGGTGTTCGACTCTTTTAGGCTGTGATTTGTTTTTTGAGAGGACAGTTCGAGAGAACATACTTGTCCAGGGCGCCATGAGAAATATGAGTTACATAGGAGGAAGAGCTTCCTCACAGCACAAGGCAGAGATCAATGAAGGGATTATCTGTGAGCGTCTCAGCTTTGGGATCTTCTTTACGCCCACGGTAGATGGCTACATGCTACAGAAGGACATCCTCTCTGGAGACTGAAGGATGCAGCTAGCGCCCTTTAGAGGCATTTATCAAATTTTCTGAGTTGTAACTATGTGACAAAGCCAAAATATTTTGGAAATAAAATAAGAAGTATAAACCTGTGGTTTGATGTCTGCGGCACAAAATTTGGAGTGCTGATTCCATTAACTCCAATAGCCTTTTCACTGGAAATGGAGAAATTATCCATGAAAGTAGAGTGCCCAGTAGTATCTTCTAGTTCACTGCTTCCAAATCTTCAGTCCAGTTTCTCTTTTCTTGAGGAACCCAAATGTCCTATTTCTCCATCTTTGTATCATTTAAAAATGTATGCACTGCTTGGATCAACATATTTCATCCTTTTAACAGACTTTGAGGCAGATACCGTAATTGTCCCAATTTTATAGATGAGAGAAATGAGACTCAGAGAAGCTTAAGATACTTTCCTTAGCTTTTAAGAGTCAGAATTCAAACCCAAGCAGTGCAACTGCAGATTCAGTACTCTTAGCCACTAACGACTTTAAGTATCTCAGCTAATAGTATTGAGAACCAGATACTGTCCTAAATTGTTATGTAGATAAGAATAGATTACACAGGACTCAGTGCAAAGGAGGGAGAGAGTGGGGCTGGGGTAATGTTGGAAGTAAGCTTTGAAGAGAGGCAAGAGCCTGCGTGGGCAGCGGCTGGAGTGCACCATTGTTTAACACCCTGTCATGGTAATAGCAGAATAGTGTACACACACTGGCCTTGTATTTGCATCATGAGGAATGCTTTTTGTCCGCCAATAACAGAGCACCTAACTCCAGAGGATTAAATAAGAATTTAGTTTTCTCCTATTACATAAGATCCAGTGGTGGGAAGTTCCTGACATGAGTCGAATTTAATGCTTCTCATTCAGGGGTGATTTTTTTCCCCCAGGGGGCATTTGGTGATGTCTAGATATATTTTGGGTTTTGATAACTGAAGACACATTTTTGATTGTCACTAAATGCTAATGGCATCTATTTGGTAAAGGCTAAAGATGCTGCTAATTGTTCCACAGTGAATAGGACAGCAACCTCCCGCCCCTCCTCTCAACAAAGAATTATCTGGCCCCAGGTATCCATAGTGCTGAAAACCCTAGATCTAGTACTGAATGACAGTAAGGCCCTAGCTCTCTGCATTTCTCTTGTCCTTTGCCTCATGACTTGAAATGGGCTGCTGAATAACATCCTCATTCAAGACAGGAAGATGAGGGATGGAAAAAAAGGTAGTTGCCATAGCTGTGTTGTTTCCATTTACCCAGAAAAATAATGCCTTCCCAGAACTCTGAGAAGATTGACACTTCCACATGACTTGCCAGGACTGTGACCCCATAAAGGATCTGGAATAGACAATGTCTTGCATGGGACTGGGTACATTGTTGCCCAAAACAAACTCGGGGTCTATTAGCAAGGCAGGAGAGTACTGTGCAGGCCACAGTTACTGTGTGCTATATCAGGCCGATATTTCGAACTGATATTCTTTACAAATGCAGGTAGTTCTTTTCGATGATTCTTGTAGAGGCTACAAAATGTGCAGTCGCTGCACCCTCTTTACTGGTGTTAAACTAAGCAGCCTCCTTAGTCTGCCAGCACCTCTATTTAAAGAACTAACCCCATCTCCCAAAAGCAAATGTTTTTAAAGCTCCTTTTCCCATTGATAAATTGTCTGAGCAGAGACAGATTGAATTATTTATCCGAACTCTGAAAATTAGTATGGGCTATTCTCAATGCGGCTATGGTCCAATTTTAGAAAATGTATTTGTGGAGCAATAAATAACAATATTAATCCCAGACTCCTTTTATTACTGTTTGATTCATTCATTCAACAGATATGTATAGGGCTCTGATTATGAGTGCTTAGCTTAACTATAAAATTATGGACATGGTGAAATTTGGAGAAATGCAGAGGAAAGGAATCATGTCATTCTTGACCATCATGATAGCCATAGAGCCTAGCTCACTGAATGTCTCATGAATTTCAAATGTTTATTAAATGAACGAAGGCATGCAGTGTTATCTTCATGAGCACTATATTCTAGTTTGGGGTGGTGGTGGATATGGGAAGTAAGTATGCTATTATAATACTTCACAGAAGTGTCAGATCCTCCAGAATGGTCTCTTGATCCATCCTTGGGAGAATCAGGAAAGATTTTTGGAAGGAAAGACTAAACCAAAACCTAAAAGATGGTGAAGAGTAAACATCAGGGGACCTATGTTGCACCTATTCATCCCAGAGCACCTCCTCCCTTTTCCGTGTGATAGTCAGGGAACATACATATAATTTTATTAAAAAGGGAAACAACTCCGTATAAGATTTTGAACTTTCCTCCAAGTCCTAACGATTTGTGTCTCTGATTTAAGTTCAATATTTATGGCTTCAATAAACATCAAGACACCCCTTCTTCCTGAGATCTCACTGCATATCAGAGGAGATCAGGAAGGAAATGCTGCATGCTCAGGCCGCCCGTGGAGTTTTTGCAGAAGCTGCCTCTTGGGGTAGCTCAGGGGTGTTTCTGGCTGCCAGCAAATGTGTTCCCATGTCATCCACCTCCCCATTCCTCACTTCAGCCTCCCCGGCCTGCACATTCTGGCATGCCATCATCCAAGATGCCTCTCCTGGCTGACAGCGAAGGTGGGAGACAGCCATGACTTCTCACACAAAGCTCCCTCCTGGGGACGCTTCTATGATGTCCTTGGTTGGGGAAGCTTCTTTAAGGCTTCCGTGTGGGAGGCAGTCATAATTCTCTCCAGACTAAGAAGGAAGATGCCCTGCATGAGGAAGACTCCATTGCCAGGGATGGATTCACTAAGTGAATGGACTCATGACTCAGCTCTGCAGTGTCTCATTTACAAAGTCTGTGTTGACCTTTTGGCCTAGAAAAAAATCGCTTGCTCTCACCATGCCTGTCTACACTTCTATTAGCATGAGACTGCATCACACTTACTTTGAACCTATCTGGCTGCTGCTTTCTATTACTGGGTGAGCTCTTTTGTTCATGCATTCATTCAACCTGTATTTATTTAAAGAGTACCACTAGTGTATTTGGTGAACACAATAGTCAACAAGACAAACACAGCAGCCCCTGTCCCAGTGAATATTATAGGTGGGAAGGGAAGATATTCAATTAACTATGTGTTTGTAATAAAGTGTGACAAGAAATAGAGGACACTAGGATGATAATGTGCTTTGGGGACACTTAGCAAGGACTCTGGCATATGCAGTAAGTCATACTGAGGACAGTAAAATAACAACGATGACCATATCTCATTTGTCTCGTGTCTCTATAGCCCAGTCGGATGCCTGGATCAACAACAACAGCGACAAAAAATGTGTGTTAACTGGAAAAATGAGTGACTCTACTGCTGAGGTATCTTCTGGGTCCTGCTCTTCCTCATGATCCTATTGGCTCATTCGTTCACTCAGCCTCACCATTCCCCTCTCTTCCACAGGAGCCTCCCAATCGCCCCCTCACCTACGCTACTGTACTGCACACACTCCCCACCCTCTACCACGACAAGAAACTTAAATCACAAAAAGAATCGCTTAATTCCCCCGCACAGATCCTTTCATGCTTCCCTATGGCTCACTGGGTGAACCCCACACTCTTCGCCTTTCCTTGTTGAGTCTACTATTTCCATAACATAGTTCTTCACACGGACTCCGGAATTTGCCACCTTCTTTCATTCTATCGCACCTTTGAACCTGTTGTTCTCTTTGCCACAATGCTCTTTCCACTTTTCCTCACCCGACAAACCCTCGCATGTTTGCAGAGCTTATACATAGAATTCCATCTTTGTTACCCTTTTCCAAACTAACCTAGTCACAGGTAGGCTCCTTACAATTGTCTCATGATTGTCAATGAACCTTGCATCCCCAAGAGACTGTGAGAGACTTCCTCAAGAATGGGAATATTATTTTATTCATCTTTGTTTCCCCATGACCATGCTTGAAATATAATAGGGCCTCGATAAATGTTTCTGAAAGGAATAGAGCATTTTTACTGCCTTCCAGAAATATTTATAACAAGACACAAAATGAATAGCTTTTTTGTTTTCTAAAAGTGATAGCTACCATTATAAGCAACTCTTACTGTTGTTTATTAAATACTGAGAGCTTGTTTTATGAGCAGCCGCAGAACAACTACATTTGGCTTTCGTTTATTCTCTACATATTTTACTTCAAAATGAATAATCTGCTTAGCACTGTCTGTGCCAGGGTCTTTTGCCTAGAGAAACTCTTCCAGGGACCTTTGAGAAACACCAAGACAAATGGACACATTTCAAGAGCATCTTACATACATTCTTTTCCAGAGGACATCCATAGTAGACAGCTTTTGGCAAAGGCTTTATTCTCCAACAGTCTTCTGGAAACAGAAGTAGGTACGAATCAGATTTCTTCCTTAAGAAGGGGACTGTAAGTCAGTGGAAATAAGCAAGCCAGCTTCACCTTTTGCTGAATGGATGGGACACAATCCTAAAGCAAAGGTCACCTGCAAACCCTGCCATTAATTGGGGTATTTTCTTAGTTAGTCATCAAGAAATGAAAAGTGTACCTAGTATCACCGTGATCACTTTACAAGGTTGATTTATCATTGCCACTGTGTCTTCTGTAGAAGAATGCTTACTACAGAGCCAAAAAAAAAACTCTAAGAAACTTAAAATTTACAATTCTTATAGGGAATTAAACAGTGTCATCTCAGTAGACACAACCCTATTCATCAAGGAAATACTAGGGTTCCATGAACAGGATGTTCTGGGGTTAGAGAATCTTTTGAAGCATGTGGTGACTCAACAAAAATATCTTTGATAAGTTCTAAAATTGACCATGCATGACACATATTTGACCAAAGTTCCCAGCGAGACAGCTAAAAGTTGTTGTTTCTGATTTCAACCCTCCTCTGGCTTCATCAAAGTGGTGTTTGTAAACAGGATTGCTGCCTATTTAAAATAGTGATTCAAAATGTTTTCAAAATGCTTTCCAATGAAATTGAAAAGAAGGAAAGCATATTCAATGTTGATGAGCCAAATTTTACCTTATTATATATTTTCTCCTTACAGAGACTCAAATGCTTAAACATGTACAGAGAGTCTTGGACACCGGAGTGATCATTTCCATCAAATTCCAAGGATTCACCCAGTTCAGTACTGCTGGTGATAATGTTAATAATATACCTTTTAAAACTTCCGAGCATGAATTATTTGCAACACCAGGTTAATGATAATAGCATGCACTATACATTAGTTCTTGGAGCTGAATAATGCAGGGCTTGTACAGCATGGGTCGATAGAATTTGGATTTATCCAAATCATTTTCCCTTTGCTCTCTCACTGAGAAGACAGTCCTTTTGTGAGGTTCGTCCCACAGTGACAGCAGGCAAGCTTAGTAAACCTTGTTTGATGAAGAAGAAACAGCAATGCCTCCTCATTTCAGGATTCTGCCCTCTGTGTCCAGGACACCACCCCAGAACTCCAAACAATGGTTAGTAATTAATTGGTGAGAGTTTGTTTCCCAGACACATTGCTAGAACATGTGCTCCAGTTGTTGCATGGGCAAGAAAAGTTCAAGTGAAAAAGAAAGCATTAAATAACATTTTCTTTGCCCAAACACGTGCAAATCAAAAGCGTACCATGATAATAAAGTTGAGAGAGTTCCCTTTTAAGGCACGTCTGGACTTTTTTCAAGTGATCAGTATTTTCCTGCCCCTTACTTTCACTTCTTCCTTTTCCTCTTCCCTGTTCATCTCTGCACCATCTTACTCTCAATCTATCTTAATAGACTATTCTCCCAGGTGCTTATCAGATTTTTCCAATGCTAATTGCCCAGTGCTTAGAATAATAACTGATGCATAGTACATACCCAGTACATCCTTGCTGAGTGACCTGCATATGTATTTGGGATTAGATGAAAGCTCTGTAAAATAATAACATGTGTGTCCCCGCTTCTGCATGTGCTGATTCTGATGGCATATGTCTCCTCAAAGAGGATGGGATTAGTTCAATTAGGTACTGTTGTCTTATCTGAGCAGAGCTCTTACACAAAGCTCTCCACAGGCCCCTGACTCATCCATAGCTTGACCACATTTGGATGGAGAACCCTTTGCTTGTCTAATCATCAGTGACCTGATGAGTGAAACACATGGCATTGAATGAGAACCTCTGCATAAGGACCAATCCCAGGCCATTTCTGTACAGGCATGACAACTGGTTAGGTAGGTAATCTGGATACCTCATCAAGACTTCAACAAGTATGCATTAATCATCTGTTTCACACTCAGCACTGTGCTAGGGTCTAGAGATATCAACAGAATAGAACAAGTGGTTAAAAGATATTTCCTAGACTATAATAAAGGATTAGAAAGGGGCACAAAGAAATTTGGATGGTGATGGATATTCTTTGTCTTAATTGTGACCATGGTTTCATATATGTATACAAATGTCCAGACATCAAATTATACACTTTAAATAAATATATACAGTTTATCGTACATCAATTTTATCTCAATAAAGCTGTCAAAGTAAAAAGAGGTCCTCCAAAATAATGAGGTGATTTTTTCCAAGTCTTGGCCATTCGTTGGAATATCTACTTGGGATAGACATTTTTATACCTTCCCATTTCACAGTGTTTGCCTGAAAGCTGGAGGAGAAAGATAGATCTTCATTTGAAGTAATTATAACTGGACCTGAAGAATGGGCCAAACTAGACAGATGCCATTTAATAGAGAACAATGTGAAACTTCTTTGTGGCTCAAATACTAATGATACGAGTATGGGATTAAGAAGAAACAGCTTCACAGAAAATGCAGAGAAGAAATAGAGGATGTTTAATTGACAGTAAATTCAACAGCACACTGTGATTGCCAAAAAGGAAAAAACAGAGTAAGATTTTAGGATGCAATTTCTAGAAAAAGAGAAGAGATTGTTCTGTTCTTCTCCTGAATTCTTTACTCAACTAAAATATCGTGTTTGTTTCTGGTGGATCACACATTAATAAGGACACTTGGGTAGGATTTTAAAATGCCTGACCCAGAGAGCACCTTCAATGATTTGCCAGCTACTAGGAGATAAAATTTGGCAGGTGCCACGCATTCTGCAAAACATACGTCATATGCTTTAAGTCTTAAATTCTGCAAAACAAGCCTGTAAAGGGATGTAGGCTCACTATATTTACCATATTGTTCTGACTCTACTTTGTAAGAACATGGTAGGATCACACTTTTAAACCAGGAATAGCCATGTAACTTTCTTTGGCCATTGAATGTGAGTGCCAATGATACATATAATTTTTGTATCAACACAGACTCGTCAACAGGTTCGCCGAGTGAAAACAACATAAGCCAGAACTTGCCCCTGGCCAGACTGCAGTGAGCATGAGCAAAATGGAACCTTAGTTATTTAAGCTACTGAGATTTCAGAGCTATTTGTTACTGCATCAAGACAAAGTTCACCCTGACTGACAGACAGTAATTAGTGACTTCATATTTCAAATTAGGAAAGACTTTGCCTAACATCCTATACCCAGTTAGTAATGGAGCTGCGATAGGAATTCTGATGATCATGTTCCAAATCGCATGTACTTAATCCCTCTGAAACGCGATGGAGTTACATCGAATCTGTAATCTTTGGGCAGAAGGAGCAAAACTAGAATTTAGAAGAGATCCAATTTCTGGCTCAATCTCAGGGATCACAACCACAGTTATCTGACAGAAGAAGGGGCTGCTTGGGAGGTTTGCATCTCCCCATCACTGAAAGTGTTGAAGCAGAAGCTGATCAACTTCTTTTTCTGGGATGTGATGGTGAGAATCCCAGCACTGAAAAGGTGTTTGGTCTAAAAGATCTGTTAGTTTCCTCCCAGCTTCAATATCCTAGGAGACTGTCCCTTTGAAGTGGTATATATGCTCAGAGAGCATTTCATAAACACACGCTGACTGCAGTAAAGCATTCTCAAAGAGAGAGTGTGGTCAGGGGTGGGCAGAGGCAGCTCCTTTGCAGCATCTAGGTAACTGGCAAATTAAGTCAATGCCAATAACCCAAATAGCCTATGGAAGTTCAGTAGAACCTAGCGGAGTCCTCAAATATTAATGATTTGTCTTCAGTAGGTAGTAATGCTGCCTAGAGCCTCAGGTCAATCAATCTTTATTCTCTAATATCCCCCAAAGCAAAATACATTTTAATTGTTTTATTTTGTCCATGATCCCCCCATCCTCACCCCACACCAGGTTAATAAACACCAATGTTTTGTTGTGACCAGCAATTCTCTCTGCATTTTAAAGTCTACCTTCCTTTGGTGGGATACTAAGACCCGTGCTCCCCCTGCCTGAAAATCTCAGCCACATAAATCATAGAGCAAGGAGATTTTTATGCAAAATAAAGCACTTTCCATGCTTTTTCCCTAGCAATGATTACATGATTTTCCCCTGAAACTGAACAATATATGTTTCATAAATAGATCCCTCTCTCTGTAAGCAAACCTTGGAAATGGATTATTTGTTTGGCTTGCATTTTGTCTTTCAGTGTTGCAACTACCAGAAGCTAGTTCTCACAGACACATTGCAAGGATGGGAATTGGGAGGAACTGAGAGCATCAAAGAGCCTGTCCTTTTCACTGAGACTTGCTCACTCAGAGGGGCATACTGCCTATTAGAACTGAAGATCACGAGATCCTTGGAAAGCCTTGAAAAAAGTCGATTTCTAATCCCAGAGGGGGGCAGTTCTCAAATGATAATGAGGAAAAACAAACAAAAAAGGAATAGCAGAAAAAAAAGTGTTTTAACATCTGAAAGTTCACAGCCTTTCTAAGCAGATGTTTATTCTTAGTAACCTCATGTCATTGATGAAAAAAAAATTAGTATTTGAGGGAAGTCACCATTCTCTGCTGATGTACCAAACTGTGGGACATCAGCAGCATTCTTTACAGGGTGACGCTTGTTAGATACACAGTCAGCTGAAAAAAAAGAGACAATGGCAATCACTTTGAAAGAAAGGGCACATTCCATACCAGGGTTCTGAAAGGTATTTATTCCCCATTTCACAGAGAACGCCTGCAGCACAGGACACCTCCCACAGTAGAAGTGGGGTGGAGTTGGGGTCCCCCGGCTCTCTGACTTAGCATGTCCAGTGGCCACATGAGAGCCAGGGCTCCCTGCCCAGCTTGTCGAAAGAGACCAAGTCATTTGATTCCCAGGACAGAAGGGCCTCACCAGAGTGGACATGGCCCAGCTGGGAAATCCTGACATCACACAAAACAGAGACAACCTCATTATTCTGGAATGTGAGAGGCTTAAGGGAGAGCAGAGTTGAAATGTGCCTTTGTACCTTGCCTAAATCTCAGTGAAGCCCATGAGTTTTCAAGTATCACTGAGAATATGGTAAATGATTTCATCGCCCTGCAGTACACAAAACATTTGATGTGAATTATGGATTCGTCCATTTTAAATTAGCCTCTGTGTCTTAGGAAGGTAATATAGCAACAGTGCAGGGGGCTCTGGTTTCTGACTGTCTGAGCTCGGATTTTACTTCTTCTATCTGTCACCTATAAGATGACGTTGCCTAAGTCTTTCTCTGGACCTCAGTTTACTCAACTGTAAAATGGGCTAAGAATGGATTACTGTCAGAGTGTGTACAATTCCTGGTATAGCGTAGGTGGTATTATACTTATTGTGATCACGCCACCATCATTATCATATGGAAAGATTTCTTAAATATTTCAACTGGACACCCCATTACTACTATGGTGACCCTAACATGAAAATCCAAGCACATTCAAAAATGTAGAGATCCTGGACATTGTAATAAAAAGTGCCCAATGCTGAAAGCCTGAGTTTTCAACATTTGAATCCATCACCGTGTATTTTGAAACCGACTGAGTCTCATTATCTACATTACCAAAACATTAGTTATAATGCCTGGGATCAGGTAGGGTGTAAAATAAATTACCTATGCAAATGAGGGATCCAATTCTTGGCATACAGCATGTTTAGCATGGTAGTGTTCCCCTGTCAGCCTTGCCATAAACTCGTAACCAGGTCCTGTGGTTTGATAAGCCTTTCAGAGTGTGAGGAAGGGCTCTGAGAGCAGCATATGCCACCTGATTATTCTTGATAAGGGGTCCGTTGGAATGAGGGCCTACCCTGGTATCTGCTGTTTCTACCTGCATAACTCTTCACCCCACGCTGCAGCCACCTCCGACCATAGCATTTAGGCTTCTCTCCTCTCACTTCCTGGTCTACAAGCTTTGAAGAGTAGCTGAAGTGTCTGTGCCTCTTTCTCACGCTCAACACACAGAGCACAAGCAATGTGTATGCACAGGAATCATACATTAGGTGTTTATTGAACAAATGAATAATAGAACACTACCTTCCCCCATCATGTAACACAGCAAAAGGTGTTATATTTGCTGATTTAATATCCTGTTTTGCCAGAAAGCCCTTCCATATGCTGGTTTTACTTGGTATCATGTCCACAGGCTGCACACAGTGCCTGGCACACTCTAGATGCTTAATAAATGTTTGTTTTCTGAATGAATGAAGGAATGAATTAATGAGTAACCCACAGAGTGGCTCGATGAATATTTAATGTTTTCAGCTAAATAAAACATTTGCCATCTGATGACTTGAGTAAATTGGGGTATATTCATCAGTTCATTAAGTATATGGCAAAGAATCAGTCATTGAACTTGTCTCTTTATAAAATATGACTTGGGAGTTGTAATTAACCCAGAATTATGCATGTACGAAATAAACCTTGATTGTGGGCTTTCCCTAATGATTCCATACATCTAAGTTCCATCTTGATTTGAAGGTCCTTTTCTTTAAAGTCTGCTTCCTTCATTCCCCATCTCCCTACCTCATCCCTCCTCAAGTACAGCCCTGTAAATACATCCCTTTTTTTGTGTGTAATTTTTTCTCAAAAACAACAACAATAACAACAACAACAACAACAACATTAAATAGCATGTGATCCATTTCACAGACACAATTCAGCCTTTATAAAAATAAACATTGGGACATTACCAAGTGTTGGCAAGAACGTTGATAAAATGTTCATACATTGATGGTGAGAATATAAAATAGTAAAGCTACTTTGGAAATCTGTTTTCAGCCTTTTGTTTTGTTTTGTTATGTTTTTTACTAAAACTAAGCACACATCTATCCTATAACTCAAGAATCCCGCACCTAAGAATATTACCCACTAAAAATGGGTGCATATGTCAAAAAAAAAAAAAAAAGACATGAGCAAGAATGTTTCTAGATGGTTGATTCATCTTAGTCAAAAAATAAATAAATGTGGTTTCTACATACAGTGGAATAGTATACAGCAGTAAGAAAGAACAAACTACTGGTATGACAGTACTTCCTATTGCAAATTAGTCTGGAAGGATCTCACTGATATTCTGTTGAGTGGAAAAAAATCACACACAAAAGAATTCATACAGTGTAGCTCCACGTATAGAAACTTGGAAAAACAGGCAAAACTAATTGACGATGATGGAAGTATGACTGGTGGGCGAACGGAAGGGGACAAAAGTGAGAAGGAGCACAGGGATGCTTGCTGGAGAGCTGGAGATGCTTTATATCAGTGGTAGGCACATAGATAACCTGTCACTAAGCTGTATTTGTAAGATTAGTACACTATACGTACATCACTGTAAGTATATTATTCCTCATTTAAAATATGGAACAGCAACAAACGTCAGGATTCTCTAACTATACCAAACCACTTGACTGCTTCATTCATTGGTACGATCTTCTTATTTCCTTTTCAATATTAGTAACAACTTCATATGGTTTCCTACGTGTTGATTAATAAAGTCATTTTAACTACTCTGAGGCTTGCAACATGGACCTCTAAACTCAGAAGACAGTCGCTGTAGAGTGGTGGTGAGCTTGACCTCAGGAGCCACGTGAATTGGATTCACATTCCAGCTTCGTTGTGTACTAGCTGTGTGACCTTGGACACATTAGCTTAACCTCTTTAAGTCTCAGTCTGTTTATCTAGGAAGTGGGAGTAACATCGGTCTGACCTCATAGGATTTGCATGAGAAAATACATGTGAAAGTGGTCAGCTTGGTGCTTGGCACAGAGTAAAGGGTGACTAGTCATAGTATTAATAGTATTAGAAGCAGTGGTTGAAGTAGATGAAGAGCAATTGCAAAGGGTGTAATAGTATAACTGGAGTCACACTGGCCTGTCCAGACCACAGCCGGGATTGTTGGGTTTTGAGCTGAAGGTATCACAGGAAGGGGGATATGAGTGCTGGGAGAGATAATGACACTGTGGCCATATTACGTCAGAATGGAAACCTATGAGTTTGGCTTGGAAACAGGAGAACACAGGCTGTAAGATCTTGGCTCCTAGATCTGGAACACCCCATACTTAAGGCAGGACATGTACCCATGTTCCTGGTGTCACCAAAGCCCAAAGTGAAGCCAGATGTGCCATGCCCCAGTCTGCACCCCAGCCTGTGGTTTGATGGCCAGATGGATCACATAATTCTCTGTAATGGTTCCCACTCAGTGAGTTGCCACGGGACAGTGTGGGATAACAGCGTAAAAAAAGAAACCAGGGATTAAACCTGGTGGAATCTGTGTCTGGTTAGATCATTTATGTTCATAATTACTTTCCGTCACCACACTGGAGCGTGTCTGATTGTTCATAATGGGAAAAGTGATTTGCTCTGGTGTCCACATGGAAAAGGCCGTGTGACTCACGGGTCCATGCCCAGCTCAGGGAAAGCAATGCGGCTGAGCCCCTGCTTGGGCTGATTCAGTCTGAGATGTTGACGTTCTTCCTTGAACAGCTAGAGACAAGAAAGACCATGAACTTAATCAATACATAAAGATAAACTGATGATTCTCCCAGCAAGTGAGACCACTGGCAACAGCAATGGAAACCGTCTTTTGTTTAGCACTCACTATGCACTAAACACTTCGTGTGCTGTGTGTCACGGTGACCTACCACCTACTCTATCTAGGCACAGTCATCCCCATTTTCAAGATGATGAAATGGAGAGTTATGGGATTGACGTCAAGCTTATGACGACAGAGCCAGAAATCAAGTCCTTTCATGCTTGATTCCCAAGTCTAGACTTCTCCAGGGGAACCTGGTAGACCATTTGAGAGTCTGAATTTTAACTGGCTATGATGAGGCTCTGTACTAAAGATCTCCTCAAGAATGACCTGAGTGTTCTCTCCAGAGGATCTGTATCTGGATCGGGCCTGTTATCCCAATTCTGTTTGCCAGCTCCCAATCCCCAACCCAACTACCACATCCATTTGGGAAGAATTATATGTTCATGGTGGCCTCTTGCTTCTTCTGAGGAAGCTGACTACATGAAAACCAGTCCTCAGAAAAAAACTTGGGAGTCTGAATAACTCGGCTTTTCCAGATTAAATCTCATACATTCATCCCTAGAAGACCTCAAGATGAAAAGAAGAAATGTGAAAACTTATATTGGCTCTACTTAAATGCAAACGCATATCTCAATTCCCAGAAGTGACATATTGATGGGAGCTTAATTAGAGAAGCCAATAAATAAAAGTAGGTGATATTGGCTGTCATGCTTAGCACATAGGATGTTTTTGATAACTACAGTAATTGTTTCTATTGTTGTTCTGTAAGAGATGGCTATTAGTTCTCATCTCCCATAGATGAGCTGAAGGAATTCTTACCAGATTGAGCTTCCAGACAAGACTCTAATCCCGAAGAGGGTCCCACACATCCTGTTTCTTATAGAGGGAGATTCTACCATTTCTCATGGCCTGCTTGTTCTCCTGGACAAAGTCGAAGCCCACCTTTCCTATGATATCTTGGGGGTAGTGTGTCTTCTAATTATGGAATAGAATCAAGCCCTTGATAATAATATGTAATACTGGGGAAAAGAGACCAATGTGCAAGCATTTGCTCAAGAAAAACTAACATCTCTCCTGTGATGGCATTTATTTCTGCCTGATCACTTAGGAGCCACTATGCTTGGAATGTTCTCTACCAAACCATCTCCAGGTGAGTCAGAAGTGCACTTACCCAAATTGTTTGTATAGGGTGCTCTGGTTGCCTAGGGTTGTGGAGACTGTGCATTGGGAGACACTTGAAGTAGAACAAATGGCAAGCATGGGTGTGTTGCAGTCACATCTCCCAGATTTACATCTGCTTAGAATATTTTTAGCTCAACACATTTCTTGTCAGTGAAGCTGAGAGGGAGCTGTCACATATAATTCGAGATAGGGCCAGGCTTGACTCTGTTTCCTATTTTCCAGCAGCCAAAGGCCCACACTTCAGGACTCATTTGGGCGATTATGGAAAAGATGAAGTCGTTGCAGATATCATCTCTGGGAAGGCCTGCCATGTCTTGTAAGTGATTTGATGTTTACATAGATCAGGCTTCGAAAATAATGAACTCCCAGGAAATATGAAATGCACACGCCTCCCTAAGTCACAAAGAAGAAAATGCTTAATGTAAGAGAAGGAACTAAGGTAGTATTTCCCAAAATATGTCCTGTGAAAGTCCAAATCTGGATACCTCCCATGAAAAGAAGCTTGTTATCAAATAATGATGCATATTATTGCCCCAATTTAGAGTCCCCAAAGTACACCAGCAAACAAAAGTTTCTAAAGTCCAACGGCCATGAAACCTTCATCTCAGGGTTTGCTGAAAGGTCTCTGCTCATGGAATTTTTTTTTCTTTTCCCGAGGAACATCTATTACCTGGAATGACTTCTAGGAAATAGTTGGCCAATGAAATAGCTTCTATTGTTGCAGAGGCCCAGGAAAACATTTCCTCTCAATCTGCAAGTCTTCAGAGATGTCTCCCAAATAAGTTTTGCTAAATAGGTCCTAGTTCGTGATAATTATTTTACACTAATCAGATTATCAGAGAAGAAGCTGAGATACTGAAAGAAAATTACCTTCAAGAATACAAGAGACGCTCTGGATATTTTTCGTCGTTGCCATTTGTCTTAGGCTACTGGGGCTGCTCCACGTAAAATACCACAGACTGGGTGTCTTAAACAGCAGACATTCGTGCCTCACAAATCTAGAGGCCAGGAAGTCCAAGATCAAGGTGCCGACAGATTAGGGTCTAGTGAGGGCTAGCCTGTTGGTTCAGAGAACCATCTTCTGCCTGTGTCCTTGGATAGTAGAAGGGGCTGAGGAACTCTCTGGGTTTTTTTTAAAGAGACACTAATCCCATTCATGAGGTCTTCACCCTCATGACCTAATCACCTCCCAAAGGCCCCGCCTCCTAATACCATCGCCTTGGGATTAGGCTTCAGTACTTGAATTTTGGGGGATGTACACATTCAGTGTATAACACCATCAGAGTTAATATCTTAGAACGTCAAAACTCTAGGTCGGAGAGTAGTCATGACCTTAATAAAGTCCTAAGCAGGACCTTGGTTACTGACCTGAGCTCTGGAGTTATTAGAATAAAGTCTGAGTCCCACTTCCCTTATTTACTATGGTGTGATTGTAGGCAAATTCTGGAACTTCCTACAACTTCACAGTCTTAACCTTTAACTTGAAGATAATATAACCATAAAAATATCACCTGCCTGTGTGAATCTTGTGAGGATAAAATGAAATTACAGATTCCCGGCGCCTGTTACAAGCATTCGATAAATGTTGGCTATTACAGCTATTTGCTATTTTTGTTATTCTCCGGTCTTCCCATGATAATGAGCATTGAAACCCTTTAAACAGTGAAAATTAATTATTTTATTCTAGGAGAATGAAGAAGAGGGTGGCCAGACTGAGAGGAAGAGGGGCCCCAAATTGCAGAGTTGGTGGCAGCAGCCCTGGAGAAGAAGGGCTGGGACTTGTGCTAGATAGAGAGAGACGAGCACAGAAGCAGCCCTGAGGCCTAGCAGCCACATAAGAAAGGAGAGGACATGATCGCCACCAAAACAAACTTGTAAAACATTGCCGCAAAATGCCGCTGAACTGCGTATGAAATGCTGGGCATACCTTCAGGGAAAGGTAGAAACAGCAATGCAGTTTGGTTGCTTCATTTTCTAAACTAGTTTAGTTTAGTTTTTTTTTTTTTCTTTTAACAAATCTTTGCTACCATCTGGGCCTACAGGTTTTTCAAGAATAGGCAGTCTTCTCCATCACTTACATCACACGGTGCCTTGGCGTTCATGCCTGAAAAAAATGGGTACAGAATCTACAAGAGTGTGTGTGGATGGGGCACTAAGTGACAAAGTCAGGGATTGACTTGTATATTAGTTTCCTCAGACTATTATGACAAATCACCATAAACTTTATGCCTTAAAACAAGAGATAAAAGTATTGACAGGTCATGCTCCCATTGAAGGCACTAGGGGAGAATCCTTCTTTGCTTCTCCCTAACTTCTAGTGCTCCTGGCATTGTGTGGTTTGTAGTAACAACTCCAACTTCTGCCTCTATTTTCACATGGCCCTCCTCCCTGTGTGTGTGTGTCTCTCTGTATCTTCTCTTCTTCTTATAAAGATACGCTCATTGGTTGTAGGGCCTGCCCTTATCAAGAATGGTCTCATCGCAAGACCATAAATGCGTTACATCTACAAAGACATTATCTCCAAATAAGATCACATTCTGAGGTTCCAGGTGGTTAGGAATTTTGATGAGACAGTCAGTGTCCAACCCATGATAGCTTGGGAGCATGAGGTAGGACATACTGAGGGGGTTTGAGATGGACCAAAAGAGAGAGCTAAATGGGGACTAGTCAGTCAGCTTGGAGAGAAGTATTGAGATAATAAGAGGAGGAGCTAGGTGTGTTTTGTCCTGCGCTGAGTGTCCAATTATCTCACTGAATCCTGATGGTGAATATATAGGGTGAGTGCTATTGTTATGCCTGCTTTGCAGAGGAGGAAGGGAAGGCTCAGCGATGTTATGGAACTTGCCCACATTCACAGAACTACTTAGTGCAAGAGTCAGCTCTTGAGTTCAGGTCTATGTGCCTCTGACACCCATGCTCTGAAACTGTGGAGGATAACACCACGATCCTCGGGGCCCTGTTGCAACTCATGCAGAAGGCCAACACTAAGCCTTTAATAAACTTTTGATTGACTGCATAAGATGAGTAAGGTTGTCCTTATCTATAAAGCATCATTTTCTTTACGCTGCTCAAAAGCCCCCCTGTCTTTTTTCCCTGCCACCTCCAACAAATAATCCTCATACTTTCCCCATAGGTCTGGCACAAAATTTAAATTTTCCAAAACCAAAACATTTCTAATTTGGGATGAGCCCTTGAAAGTCTGTGTGAGTAGCACTATGACAAAAAAAAAAAAAAAAAAAAGCAAACAATTAAACTAACAAATGTGGTGGTTTGGGGTGGCCCTCTTTGGCTCTAGGCCCAGGGCAACAATCTTTGATCACTGAGGTGTGATGCAAATTCTTCTAAGTCTCTGGGTCTCCATGTCCTCAGGCGAAAACTAGGGGCTTTGAGGAGAGAACTCCAAAGGCCAGGCCCGGCTCCATCTTGCTGCTGCTCTCGCCTCCCCATGGCTGTGGCATCTCAGACAGGGTATAGTCTGATCAGCTCAAAATGAAAACTGGCTCCAAATTCTGTCTAGCCCTGCTGGCCACTGGCCTTCCTTTCATGGAGTCCTTCCCCTCAGCCTTTGTTTTTCTCTTTTGTTCAAAAACCTCAGTATCTAACGAAATTCATGATTACTTCAATGGAGAATCTTGCTTTTTAGTAGGATATCGACTTTCTTTATATTTAAGATGATTCCAGAACAATGTAATCATTCCTCCTCTCCCACCCTCTTCCTGTCTGATCCTTATCCAGACCTTAACAAAAGGTAGGAACCGGGGATGCATTTGCTGCTTCTGGCCCTCCAGTCTGAGCCTGCCCAGTTCTCTGAGCTGCTGCGTAAAAGGGCACCGCGTTCATTTCTGGATCGACCTAAATGCATGCTGATGGCTGAAAAGTGATTCTTCTTGCAAATGTCACATATTGCCTCGTCTCTGGAATGGACTTTGTATTTTATTTTTAGTTGAAAAATGACTTGTACTCCCACCCTCTCACCATCTCCTCAGGATTTGCTGCCCCTCAGTCGTTAGTTGTTGGTAGATGGTCCATTCTGTATACAAAATTGTCCCAGCCTCTGTAAAATAAGTGAAATAACCTAATGGAAGAGAGAGAGAGACCTGCACAGGTGAAGTCAGAAAGCAGTCACTGTAATTATTCTTGCAGCCCATCTCATGACCGTCCGAGGCTGGGCATGTTTGGAAACCAGGAGCTGGATTGGTACGTGGGGAAGAGATTTCTTGGAAGCTCAATAACCAGCTAGCTCTTGAAATTTGCTTAGAAAATGAAAAGGGGTGGTGGTGGGGAAGCAGGTAAAAGCTAAACCTTTTTAACATCCCTTTTGTCTGAACATTTTCTGCTGTTTTGTGGATTGAAGCACAAGGGACTACACACAGGTGTCATTGGAACTCTCTTCGACCTAGGGAAGAATGCATTTAGAGAAGACAACCTGTGCTGTCAGTGACAGAGTCATTGATTCAGAATCTATCCATGGATGTACCGAGCTGTTTACCCAAAATATTTATTGAGAACCCACTACAGAGTACATCATATGCCAGGCTGTCACATAGGTCAAAAAGGCCTGAAGAGTAAATATTTTAGGTTTTGTGGGCTGTAGGATCTCTGTCCCAACTACACAGCTCTGCCACTGGAGTGTGAAAATAGCCATAGATGATACACGAACAAATAGAGTGACTGTTCCAACGAAGCTTTATCTATAAATGCATGTAAAAAACTGAATTTGGCCATGGGCTATAATTTGAAATCCCTGCTATTGGTGAGTAAGATAGGGCTCATATTAATTAGAAAAGGCATATTTTTGTGTCATTATTTGTTCTGTGCCTTAGTAGTCTCAACAGGGAAGAGAGAGAGTCAAGAAGTAGGGAGAAGTGAGACAGCTCCCCCAAAGAGGAAACACTTCAGCTGGGTTTTGAAGAATGAGTAACAGTTTATCCGGCTAAGGTGAGAACGAGATTTCAAACACGAAGAGCAGCATGTATGAGGATCTGATGTGTGAAAGGGCGTGACTGCTTCCGGGAGCCAGAAGAAGCTCGTGGGAAAACTATAGAAAGAGGTAAAGCGGTAAAGCGAGTACATTTCTATAATGAGGCTGATGAAGTTTACCTTTTGCCATTCACATCAGAAAGGGTAGAACAATCCCAAATCCAAGAGCAGAAACCTGTGACTCTAGCTGCTAGGACAATAGTCTCAGTCTTGGTAATAATTTAATGTATAGTTAATTCTATTCCAGGTATTATACTCAGACTTTAATCCATTTTAAAAATTTAATCCATTCGAGATCTCTATGAAGATAGTATTACCAGACCCATTTTACAAATAAGGAAACTGAAGCTCATACTGATCATGCAATTTGTGAGAATTCACGTAGGTCTGCAGAGACAGAAGTGGAATTCGAACCAATGTCTAAGTGACCGACTTCAAAGTCCGTGCCCTTAAGCACTAGCTCAGCTGTCCTTTAACTTAAGTATGCATAATAAAAACTTGGAGGGGGGTTATTAACTGCAAATTCCTAGAGAGTTTTGGATCACTGGTGTGGAGCAGGGCCTGGGAATATACATTTTAGTAAACACTTCCAAGTGACCTTGATGCAAGTGGTTCTTGGGAACTGTGCTCTATACAGGAAGTTACACTGCATCCTAAGCTCACGTCCAAAATATGGTGACCAACTGACTCAGATTGCACATAGCCAGTCCCTCATCCCAGGGAACCTGGATGAGCTGGTCATCCTACAAGCCTCACTCAGATCCACACCTCTCATTCCTAGCGCAATGCCTGGCACATGGTAGACGCTTGAAAATTCTTTGTGGAATGAATGAATGAACAAATACAGCTCACAGTGGAAGCCCTGGGTTGATTGGCAGGCTTCCCTGCAGCAAGAGATTTGAGGAAATCTTCAAGGGCTAACTCAGAGGGACAGCTTCTCCAGCTCCCCTAAGGAGTTAGTCACAGCCCTGGAAAAAGTGATGCCTCATCATGTTCCCATTTGTGCTTACGTGTTCAGGCGACGCTTGTCCTTAATGCAAGAAGAAAGGAGAGGGAGGCAGGAGTAAATCTTTTCTGTCATGATTACTTTTTCTGCCTTTCTACTGCCCTTTCCCCAAACCTTCAACCCTCCCCTTCCCCTTCTGCAGAGAGGCCTGTGCACTGAGTGATTCTGTCCCAGCTCTGCCTCACATCTGTTGGTGACCCTCTTTGACCAGTCAATGACCCTTTTAGGACCTGAGAAACAGCACTGGAAATCAGGGGGATTGAACCCCTTTCTTGACCCTTTCTCGTTTATCTCACAGGGCTTGCTGGGGATGCTTGCATGTGGATAGGATTGTGTAAAACCAACGAAGCTCAGATAATAAAATATATTTTTATTATAAATATCCATTCATTCATCATTCACCTACTCGATGGGTGTCTTGATGTCCCTGTTCAGAATGAAGTACAGCCCCAGGCTTTTAGAATCACACTAGTTCAGTACTATCAGACTGTGGGGGACACAGGCCTGTAACAAATAATCACATACACGAGGAAATAATTACAATCACCACCATAATGACGTAGCCTACAAAGAAAAGAAGAGAGTTTTGGCAGACCGTATTATGTGAGGACTCGGCCCAGTCTTCGGGTTTATAAATGGCTTCCCTGAGGAAATAATGCTTAAGTCCAAAGGTTGAGTCGCAGTCAGCCAGGTGAGGAAAGGAAGGAGTGGCTCACCAAGACAAGGGGAACAGCACGCGCAAACACACTTTACAGCAAAACTTTCGAACATCAGTATTTCTTCTCTCTCGTATTCCTCTCCTCTCTTCCTCTGTTGTCTTTTACTTCCCTCCCCTCCCCTCTTCCATCTCTTTCTAATGATTTTCCTGTTTTTCTTCTAATGTGGTTAATAGACATTAATCTATTTGCCGTTTTTGTAAAATAGAGATGAGCCCTGGGCTAGAGAATGGGCTTCCGATTCACATAAGTGCTGTGTGTTTTCCTTCCTAATTTCCATCCAGAGATGCCCCAACATAAAGGTCAGTATCCAGTGGTGTGTTACAAGGCGTTGGGGACCGCTCATTGTATTACGATTCACTTAAGAACCCAATTTCCAGTCCAGACCTTGCCCCAGCCCCCAGGCCTCCATGGGCTCCTGGTAGGCCCTGCGGTCTTCGGTGGGCAATGCAACCACAGTGGAATTGGGTCAGCCTGCAGATGGAAAGAGTTTGAAAGGTTTCCCTGGAGTAGAAATAAGTGGCATCTTCTCCGAGAAACAGAACTCTTTTCACATCATTCACTCTGATTTGCGCTACGTTAAAATAAACCTTCAGCGTCAGCTTCTGGGGAGAGCCCTAGGACTCTTCTAAATGTATCGCTTTCACGAAGACGTTTTCTTTGTTAATCAATCGGGCGCCATGGATTTGACGCTCTGGTATTGGAGTACAGGCTTTGCAGTCATTTATTTACTGAGAGGGAAATAGAACAGTGGTTCCATTTGCCACTCTTAAATGTCTTGTCGGTCCTTCTGCGTGGTGTAAAATTTTTAGTCATCTTCAACAGCTCTCAGAAATAAGCATCTCAAATATATTCGCCTCCTGTACAAAGATGTGCTGATGCCACTCGTTGTGATTTTCCAAGAGAGGATGGAAAATAGCAAATCTACCTGGTAGGAAATGAATCTTGGGAAGAAAACAAAAGCCCAGGCCTTTGTCAAGCTTAGAAAACATCAGGAACCACACAGGTGCCACCGCACATGGCCTGCTGAGAAGTGCCTGTGTGAATCGCTGCGGCCATCAAGGCAGGGGAGAAGAAGGGGGTCCCAGGACTCTGACGGCAGCGAAGATGTTCTCTGCAGGATGATCACGACCCATGGTCGACCGTTGTACCTACTAGGTCTTCCTTCCACACCCACTACCTGGCAACTCATACCCTTCTCTTTCCTCTTCCAAAATAAAGGGAAATGTCATGACAATGGCTGGAGAATTTAAATTGTACAAATTCAAACATTCTGAAGCCCCCAAACATGTCTGCTTAATGGGAGAAGCTTTCTGAAAACAAACAGGAAATGGAGTTCTGGTTTACAACCATTTTGCCCCCAATGCCAACGTTATGGTGAAGCTGGAAGGCACATATCTTCCCAAATCAGCGTTTAGTACCCCCTTATCAGGAGCATGAACTTGGCCATGGTGGAAATACTTATACCAGGAAAACCATTAATGGCTACAGATCAGGACTTCGGGTTTTTCCAGTGTCAGTTCGCCAGCACACGGATGCCTCAGATCCATGCTGCTATGCTGTTATCCGTGCTCTGTTCCCAGGTTGCATATCTATTAATTCATTGATTCAACCAATATTATTGAGCCCTTATTCTGTGCCGGCACTCTGGAGTGGCAAAATGCAGTCCCCATCTCATTTATGTGAAAACAGAAGTTCAGAGAAGTGAGCCGACTTGTCCAGAAGCCCTCAGTGGCAGTCCTCTGCCAGGCACTGAGATGCGGGGTGAAACAACAGACGAGGTCCTGCCCTCGTGGAGTTTACATTCCTTCCTCTTTTACATCTGCGTGCATTATATGATTATTCACTCATTTTCTACTTTTATCAGTGACTTTAAGGCATACAAAAGTGCCTGTAAGAGTGCTGGGTCAATTGAAATAAGCAATGTAGTCATAATGAACTAATAATGTCCCCTCACCAACGGCAAAGACATTTTAAATGACATTGGGGGGGAGGCGATGTCTTATTGTGTGTTTGATTTCCATTCATATCACTGACTATCAAAAAGCATCGTGAATGAAGCCCAGGCGTAGGAATTCTAGCTCCTCCCACTTTGTCATGAGGAATCTGAAGAAGTCAACTGGCAGAGGTGAGGTAGCTCCTCCAGGAAATGGGATAAAAATGTTGACGCCAGAGCCCCACTTCCCCCACCATGGGACTTGGCATTCTCAGGGGCTTTGTAAATAGGACCGTTCTTCATAGATGCCAGTGCTGATTGCCATAATTATTAGTCATCGGAATTAGTACTAGTACATTTAAAAAGAAAAGCACATGACCTTAAAACACCAAACACGATGCTAGACTTCCCTTTCTAGGAGAAAGCACCCATATTAACTTTTTAGGCATTGTACCCTCATGTTAGCCCTCCTGGGGCAAGGAGGTGAGGGGAGGGGTAAGAGAGTTAAAAAGCCAGGATTTTCGGTGAGTGCCAATGCTCTGCAGTGTCTGAGATGATAAGCAGAAGAGGATTCCATTGTCTCCCCTGATCCAGCCATCAGGCTTTAGCCAAATCAGAGCCATCACGAGACCCCTGAACCAGCGATGAGCAACAGCTGCTGGAAATCGAGGCTTCTCACCCCATCCACGCAGTTAACCACTCTTCCTAGCAAAACAAAATGTTCCCGTTTATAATTATTTTTTTTTTTTAAGGAAAGTCATGTGAGATATTAGAGCGGTGCTGAAGCTGGTTGTGTTCAAAAACTCCAAAAATGATAACAAATGTTTTTATTTTATTTCATTTTATTTTCCGAACCATATGGACTTGCCAGCTCAATGCATCACTGCTTGTTTATTCTAGAGCAGCTGTCGGCACCCTGATAATGCTATAGTATCGCTCAAGTGCAGACTGCCAAACCACAGTATATGGAAATCATCTCACAAATTGAAAGAAAAAAAATGAAACTCCACTTCAAGTCAGATTCCAGCCGTGAACTTCTGCAAGAAAGGGGGTTGGGAAGGGGTGTGGAATCCTATAAATAGTCTTAACATTCAGTATTGTTGTAACCAGGATAAAGTGTGACTTGTCTGGTTAATCACAGCTAGTATTTGACCTTTACAAAGGTACAATTTATGTTTCATTGCCAAGTGCAACTTGGTGTTTTCTTCTTTTAATTACTAAACTATGATTCAGAAGTCAGCCGCAAGAACACAGTTTGGAAACTTGATTCCCTATAGGTTTTAGGCACTTTTTATGTATTTA
Source organism: Rousettus aegyptiacus (assembly GCF_014176215.1). NCBI lineage: Eukaryota > Metazoa > Chordata > Mammalia > Chiroptera > Pteropodidae > Rousettus > Rousettus aegyptiacus. The sequence goes on along the minus strand of NW_023416289.1, from coordinate 23,258,202 downwards.
GTTGTTTTTACCCTGAAAAAAATAACCACTCATGACAGGGGTAACCAGCCAAAGGCACACATCTTGGTCTGCTGTCCTAGAATCACCCGAAACTTTATTAGAGTCAGTTGACCAAGCCCAGACCATGTGTCCTACGTAGAGAAGAATAAGTTAAGCAGAGGATCTCACCCCAAAGTCTCTTGGTTGGAAGAAAGCAGCCTCTGTGAGAAGAGGTAGACTCTTGTACCTCTATTTGGCCTCTGTGGAACAAAATTATACCTTCCGGGACTACCTTTACTGCCCATATACTGCAAACACCTGAGAAGACTAGGCAGGAAGAGGAAGACAGGTCATAGGCGAAGCCTTCTCAAGAGTGAGGCCCTACACATTGTCTCATTTAATCCCTACCAGACCCCAATGAGGTGGGCAAAATTATCCCCATTTTACAGATGTAGGAATGGAGGCTCAGAGTGGGGAAGTAACTAGTCTAAGGTTGTTGCAGGTTGAACTGTATCCCCCCAGGCAGATGTTCAAGCCCTTGGTGCCTATGAATGTGATCTTACTTGGAAATAGGGTCCTTGGAGATATAATTAAGATGCAAGTTAAGAACAGTTCATACTGGAGTAGGGTGGGCCTTTAACCTAATATGACCGGTATCTGTAAGACAGCAGAAGAGACATAAAAACAAACACACAGGGAGAAAAAATCCATGTGAAGACATAGACGTGCACGGAAAAGCGTAAGGACACACAGGGAGAACGCCATGTGACAGTGGAAGCAGAGGTTGGAGTGATGCATCTACCAGTCAAAGAAAGCCAAAAATTGCCTTGCTGGCAACGGTGGAAGCCAAAAACAAAAGACATGGAACAGATCCTCCCCTAGGGCCTTTAGAGAGGGCAGAGCCCCACCAACACCTTGATTTCAGACTTCTAGCCTCCAGAACTGTGAGAGAGTAAATTTCTGTTGTTATAAGTCACTTAGTTTTTGGTAATTTGTCACGGAAGCCTTAAGAGACTCATACAAATGGTTAATGTGATCCGGACGCCTTACAATGACTGGATATTCTACACTCAAAGTGAGAAGTACTCTCTGTGTGGGAATTCCAACACATTTCAATGAATTCTGAAATGGCAAACACACAACAGGGAATTGAAGAATCGGGGAAGTCCCTCCGTACCACTACTTAGGATTCACGTGTGGAATGCCTTCTCCAGGCCACATATGCAACCGGGTGCTGAGGACCGAGAGATGAGTCAGCCACGGTCCCTGCCTCGGAGAGCAATGATCCCATGATGTTGGCATCATATTTCCAATGTATGGATGAGGTCCCTAAAAATGGAGGTGGAATGACAAAGGGGATAGTTGGAGCTTAGATACCAGACTCCTTAGAACAGGGGGTATGTAAAGCAGTATTTGATAGCTATGTGGGATTAGATCGGGTGACAGAAAGAGGTAGCTGTTGAAACAACTGTAAGACCTTTGTCAGTGACATCCATGTTGGGGAGGTCAGGGGACACCGAAGAGAAAGGCTGACTGGAGCAGAAGCTTTGTGTTGGAAAGGAGAAGTCTCGAGCCTTCCCAGGAAGGCTGTGGATGGAAGGGGAGTAGTTTCGTGGGGCCCTGGTAGCCTGCTGCAGGCTTCGTAGGGAGCACAGACAGGCAGAAGGCCCGAGCTGGTTCTGCATGAGTAATTTAGCAGGAGAACCAGGAGAGAAGCTTGAGGAGTCAACTGCTGGGTCGGGACCCATCTTTGCACAGTGGCTTTCTGAGACTAGTTTACTTCTTTGGAGCTGGTCTAGCCAGTTCAAGTGCTGAGACTCTGCCATCATTCACCCAAACCTGTGGGCTCCTGATCCTTGACGTGTGTATTTGCTCTTCTCTCAGGTGGGCATCATCTAAGTGCTGACACGGGTCATTTTAATAATGTGCCCTATTATCTAATTTTGTGAGAAAAATCCTTCCAAAAAGAAACCCCAGTTTTGGGGGCCCCCGGGTGGTGGGTTTAAGGACTGAAGAATCATTCTGCTCACATGGAAATTTCTTAGGGACTCTTCAAAGTCTTAATATGCACTTAGCCAGTAAAGTTTATTCCCTACTGCATGTTAAGGTTCTCATTCCTTCCTGGGTTTCAGGCTTACACCAATTAGTGTGAATGCAAATCTCCATGTTGTTCAGTAAGCTTATCGAGGGTCTACTTTAAGTCATTTTATTGAGCATCTATTTTTGTCAGGCACTACGTTGGACATTTACATCATTTTGACTGTTTGTATTTAATAACATTAAGTGTTATGATTCCTATTTTACGGATGATGAAGATAAGGCTCAGAAAAGTTAAGAGCTTTGTGAAAAGTTAGCTAGCTAGTAAGTGGCAGAAGATAGGCCTCAAATACTGGTCTCTTGATTCAAACCCCTATATTTTGATCTATTTTGTTACCTTTCCAAAAGATTAAACAATGAATCATGTCCTTTATTTCCTGGATCATAAAAGAACAAGCCCATGATTTGTTTATTGGCTTAGACAGGGAGAAACCTCTCTCAATATACCTGGCTCCTCTGAATCCTATTTCCAAACACACACACACACACACACACACACACACACAGAGTGCTGGGGCTATAACGATATCCTCACCCTTGGAAAGGGCCCCAGAAGCAGCATGAAATCAAGGTTGCTAATCTTTCAACCCTTTGAGCTAAAAAACATGGCAGGTAGACGTCCTCATAATACATTTCAGGTAGTGACAGTACCAGTATCTCTCACCTTACATAGTAATTGCTTTGATGAAAAGCTGTGTGTAATCAATTACTAGTAAATTTGATGAGATTTAAAATTCACTAGCAGAATTTCTATTGAAAGTAGTTTTACAGCATCTTGGTTTATAAAATGAATAGTCCTCTTGTAATTTGTCCATTTACAAATAGTGATTTTTTTTAAAAACCATACTTGTGGGGAAGTTGTGGCCTTCCATCAGTTTAAGGGGTTGGTTATTTCTTATTTCTTAAACCAGTCTGTGGCCCGTTAGGAACCAGGTCACATAGCAGAAGGTGAGCAGTGGGGGAGCGAGCAAAGCTTCATCTGTATCTGCAGCCGCTCCCCAGCACTAGCATCACCGCCTCAGCTCCACCTCAGATCATCGGGCATTAGATTCTCACAGGAGCACCGGTCCCTGGTGCCAAAGTTAGGGACCACCGATAAGGTTTACCAATCTCAAACCATTAAGAAATGTAAAGCTTCTAAATTTTATTAAGTGTTTAACATAAACTTTTTAAAAGAATTCACCTCCAGTCAGGATATTCATTCTAAATCTTTGGATGTCGATTCGTCATCTAAAAAACTAGACTAAATATTCTTTTCATTAGCTGCTGTTTCTGGTAGTCAAATGTTCTCACATGTCCTGGGCTGTCTAAGACAGGGTTTGTGGATATATAGATGTCTAGCCTTAAGCCTCTTTACACACACACACACACACACACACACACACACACACACACACACACAATAATGAATTCTGACTCTGAAGTAGAAATGACAATAGATTACTAAAGCTGCCTGGTTTATAAAATGTATTTTACACAGACCAGCACATCAGGCTGTACATAAGAGTCCCCATTGGACTTAAACTATACCAAGAGAGGAGCAAGCAAACCATGGAAATAGCAGCCATTAAAAGGTCATCCCCTTAACCTAACTCCACTTAACCTAACTCCAGAAGGAGCTGCTGCTGGGAGGAGGAAGGGGTGTTCTTCCTAAATGCAGATCAGACCGTTCCTACTTAGCAGGGCATTGGTTTGCAAGCTGGCCACACTGACAGCTGACTTCCCAAATGCTGGTAACTTGCCACCAGGAAGCAAGCACTGGGAAAAACACATGAAGAGTTAGCTTTGGTTAGGATGACTGGATGGGAATCCAAAGACTGGTCGCATCTACTATAGACTAATCCGAAATGGTGAAGGTTTGAGTTTTATTTAGTTCTGCCCAATTTTTCTGTCCTTGTCATAGCTTTGTCTTTTTTGTAATAGCTAAAAATAATGGTTAAGAGCATAGCTCTATACTTTACTGTGTTCTCTCTAGAAACTTTATAGAACTCCCCCCTTTCTTATCTTTAAAGAAAGCATAAGGTTTCCATGAGAATTAAATACACATTTAGCACTATCCATGGTCCACAGAAAGCAGGCCCTTGTCGTTTCTTTTGTTATAGTAGTGGTGATGGTGTTGCTAATTGGTGTTGATGGTGGTGGTGGTGCTGATGGTGGTGGTGATGGTAACAGTGATGACGGCAGTGATGGTGGTGATGGGTGATACTGATGACGGTGGTGGTGGATGGTGGACGTTGTTATAGTGACATACTTGGAACTAAGACACAGTCTCGGCCACTGTCCTTGATTCGGTTTCCACTCTCCCATCAGCTTCTATATCCTTTCGACCTCTAACCATCATTCTTCTCTTGGTGTCTCCATACGTCTACCCACCTGACATAAGTCTATCTTGCCATCTGTTTTTCTCTCTGTTCCTTTTCCCAGATTGAATTTTCCAATCCCAGCCCCATTCCACCTGCCCCACTAAATTCAAATACAACTTATGGCCCTGTATCTCTGCCACGTATCACTAATTTTTCTTCCTTCTTTCTTCATTTAGAGTCACTATGACTCTTTTCATTTTTAATCAATCCATGTCAAAGACACTGGCTCCAGCCAGCATGAGAGAGGTAGTTCTAGCTAATCCATCATGATTTCTCATAATCCTCCGTGACTCAGCCCTCACTAGTATGAGCCACCTGCATGCATGGTGACTCCCAGTGTCCAGCGTAATCCAACCAGAATAGTGATAAGCACTCTCTGCTGGTGCAGGGAGTGATCTCTTTTTGGTTCCTACCACATTGCTAAGCTCCCCATAAACATGGAACCCCCACCGAGAACACTTCCCTTCATAGCCTGAGGGAGCAGCCAGTAGTACTTAGGACAATATGGTATTCGAGAGCACAAGTTTTGACGTCAGGGAGGCCAGGAATTATATCCTTATTCTAACACTATTGGATGACCCTGACCTTGATGGGTTAATAATCTCCAAGTATCAATTGCCTCGTCTATATAGTAGAGACACCAGAACCTACCTCTCAGGGTCAGTTGAAGATTAAATGAAACAATATATTTTAAATGCTGAGGTTAGCATCTGGCATATAACAAATGTTTAGTAAATACTGCCCATGGTTATTTCTCCTTAGCTTAAAAATATAAAGTATAATCCAGCAATACTTTTATTAGGGGTCATTACTCTTGTCCAGTTTCACAAAGATGCCGAAGATCAAGGTGACTTCAGATGACAGACCCAGTAGTGGAGGCTCCAGATGAAGATCCCGAGATCTCTCAGATAAACAGAGGTAAAGGAAAGATACACTACATAGAGATGAGATCTAGAAAAATAAGAAAATTAGACCTTGCTTAAATTACCTTTACCCAGCATTAATCACAATGAATGCAGCAGCATGAGGTCTATTTTTATACCAACATTAGAGGGCAAAGCCAATGGAGATTTTGATTTTTTTTTTCCTTCTTCTCAAATTACTCAGGACTCAAAGTAGAAAAGATGACCTGTTGGTTTGCTGACTGGATATTTTAGGCAAAGTCATGAGATACTGACTTTTCTCTCCCCAGGACAAAGTAAGGTGATGCTTCGTCAACCAGCTGGCTAATTTCATTGCTGTTGACAGTTGATCCTGATAATGTGGTCAGCAAAGTAGGCTGGGGGCTCCTATATGATCCATTCTGGCTCCTGGATTTCCCATACAGGCTGTCTCCATTGATCAGATATAATCGAATAATGGCTGAAATTCTGCTTCTCCATGGGCCCTATAGGCCATTTCTTTATGACATGACCAAATTGGCCATAGCGCATTCAATTTGTTTTAATGGCCAACACAGAGGCAATTAAGCAGATTGACTGTGCAGCGGTCCAAATTGTCCATTAAGAAGGTGGCCAGGATAACTGGACCAGAGGCATGTGCCCCCCATCCACTTATTTTGGGACGTCTAGACTTGGCTGCGCCTTTAATTTTCTTAAAACCCCTGTTAACTAGTTCTGTTTAATGTTGACGCTACAGTTCTTTAGAATGAAGCAGAGCAGGCTGGGAAAATAAACAGTGATTTTTAGGATGATCCTGAACTTTCTGATCCAAGTGAGGTAATAGGGAGTGAGCACCTCATTTGAGCTCTGAAAATTTACAAAGATATGAGAAATTAAATGCATTGCTGGAGATTACTAATAATACTCATTTTATGAGGAGAGATTTATCTGTGCACATTAGCGACCCCCAAGGTTGTGATCTGTCTCTATAACATGTACCTACATTTGAACAATTGACTTCATCTGTTCCCACTTTGCTAATTCAATCTGCAAAGGAAAACTGCTCTTGCAGGAATTTTAAAGATGAAAAACGCACCTGTTATATTATTGAATACAACTGATCTTTGAGTACGTGTGTGTTTAAAATATGCATTTGATCTCTGTACAAGTATCAGAGACACTCTGTGTAAGAAGGCTTGTTTATTAGACAGGGATAAAATGTTTCTGCTAAGATGTTTTCACCTAGAAGTTCAGCAGTGGAGAACTAGTTATGCCAACAGAAATAGACAAAGATGAGTGAAATCAACCTGAATTATTCTTAGTTTTCACATTGAACATATATAAAGTCTGCATTTTACATTTCAATTGGCACTTTTCCTTTATATATTTGTCATCAGTAGTTACTGGACAAAATCAAAGAGATAGCATTAAAATAGTGAATAAACTAGTGAATAAATAAATACATCTCAACTTCTTTCCAAACAATAAATTTCTCCCACCATTTGCTAAAATTAATAGTGTCCTAAACGAATATTGTGTTTTTTGGCTTTCAAAACACATTTGCACTACAGTCTCATTGTATTCTCTAGTGTTCTCTCTAAGTCAGGTGTGGCTACCTCCATTTGACTGATGAAGAAAGCACAGAAAAATGAGTCACTTACTGAGGTTACATGGTTATTAGTGGCAAAGAAAAGCACCAGGGAGTCTGGCTTGGAGCCCGGGATTTGCTCTCGAGATAGACCCGGGTTCTCTGGCTGGGAAGCTGTATCTGATTGATGATAAGGATGGCCTGTAGTCACACTGACCCTCTATGCCCAAGTATGTCACAGTCTTGGAGGAGAGCAGCTCATCTTAGCCACCCTGTCCTTAGTGTCTCGCGTCCCCTGAACCTAAGCCATTTTCTTAGAGGCAATGTGGCCTCAAGGTTAAATGTGAAACAGCTGGATTCGAATCCAGGCTTCACCATTCACTAGCCACATCTCAGCTCCTCATTTTCCTTAGCTCTAAACTAAGGGTGACAACGGTATCTGCTTCGTGATTGTCGTACACCTTCTCCTGATGGGGGTTGTGATTTCTCTCCTATTTACCAGTATATACTGATTGGACCACCTATGTCCAATGAATATTTGACACATGGTAAATATTTGTTGAATGAGTAAATGAGCACTAAACAGTATAAAAATAGCAAGTGCCTCTCATATAGTCATAAGTGATCAATATACATTCATTATTAGTAAAAATGGTGTCAATAATGGATTATGTGAGAAAGATAGAGACCTAGTTTCTGCAACTCTAAAGTAGGTTAAATGATATTGCTCTCTTAGGATTTTTGGAAGTATTTTAGAAAAATCTATGCAAGATTCCTGGCATGGTGCTTACTCTTAGTGTTGCCGTAACTATTATTAGTAATATTAATATTTATTAGTATTAATATCATTTGGAGACTCTGGGATACCTTTAAGACTTTGTATACCAGCAGAAAATGGAAAAATTATTAGCATTCTTCACCATATGCCAGCAGTTCTACCTACAACACGATAACAGCCTATATAGAAAATATTTATATTCGTATTTTTCAGGTTATGAAAATTAAGGCTCACACGTGTACAAGAGCCTGGATGGTGGGACTTGGGTGCCACTTTGCTTTCTTTAAAGTCTTCGATTTTTTTCAGCTAGTTGCTATTGCTGCTAACCATTTTGGAGCATAGGAATTAATGCAAGAGAGAACTCTGAGAGTGGAGGGTCATAGAAAGACTATTGTAGTTGCTTCCCCGGTTTAAGGAAATGGCTTGAAGTCATATCAAACACCCGGCTTACAGCAGGGGCTCAGTAAGTGTCTATTGACTTACTGAGTAAATAGAATCCCTCCTCAGAGATAGGGAGGGTCGGAGGGACAATGTTCTCAGGGCTTGGTCAATTGCCTTGGGCCCCAAGCAAAATTTCAGAGGCTCCACGAGAAAATTGAGCACAGCGAATCTTTGTCATATCACTATCATAGACACTTTTGAGGACATAGCTCCTATTTTCTCTCAATTTTGAGAGGAAGATTCATTTTGTGGCCCTAAGTTAATACCTTCCCTTCTGCGCTACCTCCCAGCTCCCCCATGACCAGCCTCCCAGTGGCCCCCATTTATAGTCTATGGCTAATTTAATAATACCTGTGAAACATGAACCACCTTATCAACCCTTCTCTTTTCTTATGGTGGCACAATTAGACAGATGATAAAGTTCTTTAAAATGAAAGAAAACACTAAAAAATATTGATTTTCTACAGAGCTGTAATATTAAATGCATCATTCCAAACTGAAGTGGGGACCAATTTAGAAGGGATGCATAAATCTAAAACTATTGGTGTGCGGTGACATTATTTTAAAAAGTGTAACAAAAAATTTTATATATGGAAGTTTGTCTATCATTAAATTACTCAGTTTGAATTTCCACTAATAAAATATAAGGACTTGTTACTATATTAGGCAAGTCACTCCTATTATTAATTTGTTAGATAAATGGCTTTATATCTTGGAACTTTAAATGAAATGGAATTCACTAATCCTAATTGCTTTGCCTTCTACCGGAATTTTTTCCCATTAGTTCAGCATGTTCCCCCCACCCGCTTTTTCACTTGAAGAGAGGAGCCTTCTCCAACTTCAAGCCTTAGGGTACACTTCATGCGTTTATTAATTATCAGGTATTCATTCAGAAGGGTTAATTAAGCAATAACTTTCTGTTGACTGCAGTATACAGAGAGTAAAAGGCTTGACTTCGCCTGCTGATTAAACACCTAGTCACCAGGCCTTCATTCTCCTGCCTGTGATTGGGGGAAATAAAACTCTTTGACCAGTTCTGGTCTTGGGTAGCCAGGCCACTCAGGAGGACAGTTAGAAGCAGTTTATATTTACAATTCGAGCCACCTTGGTTTTTACTATGGCTTCAAAAATTCTGTGGCATACTTTGGAGCAGCAGAAGGTAAAGAATGATTTTCTTCCCCCTCTCTCAGAAGTTTGGTGGAAGCAAAATAAGTCGACATGATACCTCCACATACCAGACAGGGGTGGTGGTGGCAGTTTGGATTTTTTATTGATAATTTTAATAATTATCTGCTCAGGTTCACGCTCAGTGGTCGCGCTTCCCGAAGACAAAATAATGACAGGAGCACGCCAAGTTTTAGGGACGGTGGGCTTTTTGAGGACTGACTAACAGCTCGTCAAGCAAAAAAAGAAAGAGATAACTGTCCTCTGACAGGACTCCATTAATCTAGCTTTTAGGAGGAAAGAATGTAAAACAGTTTTATTGTCAGGGTCTTGGAATGCTCTAGAATATTCCCATGAAAAGTACCAAAAAGGAAAGCTCATAAAAAACCTATTCGATAGGTATGCTCGAGCTAGCCTTACCTGAAAATTAGGTAGCAGTGGGAGAAAAGTGGACAGCGCAACTCTGGGTTGGCAATCCATCTTCTCTTACTCGTCCATCTTCTAGAATTATTCAAACCAGATGATACCTTACCTGGGAGGACATGTAGCAAATAGTGTAGAGGTCACAAACATGGATTTGGCATAATTTGCACATGGATTTGAGCCATGGCTCTGTTATTTATTATCTGAGTAAATGTGGGCAAGTTATTAAGCTCTCTGAGACCCCTGCACATGTGATCTCATTTTTTCCACACACTATTTGATGACATAGGTATTTCTCCATAAAACAGATGAGGAATTGGAGGAATACAGAGGTTAAGTAAATGATCCAGAGCCACACAGCTATCTCAAAGGATGATACGAAATCAAATAAGATATATGTAAAGTCCTTGGCACAGCACTTCGTACTAAACGCCTGAGAAATGTTAGTGGTTGCTATCATTATTACATCAACCATGCCAACTTAGCTATCTTTTCCTTAGCTAAATACTGTCTACTTCTAAATGAAATAGGCTTCTACATGGTGATTATATCTTGTTTTTTCATGTTACAAAAATAAATCGATTGCAAAGAATTCTGACTTCCAACACATGGGCACATGTACACATACACACGCTCATAAGTAATCTTACTCATAGGTCTTTCTGTTTTATAAAATTTACAGAGTGTCAAAGTTATCTGGAGAATCCATTCTCTGTGTATGGAGATATATACACATAGGACCATAAAACGATTGCAAAACAGACCTTCAAGGAAGTACATCCTTGCACTCACACTGGAGAACAAAAATACATATGCAGTAGTGACTCTCCTCCAAAGAGTATGGTATGAAAAGGAGGGAAGAAGAATAAACTGTATGGTGAACTGTACAGTGGAGAAGCCTGACTAACACTATCTCAGCCAGGTCATCAAGGTCAACGTCAACAGTGTAAGCCATGTTGACAGCATGTACTGTGTGAGATAAGTGATATGATGAGAATGGCACTTTAGCTCTATGGTCGTCTGCTACCAAATCCACGGCACCAGTCTAATCATGAGAAAACATCAGACAAATCCCAACTGAGGAATATTCTGCAAAATACCTGGCCAGTACTCCTCAAAACTGTCAACGTCATCATAAACAAGGAAAGTCTGAGAAACTGTCACAGCCAAGAGGAACCCAAGGAGACATGATGATGAAATGTAATGGGGGATCCTGGAATAAAAAAGAGACACCAGGTAAAAATGAAAGAAATCTGAATAAATTGTAGATTTTAGTTAATAATGTACAAATATTGGTCACTCGGTTATAGCAAATGTGTTATACAAATGTATGATGTTAACAATAAGGGAAACTGGATGCAGGAGGCATGGGAGGAATCATTTAGAACTCCATACTATATACTCGATTTTTCTGTAACTCTAAACTGTTACCAGAGTCTGTTAATAAAGATTATAAAAATCTATTTTAAATAATTTTTAAATACATATAACAAACAGGGGCATGCCTTACTGACTACATGGCCAGCTCTCACTAGCATGCCCCATCACAGGGGACCTCAGTCAGGCAAATACACTAAGATGAGTTCAAGACCATGGTCTTCTGCACATTCACTCCCCATTCTCTCCTGGACCCCGTTTGGCCAGCAGGAACATCCATGGCTTTTGAGTCCTCAGAGCAAATCAGGACCCTTTCTGTAGAATGATCCTTCTTACTGCAAACTCAGTGAATCCATGGCTTCAGGAGTCAAAATCCTCTCTCTAAGGCTGTGTCCTTCAACCACACCTCCCCATCCAGAACTGGATCTGAGACACTTAGGAAAGAGGCCACACTCATTTATGCTTTGAAGGGTTATAAAAATAGTTAAGTGGTTCCTCTGCGCCAGGCTGTATGTTTGCAGCAAGTACCTGTCTTCAGGAAGCTCATAGTAGGAGAAGTGAGGGAAGCTGCCCCACTACTAGGCAACATCAAAGTTCTGATCTATGAGAAGGACCAAGAGAATAAGCCACAAAGGGCAGGAGGGAGATATAAATTACCATTAGATCCAAGGGGAAGAGTCTAGAAGAATGGTGTTCACATATGGGGTCTCCGTGGTTCACAAACCTGGGGTCCCTCCCATGAGCCCACAGTCCTCTCTTTCTGTCTCACCCCGATCCTATGGGGAAAAGCAAGCCTCAATCCAGCACTTAGGAGAACAAAGGAGATGCAGTTGTGACCCAGAGACTACACATGTTTTTCTTAAGCAACCACAAGGGACAGCCTCTTTGGTGAGTGCACTTACCAGATGGCTGCAGCTTGTCAGCTGCTTCCAATCAAATCTTGCACCACTGGGTTGGTGCATCCCACACACTCAGCAAGATTCTGCTGAGTGGAGAAATTAAAAAAAAAAAACAAAAAAAAAAAACCTTATTTTGCTTCATACCTAGAAAGTGTGCTCTTGGGGATTTGGAGGACAGAATCCAAAATCAACAAGAAAGTATCAGAAGAAAGCAATGAAAAACTAAAGACGGCACCCCTGTCCTGGGCCATGTGTTTTGTTTTAAGTTTATGGTGTTGGAGGCAAGGAGAAAAACTGGTTCGTCAAGTAGGTGTGGGCAGAGAGAAGCAGAAAAGGGTTGGAAGAGAACATTGGGGGAGAGAGATGATGGAGAAAAAAGGGAGAAGAGATAAATGAGTACAACGCGAAATATTTGCTAGGATCGCAAAGTGCTAAAATTCGATTTATTATTATAAATATTATTTTTAAATTATAGCTTTTCTGGCTTAATTTCACATATGAGGAAAAACAAAGGTTGAATTCATTCAATCATATCTATGTCATATATGTATATATTCACATATGTGTGTAAATTTATATATATACACATATATACATATATATGTGTGTGCGTGTATACGTATATATCTATATCTATATATCTATCTAGATAGATAGATAGATAGATAGATAGATAGATAGATAGATAGATAAAATCAGTACTCACAATAGAAACTTTGGAAAATACACTTTAGCAGAAATTTTAAAATATATCATCCATACCCTACCTCCCTAAACATAAAATGGTTTCCTTTTAAAGAAACTGCTAGAACAACGGTTTTTCTGGGAAAGGGGAGCAGAGAGGGCACTGAGGAATGAGACAATTTCTAATGATATGGTCGAATATGACCCTGTGTGGTTTCCATACCTCCCTGTCTACACACACACACACACACACACACACACACACACACACCAAAACACAATCACTGAGTTTGGAATGCTCCCTCCAAGAAACAAAATTAGTAATAACCCTCTCCCTCTGAATCCGAATGACTTTTTCTCAGCTTCTTTCTAGAAACAGAATGTCCTTTGGGGAACTGGGACAATGCTCGCTGAATTGGACACTCCCCAAACAGTGCATAGGCCATTGTGAACAGGGCATTACAAAAACATCCACGTTTGCTGGAGACGTCAGTATCACTCAGTTGTGCATACCTAGCTACGTCCTGGAACCATCAGACTTGTTCACACCTGCTTATCACTCCAAAACACAGAGAGGGCAGATCCATTCCTATAAGACACTTACGAGAAAGGAGAGGAAAATCATGCTATGGAACAAGTCTCTGATGTGCCCCACCCCACATCATTCCAGACAGCAGAGGTGTAAGGGGTCTGATGGGAGCTTTGGTTTGGTTTGTACTTAGTACAATGCTTAGATGCTCCTCATCCATCAGCCCCACACCCAATCACACAAGCATGAAAGTGAGGCCTGATGATCCTCTTATAAATGCAAGTGAAAATGATTACTTAGGATAGCCACCTCCTGTCATCCAGTGTTTATCTAAGCCTTGAGATTAAAATCCTGTAAGATTCAATTTCTACATCTATAAAACAGGGTAAAATACCAGCTAACAGTGGAAGGTTTAAAGAGATGGATAGATGCAAGTTTGTAAGACTCCTGGAACTCAGGTTACCCCAGACTGTGAGTTTCTCTTCCCTGTGTCCTTTCTGATCTGCACAAGCCAGACCCAGCAATACTCACTCTTCTGATAAAACATGATTTGGCAGCCTGTGAAATTATGAATGTTTGGATTTGGATGATGGTGAGGGAGAAAATGAAATCGCATGCATATGAAGTAAAACCAGGAGCTCAGGAATTACCTGGCAAAGGAAGCTCGATTTGAAAAAGTGCTCCTTTGCTTTTACATTTTTCCAGTATAAAAGCACCACCAGAAAGGACCAGAGAGCTGGACGTGCTGAGACGAAACATGACTTAGTGGTAGGAGAACTGGCGTATGGACATTGAACCTTCCCAGGAAAGAGGAAGAGGGAGTTTGAAGGGGGGAAGGAAGCAGGAAGGAAAGATTTCCCAGTGGAGGTGAAGGCATTAGAGCTTTACTCCTGGGATGGGAATGGAGTGCATCTTCCCAGATCCAGTCAACTCCTCTTTGTCCAGAGGCAACTTGGGAATTTGTGTATTCCTGCAGCCAATGGTTAATGGTTAGAAATCCATCCATAATATTTGATCAGAGAGCTATAATTTTCTCTCTAGAAGATTGCCTCATTGTGTAGAGATTCTGCCTTGTTTGTTTGTTTGTTTGTTTTAATTCTTGCAAGTTGCTAAAAATATCGTGGGACTCATTGTTGATAAGGGTAGATAAGTGTTTCTAAATCAGGATTTCAATGGATTTTGCTGCCATTCTGTGCAAGTTTTCTCTGAGGAAGAATACGTATGATGAAAAGGGCCAGGATGCAAATATACTATCCTGTTTATTTCATTTTAATTTAGTCAAGACTTTCCTCAGTCACTTAAGACTGCCAAAGGGTTTTTAAATATTACAGGGTCCCAACGTGTCTATATTATTTTTCACCCCTGGCTCCCTCGTCCCTTTACTAGTGTGGTTTCTAGTCTATAATAGATGATCAGTAAGTATAGAATGGGAAGCTGAAGGAATGATAGAATTACCTGTAAGTGGTTCCAAGGTTCTGGCTATTTCTCTCTTCCACTCACCACTCATTTCCTAGAAAATGCTCAAATTATACCAAAACTGCCTAATTTTAGGTGACTTCTAGGCTAACACTGGCTTCTCTCCCACATTCTCTACTTAAATAACCTGTCGGAGTGCTTGCTCCCTTCTCCCTACAGAGTATGTAACTCGTAGGAGTGTTTTCACACTCCTCTGATCTTACATACAAATCACCTGTGATGCGTCCCAAACTCTGCTTCCCAAGTCCTTCCTGTGGATTACCACCTCGCACATACATTAGATTTAACTGGGGAGCTTTTCAAACTGCTGATGAGTTTCCCTCAGAAACTCAAGGTGTGGGATTCAGGTACCAGTAGCTTTAAAGCTCCCCGGGTGATTCCTGAGTGCAGCCAAGTACCACTGTCAAGATTGTGATCCAGCAGGTCTGTTTTGGGACCTTGGAGATTACATGGACAGACTCCAGGTGATTCTTATCATGGAGAGATTTTGGAAATATTGGACTACATACAGTCTAGGGACCAGATCAAGCACTGTTTTTGAAAGATGGGTCAATTTTTCGTAAGACTGTCCAGTTGAACTCACTCTCCTGTATAGTTTAATGTTCCGGTGACAAACACCTAATCAAATTGGACCAATTACATTCTCTCATCTGGGATGTTTGAAGGGATGTGACTTGGTTGCAGAAGGAGTCCTTTGCAAGAACATGTAAAGTAGATTTGGGGTGGTTATGTTTATTCCGTTGCATGGCGAAGCTGGAAGAAGGAGGGGCTGAAAACCTGGTTTAGACCCACTAAGAGAAGAAATCATGAGAAGAATTAGAGAGGGAAAGAGAAGGAAAAGGAATGAGAAAAATACCCTTCGATCCTGAAAACTTTCTTTCTGTTACTGGTTCTAAATCCTCATGAAGCCAGGTGCCTGTTCTACCCACAAGTTTTTGAAATACTCCTTAATTCTTCATATGTTCTATATGTTTCTATATATTTCTGTATATTTTCTATATCAAGTAGGTTTTCTTTCTTGCATCTAAAAGATCCCTAAGACACCCACAATAAATGAAATCTACCAAACAGCACACTCCAATTTGAAAATGCAAGGACCAGGAAAAACAGTGTGCTGCAGGAATTCACTGTGCTTACCTGAAACAATTCCAATGCTACTTTTGCTAAATCCATCTTCTTAGAACATCCACTAAGCCTCAAAGCTTAGATAATGGAGATAAACAAGCCCACTAGCTGTGTAGACTCAAAGACATCAAGTAGTATGTTACCTGATGTCTCTGAGTCCCCACTTCTTCTTCAACAAATAGGTGTTTGCACCTCATCACATTGTGAAGAGGATGAAACGGGATAATAACTAGAAAGTAGCTAAAACAGGCCTGAGTTTACAGCAGATGGGAACAGAGATGTTACTCTATTCCCTTATACAAAGTGAGACATGAGCAAATTTTGCAGAGGTTAACTTGCAATTTAATAGATTTTTCTGTAGCAAAGTCAAAGAAGTGAAGAGAATGGCAAGATTAATGGAAGTCAAAACAGGTTTTTTATTTTCCTGCGGTCCTTTTCAGAGCATTTAAATGCTAGTGTGAATTTCAAATCTCCAAAACAGAGATATGATAAGTAAAGTTACCACATGTCACTTAGGGTTACAGGACCTTCTTATCCATAGAGTATTTCATGAGTCTGGCGCCCTAAAGAGCACACTCTGGGATATCCTTGGCTAAGCCTGTCATTTTCAAATCATGTTCCAAGGGGTAACTAGCAGGGAACCTGCAAAGAAGATGTGGACAGCGATGGCCAAGTTAGTAAAGCTCTAATGCCTTTACCTCCACTGGGAAATCTTCCAAATCTACACCAGAAACTAAGAATCTGAGTTTTTTAAAAATGAAAAGATAAGATATACATATACTTAAAAATCATTTACCTTTACTAGAGCTTACCAATTAAGAAATAATTATAAGGAGATACATTCACCATTCTTCCCAAATGAAGAACGTTCCCTTGTCTATCTCAGGATCCTCTTTTCTTAATTACAAAGCTTTTTTTTTTTCTTTTAAAGTCAGGTTTATTGAGCTATAATTTATAAACAATAAAATTAGCCTTATTGCATTCAATTATATGAATTTTGACAAATGTTACAGTCATGTAGCCATCATCATAGTCAAAATATAGACTATTCCCATCACCCAAAAAGCTCCCTTGTAGCCTTTTTCCATCCTTACTTAGCTATTGTCATCTGTTGACGTGTTTTTTATTCCTATAGTTTTTCCCCCCCTTCGGATAATGTCATATAATTGGAATCGTACAGTATGGTTACTTTTGAGCCTGGCTTTCTTCACTTAACAATGAATTTGAGATTCATCCATGTTGTTGTATACATCAGAAGTCTCAGAAGTCTGTTTCTTTTTATTGCTGAGTGGTATTTCATTGTATGGATTTACCACAATTTGTTTATCCAACCACCAGCTGAATGACAGTTGAGTGTTTTCTGGTTTGAGGCAATTATGAATAAATACACTATCAACAATTGTTTCAGGTTTTTGTGTAAGTATATTTTCATCCCTCTTGGATAAATGCCTATGGAAATAATTACTGGGTCATATGTAAGCATATGTTTAAATGTGTAAGAAATGGATGTATCATTTTGCACTCCCAACAGCAATGTATGAGAGTTCAGTTGTTTCTATTCTTATCAATAGTTGGTACTGACAATTTGATTTTTTAAAAATTATTTCAACCATTCTAAAGATAGGTAGTGGTATCTCATTATGCTTTTAACTTGAATTTCCCTAATGATGTTAAGCGTCTTTTCATATACTTATTTATCATCTCCACCCTCTTTGGTGAAGTATCTACTCAAATATCTTGCCCATTCTTATAGTAAGTTGTTTCGTTTTTATTTTGAGGGTTCCTTATAGATTCTCAATAGAAATTCTTCATCAGATATTTATTTCCAAATATTTTGTCACAGCTCATGGCTGGCTTATTCAATTTAACTGTGTCTTCTAAAGGGCAGAAATCTTAAATTTTGATTAGATCTTGTTTTAAAAAATGGATTGTACTTTTGTTATATCAAAGAAATCTTCACCTGACCCAAGGTTTTCTCCTATACCAAAGTTTTTTCCTATCTTTTTTTCAGAAGTTTTACATTTAGATCTGTGATCCAGTTTGAGTTAATTTTTGTATTGGTTCAAAATATGGACTAATGTTCATTTACTTTGCATATGGATGTCCAATTCCCCCAGCACCATTCCTTGAAAAGACAGTCTTCACTACTGACTCATTATTTATACCTGTTTATTTAGCTATTTTTAGTAGCTGCTCTGGGGTTTACTGCATACATCTTTAAATTTTTGCAGTCAACCTATAAATAACATTTAACCCTACGTGTATAGTAAAGGAAACTTACAACAATAAACTTCCAGTTCTTCTCTAAGGTAGGTCTGTTTGCCTGGACCTCAAGGGTGGGATTTCTGGCTGTTCCTGTCTCTCTTCCCCATGGCAGCCAAAATCTGCTTTGCATCTGTGGTAGGTCTTGTCTGAGAACAGTTTCTTGCCCCTCTCTGCGTGGCAGATCAATACTGGTATTGGTATAAGATACAGATTCCTGAACTCTTTCATTGATCAGATACAGAGAGAATTTGTCTTTTATCCTTCCTCCATCCTTAATGGGTCTTCAAATGTGCCCTGGATGCTACAAAGGCTGCCCCTCTTCAAGCAGCTTAAAGATTTTGTCCCACAGGGGGAAAGGATCCAGATGGAGCTTCCTGCCTTTCCATGATGGCAGCTGTTCCCCTCCTTCAGGCCTGCACCCCTGAAGGAGGCTCACAGTGGTCGACTGCTTTCTTCCGTTCTTATTGGTGAGCATCTGTTGAAGGTCCATGTTGAAAATCGTGTGAGCGAGAGGTCCCATTGTGTCTGTGGTTCCTAATGGTTCCATACTCTCATGCTAGCCTATACTCAGTCTTTAGCAATGTATTACAATTTTTAAGATGGCTCCCAGTGTTGCTTCTTCCCATGACCTGCCCTGTGGAAAACCTGTGCTCCCATCTCAACTCCCCTTGGAGAGGCCTGTGTTCACTTGGAAACTGGGCTAACTGGTTGCCTTATAGCTTAAACTCTCTCATGGATTCAAGAAAAGTTAGTTCATCTGCTTCTTGTTGTTAGGGTAGGAAAAATTCTCTGCCTTGCTCCTCATTTCCAAGGTGGAAGCGGGACACCCTCTCTACAGAAAGATTTTAAGCTTCCATCAAATAGCCCATCCTCTCTTTAACACATACAGGATATAGAACATCCTTCGATGTCCAGCCAGACATTCACTAATAAATTTCTAGGCAGGCAATTTATGTTTGAATTCTTTTAATGCTATTGTAATGCTTGTGTTTCTTTACTTTTTAAAATACCAGAGTAGACCGCCACCAACTAGTTGGCCTAACACTAATGTTTTTCTTTCACGGTTCTGGAGACCAGCAGCCTGAAGCCAAGGTGTAGGCAGTTTTGGTTGCTTTTGGAGGTTCCTGAGGCATTCCATGCCTCTGTCCTAGCTTCTGGTGATTGCCAGCAATGCTTGGTATTCCTTGGTTTGCAAATGCATCACTCCAATCTCTGCCTCCCTCTCACATCGTCTTCCTCATTCTATCTCTATCCTCTCTCCTCTTCCTATAAAGACACCTACTGTCGGATTAAGACCACCTTAAATCCAGGATCATCTCATCTTGAGGTCCTTAACTTATTTACATCTTCAAAGACCCTTTTTCCAAATAAAGTCACCTTCACGGGTTCTGAGAGTTAGAACTTGGACATATCTTTTCGGGGAACTTACAGTACTATTAACGTATGTCTACCAGGTCACACATCTTGTATGGTTTTTATAGTTGTAAGTTTCGCATTCCACTGAGTCATTAAAATGAGTCACCGTGAAGCAATAATGATTTGAATAATATGACCTGCCATTCAGGGATTAAGAAGAACTGAATTCATATCTTGGCTAATCCATTTATAAGTTGAGAGACCCTAGGCAAGTTACATCAGGACTCTGTGCTTCATTTTTCCCATCTGTTAAATAAAAATAATATTACCCACATTCTATCAGTGCTGTCTTGAAGATCTGGGTAAATGAGAACACGTAGGCAAAGCCAGACCGTACAGCAAGCACTAATTAATGTTGGTGACCTTCCCCTTCCTCCATGTTGCTATTCATTAAATCCACAACATCTCCCCTCACTACGCTGATTATAGGATGCCTCATGTCATTTTTCTGTTCATACAGATACAAAAGCAAGAAAGAGGCCTGATATGGAAGTCAGGAGGAGTACATTCTAACCCAATATCACTACCACCCAATGCTTAACCTATAGTAACTTAGCTTACTTCTCTGGGCCTCAGTTTCCTGAAACACAAAATAAAGTGCTCCAAAGTTACTGTCCATCTCCAGGCCCCCAACAACCCCTATAATACACCATTTACATCTTGGCTGGCAGAATAATTCAGGGAAAAGTCTAGACCTTCTTCTCATTTATTCCAGACTTTCACACCATTAGTGATTCACTGATAATCTCTTAATTCAGAGAGTGAAATCAACACAATCCAAAGAATAAAAACCAGGCTTCTCTTTGCCGGGAAAGAAGACTTGGATTTGGTGGTAAAACAGATACAAGAATATGCAGTTTTTCTGCCAGGCCCAGTGGATAGCGTATTCAAGGCTTGTCTCCTCCCAGAGGACCTGGCACCACCCCAACCTCACTCTCTCAGACCAGCATTTACGGCCACTCCAAAACCTCCCAAGTATGTATTTCATAAAAGCAGAGCCTGGTTCAAATCCCCTGTAATGTCTCCAAAGGGAAAGAACAGAGTCAATAGTCAGGGTTGTGTCTGTGTGTCGTAAATTCCCCAACCCCCTATTCCCTCTCCTGGCTAGCACACGCAGGCGCGCGCGCACACACATAAACACAGCCATAAATATATACACTCCCATTTAATAGACTGGGGGTTCAAATTACAGTTATGGTGTCATAAAACTGACTAATCCACAGGGTGTGTGCAGAAGTCTGTGTGTGTGTGTGTGAGAGAGACAGAGACAGAGACAGAGACAGAGACAGAGACAGAGAGACAGAAACTTACAAGCCTCCTTTACTAGAGGTCCTACGTCCCTAAAATACATGACACGTCTGGGACATTTAAATAAGCTGTCCACACAGCACTGTCCTCAGAGCCTCACATCTGGATGCAGGGCTGCCTAGATAATTTGCAGGCTCAATGCAACATAGAAACATGGGGCCCCTTCTTCAAAACTTATTAAGAATTTAGAAACAACAGGCGACAGCAGAGCATGAAACCTAGAAAGAGACCTTCTACCTGCGAGGCCTGGTGTGATTGTGAAGGTCACACTACCAGGAAGCCATCCTAGTTTGGTAACAAACAGTGAGTCTGAATAACACTCTTGCAGCAGGCACCAGGCACCGTTTCTTTACAGGGTATCACACTGAACTGTGCTTGTGGAGTTCGGTGGCATCATTAAAATCGAGTGGTCTCTGGAATCAGACAGGCCTGGTTTGAATCCTCCTAGACTGCTTACTAATAGAGTCACTTTGGACATTTCTGTTCATCATTTAGAACTTTAATTTCCCATTTACTAAATGGAGGCAGTGGGACGCATATCCCAGAATTACAAAGAAAATTGAACATAAGAAGACATATAACTCCCTGGGACAAACCTTGGCACACAAGAGGTGTTCGAACTGCCCTTTGGACACAGATCTTGCAGATGTTTTTTTTCGTTTGTTTGTTTTTTTTTTAAAGTTTCCGGTTTGCAAGTGATCGTTGGTGATTCGGGCCGACTGAGATTTGAAAGTCTGACATACCTTTATCAATCTGCCCTCTCATTTACCTCCAATGAGATTTCTCCTTTGGGTGGGAAGAGATGACCTTAGGAAAAGTCCTTCCCTTAGCGTCGGAGTTTGGAGACTAACGTGAGCATCTGCTGGGAGTGAAGACAAGTTGCAAGGGTGAGGGGCCAGAGAGAGAGAGAAAGAAAAGTTAGTGGTAGTTTGAAGAGTCCCTAGGGTTGCTTGCTTGGCTGGGACAGGGCACTTTCTGGGCATCCAGGTTGCTGGAAAGGGCCGGGCCTCCGTGTCTCCCATTGGTTCGTCCGCGGCTGTTGCTATGCGGATGGACCAATGGCACGCGAGGGGCGTCTGGGCCCCTCCCCTTCTCCCTGCCAGACACCGGAGCTGGGGACGCGGCTGCGACTCGCTTGTCCTCGAGGCTTTTCTTTTATTTATTTTTTTTTAAATAAGGAGTGGCCAGGACCGAGTTGGGAGCGCAGCCTGGGCGGGGTCTGGCGCCTCGCGCGGGGCGGCTGGACTTCTGGGACGGTTCACCTGTCGGACTAGTTCCTCCTTTTCCAGCCCTCCTTGCCTTCCTGGCTTTGCACAGCCTGGAGGTATAGGGCAGGACGCGCGGCTCGTTTTATTTTATTTTTCCTTCCTGGTACATGTGTGCGTTTTATGGTTTAATAACTTTATCAACTCGGTGAACTTGCACGAGAGCACCCATTGCTTCTTTTGCCTTTGTTCTTTGTCCCGGTCTCTACTCAGCCTTTAGGTCACTTCCAAAATGTGAATCCCTTCCACCCCTAACCCCCCTCCCCCGCCCAACACACACACACACACACACACACACACACACACACACACACACACCACGCTGGGTCTGAAGCGTTTGCTTTGAAGAGCACAGTTTTCTCGTTTCGAAGCAGGGACTCAGTTTAGAAAATGGGAGTTTCCCAGTTGGAAAGCTACTGGGTGAGAAAGAGGCAGAACAGATGTACGCAGCACTGGCTACTTTGGAGTAATCAAAAGTATTGTAATAAAATTATATTAATAATAACTATCATTTGCTGGACCAGACACTGTGCCGAGCAAGTGCCATGCTCCATCCTATTTAAAGCTTGAACCCTGGTATGTCTCCTTCCAAAAACTTTGATTCTCTCCATGTCCCTGTGTTGTCGCACTACTCTAAGATGGCCCATGCGGTATGGGGGTTCTTATGTCCCCCATCTGAGCATGTGTCTCAGCGGAGTCCATGCCCCCACCTAGCCCCACCCAGTCCCATGTGCAGCCAGCGATGCTCCCAATGAGCATGTTTGTGACCTTAGGCCTATCCTAGCCCATCACTAGTTTTAGTCTTTGCATATTATGTGGATCTTCCTCAAGGTGCTTCATTCCAATTCATCTTGCTGTCAATAAGGCATGGAAAATTAACCCTTTTTACAGGTGAAGAAAATGAGGCACAGTGAAGCAATGCATCTGGCCCAAGGTCACACAGTAATATAGTGGCAGACCCAAAGCAGAACACAGATTTCTCCTCCTCTCCCTGCTCCCTAGATACCTTGCTTCTCTGCTCTCCAAGAAAGCCTACGGTCTATAAATTATGAATTTAAAACAACAAAATGTAGGGTTTGGAGGTGCTGAAGCAAAAAAAAACAAAAAACAGAAAACAAAACAACACACACACACACACACACACACACACACGCCAGTGGGAAATTAAATCTGTTCTAGTTTGTGTTTGAAGACTGCCTGGGAAGTGGCCCCCAGCTGGGAGCAGGACCGGCAGGTGGAGGAGGATTTTCTGTTGGTAGGGCTGGTTTCTACCTGGCTGGCAGACAGCTACCTACCACCCTAGCTCTTGTTCTGAGCTTGGCACCAGAGAGAAGCGTGTCTGTACTTTGTCTGCCGTTGCCCAATAGGCTCAGCAGAAAGGCCTCAACTAGCCTGCCCTCTCCCCTTTTCAGGGGGAGAGAACCTGAGCATACCTACATCTTTCCTAACACAGAAGGAGCCCAAGGGCTGTTTCTTTTCGGACGACTTAAAGCAGATGCATTGGAATTCTGTACCCAGTATTATCCAGCTGGCAAGAGCCTTTCTAGTTCCACTCATCCCCAGAGACTCCCTAGGTCCCCCAAATTTAAGGAAGTGTCACCTTCCTTAAATTCCTCTAGCTTAAAAAGCCTAGCTGAAACCCTGCTCATAATCTTTCACCATAAAGTTTATTTTCTAAAACTTTTCTTTAAAACCTATGAAAAATAAATATCAAGATTGGAGCAAACCAGATGATTGTGTTTGTGGAGGCTGATTTAAGTGCCGGCTGTTGTTCTTAGTGTCCCGCTATAACTCTCTAGTTAACCCTGACTTAAATGTTCACAAAGTAGCGTTCTTTTTGAATACTAACCTGAAACCATCCTGTTGCAAAGTCTGCTCTCTCCCAAGCTTTGTCCAGTCAATGAGACATCTACTTACACAGTGCTTTGCCTCTCCTGCTTTCAGTAGTCTTCTTAGCCAAGAGCCCCACAAGTGTCCTTTCTCCCTTCCACAATAATTTCCTTGGTGTACACTCTGCCTCTATGCTAAGCACTGGGGACTCCCACCCCGATGTTTACAGTCAGGAGGGAGAAACACTATTACCCAAACCCCATCGAAAACCAAATCTTACTGTTATTTTTGTTAGAAAGGATGCATACGTACATGACATAATCGTGGAGTGTAATCAGGGGACGTAAAGTCATTTGGAGCAATCAAGACAGGCTTCATGGAGGAAGTGATGCTTGAGCTACAGTTTCATGGATGAATATATTATAGAGGTTGAGAATGAAAGTGGAGAGGAAGAAGAACCAGCTTGGGCAAATGTCCTCTGTTGGCTCTGACACCCACATGTCCACTGAATACAATTAGCAGAGCCTGTTGCAGTCCAATTCACTTTCCATAGACGGGAAATTACATTTTATTGAGACTGATAAAAATTAGCGTCTCTAAGAACATCCATCTTTTCCCTAAGATGAGAAATTGGGACCATATGTTTAGGCCTGGTCTTGCTAGGTGGGTGTACAGCTCACCAAAAGAATAAAATCAACACATTTTTTGCTGCTTCCATAATCAGAGAGTGGGAACACTGGAGTCCTACTGATTTCTGCCTTCGCCTCGTGCAGCTGATCTTATTAAGAAATGTTAAACTTTCAGTGCCCCCGAACTGAAAGAGTTCAGATTCAAATGTTGCCAAGACATATTAAGAGCTGAGTAGAAGCCTGATATTTCCTAAGTATGACCCCGTCCCCACCACTACCCGGGAACCCTTACAACGACCCTGGGAGATAGCACTTTTTAACCCCTTTCTGCAGATGAGAAAACCAAGGCCCAGAAAAACCTTGGGTCTTGACTCCAAGTATATGTCATGGATACAGAATAGGATAAAATATTTTTTGACAATGCGCAGAATGAGTGTTTTATGTTACAGGCTCACAAAAGATCAGATTTGGACAGTATTTCAGAGCAGCTTTTTAAAGAGAAAATCTTACATAGAGTTTGATCTGTAGTATCCTTGACATGTCCACCCGCAACCTGAATCTCCCCTGTAGTAGGGAATTCACTGATGAATTCCAGGTTGATGAAGCCAGGTTGACTTTCAGATCTTCGATTATTCAAACCAGCTTTTACCTTTAAGACTTCCAACTGGCCCAAACAGAAAACATTACCTTTTTAGGAAAGATAGTGATTAAATGTTTAATCAGAGGTAGTGGGCATAAACAGAATCAGGTGTACTAACAGCAAACCATTTTAGAGATGATACCAACCCTTTGAATTAAGGAAGAACCCAGAATACCTTCACAATCAAGGTCATAATCTAAGTGTCTGAAAGACCATGAGGACCATGTTCCCAATACTCCCTGAATCTCTCCTATGTTTATTACATTAATTGAGTCAATTACTCTCAATGATCTTCCAACGGAAACTCTTCGAGACTTAATATTACCAAAACAAGGGTTCGAGGTACACCTTTCCAGGCCTTAGTGCCTGGGTTGGTAGTGGAGGGCCATGGAGTTGCCATTTTCAGAGCACCTAGAGTCAGCTTCCCAACTTCACAGGCATCCTGTACTCTTGCTTTTTCTTGTCCCTCCGTTTGGGTGCTTCCCTGATGGACACCAAATTTGCACCTATCCTAAGTATCGATCACTGCAGCATCCTCAGATAGAGACTTTCTTAATTCATTCATCATCCATCCATCCATCCACCTATCTATTCAACAAATATTTACTGAGCTCTTACTATGTGCAACATTGGGATAATGAAGTTAACAAAGCAGCTCTGTTAGCTTTTGTGACATTTACAGTCTAGTGGAGGGAAGAAAGACAATGTTTAAAGGACCAGTAATAAAATGTCAAGTCCCTCTGGCTCCTGCGAATGAGATGGTAAATGGGGAAGAGGACATTGTCTCAGTTGCTAATGCAACTAACATTTAACGTCCTTTCCTATTAATTTCTTATAAGCATTGCTCATGCCCTGGAATTGTTTTCGCACCCCCATTCTTTACCAGTTGATGATCTGCCTTTACTCCATTAGAATGAAAGCTCTGTGAAGGAAAGAAATGTCTTTAGTTTACTCACCTCTGAACCCCCAGTGCCAGTAAAATTCCTGAAACCAAGTGGGAGGCCCGTCATATTCGTTGGGCCAAAAAATGACTTTTCCTCGAACCTGAGTGAGGCAGGAATGCTAGAAGCATCTGAGAGGTGAGCAGGAGTCACAGGAGGCAGTTTGACCCACTCGTACCTATTGGGAGTGTCCTACTGCTGGCTTGTACTATTGTCACTCAAAGAGACTCCAGTCTGCTTCCTAGGAATACTTTGGGGATTTAGACAGAAGACTCTTTTTTGTTTGTTTTAATAATTTAATTACCTTAGAACAATTAAATCCAAGATCAGAGATAACTTCTAGAATTTGCAACTGGAGAGATTTTTCTTTACTCCTCCCCTCCACCCACCCCTCTCTCTTCCCAGAAATAGGTGCCAAGCATAAAACCCATGTACTTAGCAGTTGGCTATGGAAGCACATGAATAATCTCTCACCTTGATCAAGAAAGGGAGAAATGGAAAACTTGATCCCCAGGTGGCTTTATAGGAAATGAAAAGAAAAAAAAAAAAGAAAAAGAAAAATGGAGATGCTGGCATTGTCCAATGTTTATAATATTTTCCTTTTTTAAAACAATCATTATGTTTGTGCTTGCGGCATGCTTGCTAATCACTTCTGATCATCATTCTCTACATCAGCACAGCATTTTATCCATTTTGAGGAAGCTGCAGCTGAGGTCAAGAGTGGGTGAGGGCCTCCTTGAGACACAGCATAGACAGCTTAAAGCCTGGACTGGATCAGCATCCAGAAGAGTTTTTGTTGTCCTTGCTAATATTTCCTCCGGACGTTAAATCTCCCACATGATGAATTACAAAAGAGAATGTTCACATCTGAACGGGTTTTACCCACAACAAAAGAAGCAGCATCTCCAAGAAGTTACTGTCAGGGCTAGAAGGGAAGTCTTTACTCAGAATACCAGCATCCACCCCATCTTTGTGGCATGGCACTAGCAATTAGGGATGTCGTCTCTCATCCTCTAGTTGCAGACAAGGAAGGGAGCAGTTGGATGTCACTGGAGGAGACAGAAGATGGATAGCCC
Organism: Rousettus aegyptiacus; assembly: GCF_014176215.1. Classification (NCBI taxonomy): domain Eukaryota; kingdom Metazoa; phylum Chordata; class Mammalia; order Chiroptera; family Pteropodidae; genus Rousettus; species Rousettus aegyptiacus. Next base: position 23,231,028 of record NW_023416289.1, on the reverse strand, counting down.
TGGAAGGTTCCTCTGTCCTATTGATGCAGACACACCCGTCTCTCTGTCTCACTGTCCGCATCACCTTCAATTTGGCCAGATGGACATCATGGGGGAAATTTCGTCTGGACCAAGGATCTTAAAACACTAGCAAAAAGAGCTGGCTCTTGGGAGAAATGAGGACGGGGCCATTAGAAGTTGGTTGCTGGGGCCATTAGGAAGCAGCCAGGCTCTATTGATACACAGAGGGATTTCTGCTCGATAATGGGAAATGTGAGCACAGGTTAGTGCGGTGATTACAGCATCCTGGAGCAGGGCCTTGAGGGGCCAGGAATAGATTAAGACTCACTCAAGCAAAGGTTGGGGGAAGGGACAAAGGTCACCCCTTCAGATTCTGGGGAAGGTATCCATATGGTCAGAGACTTTCTATTCTTGCAGACCAGGAAGGGTCCTTTTAGAATGTCACAGTGGGGAGTGGTAAATACATATCTTCAGACCTGGAAGAACTGGACCCTCAAGATGGGGGCAAATTAAATGCAAGCCCAGAACTCTTTAGCGAGCTTAGTAAAGGACTTGCTCCGTCTTGGTGTGGCAAGACGGCTGAGTCCCCACCCTGCTTCTGGGGACAATTTAGCAACATCCATCAAGAGAACAGACTCAAAACACATAAATTTATCTTAAAAAGAACCATTTAGATATCCACACAAAGATTTATAAGTAACAAAGATCATCAGTGTCATATTTATACTGATGAAAAATGGAAAATAATCTAAATGACCAAGGACTGAGGAAATAGCTAAATCAATTGCGCATTTCTACAATGGCACTTAGCAAACCTTTAAATATAAAATCATGTTAATGACATGGGAGAATGATGATGGCATGTTGATTAAAAAGATGCAGGTTACACTAAATAAGTGGATAGGATATGATTCCGGTTCAAAAAGAGGAAAAAACGTCCAAAAGAAAATAGGCCCAACTATTTTAACAGTGTTCTTCTCTGTGTAATAGGAATATGGATGATATTTTTATGTTCAATGTTTTCAAAAGTAGCTGCACGTTAATATGCATGTATATGTGTAACTAATGTATGGATTACTTTCCTCTCCTTATCTTTGTTACCTTGCTTTATCCTCCAATGTTCGCTGTCTGAAATCCCGTGGATTCAGTTGTTTATTTGCTATCTGTCACTGTTGCTCCATCCTCTACAATATAAGCTTCCTGAGGGCAGAGATTATGTTTTATTCCGTGCCAAACCCCACTCCCCTCCCCTACCTAGCACACAACCTTAGATGAATTCAATAAGTATTCACTGAATAAATTGATATGCTCTTTTTATAATCACAAAAATAAATTTTAAACATATAAAAAAGAACAAGTATAGTTGCAGAAAAGGTTGTTCCCCTTCCCTTTAACAAGCCATTGGGTTTGTTAGAATAGGGCGGATGAGCCATGCAGAGTCCCTGGCCCTGCTGGACTTCGGAGTCACAGTGTCTAGGAATGAATCTGAGGATCCACTGTTTTAAAGGACCACCAGGTGACTCTCAAGTACATTCAGATTTCAGATCTATTACAACTAGTGTTTCTAAAAACAGGCAGAGGAGCCTGTAGCCTTGTCAAGTCAAGGCACAAATTTACACCCTTCCTCCTCTTCCAACACAGGATTTTTCCTTTGACTAGAGAGAAGTCTAAGAGTGCGGCCTTGTGAGAGGACACAGACGTTTGCCACGCAGTATCTAAGCTCCCTCCAAATACTACTCAGTGACAAAGCCTCGGCATGCCAGGACTGTGTCTTGGAGGGCTGTGGTTAACCACACAAGAGTCCCAAACGCCCAGTTCTCAATGTGGATTCATGCGTCTGCCTTTTTAATTTGCACAAATGATGTAATGGAAATCTAAATCGGAGAAAGAAAAGATCTGTCCCTAATTTCACACCTCTCCACAAATTAATCTTTTCCCCTATTTTACCATATTTCTTCCTTCCAGTCCTTGAATATTTGTTTTACACATTCATAATCATTACATTGATATGTTTCCAAGATACGGTTCTTTTAATTTCATGATCAATATCTTTCCCACTTTCTCTTTTCCGCTATTCCTCCCACACTATAGAATTTCTTGCTTTGTAATAGCTAATTCTTAACCTTTCTGTGAGGCTTTGCGCTTCTCAAAGCATTTTCATGCCCATCATCTTATTAATAGGACCAGTTTCGTTTATCGAGATAGTAGTTGTGTTCTTCCTCACGAAACGCATCTCAGCAGAGACTCATCCAGCAAAATGCTTGGAAGCATGGGCTATTTAACTAGAGAAACCCAAGTTCAATTCCTGTCACATAATAACAGTGAATTCAGAGCAATAATGTAACCTACCATAGCCTGTTTCTCTTGTCTATGCAGTGTAGATATAATCACAGTCCCCAGTTCATAGAGTGGCCATGAAGATGAAATGAAATAAACACTTACAAAATGCTCAGCACAGTGCCAGCATAGAGCAAGGGTTCCATTAATGTCAGTTATTATTCTCATTCTCATTGTTATTAAATATATTAGATAAAGGCTTTTAATGACTGTAGGAAGTGGGAGTATGTCAACTCCATGTGGCCTAACCCAACCCCCAAATCTAACTCAATGCAATCCGCAGTTTTCAACCCAGAATAGGAAAAAGAGAAGCACATTTTGCAGTATGCCCTTCACTGATTGTCTAATGGAGTGATTGCAAGTCCACATTATTGGGTATCTTCTTCTGGGACAAAAAGATAATTTTTGGTCCCCCCTCCCCCCAAAAAATAGATACATGGGCCTGTATGATTAAACTGAAATCCAAAATTTCCATAGTTTAGAAATTTCTAGAACCCATTTTCCCTTGAGTGGAGTATTTTTAGGCTAAGGTGAAGATGCAGGGGTTTTCATTGTCAAACTTCTCATGGAGAAGCATGTCCTTGCAGGTCTCAGCAAACTCAGTCGGTTCCAAGAGTTCAGACTCAGGTAAGCTTTGGACAAACACCTGAGGCTCTGAGAGGCTTCAGTGAAATGAGCCTGAACTTAGAGGTTTTGTGAGGTGTGCCCATCAATAACTTTCTTGGCCAAGATTTAGTTGGCTTCATTGTGAATATGTTTCTGTTAGCACCTGAGAAACTCAAGTCTTCATTGTGGAGATGTGGTTTGGTTTTACTTAACTGGACCTCTGAGAGCTGTAGAACATTCGTGTGCATCAATGCACACAGCATGAGCACGCTGGGATCTGCAGCCACCTGTCATTTCAGCCTTGGAGCCACTTTTCCCTTGGTGCAACTTGTCTTGAAGTTCCAGAAAAGCCAGACGTCACTTTTCCCTTAGCCAAGTCCTCCAGGCTGGGACCAAATTCTCTCTCAAACATAACAAGTCTAAGGAACAAGGGAACACCTCATCTGAGCACCTTGCCAAGCTCCCGTGTGAATTGGGAGGAAAACAGAGCCTGTCTTGGGAAAGGAGACATAAAATACTGGATAGAGCACTTGGGGTGATCTGAGAGAGAAGCCAATCATTCTACCAAGATTTGCGATCCTTTTCAGTTTGAATGAGCTTCTCCCCACCCAAGTTCAGAATCATCTTGGAAACTTTTCCTCAGCTACCCCAACCTCCAGACTATAAATTCCTCAGGGTCTTATTTACTTTTTGTTCAAATTGAGAATCCTTACACTTACATATCCAAAACATTGTGAGAAAACGTATATATTGAAAGTTTGGTGGAGCAATATCTCAGCATGCACGTAATTTTCAGACTATTCTTCGGGCCAATAGGAAATGAGATGAAAAGGTATCAGTCAGATAACAGCACAGCGATGTTTTATCCCCACATTTATGTTATCTCTCAGAATGTTTTGGATCAGTCACACCCCAGTCAGAAGGAAGAGTCAAAGCAAGGGAACTCAAAGGCAAAAATTTAACTTGGGGCACCACATTACAAGGCAAATGGGATATGAAGAAGCGAGCGTGAGATTAACAATGGCTAAGACCTTCTACCACAAACTACAAACTGAAAACCACACCAAAAAATCAGACAGCTACGATTATTTGAGTGCGAACACCTACATTTTCACATATGTTACTGCATGTCATCTCTCTACACTCCCAATTTCATTTGTTAATGTAGACGCTTCATTTTCATACTGTTAATATTGAATGCACGTAGTAAAGTTTCCATGCATGTTTCTGATTTGAGAAAGAAAGAAGGCCAGGTCAATCAAGAGCACATTTTTAACTAAAAGGAAGAGTGGCAGGAATGTAGGTGGTGGGCAGACGTGTTCCCTCCTTCCCTGGACCGATATAAGGATTCCAGGAGACATTAGGTTGAAATATGCCTCGTAAGTGTCAGGCCGAGACAAACACGTGCATTGTCAGTTCTCTTTGTGCTGTGTGTGCCAGTAACACAATCCAACATCTTTTTTTTTCAGGGCGATGTTGACACATGTCAAATACATTAACATTCCTACTGGAATGACTCATTCAGAGGGAACAGCAAGTCAGAAAGATGAGAGGAGAGGAGAGGAGTGGGAGAAGCATTTTACAATTGTTCAAGATATTAAGACCAGCACGTCTTTTTGGTGTTTGTTTTTTAAAGAGAGCAGTCACAGCGTTACTGCTGTCTGCTTGTTATTCCTATCACCGTCATCCTTATTGTTGTAATTTCTACACTGGTTTAGCTTCACCAACCGAGAAGTCTGAATGAGGTCACTGAGGCGGGGAGTGGACATGAGTGAGGCCTCCCCTGCTGTCCACACCGCCAGCTCCCGGTACCTGAGCCTTCAGCATCTGTCTCGAAGGCCACTGCTTCGTCCTCCTTTCTTCTCTGCTCTCCCAGGACCTCTGCTTGTCCTCTTCAGGCAGAGGCTGATACCATGCACCAGGCTGGCCTCTGGGGTCACGTTCAGGGGTACTCCTCTCCTTTCCTTTAGAGTCTCCTCTAAAGGAAAACTTTGCTGTTATCGTCACCGTTGCTTGTTTTTGCTTTGTCCTCTTTTGAGGAAGACCGGATTGTAGGTTTGGCTAAAAGTGAAATGAAACAAGAATCCATCAGTGCCAACTGGAAGTGACCTTGTTTTGGAATGGTTTTGAGCCAAGGCCCAAACCATTCCTTATGGGGCCTACACAGGATGCCTTGCTATGTCCATTCTAAACCTCTCATGCAGGGAGAGAAGCTTCTCCCTCCGGGGAATGACCAAAAGTGTGTCTCTGTCCCAGTGTCCATGCTTGATCATCACGGGGACCCAGGCCAAACTTCCACCTCTGTCCTAGTGTTGACGTCATCTCAGGATGACAGTAGTGGACATTTCCATTCTCTTCAAGAGCACGCATCTCCATCCCATCCTCCGCCCACACCCACATGTAACCCCAAATAAGTGATCAGAATGCAGTTGTCTGACACCCAGATGATTCTCCAAGCCTGAGTCACTGAATATTCAAGAACTCTTTCCATAGTTTATTAATATGATGATCTAAGGTGGCCTTTGCTCAGGATGTTCTACTTTCCATTTTTCGCAATGAGATGACCACGCATCCAGCAGTCCTCTTCTGTTTCATATCCTTTAACAGAAATACACTTATATCAACAAGGACAAGCCACAGTTAGTTCATAGGCACAGTTCAAACTGAATCTCAGAGGGAAAAAAAAAGTCAATATTTTAGCTCCTGCTCCCCAACATAGAACAGAGCTATGGCTCAACCAAACATTTCATTTTAAGTTACCAAACTTCTTATTCTAAATCTGTCTTCAGCTTCCTGGTTCTTCACAGATTTTGCTCAAGAACACCGGTAGTACTTGTTTTATTTATATATCGCTGAAGGGCCCCTCCGAGTAAATTTTCTCAGACAAGAGAATAATGTACTATGCCCCCAACAGAGTAGCCATGTCTTTGCTAGAAAAAGGATTGAAGATTGAAATGATAGATTTATCAGCTTTGATGAAAATTGTACAAAGGATTTCAAAGGCAGACCTTTAGTTCTGACATATGTTACACTAGTACTGTAGATGTTCGGTGGCTTTTCCAGCACACACTGACTCCACTCTGGAGTGAGGCACTGTGACCAGATGCCCTCTCTCCACTCACTTCCGCCACCCCATGTCATCCCTCCAACTTCCACTCATCCACATACACTTTACAAAGAAGGCCTCTGCCTGCAAGAGTTATTTTGACAGGTGATTTCCCTATGTTGCTTCAGATAAATACTCCTTTAGAAGATGCTGCATCTAATCGCCCATGTGAGAGTTGCAAATCAGCCTCTCAAGACTGGAACGTTCTCTCCTGTGACATCTGATTTGGCTTGAGTACTTGAATACGTTGAGTTTTTTAATGTTGCTGTTGCTTCTTTTTCTTCTGTTTACAGCATCACCAATACCTGTGGCATAGCTTCTAACAAGAGGTCACAGGATTTTCTTTCGATCTTCAATTTTAGCTACAGTGCAGATAACTGTCTATTTCTTGGGAACTACTGCAACCCCCACACTGAAATCTATGTGCCGTATAACTTATATGAGAAATCAAGTCATCCCAAGGAAATCCCAAGGCAGATTTTTGAATTCTACCATTGGTTCATCAAGGAAGGCAGCCAAGAACAGACAGCTTCAAACTAACTTCCTTCCTCCCTCTCTACTTTATTTATTTATTTTCTTCCTTCTTCCTTTCCTTTCTTCCTTTCTTCCCTCCTTCTTTCTTTTCTTCTGTCTTCCCATTTCCTTCTTTATTTCCTTCTTTCCTTTTTACCTTCCTCCCTTTTTTATTTCACTTTTAAAATTTATTTTACCAAATTGGTAATGTATCTGAATATCTCTAACTCCTATAAAAACTATATCTATTATCATCCTTTACATAAGAACGCAAAAATTGTTCTTTGCATGGAAATAAAGACATCCGTGATTCATTTCCTGAGCTTCTCCTTCAGCTGCTGTCAAATTTCTTTCACTTTCCTTCTGTCCCCTAACAGCCTGAGCCTAGTTTAGGGGAAACTTCTGAACCTCCTCCATAATATGTCCTCTCTTTCCTATGAGTGCAGGATATCAAAGGCTTTTCTAGGTAGAATGATCATTTCCCCCAGGCTATATCTGTTTCTTTGGCACAGTTCAAATGTCCCCTTTAACTCTCAAAAGTGTCTTGGTTTCCAACAAATTATACTGTTACCCTATTCCTAAGAGATCTTAAAACATAGTTCAGATCCCAATTTCATGGTTTGTGATTGGCAATCACAAGCTTTCCCCAAGATTTCCCAGAAATCTCTGAGTTCCCAGGGTTTGTTCCCTCATGTTTCTCTGTGGCTTCCTGGATTCTCTCTCTCTCTCTCTCTCTCTCTTTCTCTCTCTCTCTCTCTCTCTCTCTCTCTCTCTCTCTCTCTCTCTCTCTCTCTCTCTCTTTCTAGCATCAAACCAGAAACAGAATTCAGCTTTCATTGGTTGGCTCAAAAATTCTACTAATGAATCACATGGGCATTTGGGTATACTTTATTTAAATTTGGGGAGAATGCCGGGAATGGCCGTAGTGTGGTTTATAAGCCCTCCTCCTGCCTCGATCTTATTGGTTCTATCTCTATTTCCTGCCTCCATCCTCCCTAATCTTCCTGCTTCTCTGCTAAGGAGCAATAAACACATTCCTCTCCATGTCCCCTGCAATGACTTGTTCATATCAAGGTCCCTAAAGGCCTCAGCTTATATCCCAAGTACATGCCAAGAAAGTTTTCTAAATAAATATCTTGTTCTTCATTAAAGAACATCTGATGAATATGTTCTTCTCTTCATGTAATTAAGCCTAGCTATCTAGCTACACTTGATTTAATTGTCCTTATCTTGATTCTCATTGGCAGGTGGACAAAAAGAAACTTTGGCAGAAAATATTAGAGAAAATAAGAAGAGATGAAAGCTTAAAAGAAATAAAATGCATGGGACAGGAAGAGAAGAGGAAAGGGAGAGGGAGAAAGAAGGGGGGAAGGAGGGGTCTCTTGGTACCAGAGTTTAAGATGTTATCATTCTGAACAGTGGTTTTGAAAGTTGCCTGTACGTGGGTGTTTCTGGGAGTGTTGTTTAGATATTTGGAGTCTCATCCCCAAAGGCCTTGACCTGTTAAGATCTATAGGGATCACAATTTAACTCTTCGAGTCCATGCCTAAGCTTAAGAAAGACAGCGAGATCATATAAAACTAAATGTAACTAAATTGGAGAGGATTATGATTATTTTTCCTTTTACCAATTTATTTGAATTATATAAAGATCATTCTTTCATCCTTGTTGTCTCATTTTAGCCTGAGAATCTGGAATCACCTTAAGTGGCACAAGTACTGAATATAAGTATTAGAATATCCAGGGTTTTTTTTTTTTCAAATGCAACCTTAGTTTAAACAATATACACATTAATTTATCCAGTACCATTATAGACAGATACAAAGTCAGGTCATCTGCGACAGTGTTGAACAAATTGCTGAACTCCTCTTAAAAAACATGTCTGTAAAGTAGTAAGTAAATAATACATGAAAGGTGCCTTGAACTGAGTATTATTATAACGAAAATAATAATTGGAGACATAGAATGATGAACTCTCCAGCATGTGTTATCCAAGGTACTAAGTCAACGTCTTAACTATCAGGAGAGTAGCTGAACCAAGTGGTGAGCCAGAGGTGAGGCCAGAAAACAGGGTGACATCAACAAAGCTAACTTCACCTGTTTTAAAGCTACCATCACAAATGCTGTGTGTGATCCTTGCTCTACTTTCATTCTCTTGCCATTCTCATTCAGGCAATTATCCCCACCCCTCATGCTTTTTATATTTATGGCCACCCTCTTTTTTCATTGGCAGAGCTGTGCCTGAGTGGAACAGGCCACCCAGGCAATCAGAGCTTTCCAGTCAAGTATCAGGAACAGACGATGATGCCTTTGGTCTGAGTCCATTCAGGCTCCTATACCAAAAGTACTATAGATGAGGTGGCTTAAATAACAAATATTTATTTCACACAGTACTGGGATCGGAAAGTCCATGATCAAGGAGTCAGCAGATCTGGTTCCAGGTTAGAGCCTGCTTCCTGGTTCATAGACAGCCCCCTGCTCACTGTACCCTCACATGGCTCTCTAGGGTCTCTTTTATAAGGTTACTAATTTCTTTCATGAGATCTCCACCTCCCATCACTTTGGGGATTAGATTTCAACATATAAATTTCAGGAGGACATAAATGCTGAGCCTTAAATCTCAAAGAGCTTACACATGAGCATCAGAATAGGACCGAGAAAAGAAACCCCACAACGAAAAGCCCATGTGAAATTAATTCAATGCTTATTGTACACATCTTCAAGAACCCTTTTCAAGCTGACAGTTCCCAGTCTGTTATCTTGCTATCTGATTCTGATCATAACCCTAATTCCATGTCTTTTTCATAGACTCTACTTTCTTGGTTTTTCCATTTTGGTTTTCTGCTTAAAGCTGGCTTCTGCCCCATATTCTTCTACATAAGTACCCCTAAAGGGAGGCTATTTGTACTCTTCGAGCAGAGAACTACATTCTTTTTCAAGAGAAAGACAAAGAACTCCACAGCATTGTGAAAGTTTTCCCATTGTGCTCTCTTCTCTGTACCTCCATCAGGGCCCAACAGCTTTATTCCCCAGGAATCAGAGCACCTCGTAAGACCTTTATGAGGGTCCTCAAGTGAGCCCTCAGTCTACGATCATCAGCTTTTACCATTTTTAAGTTAATAAAGGCAGCTATTGTTCTTCCTGTGAAGAAGCTGAATGTCTTATTTGAGTCCAACCAATGACATTGTGGGAGATCAGATCTGAATGGACAGTTCTGTAAAGGACCCATTCCCACTCTTGTTCTCTCGGTACTGAAAACAAGTTTGAGCAAGATCCACTTCATAGAATCTTGCTAATTCGGAGGCCAATGGGCTACTGACTTTATCACCTTCTGTGCAGATATTAACTTTCATAATCCCTAAGCTATCGTTATAAGAATACTTATTTTGAGGTCCATAATTAATTGCATATGATTAGTAATCACAGGAGGAAATAAAATTACTTTTGGTGTGAACCTAGCTCGATGTGTTTCAAGCACTAAACGATTCATGGGAGTTACTTAAAATAGATGCCAGTAGAATGGTGTGCTTTTCAGAGAGACTGTAACACCAGCCTTGTCTATAGCTTGTTGTTTTTAGTATTCTTGAGGTCAGATTGAGAGAAGTCAAAATCTACATATCCTCATGATATGGACCTTTCCCTTGACCAGGGATATGAAAAATGCACAACAGCCTCCATCATATTGTTTAACTCACTTTGGGATCTTTACCTCAATATTAGCGGTAGTCTAACATGACATATCTGCAATTAAAGGGTGATGTCAGTTGACACAATGCCACCAAGGCCAGTTAAACATTGTTCCTTAGAAAATAAAAGCAGGATCCAATCCTGAAAACATTGGTAGTGGTCCAGGGACTGAGTCATTTGGCTCTCTTGGAGCGTCGAAGCTAGCTGGAACATGTCGAGAAGTGCAAGTTCCCTTCGCGCCATGGAAGCAGGAAAGCAAGAAGCAAGAAAATGAAATGTGAAAATAATGTAGTGCTCCAGGGATCTACTATATCCCTCGCGATTCAGGCCTAATTGTATTCACGGACATTAACCCCTGGAATTTCAACTCACCAACTTTTCTGGGTAAGAAAACACAAGAGCTGCATATCTAATATTATTTCGATACTCGACATGCTTTTAGGTGCTTGAATATTTGTTTCTCCTTTGCTTCTTGCAAAACATCTGGAATCGAAAGATTAAATCTAATTTAATTTATGAGCACCTCCCATTTTGATAGGAATACTTGGAATGCAGTATATACTTGTTAAAAGAAATGTCTTCATGACTCTGTATTCATGTTTGTACACTTACAAGTTCACACAAAAATAAAAATATCTAGTGGAGAAGAGAGAGACAATATGGCTGCCCGTTTAGAAGAGAGAACATGGTTATGCTTCTTCTGTTGCAGCTATAACAAACTTGGTGGCTTAAAACAACACAAATTCATCATCCTACAGTTCTGTATCCCAGAAGTTCGATGTGGTCTGACTGAGATAAAATGAAAGGGTTGAGGCTGCATTCCTTTGGAATCTCTAGAGGAGGATTCATTTCCCTGCCTTTGATAGCTTCTAGAGACTTCATGCGTCCTTTGGCTTCTAGCCCCTTCCTTCATCTTCAAAGACAGCAGTAGTGGGTTTAGTCATCCTCACATCACATCACTATAATGTCCTCTTCTGTCTTCCTCTGCCACCTTAAAGAACTTTGTGATTGCATTGGACCTACTGAGGCAATCCAAGATAAGCTACCTATTTTAAGGTCAGCTGATTAGCAAATTTGATTCCACCTGCAACATTAATTCCTTTTTCCCATGCAAGATAATATAGTCACAGTTTCCTGGCGTTAGGACATGGACATCTTTGAGGGCCTATTATTCTGCCTAGCACAATTTCTCATTTATTCTGTAAAATTCACCAAGTAAATTTCAAATTCAAATGAGTCCCTTTTCCATCTGTTTTTCTACAAAAGAAAAACAACTGAAATTGACTTCATACAACAATTACATAAGTGAGTGTGGAGTTAGAAGTTTATGGTAGAAGAAGGAAGGTGGTTTCTTTTTTTTAATGCATTTTGGTTAAGAGCCAAAGATTCTTAACTAAAAATTTGTGGAAAGTACTGCTATAAACAGATGACTATTAAACTTAAATAGTCATCAAGTTAAGTTAAATTCAATTTAACTTAAATATTTATTAGGAGTGAAAGCAAACATAAATGTTGAAAATGCAAATCCTTATTTCTCAACTGTCTTTTCATTTTCCCACAATGTATTTCTGGCTGTTTGGAGGTAATTTCCTAGATTTTATTAATCTGTAACAGAAGGGGTTTACAGCTAAATTCATTCCAGAGAATAACTCATTTGTAACACAATTCTGCAGCTCCCAAAGCCAAAGGGGTTAAAGAAAAAAAAAGCATGAACTCAGAAAATTTCATTGCCTGAGAGCTGAAATAAGTTAGATAAAAATAGTGACCTCGAGAAAGGTAAGTAACCTGATCCATGAGCAATACTTTGGCTTCCCTTTTTAATATGTTTCAAATAAGTGAAATTTGTTCATTCAAAAAAATATTTATAAGCACCTATTCCAGGTTGAGCATGGTTTTAGGCACTGAGGATATAATCACAAAAAAGGCAGGCAGAATGTCTTCTCTTGTGAAGTTTACATTCTTATAAGGAGAATTAGATAATAGAAATGTAGATACTTAAAATAATTTTAGAGAGTGTTAAAATAAGGCATACATACACACACGCTCACACACACACACGCACACACACACGAGACAGATGACACAAACTGAATAATTAAGGAGAATTTCATAAAGGACTATTTACAGAGGTGTGAGAGTTCAAGGTGAACCAAGGAATCCAGCAAGGAGGGCACTGGGGAATCAGTGCTCTGACTCTCTCTCCTCCTGCCTTTGATCACCTGTGAGAACCTCCCATGGCTAAATCAAATTTGTAGCCTGAGGTCCAGGGAGCCCACTACTACAGCCCACAAAGACAAGCCTCTCTGAGCACAGAAGAGGGCGGAGAAGGGTGGAGACTGGACCTAGAAGAGCAAACTAAAATTTTCCATTATATTCCTATGTATAAATGCTCTGACATGATGAAACAGGGCTGAGATTGGGCACGAGAAGGGGCATTGGGATTTATTTTAGATAGAATTCAAGGAATACCTCTTTTAAGGAGGGACATTTGAGCTGTGGCCACAAAAGAAGCCACTGATGCACCGAGTAGGGGTGGATGGTTCTTGACAGAAAGAGCCAAGTACAAGTGCAAAGGGCCTGAGGTAGAAATGAACTTGTGCTGGGAAAGAGAGAGCTTAATGAGGGTGAAACTGAATTGGATAGGAGGCAGGCAGTAGGAGATGGAGTCAGAGAGGCAGGTGGTGGCTATCTCATTAACAGCCTGGTCTTGGGTTCAGTTTCCCCAGAAGAAAACGCTAAGATGAGGGTTTAAGTGCAAACAGCTGTTGGGGAGATGACTGCAGGAGACATGGGGAGGGGAGTGGAGAAGTGAAAAGGGAAGGGAAGGATTCCAATAAAGGTAATGTTATTGATAATGTTATTGACTACCACACAGGCAAGTGGGGCTCAGTTCCCTGGGGCTTCCTGTGGAGGGGAGGAAGCAGGCTACTTATTCATCAGGTCCCATCCATGGTTCCTTGTGGGCTGCTCTAGGAGGTGGCACTCTCCGGCTCTTCTGAAGAGAGAATCCTCAGGTGAGGAGTTGGGGGTGTTACAGTAGGATCCTGCTGGGAGAGGATGTGCACAGAAAGGGTAAGTACTGGGTGATTGGGGCGGGGCACCCTCAGAGTCTGCTAATGGTCTGAAAATCATTTGGACTTCTTCTAAGTGTGATGGGAAGCCATCGGAGATGATCAATTATTCATATTTTCTCTCTGACTGGGCTGAGTTGTTAGAGCATAGGGGTATAAATGGGTCCTTTTTTAAAATTAAGACGTAATTTGCATATGGTAAAATATACCCTTTAAAATATGCAGTTCGGTAGATTTTTAGTATAGTCACAAAATTGTGCAACTATCACCACTATCTAAGTCCAGTACAATCTCATCACACCCCAAAAAACCCCATGCCCATTAGCAACCATTCCCCAAGGAGTGGGTTTATAAATGGCAGTGTGGGCAGCTGGTTGATGGCCTCAGTGTTCATAACAGAAAATCTCGTTGTAGAGGAAAGGGCATTGGCTCCTGTGTTAGGCACCTTGTCTTTGATTACCGAGCCTCTCTCTAGCCCCACGTCCACAGGCAAGTCACTTCTCTCCTTCAATGTTTTTAGCTATAAAATGGAAGTAGCAGTATCCACCTGCGTAGCTTATCTGATGATTGGAGGAGGCCCGCAGTCAGCACTCACGCACGTTCCATGCTGTAATCATCACGTGTTATGTGTAAATGTTGGTCAGAGGAATGGTCACTTTGGAGAGGAAAGGCACTAACGTTTGGGAATAATTCGAGAGTTAGAAACATAAGTGGAACGTGAGGTTAGATGGAGAGTTGGGGTGAGATGAGGCAGGAAGTTAAGCTTTCTGAGAAGGGATAGTTGGGAGTGTCGTATGGAGTATAGTCTTTCAGCTGAGCAGCCACGAGAGACAGAGAAATACATTTCTGTAAAGTTGGTAGCACTTTCATTTCTGATGTTAGTAATATGAGTCTTCTCTCTCTTTTTTTCTTGGTTAGTCTAGCTAAAGGTATGTCAGTTTTGTTGACCCTTTCAAAGATACAACTTTTGGCTTCATTGGTCAAGGTTTATTTTTGAAGAGAGGTTTTCACTCTATATCTGCTTCTAGTTAGGGGACGTTTCTGCTGATTTCTGTAAGCACAGATGTACTACACTGACAGAGGTGCAGTATTTTAAAAGTGATGGCTCTGTTTGTATTTGGTGAGTGGATTTATGCATGTATAGACTCGCACAGAAAATTCTCTCTCTTTTGGTTAAGTACAGTTGGCTATATTCTGACAGATGCAGCCTTGGGCTGATAATAAGGGAAAATTATTGCTAAGAACACCAAAATTTGTTACAATCATTTTAGTGCTTATCTTCTCTGCCAAAAACAAGTTACACCAAATATAAATCTCCAAATGTAAACATCTCCTTTATGTTGTCACCTTATTCTCCAATGCTTTCTCAACATTCATCCTCTGCATACAGAGAGTACGTGTGCATATCCTTTTCCTTATAAGGCCCATCTTATCTCACTCCATGACTCCACTAAAGACTCCCTCTGTGAAGTGAAACTAGAAAAGAAATCCTGCCGGATAACTATGTAGACAATTCTCTTTTCCAGATATGAGACCGTTTCCTCCTCTTGTCATGGCTGCCCTACCATCTAGCCAACTCCTATATAGCCTTTAACATCTCTCAGAATAGAAAAGAATCGAGACTGTTAGGCTTGTTTTCATTAGAGGAATCATTATGAAGGTTCTGAAATAAGTGGACCTTCATCTGTTAATTAGAGAAGAGAAAACTCATGGTCTTGGGTAGAAGGCAGGTAAGTCATGCATAAGGGATGGTCTGGGTAAGGTTTAGTGGCAGGAAAATATAGACTGAGAGCAGGGCATCACAGGGCAGCTCAAGATATAAATTTAAAGTCTAAAATAACCTTTATCTCCCTGCCAGATACATATTCATGTGTGCATGGATATGTACACAGGCACACAGACACACAAGCCTTCTTTTTTGGCCCTACAAAAGCATATCAGTACCTTTGACCTCTAGTCCTTTCTATTAAATTTTCTTCCAATGAAAATAAAAAAGAAAACAAAATGGAAGGACCCAAGGTCTTCATCCTTGGGAATCAAATCAGATTCCATAGGCATCCCATGGCAGAACTCAGGAATGATTGATGCTCATCCTAAGCCTTGTGTTAAGCAAAAGTGAGTCCTACATTTTGTGAATTGGTTATCGTGTGTGTGTGTGTGTGTTAGATTATCTACAATGACAGGCACCAGTAATTCCTCCCATTCCTATACACATATGCTACTACTTATATCAAGAGGAGGAATTCTCTTCCTTTGAATCTCAGCTGTCCTTCTGACATATGGACCAACTGAATGCAACAGAAGGAATACTGTGCCTTAAGTAGTCTTAAAGCTTCCACTCCCAACTTTTAGGACCTAACCATCATGTTAAGAAGCCTGGGCTAGACTGATGAAAAATGAAAAACCATGTAGAGAGCAGAGGTTCCTTTGTTTTTCTAAAGGTCTTAGGTAATTTACTTCTTAAAAACATAGCTTTCATTTTGAAATGAGAGTGGAACAACTGTGCTTGTGAGGGTTAGACAAGGATATGAGTGAATGTTGGCATAAAAAGTCAGATCTGCCTGTACATAGATTCCAGAAACATTCTTTCAAGACATGGTTCCTGGTTCAGAATGTCTTTGTTTTTGAGAAGATGAACATAATATTTCTTAGAGGAAAGATGAGTCAGGACCTGGGTCAGATGGTCATTTCATTTGGTCTTGAACACTTCTTTGTATAGGGAACTGATCAACTATCAAGGTAGAAGTTATCTTTAGAGACCTTTTATGTTCTGCAGTCTATGATCTGACAGGATTCCAGGAGAGCCACATAATAAGTCTAGATCTTATCCATGTTCCATCCCCCCACCCTCCAACACACGCACGCACGCACACACACACACACACACACACACACACACACACACATCACTTCAAAGGAGAAAGTCAAGGGATTAGGCAGAGTTCATTAACTTTCGCACGTCTCCTGGGTAAATATCAGCTGGATGTGAAATGAGACCTCAGTGAAAGAGAGAATGGGACCCTCCAGATCCTGACTTATGCAACTGAGAAGGATGAGACTTTCGGGGAAGATCCAAGTTCATTAATTCATTGATTCCAATTTATTCCATTTATACTTGCCTTTCATTCATTTCACAAACATGTGTCTATTACCAAGCAGGTGCGGGCATTGGGAAATGTTTTTAAAATACATTCATTCTGATATTTAAAAAACCCTGCAAAGTAAGCATTTTTTGCCCCCATTTTACAGTCAGATTCAGAAAACAACTTGTGAATGGTCACACATTTAGTCATTGCCAGAGCCAGAAATCTAGCGAAGTCTTCATATTTCAAAGTTCATCTTGATTATACTACCCTCGTGTTTCCCAAATGTAAATGAGTTACCATATCCAAGTTTCATGTATATATAATTTACATAATATTTTTAAAATGTACTCACTCTTTAAAGAAATTTATTTAAGAAGACTTTGTGCACTTAGATGAAAAAAAAAACAACAACAACAAGACTTGCCACAAATAGAAAAGAGCAATAAAAATAAAACCCAGTTGTTGAATTCTGGCTGAAGAAGAGGCCATTTTCAAGGGATCAAACCTGAAGCCTGATCTCTCTGTTAAAAGGAGAAACTAGCAAGTGTCACCCAGAAATGTTAGAAACATACTGACGCCCCAGTTGAACTTCACCCTATGTGAATGAAAAAGAACAAATGAGGATTGAAAATGGTAGTAAGTTCTCAACAGGAGCTGTGTTTTAAGTGTCCTTCTTTGAGTTTCCATCTAAAATCAGCCCCTATACCACTTTTGGGTAGCACTACTCTGTATAAGATCCCCTCCCTCATGAGTTCCTTTAAAGGAGGTCTTGAGAGAGACAGACAGACAAAACAAAACAAACAAAACAAAAACAAAAACATGGACAAATGCAATACAGTGTAAAGAATATTATGTTATTATGTTATCATGATCTCCAAGCTTTTTTGACCAAATACCCTTATTATAAATTTATTAACTGTACTTCCCTGCATTTATTTATATTTCCTTTTCTTAAAGTAATATATGTGTAGTAGTATGCTAATATTATGCACACATTATAAAACATACAAAGGCAAGGATTAAAAAATAAATATGTTAATAATTTTTCCCCAATAGTCCCAAAGAAGGCCCTATATTGCCTCATTTTGGAGACTCTGGTTTTAGGTAGAAGTGACAGGAACACAACTCAACCCACTTACAGGGATGAAATGGAGGTTCAGAAAAGGGTTTTGGAAGAGTGTCACAAGAAGTAAATCCTGTGTCAGCAAGATGGAAAAAAAATGAGAAATGGAATTCAGAAACAAAAGGGCCAAGCCTAGTAGGCACGCACACACATTACATTGCACATTCTGCCAAGTAGGGAGCGGGGAAGTGGAATGAGAGAAGAGGCTGTAAGGAAAAAGTAGGGTTGATTCATGAAAAGCCTTATAAACTAAGCTGAGTTAGGGCTTTGTCCAGGAGCAATGGGTCACCATTGAAGGGTTTTAGCAGGAAGCAATCCAAGCTCAAAAAGATTGTTCTTTCCTCTGTTCACATACATACATACATGAGTGTGCAAATTCACTCTAACTTCCACACAAACAAGGCAGAGAACCACCAGCCTACCAGACAATCGCTTTGCAGCACTCATTCATTCATTCTTTCAACACACATTTATTACGGTTCTACATGTGCCAGGCACAGTATTCGGATGAGATATTCAGTGGTGAATAACACAGACACATTTGAGTCATCAGGACAGATATATTCAGTCACGTGAACGAGATAGACTAAAACAAATGAAAAAGCTAATTTATTCATAATCTCTAATTGCAGTATGAAATAATGTGAAATTGAGAGAGTAATGGCCATTGCAAGAGCAATATCCTGAGATAAACTTATCAGGGAAGGCCTCTGGGGAAGAGATATGTAAGCCAAGGTGTGAGTAATATGAAATAACCAGCGGTAAAGGAATTGGGGAAGACTTGTCCAGGCTATGGGAAAGATGCAGATGAAGACTGTGAGTATACAAAATCTCAGCATGTTTTGGAAATGAAAAAAAAAAAAAAAAAGGCCTGGAAAGCTGAATTAGAATGATGATGGGAAGACGAGGAGCAAGACAAGTTTCATTAGATAAGCAGGGATTTGATACCTGGCCCAGCCTGGCAGGTCAGAGAGCATTGAGAAATGAAGTCGGGTGTCTGGGAGGGAGGGAGGAAATGCACATGACATTTTTTAATTCGATATTATTTTATATTAGTTACAGGTATAAAAGTGTATAGCATAATGGTTAGACATTTATATAATTTATGAAGTAATCTCCCCAATAAGTCTACTACCACCCCGGTATCATATATAATTATTATAATATTATTGATTATATTCCCTATGCCGTACTTCACACCCCTGTGACTGTTTGGAAACTACCAATTTGTACTTAATTTCTTCTTCTTTTCTACCCAGCCTCACAACCCTCCTCCCATGTGACAACCCTCAGTTTGTTCTCTATATCTCTGAGTCTGTTTCTGTTTTGTTTGTTCATTTGTTTTGTTCTTTACATACCACATATAAGTGAAATCATATGGTATTTGTCTTTTTCTGTCTGACTTATTTCACTTAGCATAATACCTTCTAGGTCTACTTATGTTGTTACGAATGGTAAGACTTCATTTTTTATGGCCGAGAAATATGCCATTGTGTATATGTACCACATCTTCTTTATCCAGTTATCTATTGATGGATACTTAGGTTGCATCCATACCTTGGCTATTGTAAATAACACTGCAATGAACATAGAGGTGCATATACCTTTGAAAAGCTTACTCTGGCTACTGGGGACCCCAGTGCTTCCTATAGCTGGTCTCTCTCCAGATGTTGGCTTTGAACTAGCATGATAGTGATCAATAGACACAGGTAGGCATGTGAATGATACTATTGTCAACTTGGCAATTGTGAGGTTGAAAAGAGTAGAATTTGAGGAAACACACAGAGAACAAGCTCATGATATTCCAATAAAACCCTATCGGCATAGACTAACAGGGAGCCTCTCAGCCTCTGGGCCATACAGGGGAAACCGTGTCAAGTCAAGGCAACATAGGGCTCTTAGCATCTTCTGGAAAAAAAGATAAGTTCCTCTGATGATCTACAGTGTCCTCAAATCTAGATGCAAAGGGTGGCCTCTAAACATTTCTCTTTGTCTCCAAAAATTTATGCACTCCCAATGCTGCCTTCCAAAAGAGCACTGAGCTATTAAAAACGCTAATGAAATCTGAAAATGTGGTATTGATCAGTCACCACTGGGCTCCGGAGTGACTCAGGGAGAGCCCAAAGCAGACATGAATAATCTTTCACATCGCCACCATCGCCCTTAAAAAGGCCATGTTTCTAGTGCTACTCACCCAGAAGTTTTGGGGACCACCTGGGAAAGGGGTGGGGTAGACTCCAGCTGATTACTCAGTCTAGACCAACCCTTGGTGGAAACCAGCATCAGAGATTCCTTGGCTGTCCCCAAGAAACTGATCCTCAGCCAGATCTGGCTCCAAAGTTTGTTTCCTTCTAGTTTTTTCCACTGCCCCTGAGTATACTGTGCCTTGAGCTATCTCAAACAAAGAGAAAAGCAAATAGCATGTATTCAGGAAGAAAACACCTACAACTATCGACTGCCAAGTTAACAGCTTTACATGGTTTATCTCATTAGAGGCTCATAGCAATGTTTCACTATGTGGAGTATAGCCTCTGTTTTATTAACAGGAAAAATTAAGTTTAGTGATGTCGAGAAATTTATCCAAGTGTCTCACAGCTAACAAGTGGTAGGTCCAACTAGATCTCAGATAACAAAATCACCAGTGTACATTTATAGAGGACTACATGTGCTCACAAATAGTCTACATCGTTATGCATACCAACCCATCTGGTCCTCACCTTAAGTCCTCAGGAAGAGATAGTCAGGAGGTGAAGGACTCGTAGCAACCCCTATGCCGAAGGCAGTTCTATTATTCATCTGAATAATAAGAATTGGGATCTGAACTCAGATATTCTGGCTCTTCTCCCTGATCTAGATGTGCCCAAATAGGTGTTCTTTTCATTGTATCACTTAGAAGACAGTAATTCTAAAGCCAGCATAAAGCTCCTTAGTGAGAATCAAGAATGAGAGATAATCAAACAAACGTTTTCTATAATGAATGCCACAGAGACCCAACTAACTGAGTTTGTATGTGTTCACATATGTCACCCATGTGTGGGTATTTCAAAGGACAGATAACATGGAGTCTTGGAGACATGTCATGTAATTATGTGTGATCTTCAACACATGACTTAAGCTTTCTGAGCCTCAGTTTATTCACTGTTAAAAAGAGGCTAATTACTTCTGCATTAGATATAACCATGGAAGTATTTTATAACATCTAGTGCATAGAGGCATTCAACAAATGTCAATTCCTTTCCTCTTTCCAAGGAACCTGAGTGTGAGAAAAAGAAGAGAGAAATTAGGTGGCATGGAGAAGTTTTCTTTATGTTCAAAAAAGAAGCTATTACTGAAAACACAGTTGCCAAAAAAGGAATCCAAAATAATACAAGAGAACTCAGAAGAACTATGCAACATGTGGAATAAAAACAGCAGCTTGGCAGAAGAAATATAGTGGAAGAATCCCTTGTTAGTCAGATAGTAGGAGGGAAAGAGCTGGCTTTCTTCAGTCTGCCTATGCCTCGCCCAGACACACTGGAGGCCACACACAACAAGGACAACAGGCTGTCGGGCTAATGAGAATCTCTTTGAGGAAGGATGAGTTGGACAACCAGTCTGTTATATATTCAGTTATCCAGAGTAGAGAGAAATACAGAAAGAGATAGAAAGAAAGAGAATGTTCACTAGAGACTTCACTAGAGACAATTGGCCAGCGAGTGCTAGAGACAAGATGAGGGGAATATATCAATAAAAAAAGACATTTCAGAGCAAGAAGCCAGGAGGGAAGAAGGGGAGATTCAAAACAAACAAACAAACAAATAAACAACCCCAGTATGGTGAGGAAAAAGACAGAGTGGGTCAAGGATTCAGGGTGGTTTTTTGGGGTTTATGCAAGAAGAAACATCACGGAGTTATTCAAAAAGCATGAGCTAGAAATGTAAATTCTCAAGTTTTACTTTAAGGCAAAACAATAGTGTTAGGGTTTGTTTATCTAAGGGTCCTTGCTGCCCAGCACAGTGCCTGGTACTTAGTAGGGGCTCAAGGGGTCAATACCTGTGAGTCAATACCTATAGCACAAGGGGCTGTTCACAGGCTCATTTTCCTTATTCCAGGCCCTCAGGATCACATCGCAGAGGGTAGAAAGGAAGTGAACAAGTCTGACAAGAGAACCAGCTTGGCAAAGAGCACCTGGGAGCAGAGAGTAAATCTCAGCTATTTAATATCAGTTTTCATGTCTTATTGATTCATTTTATTTTCCTTTTACAGAACAGGAGCGTCACTGCAGTCTAGCTCATCAGTGGCCTTTAAAGGTTTCCTATTGATCTGTGAAACTATTGTCTCGGTTTGCATTATGCCTTTTGGAGACACCCTTTGTTTTTTGGTCATATTCTATATTTAGTTTGCATCCCAAACATGGCTTCTTTTCTGGGAGTAAAGAGCAGACATCTTGGACCCCAGGAAGAAGATGGATTTGGTTTCCTAATGCTTCTGGCACCTGTTTTTGGGCTCCAAGAAGTCTCCAGCTCCAAAGAGTGATGGGGAATGTTGGCAGAGAAATGAGGGTCTAACAAGGACCTGATGACCTCATTCTAAAAGGGTAAAGTAAGAGTGAAAACAAGAGCTTCCGTTTCTTGAGTACTTTCTCCATGATTCAACCTCACAATAATCCTGAGAGGTAGTTTTACAGATGAAGAAACTGAGGCTGAGAAACATTTGATTGTTCGTCTAGACACTCTCAGCTGTGAATCCTGGTTTCACCAGTAACTATGTGCTTGTTGAAATAATCTGGCAAAGTTTTCGCAAAGCTTCAGTGTTCTCATCTCCAAGATGAGGATCATGACAGAACATTCTAGGGTTCCTATAAGATCCCCATTTGGTAATATCTCTGAGGCACTTAGTAGAGTGTCCATAAATACTGAGTGGCTATTTGGTGAATGAAGGGAGATCCCCTTCAACCCAGTTTTTCAAAATAAGATCCATCCATTTACCCTGTCCCTAATCATTAGATGACAACTTTTTTTTCTTAAGCTAACAATTCAAGTGAAGTCTAGATTTCAGATGAAGAGAAAATATATTTGATACTGGCTAGTACAGTGTCTGCCATATAGAAGGTGCTCAATAAATATTGATTGATTTATGTATCCATTCGCCTCTGGGACCTGAGGAACTGTATGTGTCCAGCATCTCCCAATTTCCTTCACCTGTACCTTTGAATACAATCTTCCCCTCAAACACTCTTTATTGACTCTCTTCCAATATTTTTCTTCCAGCTGACTCAAACCCTCATCAGAAGTCTTCATTCCTCATGGTCACACTTTTCTTCTTTGCTCCTAGGAGCTGCCTTCTGACTATCCAAAGCTCAGATCCCTCCAACATTCCAATGACCTGCTCATTACTTCGCATTTATCCTCATTTTCCCCGGCCTCTCCCTAGCTTTTGACAATGTGCATTAGCCTCTCTTTCTTGCCAAAATGCTTTCTCCTCCCTTGGCTTCTGGGTCATTTCATTAGTTCATGCATTTGTTTACTCACTTAACAGTCTTTGTGTGTCTTTGTTTGCAATGTGAGAGACTAATGGTAGGTGTGGCTTCTACTCAGGAAGCATTCAGACTTAACCATAGATTCTGGATCTTTTCTCTCTCTTCTACCCTTATCGACTTATCCACCTTTATCAATTCTTTTAACTCCTGCTCAGATGTAATCTTATCTGTGAAGACACCCTGACCACTCTTCCACAGGGACAATTATTTCTCTCTGTACTGTTTCCATTCCTTTAGCCTACTTCCATCATTGTTTATATCTCCTTGATTTGAAATGTCTTTTTCTGTGCCCGACCTTCACTATGAGTTTTTCAGAGGCATGAAATAGGCAAGTCAAGGCTCCATAAATATTTATTGAGTCAAATAGAATATTTTCAGTAATTTCTTCACTTTTTTGCTTGCTTCCTTTTTCTCATTCTGTCTCAAAAATGGAGATGTGTTTCAGAAGCCCAATAATTATCTTTTCATGCTCCTTGAGCTTGTTTGTTGATCATAAAATGAGCTTAGAGAGCTCATTTTATTCTACTGAGGTCATCGACCATCATCTCACTTGTAACCATATAAAATTAAATTTGTCTTTCTCACCTGAGCCCTCTACCCCCTAAGTCAGTATTTACATATCACTTAGCCTGGTGGTCTCCTTGACTCCTGTCAATCATCTCTTATATTAGTTGCTTATGGCTACTATAAGAAATTACCACAAACTGAGTGATTGAAACAGCAGAAATTAATTCTCTCACAGTTCTGGAGGCTAGAAGTCTGAAATCAATGAGTTAGCGAGACCATGCTCTCCCTGTTCTATACTTCTCTACTGGCTTCTGGTGATGGCCTGTAACCCTAGGTGTTCTTTGACTTTCACTGGCTTTCCACTCCAGTCTCTGCCTTCATCTTCACAGGCCCTTCTTCCTTCTGTTCGTATCTTCACAGGGCCTACTTATAAGGATCCCAGGCATTGAATTTAGGGCCCACCTTAACCTAGGATAACTAACCTAATCTTAAATAATTACATCTGCACAGAAACCATTTCCTGAAAAGGTCACATTCTGAGGTTTTGGATCAGCATGAATTTGTGGGGAGGGGAACATTATTCAATCAAGTACATTTTTCCATCCATTTTGTCTAACACCACCAAAATCAGATTCCCAAACACTATTTGGTTATATACTTCCAAGTCTCAAAAACCTAAAACAACTTTATATGTCTTCACTTCCTTCATCACCATAAGCTGTCTAAGCAGCGTGTTTCCAATCATAATACATAGTACCTTTATTTTAAGTACTTAAAAAAAAAATTGTGACTCTTGACAGACTGTAAACTCCATGGGATAAAAGCCTGATGTCTTTTTTTATCTCCATTTCCCAGAATATTGTGAAGTTCATGCACTGGTATTTAATAACTATCCATTGAATGAATATATGGTGAGTTGAGTTATCAGTTTCAAGTCCTCTACCTGACTTTGAAGAGTCTCAATACCTGTTACTGCACCATCTGCTCCAGTCAGCATTTGCTGAGTAAAAATTAGGTGCTCTCAATAAATACTGGTGGGTTGATTGATTAATCCATCTTCCAGGTTTCCTGCTCTGAAGTATTTTTAATGTTGGTCCCCAAGAGGCTGGAGTTGAGGGCATAAAAGGGGTAAAAGGGGTGGACAGTGAAGACACTTGATTAGCATTCCCACCTTAGAACTTCTGGGGTCTGCCCAAGGTTTCCATTTGCCTGAGAACCCACATCTAGCCCTTCTAGGAGAAAATAATAACAATTACTTTGGAACCACTGATGGTGGGGTCTGGGACACAGAAATTGAGACATATTAAGAGCAGGTAACATGGTTCTTTTTCTGTGCAGAAAGTGTCCCAGGAAGGCAGGAAGCTGACCCTAAATTGAAGAAATGTCAAGCACCTGTACTCTCTCCTGGATCACCCATAGGTCTCTGTATTGGTAAATGAAATTTGTGAGAGCTACATGGTAACACACTTTCTAACACACTCCAACTTGGTACAACTTGCAGCCATGTCTCTAGAGAAAGAGGGGTCTAAAAATCTGGATGAGATTGGCCCTTGAATGAAGATGAGACTACAGGAAACAGTTGTTTCTGATGTAGCTAACCTTACTGTGCATTAGTTCCAGTAACAAAATGTTAATTACTACCTAGGATCCTAACAAAAAGGAAGGAAGGAAGGAAGGAAGGAAGGAAGGAAGGAAGGAAGGAAGGAAGGAAGGAAAGAAGGAAGAACTGAGGGGTAGTTGCAGAACTAATCATTTTACCATGAAATTTGGTCCTAAGTCATCACAATTGTTCCCCACGCCTGAGTCAACCCCTACCCCCATCTCCACCCCAAAATTGATGTGACCTGAAACAATGAAGTTCAGATATCTGGAAAGTAAAAAGTCGCACGCATACCCTATTTTGTTTTCTTGTGTTTTTTTCCTTTCCTAAGTGTCCTAAGTCACCCAGCCTCTTAGGACTTATTCCTTTGGGGATTACAGGACTAAAGCAGGCTTTATTTTGTTTCAGTTCCCGTGTATCCATTTCAATAGAATTGCTAATACCACTCATTTTCAGATTTTGTATGCTTAATAGATTGAAAATATGAGGTCATGTGTCCAAAAAGATAATCATTCTGGGCACTGATTGAATGGTTTCATTGTCTTGGAAATATATGGAAGGCAAAAAGGACTTTTGTTATGGCTTTACCTGATGAGTGTGTGTGTGTGTGTGTGTAATTCCTGAAACTTCGCATGACTGGATTTGCCATTCCAAAATAACAGAAAGTTAACTTTGCTACAGGGGAAGTGGGATTTTAGTAGCAGATAAATTTATATTTTCAAGAAATGCAAGCCATGCAAAAGCTGTATTGGGTATTATAGCTTGGATCGAAGTGAGTGAGAATTTATCACATCTTCCTGTTAATTACCTAGATCTATTAGTTTCCTAAATTCTCCACACTTGGAGTTGGAGGGAGGAGCAGCACCTTCCTATGCCTTTCCACGTAGGCAGAGAGGGCCCCAGCTTTGGGTGCTCCCAGTGGAATGTGGACTGAACTAAAGGTCGCCATTCTCATAACTCTTTGAAGACCCAAAAGAATTGACATTAAGGGTTCTGGGAAAGAACATCCAGCTTCTGACTCAAAGCAGGAAACAGAAACAGCAAATGCCTAGAACTAGGAGCATGTATCATATGATTCTGGATGAAGTAACCCATGCATTTCAATTCTTCATGGATTGATTACTGCTAAGCCAGATGTGGAAATGCCAAAAGTGACCTCACCCAGGAGGTGTGCCTGGAGAGCACCTCATCTGCATGGCTACCCAGCTTCCATATGTCTTTCAATTAGCCACTGAATGGTTCTCATCTAACCACCATTGCACCCAAAACCACAGCGGACTGAGTTTAGGTCACCACCTCTGGCCAAGCAAGTTTTGTTACCTTTTTACTTTCTATCTTCCTCAACTTGCACCACTCACTCCCACCATCCTTCATCACAAATATGTATCATATAACATTAACTACTTGGCATTCAAAGATTAGTTCAATCTAATCAAAAAACTACATGTAGAGACAACCAGCCTTGGGTCTGAGTCTCACTAAACCACTTATTAGGTGGGTGAATATGGGTACTTACTGAATCCCCCTGAGCCTCAATGTCCTCATATAGAAAACATAAATAACAGCATTTACCCCACCCAAGCTGTTGAAATTATAGCTACCTATGCCATGTGCCATAGTCCAGGGTTCGGGCAGGGAAAGTACCTTCTCTACTAGGCTTTCTAAATATTGTTTTTTCACTTCAAACATGATCTTAAAAAATTGATAAAACATATTCTGAATTACCTGGATGACCTTTTATAGTTAATAACTGCTACCACATCTTGGTGTCAGTGATTGCATACAAGTTGGTACTATACAGTACTATCAATCCAATATATGATTTGACTGACTGTACTAGTGAGAAAAGAATAAAAGGGAAATAAATTAAAAATTATGCATTATTGTCAAATTAATGCCACCTAGTTTCACAGTGCTCAGTATAAATGGGAAACAAGGGTGGGGTACTTGAGTTATCATACCTTGTAGATATGGTGAACTAATTTGTACTGAACTGAACATGTATCTGTACTACAGTGTTCAGTTTCACTTTTACATAGCAAGTTTTGAACCAGCTTCATAAAAACCATATCCTCTGTCACATTTAATTAAAATTGTTAGTCTGAATTTTAAATATATTGTAGCTTTGTGTGCATTTAAATTATTAATTTGTTTTGGTTTATCGTTTTATAGGAGCAATAAGCATTAGGTTAAACAGAATTCTATTTTCTAAATATATAAATAACATTATACTTAAAAGAATGTGTCAGGGTTTTTTTCTCTACTGTAAATGGATTCTGTGCATAACTAAGTTAGAGAAACATTCTCATAATATATGTGAAATTCTACATGGTAAAAAGTCCAAAGAAGGTGCACGGGATTGCTATTTCCTTTTAAGGGGTGTGTGAGATGGGGGTGTATCTTCAGCATGATGGAGGATATAAAGAACAGAAGAATAATGGATAATCATAAATTTTTATATTTATCACTTTATGTGCGTGCACAGGAATATGCTAAAGATGTTGCATATACTATCTTTCTAAGTCTTCATAAGCATTTGAAAACACAAGATGTTATCCATTATATTATACTACCTTCCTGCCCTCAAAGATTTGACAATCTACTCAGGAAATGATTCATGAATATAAAAAAATAACATGAGGTTATGAGTGTCAAGCGCTAAAAGAAATGTGTACATGAGCACCAAGGAAGGAGGAACCTTTTGTCTAGAAAGTTTCATGAAATAAGTGTCAGAATTGGATTGGAAAGCTTTCTGCAATGTTCTATCTGGCCATCCCTCCAGAATCACTGTCCTCCTTCTGCTTCATATTCTGGACCCCAGGAGGCGACTTTTATAGATGACAGCAACAGTTTCTCTCGCCATCTGACTTTCCTTTGGGTTCTGTTGAATGGTGCCATCTTGGAGAGACGCTTTCTACCTCTAGAAGTTATCTGCTTCTGGAAGTCTTTCAGTGAGTTTCATGGCCAAAGCATCAGTAGGACTGGATATCTAGGATGTAGGGTCCTGTAGTAGTCCTTGACAGATCAATTTTAAAATAACTTTCATGGGTATCATTTTTAATATATTTAATCTCTGGGTTATATATCATACATTGGTGTAGCTACTGGTATCCCCTTGGAAATGCAGCTTTTAGCTCTTCAGTGTGTAACAGTGCATATGAGCTAGCCACCCAACAAGATCAGAAAGTATCAAGGTGAAATCGGTCAGAGGAGAAGCCAAGCCAAGATCTTGGCAAAGGCCATGAGCAGGTCAGAGCAAAGTAGGAAGAGAGGGGTCTGGCTCTTTATTCTATGGCCACCTCCTGCTTGATGAGTTAGCTGCTACCCTAATTAAGTTCAAAGCCAGTTCTAGGCAACCCTTTTCATACAGCTGCCCTCTCTGGGTTCTCATATTGCTTCTTCCCCTTGGTTCTTCAAGCTGGGGAGTAACGCACCTTCTCAACTCCCATCTCTACTACGATTGCTAGCCCTGGGACCTTGTATTATCCCTATTGATTTCCTAAACCCTGTTCTCACCTCTGTGAAAAGTTCTTTTATCAAACTCTCCTATTACCTAGTTTGAGTATTCATGTACTTCCTTTTAACCTTTGAGACATGGAAAGATGGAATGTTGGGGGCCAGTATTAAGGACTTCACAGTGGGTCGGGGGGCAGGTACAAGGTGAACACTGAATTAAAATCGTGATAATTATTAGTATTAGAATTTTCAAGTCTTCATAAAGCCTTCATAAAGATACCATTGCATTGTTTTCACCACTTTCCTTGAGAGAAAACAGAGCCTCTGCTTAAGTCTAAGTCAGCTTACCTACTAAAATGGAAAAGGCAGAATTCAACCCAAGTTCTGTCTAACTCTCTCTCTATGAGCGTTCAGACTTCTGTCAACCTCTCAGTGAGAGTAATGGTCTAATGGGGATGAGATACTGGGCTCAAGTAACCTATTCTCTCTAGGAGAGACTCAAAAAGAAGAAAAGATTCTATGCCTACCTACCCTTAGTTCCAAGCGTCCTCCCCTCATCCCACACTTTAGAGGAAGGGCCAGTAGAGACATCCACTTTTTAAGACTGATTTTCTTGAGTTTTTTTCTAATCCAGAGAACACTCCACCATGTTAGCTGGAATGTCCTCTTCCCATGGAGCCAAAATCAGACTTTAGAATCTCTGGGCTCTTCTCAGTTACTAGCTGTCCATCTTGCACCTGGCTGGTTTGCATGCCTCTAGGCCCTGAACTCTGGCCAGCTGCTATATCTGAGCTGGGGCCCACCTGCTCCTCAGAGAGCCGGGGCCTACTGAATGAGCATGTATTAATGTGATTTCCTTGTGGTTAAAACTCTGAAAAGGCCTAGTGTGGCTATCAGAGAAAATCAGGGCATCAGGCATGCAGACATGGCAAGGAATGTGCTGGAAAACTTGGACATGTGACAAGATTTAAGAGAAAGGAAGATCTTGAATATTGATAATATTTATTGCATTTTTAAAATGTTTTCTTTACATGTTCATTATTAAATTTTTGCAAAAGTTGGAACATTTTAGTGAAGGGGGAAAAGCACTTACAGTCCTTCATTTGGAAATGACTTCTTGAGTATAGTCTAGGAATTTTTTCATATACTTGTATAGAAAAAATATATATACACATACTCTTTTATTACAAAGTATATATCCTGTTTGTTCAAAATGGGGTTTATGACCCATAGATCTGGAATCACCTGGGAGTTAATTAAAAATGCAGAATCTTGGGTCTCACCCCAGACTTTCCAAATTGGAATCTGCATTTTAACAAGACCTCCAGGTGATTGAGGGCACATGAATTATAAAGCTGTATAGGACTCAGAGGTCTGAATGTACCATGAATCATTTCATTAAGCCCCTTTTAATTCAAAATCATGCTCTGTCTAAATTTTCATAGTTATGTATTCCAATGCAGATAAATATGATGCAAAAAATCTTTTTGCACCAATCTTAGAGCAAATAATAATGATAATTATTATCATTATTACTATTGTTTATTGAGTGCTAATTATGTGCTAGGTCACGTGCTGAATACTTTATAAGAATTATCTTACCTCAGCTTTATGATGGTCTACAAAGGAGAGGCTACTCTCATCTAAAAGTGATGTTACTAGGGTATTTTTAAAATACAGTTTTTCAAATAATAATGATATTTCTACTATGACTCATGGTCATGATTATAGAACTTATTAGGTACTTTCTCTATTCTTAAGGCTATGTTAAGTACATTATATTCATTTTATTAAATTTAAACCTCAAACAACCCTAAGAGACAAGTATTATTATTAATCTTCTTACAAACAGAGGTAAATGAGGCTCAGAGGTTAAAAATTGTTTTCAAGGTCATATATCAAGACCATAGCAGAATCACAATCTGGGCCCAGGTCTGTCAGATGTCACTGCCCAAACTCTCAACTTCATGCTTGAAGAGGAATGTGCTAATTTATTTTTTCTAATTCTCCAGTGTATCCTTGGGGCCCCACTGCTGGGCTCTTAAGCAAGCCATTCTTTCCCCAAAGCCTTTGTGTGTGAATAGACAGAGGGGATTCACAGCACTGCAGGGATGGGCTTAGGGGAACAGAGGATTTTTTTTTCTAATCACAGCTCTATACAACAGGGCTGCAGGCATCAGGATCCTCAGACATTCAGACTCTGGCCCGTGGCAAACATCCCAGGACTTTGCAGGGAACAATGGGCACTGAACTGCAGGTGACCCGACCTGCTAATCACTGCCTGATTACCAGCTAATCAGTGCCTTGTTTGGGAGCTGAATCCCAAATCCCTTTGGACTGGGCAGGGCCCTAGGAGGCAGTCACCTGGTTAATGCCCCAGGGGCGAGGCAGGGGGTCATACAGTCCAGCTTAGAGTGGCCAAAGGCCACCTTTGGGGAAATGGTCATGGGGTCTGTCTCTCTCCCTGGCTGGTCCCAGACAACTACAGCTCTTATCAACAGCATGGAAGTGAATAGAGGTAGAGAAATTAAAAGCCAACCTATGGAGGGAAACTAACCAACCCTTCCAGGCACAGAGAAAATAAAAGACAGATACTCTCCAGAGGAGGTCTCAGAAATAATCCAGAGGAGGGTATTTTGACAGCCACCGCCAACATCCTCAGGGCTACCACCAATGTCACAGCCACCATCATCACTAATGCTATAGCCAACACCAGCACAACTTGTGCTGCTGCCACCATCAGTACCAACCCCCCCCCCACTGCTATCATTACCACCTACAAGACCACCACCTCCTCCATCATCAGCACTATCATCACTATCATTGCTCCCACTGTCACTTACGTCACCACCGCCAGCACCAGACTCTGTCACCACCACTAGACCACCAACAGGGTCACCGCCACCATTAACATCGTACCACCCATCAGCACTCCCATCATCACCTCCATTACCATCACCATCTCCAACATAATTACTCCCACCATCCATCACCATCACCATTACCACCATCGCCACAACTGACACTGTGATTATAGACACCGCTACCAATGCTGCTGCCGCCATGACAACCATCGCTGCCACCACTATCATCATTGCCCCACCTTTACCTGTCCTCCCGCCACCATTAACGTCATCGCACCATCGCTTTTCCTGCTTCCGTCACCACCACCATTGTTACCACCACCAAAAACAACACTGCCGTCACCACTGCTGCTGCTGGCACCATAAAACTGCCACCATAGCTGCCATTGTTACTACTGCTACACACTCTCATGTCCTAGGAAAGTCATTTTGAGTAGTATTTTAAAAACACTGGTTTGAGTGTCAGACAAATTTAGGGTTCACTCCATGAAGTGCTAGATATTTCAGTTTGGACAATTAATTTAATTTGACTCAGTGTCCCCAAATGCAAACATTGAGATCATAATATAGCTAGCTCATAAGATTATGGCTCATGCAGCCCATTTATCACAGCGTTTAGCATGTGATAAGCACTCAACAAAAGCTCACTGTCATTGTTATTATCATTACTTCTGCCCAAACTTCATTTCAGCATACAGTTCTCACATCCTTGCTTGACAATAGATGGGGAGAAGACAATTCACCCTTTTATCCCTGATATCCTGAGATCCTCCAGGCTGCCCGTTGTCCCTTAGAAGCATGGGTCTGATCATGGGGGCATGGGTTGAAGAAAGTTTCAATTTGAAATCAGTTTGAAGCTACATCTTCTTTTTAAAAGCCAGTGACTTTGAGAATTTCCCTAACCTCCTAGAGACTCCCTTTCCTTTTCTGGGAAAACAAATGGAGAATGATAACCTCTTCTCTGAAAGATTGTGAGGAGATCGCATGAGACGCCATAGGGAAATGCCGCCAACGACCAATAGGCACTGCATCAGCTTTTAATACGTTGAGTCATTTGCCTGATATTTTAGCTTCGAAAAAATAATTATCAGGAAGTGGAAAACTTATGCCTGGCTCTAGAAAACTTCTTAATGGGGAGCTAAAACCATGTCTTTCTCTCCCTCTTTCAGATAGAGCTGAGCCCTACACCTGACCAGTTCTCTGGGCGTACTGGTAAAGTCTAATAAAAGGTTACCTTTGCCCAGTTGCTTCAGTTCTAGGAAGCTGTTCAATGTTTCACTATATTTCTCCAAACTCATTTAAAACAGTTCATCAGGTTAGTTCAGTTGAATTATTGCTCCTTGGGAGTTTTCCAAACCCTGGATTTCCTTCAGAGGGAGTTGGATTCTGTTCCATTCTTGGAATTCAGCTCCTTGCCCCTCTCTGTGACCCCTGATCACAAACACAGTGTAAATAACCTGCTGTCTCCTGAACTAAGAGAGAACTCCCTGGCCTCTTGCTTGCAGAATGGAATTGCTTCTCTCAGGCTTCTCAGAGCAAGAATGAAAGACAAGCTTTTTCACTTCTATGGCTATCGGTCACTGATACTTTGGTAGTGCACATTAATAAAATGTATATGCCCCAAAATGTTTGCATGATAAAAGAAAGAGGGAGAAAAATCTCATTTCGTCTTATCGAAATTGGTTCCTGCCTATTCTATGTGAAATTTACTCATACTCTGTGAACCATACTACAGTGAAAGAACTCTTAGCAGAATTTCCACCCATGACCATAACACAGGCTGCACATGGAAGGTCAAGAGAAGCTGTCATGAATTATCAATAGCTAAGAATTAACTTTGGCAAGCCTAGCACGTGGCCGGGACCACACCAGAACCTCTCCCATTAACAGCAGGACAAGTGGACTGTCTGCCAGTAATGTGTTTCACGTGCAGAGGTTTTCTCCTTGTAGAAGCCCTGATTCAGCTTCCAAGAGAGAGAAAGGACACAGGAAAGAAAATTGGCTGGCAGACTGTCCACAAATTTCAATTTAAATCGTTTTAGATCTCCCCCTCTATCTTACAATCCTGAATCATTTATGAAGCTGGGCTGACCCTTTCGATTTCCCTCCACTTGTTGATAGAATTGAATACCTTCTTCAGAATAGTTGCCATATTGAATGTTTCATTGCCATTTGATCCTCCCAACAACCCCAACTGCTTATCTCCTTACTTTTCGCCCAACACTGTATTTTTAAGAACTTTACATACTGCTGATTGGGAATCTCATCTAATTTCTTATGACTGCCACATACATAGTCTTCCACAACGGGCCCCACAACTTTTCAGTTTCCCATTTTCTCATCTGTGGACCCCTTGGCTGCTTTCCTGGTCTACCAACCACAGGTCTCAACTCTATGATATCTTCTTATATTCCCTCTCATGGACCCAAGTGAAGATGATTTGGGATAGTCCACAAGTGGAACTCGATTCTAATGTATATGGATACTCAATTTTATGAGATTATTCTTTATAATGGCTTCGCTCATCTATATTTCCAAGAGCAGTATGTGACAAATCATGTATTCCTACACCTCAGGCCAACAGTTGGCATTATCCAGGTCTCTCATTTTTGCTAGTCTGATGGGTATAAAGCTGTATCTCACTAGATTGGATTTTCATTTCTCTGGTGACTAATGAGTTTAAATACCTCTCCATATTTTGTTGGTCATTTGGGTTGCCTGTCATGTCCTTTGTCCCTATTTCTGTTGGATTTTATCATCTTTTTCTTGTTAACTTACATGTATCCTTCAATATTCTCGATCAGTTCTTAATCACTTTTGGACATGGCAAATATTGTGTTCAAATTTGTATGTTTTAACTTCATATTGCTATCCTTTATTAAAAAGAATTTTTCAATTTTGGACTAATCAAAACCATCAATTTTTTCTCAATAACTATGGTTTGTGAGTTTAGGTCTTGATTAGAAAGTTCACTCTACCTCTAAGTCATAAAAATATTCTTCTCGGTTTCCTTCTGTTAACTTTATAATTTTGCCTCTCATTTAACCTCTTATTCATCTGGAGTCCACCTTTGCGTAATATAGGGATATAGATGTTATTGTTCTCCATATGGTGAGTTTCTCCATCCCATCCACTAAATAATATAACCATTTTCCGTGATATATAAGCTGTGTTAATCATATTTCAAGTTCTCATTTATAAATAGGCCTATTCTGTTCCTTGTTCTCTGTTCTTGAGCCAGTACCATACTGATTTTATTATTATGGTTGTGTAGGATGTCAATATTCTGTAAGGTCAGCCCCTCCTTCATATTCTTCTTTTTCATGGTCAACGTAGCTCTCTGGGGAACTTCAC
Organism: Rousettus aegyptiacus; assembly: GCF_014176215.1. NCBI lineage: Eukaryota > Metazoa > Chordata > Mammalia > Chiroptera > Pteropodidae > Rousettus > Rousettus aegyptiacus. The sequence goes on along the minus strand of NW_023416289.1, from coordinate 23,196,200 downwards.
TGCTCTGTATTCATTTTAGCATAATATTACTGTGTCATAGAACAATAAATTTAAAAAATAAGTAAATAAATGCAGGTGGAGTTTTGATCGTGATCTCACTGGATTTGCTTTTCATTCTTTAAACTAAACAGGACGTGTACGTTTCTCAGGTACAGAACCTGAGTCTTCAAGAAGCACATCCACTGCGCTTCTGAGTCAAGATGAAGATGCTACTCCAGTGAAGGAGAGAGGCTCTGTCTTGACCTGCACTCCCTGGGGAGCCCAGGGTGACCGCAGATTTGGTTTGAGCGGTGCTGTTAATGCCCCGTCCTTTCTTGAGTAATAACCCTGCTCAGGAAACCATGCCTCACAGCTCAGATTTCCTTCATTTAAGCTTGTGGCTTCTTGGCCTGGAGCCTGTTCCCTTCCCAAAATGTTTGTTAGTATAGTGGCTTTTTATGGCACTTTATGGAAAAATTAAAAAGGAAGGGAGAAGACGACTGTGTTCTGCAATCCGGCCCGTCTTTAACCTTCGTTTACTGGAACTTGAGTCCTCTGCATACCTTGTTAGCAGAAAAACTTCAAATATATATTTTTTCCATCCAAGCTCACAATTGGAATGTTCTTTACCTCTTAACTCGGGCCAGGACAAATGTGGTCCAGGATCGGAAAAACAGCCTGTCATTCAGAAGGGTTGTACAGCAGCAGCCTTTGCACAACATTCACAACTGCAGTTATCTGCGTGGGCATGGGAGAGAGCTGGCCTGGTGAGAATAGGAGGGTAGAGGCCCCTGTGTCACTGCAAAGTTGATGCTGGGGGCAACATCAGTGAACTCACTTCTCGTTTCCCTGAGCCGCCTCTCCAGCATTAAAGTCACACCTGGAAAGTTGTTGGGTCAGAGAGGAACCTTCCAGGAAAAGGCAGTTTCTCTGCCTCTGGAAAGGGAGCCAGCAGGCCTACGGTCTGACCTATCTCTGCTCAAGGGCAGGAAGTCAGAGATGTTGGCTGTAGTATTGGCAGAGGAAGAGGGACCAAAACCAGGTCTTCTAGAAATGTCATGTTTTTCTTAGAACTAGGGCCTATATCACACACAAATTTGAAATTATCTCTGACAATTATCTAAAATTAACTGTGGTTTTCAAATGAAAAACATTTAGGGGAGGATCAGATAAGAAGGAGGCCTATTTATAATACTCGCCATGGGTGGAAGTGGCGGTGGGGGAGAAGTACGACGAGAGAGAGAGAGAGAGAGAGAGAGAGAGAGAGAGAGAGAGAGAGAGAGAGAGAGAGAGAGAGAGAGAGAGAGAGAGAGACAGAGAGAGAGAGAGAGAGAGAGAGATGTGGGGGGGGCACTCTTTGCATATTAAAAGTACTTCAAGCACCTTAAGTCATAACACTGATTCTTTCTCTGCCCTTCATTAAAAACAAAGAACTTTCATCCTGCTCATCTGTTCACCTCTGGTTTCCTAAGAAACTTCTGTTCGAGGAGGAATATTGGCTTTTCATCTCATTCCAGATACACACAGAACTGGGTGACTATACTTTGGAGCCACTGAGTTTGGCATAAGTCAAAATGTTTGCTCATGGGGTTTGAAATGTTAACCAGTGATTTAAGCTTCTGAAGTGGTTATTTATAGGCTGGAACTACCTAGAACAGTTGATAGAGTTAGAAATGAGAAACAGGGCAGAATCTAGTTGATGAACTTCTGGAAGTTACTATATGAAGTCCATGTGGTCACATAGGCTCACAAAGAAAGCACTATGAGTGCCCCTCAGCGTCTGTGCTCTGTGCTTTAAAGAACTCAATTCAATAAAGAATGGACTGCCATTATTCCCATTCCACAGATGAGAAAATTGAGGCACAAAAATTTACTTGGCTCGAAAGAAAAGAAGCCCAACTTGAAGTAGACCTGAGTTCAGAATCTTAAGTAACATGACGGATGACCTTTACCCAACCATTTTCATCCCAACCCACTTGACCCGATTCCTCGCTTCCATGGATATATATATTGACAGGAGGATGGATCCCAAGGTTCTTGAGGAAATCAGTAACACAGTTAAAATAAAAACCACCGTTAACGGAACATCCAGGCTATGACAGACTCTTCATGTATGTAATTCACAGTTGCCATGAATTTTCATTTTACAGATGGAAAACTGTGTCTCAGAAGGAGCGGGCTCCATCCTAGACAGAAGCTGAGTGAGATTTGAGCTGCCAAAGTCAAAGGACCACTGACTTTCCATTACACCATGTTACCTCCTCACCACTGAGGTATGTCAAGTATCAGAGCTCTGGAGGGCTTCGGGCGGTGTCTGCATTGCTTTTGCCTAGCCCGCCCCTACCATCTAAACACAGGTTAGCAAGGGGCAAATGAATCCCAAACCCCAAAAACAGCCCAGTAGGAAATATTTAAAGCACATATTTTCAGCCTTTCCTGCATGGACCAACTCTTTCCCTCACCTTTGTTCCTGGCCAGAGAGAAATGGCATGAAATGAAGGACAGTTTTTATAACCTCTTTCAGCTCTAAGCCATGTTTCCTGTGCACTTAGCAGGTCTTAATGGAAACCAAACATTCTCTTAGGCACCTATATTCTTAATTCTCTAAGTCAAGTACCCACGTGGTTAAGAGAGCTGCACCAACAAAAACATTTTTTAAAAATATCATAACACAATATGAAGTGACCATTGCTAATTCAAAGAGGCAGACATATTTCCTAAAGGTTGAAAAGAGGTGAGTCTTTCACAAGATTCTAGCTCAAGGCCACATTTGCAAAAGTATAATCATCCCCCTAGCAAGGTTTTGTTTATCTGGCCATTAAAAAAAAAAAATGTAAAACAACTTTTACTTTCGGCTCTCTGAATGAGAACTGTTTTTCCAGCTGTGTAGTCTGAGGAGGATACAAGAGGCCTGCTTCGTTTTTCTTTTTCTTTTTCTTTTCTTTTTTTTTCCCAGAATAGGAGGAAAGTTTCTTACACAATTTTGTGAGGGCTGAACTGCACACAGAGCAGTTTATTTATACTGTTTTATCACACACCTGTTTGGATATGGGCTGTTTTCTGGTATTTAAACAAACCATTTCTTGCCAATTGCTTTATCTGCAGAGTCTCATGCTTTTGCTGCAAATGTTTCTTATTAACTCAGAAAGAAACACCAATTGCTCCATGAGCATTATTAGAGAGGACTAAAATAACCTAATTGTTACTTACTTTAATGTATTATCATTGAAGAACTATAACCCAAGAATTCATTTAAACTGTGGTATAAGCCATTTCACTGTACTTAAGGGGTGGAAAGGTAGCAAAGTCTTTTGGATGAAATCCTTTAATAGAAACATTTAAAAAAATCTATCTGCTTATTTTGAGTGAGTATGTTATGGAGAAAGAGAAACATTGCCATTTTGGATTGTAGCAGGCTATGTTACCCACTATGGAAGTTCTTGGGTACACAGATATTAGCCTTAGAATTTGGGTAAAAGATCTAATTTTACTTCTATGACCTTCTTGAATCATCTAAATTCTAGGTAACTCTCTCAGTAAGGAATGGGTCATAATAGCTAACCAGTGGTGAGACATTTTAATTCAACACACAGTTATTGAATAGCTATTGCAGGATAAGTCTTGTGCTAGGTCCCCGGGTACAGAGAAAAAATGTCACAAGGCCTCTATCTTCAGGAACCCACAGTTCATCATCCATCACACAGTAGGTCTCTATTTAATGTTAGAGGAATTTAAATATTAGTGTGCAGATTCATCAATAGCTAAATATAAGCCCAAACTAAATCTGTAGAATTAAGATCTCAGTGTTTATGTGAGAGGGATAATTTTATCCTGCAGTTAAAAAACAGGTCAAAATAGTAGCTGAACAAACCGTATTAGTTATCTATCTCTGCATAACAATTTACCCCCAAAATCTAGTGGTTTGAAACAATAACTATCTACTATCTTGCAGTTTCTGTAGGTTAGGAACCCAAGTATGACTTAACTGGGTGATTTTGCTGTAAGGTCTCTCACAAAACTGCTATTAAGGTGGCGGCCAGGACTGCAGCCTCATCTGAAGGTTCAAATGAAGGGAGATCTTCAAAGTTCAATCATATGGTGATTGGCACCATTCAGTCCTCTGTGGGCTGTTGTGCTACAGGCCTTGTTCCTTGCTAGCTGTTGGCTGCGGGGCAGTTTATTTTTTTAATTAATTATTATTTATGCCTACAGCATCTGGTCTTCCTAGATGATTTCCCATCTAAATACTAACCAGGCTCGATCCTGCTTAGCCTCTGAGATCAGACATCGGGCTTGTTCAGGGTGGCATGGCTATAGACCATGGACTGTGGCTTCACTAGGGCGGGAACCCAGGACCTTCAGCATGTAAAGCAGATGTGCTAACCTCTACACTATGGAACCACGTCCCAGGGGGGCAGTTTCTTGACATATGACCTTCTCTACAAGGAAGAACATTAAAGTGACAACTGACTTCCTTCAGAGTGAGTCAGACAGAAAGAGAGAGTACTTTGACATGACAGGCTCAGAACAGATCATTGAAGAGATTTACGTAAAGGCACAATATTATTATATTTGCATTCTGAAATATTATCCTGGCTGGAGATCCTAGCATAATTTAAGCATAAGTGTCATTATCATTTATTTCCCTGTTTTCCATTGTCATTGCAAACCCAAAGACACAAATCTGTGTGAAAGAACACACAGATTCTGGTTGCCTACCCAGTTGGGGAGCACTAACAAAGTTCCTAGATCTTTGGATTCGACCCACCAGATTCTGGGTTTGAGTTCTCAGAACCTGACCAGCAGCACCAATCATGGCACCCCCTGATTTGAGCAAAATATTAAAAATACTCGCATGGTCACGATTAACTTCTTGGGATGGATTTCCTAAAAATCATAGATCGAGGTGTTAAGGTGGAAACAGACTGGCTTTAAAGATGACTAGATTCTTCCTACACACTGCAGAAATATTCAAGCCCTCTCTTGCCCCAGCCAGATCCAAATATTTCTTGGGCATTCAAACATAAGTATATCCCTTAGGAAAAAAAAAGATATTAATTAAAAAAATAAGCCTCAGAGTGAGAAGTACTGACTCAAAGAACTCAACTCAATCACTCTGAATCTTGATTTCTTCACCTGTAATATTGGAATGAGATTAATATCCACCACACCACATTGTAATGAGGAAAGTAGAATATGTTGCAATATGTAAACTCATTAGCACAGTGCCCACCACAAGTGTTGCTTAAAAAAATAGTAATTTAAAAATAATAATGATAACATTTCTATTGGTTAGTTATCATTGTATAATAGCCAACCACAAAAATCTAAATTTTTATTACAAAAATAACTATTTCTTTGGCTCACAGGAAACAGGCATCGGCTAAAATGGGCTGATGCAGGCTGGGTGAGGAAAGCGGCTCTGTTGGTCTTGATCGGGTTCACTCACACGTCTGGCGATTGGCTATAGTGTCAGCTTGATTCTGCTCCATGTGTCTCTCCTGCTCTACCTGGGATTAGTGGGCTATTCTGGTCATGGTCTTCTTAGGGCAGTGGCAGAAAAAGAAGAACACAAAGAAATACACAAGGCATCTTAAGGCCTAGGCTTGAAATTGGTACACTGTCATTTTATTGGCTAAATTAAGACAAAGGGAAATGCACTCTATTCCTTTAGGGGGAAGAATTGAAAAAGAAGTCACATGACAAACCACATGATATAGATACAGGTAAGGAATTGGGACCATTAATATAATCTATAAAATTGTGATGGGCTATATCACGAAAAATATGGATATGCTGACTAGTATGATTGGTTTTTCTTTATTTTAAAAATGTTGACATATTTTACTTGTTTACAGAACAAAGCTTTTTACTAGGACAGATTCATGTCTGCATTCCCCTTAACAAGATGGTCTCGAGAACAGTGTCTAATGTATAGTAGGGGCTCCATAAGAGTTTGATTTAATATGTAGATAACATTTCACACTTGCTCATCAGAGGAGAGTTTCAGTCAAACAAGTCTCTACAGAGAGTCTTTGAGCACATTTGTAGATTATGGAGAATCACTAGAAGACACAGTAAACTTTGTCTCTCACCTTACACAGGTAATAGTCTGGCAGGATAAATACGCCTTGTATCAGTCAGCTTTTGCTAGGTTATGCTGTAGGAACAAACAACCCCCAAGTCTCAATGGCTTAAAATAACAAAGGTTTATTTATCCCTCATGTTGTATGTCATCTTTAGGAACAGTCTTTATCTAGGACATGCTTATTTGTTATAGAAGGAAAGAGCACAGTAGTCAAATCATGCAATAGTTCTTTTTAAAGCTCTTCTGGAATAGGACATACATCACTTCCTCTCAAATCCTTTGGCCAAAGCAAATTACATGGCAAGGCTTGACATAAATAGAGTGAGGTAATGTACTCCTCCCATAGGAAGAAACTGCAGGTCATGTGATAATAGGTTAGGATATATGATCCTCTTACAGGAAGAGGAACAATAGTAAAATTAAAATAATTTCAGATGTGATTTGCACTGCAAAATAGAAATACGCAGTGCTATGCAAATGACATCAGATGAAAATATGCAGTCTTGGCCACAAGGTACTCAAAATCCAATTAGTTGGGCAGACAAGGAATGCCATTAAATTGGCAACTAGTGAGACATATCACAAAAGTCTGTCAAAAGTGAGTACCTCGGGAGTGTACAGACTAGTTAGGGACCTGTGAACCAGAAAAATAGAGGAGACAAAACTTTAGCTTAACTTGAAGGATAAGTAAAGATTATAAGAATAGAGAGGGAAAAAATGGTGTCAGCCGTGGTGTAAAGATGCATAAACAAAGATGGAGAATAGGGCAAGAAAGAGATCTGTGATGCAGAGAAATTTATGAAGTGGAAGATAAAATTTGAATAAGAAAACCACTGACAGGATTTGGCCCTGACTGCCAGTCTAAAATTAGGGGTTTAAGCTGGTGGGTGATAGTTAACAAAGAAGAGAGGAATTACAAAGAGAAAGCAGTATGCTCTAGGACCCTACTTCTCAAAGTGACATCCATGGGCCAGAGCCTCAGCATCACATGGGAGAATGTCAGATTGCAGAATATCAATAATCTTCCAGAACTACAGAACTAGAATCTCATTTTCACAGGAATTTTGGGTAATTTGAATGCATGCTATAGTTTGAGAAACACTGCACTAGAAGATTATTTTAAATTTGTTAAAACAAGGAGAGATTGTGGACAGAGTGGCCAATTAAGGGTCTTCTGCAGGTATCTAGCATGAACCTCTAAGCATCTTGTTGATGATGTCAAGAGACATGGAAAGAGACAAATGTTATGGATGAAGAATCAGTAGGGCATGATGCATGCAAGGATGGAATAGATAACCCTCAGGTGACACAGAAACAGGTGACTGGACTAAGAATACTGACGCCATAATGGGAATGAGAAAGTCAGGAGATGGGTCAGCTGACACAAGAAGAGTGAAGACAAGAGATTTTACACATACTGAGTTTGAATTTCTAGATGGCCCAACCATAGAGATCTTCAAGTGATGTCATGAATAGTGTCTGGGGCATAAAAGTAGAGTGTGTGCTTCACAAGGGAGGGAACATTCTTTGGTTCTCACTCTATTTGCAGTGCCTAGAGCTGTGTCAGGCATAGAGTCCGTGCTCATAAAGTACTTGTTAAATAAATTAGTAGCTGGGAGGGATTTGTATGAAGCTGCCAGCCAAAGACCATAGAGAGGTCAGTTAACCAGGATGAAAAGCTCAGGGCAGCACCACTGTACTGTGGCCCATGGACCACCTGCATGCAGGTCTCCTTGGAAGCTTGTTAGAAATGCAGCCTCCCAGACCCCACCCATGCCCTACCAGTTCCCACTCTCTCAGGGTGCACCCTGAAATCTGAACATTTACCAAGCTGCCTAAGAGATTTTGAGTCATTCTCAAGTTTGAGGACCACAATTCTAAAGACAGAGAAGTAAAAGCGAAGGAGAGCTCAAAATCAAAATTCGGACAATGTCCACCATTAGGAGACAAGGAGTGTGCAACCGAGAAAGAGAAATGAAGTGAAGACAGAAGTGGGTGAAAATTACCACAATCGATCAGGATTCTCTCGGCATCCAAATATTTCAATTTTCCTACAATAAATCAATAATTTTGCTCTTTCTACTTCTTGGAGGTAACACTCTTCGTACATTTGCTATCAGGTAGAGAAAGCCCTATTTCATTTTCTGTCAAGCACAAGATGAAATCTGCCCTTATGAAATTTGTTTGATGTGCATTGATTGAGCTTCTAGTATGGAGAGACTTGCACAGAGAACAGGGGATATAAAGATTAGTAAAAATACATTCCCTGCTCTTGAAGCGCTCATTGTCCGGTGTGACAGACTGACAAGAATTACAACAACAAAAGTCCATGTGCTGAGAAGTGCTCTGAAGATGGCTTGTGCAAGGGTTGCCAAGGCATTGAGGCGGAGTGGGGTAAGCTTCCTCAGGGATTCAGGGAAGGCTTCTCAGAGATGGTGGCACAGGAGGAAAAAGCAGGAAACTGCCAAATGGATAAGGCAGGCACAAGACGTTCCAGGCAGAGGTAAGGGTGTGGAAGAAGAACCGACACCCGTGCGGTCCGCACAGGCTGCTGAGCACGTGGACAAGGGCATGCAGATGAGAATGGAGAAGAGGTCCCAAGTCTGTGGGTGGAGCCCAGCTGACCCTGCCTATCCTATCAAGAGCCATCAGGGTGGCACAAGGGTGGGGACAGGAGGAAGGCTGCCACTCCCTCCTGCGCTGCCAGGACCTCCAGCCCAGTGCCTTGGAGGGCAGCGCCTGGAGAGAGGGAGTGAGCAGAGCAAGTCCCAGCATCTCCGCCCTGTGACTCACTCTTGGCCTGTGCGGAGAACCCGGAAGCTGCTATGGGAAGCTGCCGGGAAGTGAAGCCTAGACCCTCCCATCCCCACACAGATGCTGGGCCAGGCAGCAGGAGAGCCCCACCGGGGCCCTCAGATGCCATCAGATGGAGGAGAAAGCATCAAGACATGCCTCCTGAGTCTTACCAAGGACTGGGGTTAACTGGTACGTGATGGGGACTTGCTGAAGCCACGCAGTCAAGTGAGAGCATAACTTGCAGTCAGACTCAGTCCTCCCAACAAGTAGCCTGGTGTCTCACAGAGGTGCCTTCTGTCAAATGAGAATAAAGGGGACCATCTCACTCAAGAATTCAGGCTTCAAGTTCTTTGGATCAACTAATTGGTCCAGCCCAGAGGTCAGCAAATTACGGCTCACAGGCCAACTCCATACATGGCTATTTATGTTTTGTCCATGGCTGCTTTCATGTTGCAATGCCTAGTAGAGTCACTGCAATAAAGAATATACAGCCCGCAAAGCCTAAAATATTTACTGTCTGGACCTTCAGAGAAAAATTTTGTTGACTCCTGGTCTAGCCTATTGCTGCTCCAGTTTCAGCATGCCTCAGAATCTGCTAGGGGACTGAAGTAAAAGAACCAGTCCATTTGTGGTAAAACCCAAGATCTAAAAGTAAGCAAGAGTTCTGGGTGTTTTGATGCAGGTGGCCCAAGACCACACTTCAGGAAACTTTGCTAACTCTCCACTCGGGAGGAAGGGCTGACTGCACGGGCTGCAGTGACGAGGGGCAGGGAAAGCAAATCTGCATCTGGGCCTTTGCGGGTGCAAAGCCTGCAGGTTTCTTTGCAGAAAAGTCCAGGGTGCAGTCTGTGGCTCATTGAGACCGAGTTCTGTCAGCTGTCACAGGGCAAAGCCTATGAGGCCTCTGCAAGGTTTCTCCCCAGAATATTGAAGGGACAATATAGTGGCCACAGAGGTAATGGCCTTCACTTATTAGATGTGTGTTTAATAGTTCAGGGGACATAAAAATTCATGGGGTCATTTTTCTTCTGGGCCTCAGCATCCTCACTGTCAAACGAAGCACTCAGCCTCCGTGTTTGCACAGACGACTTCGGCTCTGTGGCTGCTAATCTAACAATCACACACTGGCACCAGCATTCCTAAACCACGCCCCATGATGCTAGCAGGACACCGCCAAAGTGAGTGACTTAACATCAGCCTTCTACCTACCAGTCTTGATAGCCTAAAGTTCATGAAAAGAGATTAAAAGAAAAGTTGGACTGAATGCTGTGCAGAAAAACTTGGACATCCTTCGCCATTGTACCGTCTTGTTTTTACTGAGCACCTGTTTTGTTCCAGGCTGTCCACTAGGCCCTGAGAGCACAACAAATTATACAGGCCCTGCTTCTGAGGCGCTCACACGACTGATGGGCCCTCACACTTTGACATTTACAATATTCACTGCTGTACTTTGGTTCAGTATTTATAGGAAAAGAGAGGAATACTTATGTTTCGTGTTAAATCAAAACACATAAGGATATTTCAATACTATTTGTATTAAGTGAAAAAGTCAAAACAAATATCCAACAACAGAGGACTGGTGTTTAAATAGATAAAAGGCTTTCAAACAATAGAACAATATGCAGCCATCAAAAATTATATCTACAACAGGATTTCTCAACACTGACACTTTAATTTACATTGGGGATTAGGTACTTCTTTGTGGTAGGGAATGGGCCTGTCCATTGTAGGATGCTTAGAAGCAATCCCCGCTTTAAGATAATTAAAATGTCTCTAGACACTATCGAATGTCCCCTGGGGGACAAAATTATACCCCTCCACAAACTGAGAAGTGTTGGTCCACAGTAAATTTTCAATAGTGTTAGAAACCACATGAGCTATAACAGGCAGGAAAACCGGAAAAGTCAAAATTAGACAGAGAGTATAATCTTACCTAAGCAAAATAATTGGAGAAGGAGGAGGAAAAGAGAAAAAGAAGAGAGAAGGATGGGAAATAGGGAAATAAAGAGGACACAAAGGAAACAGACCAAAAGTTTAAAAATCATTGCTTCTGAGTAGTGAGATTATAATCATTTAGATTTTGCTATAATAGTCTGCATTTCTCACAAGGACTGCACGTTACTTCAAAAATTAGGGAACACGCATAGAGAAAACAACTTAAAATACCAAGAAAATGCACAAGAATAGATGTTATTTCAGATTTATTTAGGTGACTATTTTGAACAAAGCGTGTTTTCTTCAACTTCCCACTTCTGAAAATTACCTCTTCTTTCAGATTCATCTTGGGCAGGTAGATATGAGCCACATTTCAGAGCCGCTGAGTCTGTGGCGGCCTGGCAGGATGTCGTAACAGTTCAGCTCAGAGGGGATTTTCCCCAATCCTCAACAAACCGTTGGTTCAAATGGAGTCATGTTAATATTGATACAAACTTTTGTCGACTCATCTCCATTGGCGTATCTTACGGGCCCTCAGATCTTTCTAGAATCAACCCCTATCACTTCTGAGAGGCTTCAGGGAATATCTTCTGGCATCTTAAAATGTCTCCCTTGGGAATCTAGGTGACCACGTGTCGATACCACTGTCCAAACAGCCACTGGAAGGTGGCAGTTCACCCACGGCTGCCTCTGTCCGCCCTGACATCTGTGCTGATGCTGCCTTTCCGGCTGCTCCCCAGGTAGATAAGTCCTGAGATGCCACACTACTTTATGCCGTCAAGTTCCCATGTTCAACTCCAGTAATTAGGTGAAAAAGCTCTCTGCTTCTGACCCTCCTATCTTCAATTATAGTTCCCAATCTCTAAATCAGAGTTTGACAAACTTTTACTATGAAGGACCAGAGAGGAAATCATTTAGTCTCTGCGGTCTATGCTGTCACTGTCACTGTAGTCACTGTCACAACTGCTTGACTCTGTCATTGTAGCAAGAAAACTGGCATAGGCATGTCTGGGCTTCAAATAAAGCTTTATTTAGAGACTCTGAACTTTGAATGTCACAGAATCTTTAAGTGCCATGAAATATTATTCTTTGAAAAAAATTCGAACATTTAAAAATGTAAAAAAAAAAAATTAAAAATAAAACTATTAACTCTTGGGCCACAAAAGTTTTTTAGGTGTTAGGTGTCAGGCTGGATTTGGCCGTGGGCCATAGTTTGTCAAGCCTGGCTCTAGTGCGAGGGGAAATACCGGCAGGAAGACCTGGAGGAGAATATGGATGAATCTCAGTGGAAAGACTGGGGTGGGAATGCAGCAAGATTCACTTGACTTATTTGTTCATTCATCACTCATTCATTCATTCAGTGGCATTTGTCCCTTTCTGGCCATGTGTCAAGCCCTGTATTAGGCATCATTGCATACAATATTATATTTAACTTACACAACAGCGCAAGAGCACAAAGAAGATATCATCATTCCTACTTCACGGATGAATAAAGGGAGGCTCAGAAAGTAACTTGTGCCAGACAAGGTGGCAGGTGGGAGAGGACATAAGCTTTGAAAATGGACGAAGTTTGCTTTTTTTCCAAATCTTGCCCCTATCTCATGACCTTTGCGAACTTGAGGAAATTACTTGATCCCTTCAAGTCAAAAATCTTTATTTGTTAAGTGGGCAGTCCTGATCCCCATCTTCTAGGGTAGCCAGCAGGCCAGCACAAGGCAGCCTCACGCAGTCCTGGGAAGAAGAGGTGAGTCCCACCTTTATTCTCCTGACCTCCAAACAGCTGTGATGAACAGATTCAGGATTCCAAACCTATATCCCAAGTCCAAGTCTAGTGGACTTTGCATTGAGTGAAAGGAGAAACATATACTTTTCAGTGATTCACTAGAAGAAGATTCTTGTCTAGGAAAATAGATGACTACTCAAGTACTCTCAGGAAGTAGAAATGTGTTTAATTTTTTTCATCCTTAAACATTCCATTTAGAAATCAAGCCATCTCACAGACTGAAGATTAAGAAACGACTAGAGCTTTCTCTCTTTCTCTCTCCCTCTCTCAATTTCTCCCTCCCTCTCTCTGTCTTACTCCTTTTCTCTGGGACTCAATTTTTTCACTGTGACCTGGAGACAATACCTCCTTTTAAGTGTCGTTGCCAGGTCTCCATAGTACAGTGTCTGCACAGCTCTGACTTAGCACACTGGATAGCTCTCTGCAATCACTTAGTCAACAGTCTTTACTATTACAGAACCGAAGAAGAAAGAGTAGATCAAGGTAACAGGTACAGATTTCCCCCCAGATTATTCACTGGGCAGTCATATTCAATAGTCCATAAACAAATCACTAGAGGCATATCTCAGACATACTACAGGTTCAGTTCCAGACCACTACAGTAGAGTGAGAACCGCAATAAAGCAACTCATAATCTTTTTGCTGGTGGAGGGTCTTGCCCTCAATTTGTAAAAACCACAATGTCTGTGAAGAACAATAAAGCAAAGTGCAATAAAATGAGGTATGCCTGTATTTGGATTTTCCTTGCCTAGCACTGCTTTCATGAAGTGAAATGATGTGAAAAGTAGGGAGACCTTGAGTTGTATAAATAACAGAAGCTATGACATCTCTGCCCACAGTTCATTTCCAGCTCCTGTTGTACAGGTGCTGTGTCTAGTATCAGGTGTACACTAAATCTGCTCCAGCAGCAGCTCCACACAGGAAGCCCATTGTCCCTTTGGCACAAGGCTAGAAGGAGATGCCGTGGGGAAAGGCTTGTTACAAATTCAATATTAAATTGTCCGCTCACTCAAACTGGAGCACATTCTGAGGTTGTAAATCACCAGCTCATAGCCAAGAACAGCCAAGCATGACCCTCCTCGGCCCCCCTGCCAGCCCCAAAGATTCATGGCCCTGCAACTCAGAAGACCCAGGGCCTCCCACCATCACATGGGCTGAGTTTGTAACTATGAATTTCTCCTTTTGACTCCAGTGCTATATCGGGAAAGTTATCTTTTAGAAAAGCAAATAAGGAGAAGGCCCCCTGACTCCAATAGGCCATTTCTGAAGGCGTGTACGCTGCCTCAAGAGCAATGAAAAACAGCTGTGAAACTCTGGTTGCTGCTCCAAGAAAGAGAGCACAGTGTCTATATGGGTTCCCTTCAGTCGCCAGGTATCTCAGAGCGACTTCTGTTTTTTAATGACAAGATAGGGCATGCCTTTCTCATTTCTTATATTCTTATGTCATCCACTGTGCCAGCAGAAACTCTAGTATCTAAACTCTAAGAAAAGCTGAATGCAACTGGGAGTTGAGCCAGCGTTACGAATAATTGCTAATGGATCTTTCTGGGTGGACCTAAAAAAAAGAAGAATATAGATAATCTAAACTACTTATGATAGGATGAAAAGAAAGCCTGTTGGATTCCAGGAAAAATTTAGATTCATGGTTAGATTTCAATTTTTTTAAAGGAAAATAAAGGAAATGTCTTATTTGTTTCTTAGAACAGAAATGTTTGCAAGCAAGATATAGGAGAAACTGAAAACTTGTTTTTCTTAGTATGCCAAATTCTAGGCAGGAACGGGGAAAAACAAAGAGATTGAGAGAGAGAGAGATAAATCAGAAAGGACATGAGGAAAGAAGGGGGGAAGGAGAGAGAAATAGAGGAAAAAAGAAAGTGAAAGGAAGGGAAGGAGGGAAAAAGGAAGATAAAGGAAGATGAAAGAAGAAGAAAGAAAGAAAAAGAAAGAAAGAAAGAAAGAAAGAAAGAAAGAAAGAAAGAAAGAAAGAAAGAAAGAAAGAAAGAAAGAAAAAAGGAAGGAGGGAAGGAACAGATGAGCAAACAAACAAAACAACAAGAACAGGCTAAATTCTCCATCAGGTACACGACACCTAATGTCTAGGACCCATAATAGTCTTAGAGACCCACAGAAATGTTTTGATTTTACTTTATTTTAACATCAGAAGAAAAGGTGAATGTAATTATAATGAATATGTAATATCGAATCCTGCCTAGATTATACTAATCATTATACCAATGCAGTCATAAAATATAATATTTAAGATTTGCAAATGCAGTAAGTTATTTTAAATGATCTTGTGTTTCTTTCCTACTCTCTGTTGTAACACACTTGTGAGTTTAGATTACTCAAAACCTCTCAAGTCATATTTATGATTATTAAACTTTAGGGAGACTGAAGACAAAGGCTAAATCTTTACCCTCAAGAAATAGGCTTCCTTTTTCTAATATTGTCATTGCTTGATTTCATTTTTGTATTCTGGAATAAGGAGCTGTTGCTAGTTGAGGAACTTAGAAAAGTCTGACCTTCCTGGGTATCATTCATCCTTTAAAACTTATGTTTTCATTTTCAAGACCCGGTATCCAGGCCATTAACTGCATGCCTTGTCCACTGCAGATCTGGGAATTGGAGGAAGACCCATGAGGAAGTCTTTCTAAAGCTTCCTTCTCTAAGTACCTGAGGCTCTACCCAGAGGTCCAGGTAAACAGTCATTTCAATGACAAACTAGCCCATCGAACCTTCTACAGATTGAATCCAGCAAAGCAAAATTTATTGCAAAAAGTTGTTCTTCTGAGTTTGCCTAGAAAATGGCACGGTGCTATGAAACTCAGCTCAACTGTTTAGTAGGTAGATGGCTATTTAAGCAAGTTGCTCTGTGACTTGCAATGTGACAAGCAATAACTCCTATATAAGGTTGTTGCCAGCATTAAAATTAAAGTATGTATATGAAGCCCTTGGCACATGCTTGACAACGATAGGTATTAATCAAATGGTGGCTATTATTAGTATTACTCTTATTTAATTTTCAGTTCAATTATTCAGGAGCTGATACTTATTGTATAGAAATTTAAAAGAGAAAACACAGCTAATCACTTAGCCCTGAAGCAATCGATTTGACATTTTAGCAGACCCCATCCCACTCATATATATAAAAGCATTTCAAATGCAAACTATTGAAACTAACAGGAAAGTTTTCCAAAGTTACTAGATTCAGGTCCAATACACACAAATCAATTGTGTTCTTATTGCACGTAATTACAAAATGTACTGTTAGATTTGTGTGATTTACAATGGTAACTAAATAATAAACAGAAAAATTCTAACAAAAATGTATACAACTCAACGAAAAATACAAAAATGTTATCTTAAATCATAAAAGAAAATCTCAGTATATGAAGATACAGATCATGGTCATTGTGAGTGGATCACAAACTGTCGATTCTTCCCAATTAATCTGTATTTAAATTCAAAGTAATTTCAATCAAAACCCCAACAAAGACCTTCAGAAGGTGACACCAAAATTTCATATGGGAGGTGAAAAAGGAAAGGACAGTCAAGATCATTTTGAAGAAATAGAATAAAGTATGACACGTAACTGGATATTGAGATTTATTATTACTCTATAATAATTGTTGCATTGTTACAGAGAGGAAGAATAGATGAATGGAATTGAATAGAAAGTTCCAAAATCATGCCAAACACTTGTAGAAACTTCTCATAGAATGTGATGAGCATAGAAACTGGTGGGTGGGGGGAGGGGGAAGGACTACATAATCAATAGTGTTAGTACAACTAGATTTCCAAAAGAAGGTAAATAAATTAGATCCCTTTCCCATAAACGCACACACACATACACACACACGTGCGCGCGCATGCGTGCACACACTTACTCCAGACTATATAAGACTTCAATATGAAAAGTGAAATTTTTAAAATTTAGCAGACCATATAGGAGAATATCTTTATGTCTTATGATAGGGAAAGATTTCTTAACCATGACTCAAAAAGCATAATACATAAAGTAAATTACTGATAAGTTTGGCTTTATTAAAATGCGAAAATCATATAAAACAAAGGCACTATATGTAAAGCTAAAAGACGATAGATATTAAGACCTTAACATATTAGCAACACAAAATAACCATCAAGGTGTTGGTATCCGGAATATCCTATAATCAATGAGAAGGAGACAAAGAAGCCAGTCATAAAATGAGCAAAATATATGAATAGGCAAGCCATAGAGGAGAAAACTCAAAAGTCCGGTAAGTCAATGAAAAGACGCTCAATCTCACCAGTAATAAAGGAAATGCAAACAAAATCAACATTAAGATACCATTTCACATTCACGAGAGTCTAGAATTGAAAAGTTTAACAATACCAGTACTGATAAAAATGCAGAGCAAAAAGGAAACTCTCATACACTCCTGTTGGAAGTTTAAAATTTTCACAATCACTTTGAAGATAAATTTTATGAAATCTAGTAAAATTCGAGATATGCATAACTGAGACCCAGAAATTTCACTTCTAGGAATATGGCCTCGAAAAAAAACTTTGCATATGTGCTCACGATGCACAGTTACTAGAATATCTACTGCTATAAACTGTAGTGTTTGTAACAGCCAAAAGTGGAAAGCCACCCAGATGCCCATGAACACAGTAGGATGGATAAAAAATTTCTGGTGCATTCATACAGTGAGATGCTCCTCAGAAGATAAATTAACTAAAAATACATGCATTGAAAGAATCTCCCAAATATAATACTAAATGAAAAAAAGAAAGTTACACAAGGTTATTGGTTATGTAAAACTTAAAATGTAAATATAATACTATTATGTTGTTTATGAGTATTTATATATTTAGTAAAAGCATAAAATTGTGAGGCAGAATGATAATCATCAAATTCAAGGTAATTAGTTCCTTCTGGCAAAAAAAGGAGAGGAATGGAATGGGGGAGGTGCAGTGGATTTTAACTTTTTTTTTTTTAGCGATGCATTATTTAGAGGGAAAATTAAAAGTGAATATAATCAAGTAAGAAGTTAATATTTAATAGAGTGACATAACTGGCTAAGTTACATTATTCCTGTATTTTTCTATATACTTGAGATATTTCATAACATGGCAAATATGTATATTTTCAAGCATATGAGAAATGTCTTTTACAATTATAATTAAAGAAATAAAACGCAGTTGTTCACATATGCCAAGTGAAAGGCATATTGGTAGAGAAATGAAGATCTGGGAGAGAAATAACTTTGTAAAGAGGGAACTGCTAAATAGAAGGGTAGTTTTTCTTCCTGACTTCCTGACAGCCTCTGGAATTTTCTGCTATTAAATTTCAAGCCATTTGTACCAAGTACCCTAGCCCGGAGCAACTCAGAGTTACAAATATGGCACCCTGTTCTAGGCATATATTTCCTTCTTTCCAGTAAGCAATCCTCTGTGAAGAGCCATCACAGAGCCTCATTCTGCATTTCATCCACTACTACTACCAGTAAACACAAAACAAAAACAGTGTGGTAAAATGGTATGACTTACATTTGCTAAAGGTGATTTGCCTCTGACCTTCCCTGAGGCCAAAACAAGGAGGGAAACCTGATCAATCCCAAGCTTTGCAGTATCCAAAAGGCAAAACCAAAGAGTTTTTCGGGGAAAGCACAATAATTTCAGGAGATAAGAGTCTGAAAGAAAATTCTCCCTCCTGATAATTAAAATAAGTGAAAAATGAGAAACAAAGTCATCTACCCCACACACAGCTTGGACACTGAGAACAGAATCTATATTACCATCTATATTGTATCATCATGACACGACTGTTCCAGGGTCTTCATTAATACCTTCATTATTTTAGGGAGACTCTTCCCCATGCAATGAGTGTTTGTTGCAAAAGCTTTCTCCAAAATCCATCAGCTCTTTCAAGGAAAGTATCAGCAGATAACTGGTGCGCTAAGAGTCTTTGAAACCTTCCTCTTACCCCCACCCCCATCCTAGACTGTTGGTGTGTGAAGTTTACCCAATTCTAATTAGGGCCCACACATTAAAGGAACTGCAATAAACCAAACTTCCAGTTCCCAATAAATTATGATCTTGCCTCCTTTTTCTGAGATACTGACAAAGCTCTGTCAAGGCAGTGTTCTTCCTTACCAAGCTAAGCAATGAACCCAGCTTTGTCTTGTCGACAGGTTGTGTGGTGATATTTGGGGAGCTGGCAATAGATAATCATTTAAACTTTTTAAAAAGGTGCAAGAGACTAAACACCTTCCTCTCTTTTCTAGGACTATCAAAAAGACTCTCCAGTGAAGGAGAAAACAGCCTTCCCACTTGCTCTCAGGATGCTTGGCCACTACCTAGCACCACGGAGCCTCATACACCCCCAAGCCTCATCTACAGCTCCCTTCCTACCAGCTCTCCAGGTTCCAGCTCTCACTCAGTTGGATTTCTGCAAGCTTTCTGGATGCCTGCAGGAAGGACTGAGCATGTCTGTGATTCTGCCTCTCCTGGGTACTCTTGCTGAGAATGATCAGGATAACTATAGACTGTTCCTTCGCTGTCCTGACTCTTGAGAGCTCTATAGCACAGGAGAAGGATAAAGCCAGGAAATGTTCAACCCAGGCTCCCGCTGACTGAGAGAGAGCTGGAGAAGACTTCCAGCATGGATTTGCAACATATATTACAGGGGGAGAGGTAGAAAGGAAGAAGAAGGAGGAAAAGAAAGAGGAGATTCATTGTAATGTCAAAAAACTGGAAGAAATGCTACTGTTAACAAAACTGAACACTTTTTTATAATTGCAACTTCACTTAGAGCTTCCATGCTGTAGCTGTGAGCCTGGCCTTGAGTTCAGATCACCCGGAAAGAATGGGGTAGGGAAGAAGGAGGAAGAAGGGCACTAATAACAAATATGCCAATGTCTTCACTCCAAGAGATCCTAATTTAATTGGTCTAAGGTCATGGATGGTTTTGAAAGTTCTTCAAGGGATTCTAATGTGCAGCTATGATACACCTCATTACTTTTTTTGTGCTAATGTGCTTGGAGATTTATATTTGACCACATTTATCTGCCCCAGTTGTACTTTTGCAGGACTAGTGTCGTTTTCAGTAGAAGACACCTGGAACTTGGGATTTTCCTGCGATAGATTTTTTTTTCTTTAAATGAAAAGAGACACAGTGTGAGTGCTCATATCTAATACTAGAAAATAAGTGTCTTCCTCAGCTTCAAACTATATTAATAATACTGACAACTGGAATTCAGTGAACTTTAAAGAATTACATTTATTATCTCATTTAATCATGAAAACATTTCTAAATTCTTGGCACTTCTATTATTCCCATTTTACAGATGAGAAAACTATGTCTCAGAGAGATTAACTGACCTTTCCCAATGTCACGCAGGTACTTACTGTCAGAATCAGGACTAAAATTGGATCTGAATGCTTTTAGTGTGTGCATTCTATAACCAGTATGCTCTACTGTTCCTGTTAGGAAGAAACATGGCCTGTACTCTCATCCAATTATTAGTTCTGGAATCCCAGAACCCACCTAGTTCTCTGTGAAGGAAAGAGGCTTGGCCACTTTTCTGTCTCTGAAATGAGTTCCAGAAAATAGCTACCCTGAACCTGACTCCAGAGTTCTGTGGGGTTTGTGATTAGCCAATGTGCCTCCTTAACCTGGCCCCCTCTCCCACTCCACCCTGAGAAGAAAGGATGGCCATTGTGCTCCAAACTCCTGGAGCCCCCATAATGAAGGCAGCCTGGGGCAAGAGCCCAGGAACCTCTTGGCAGTCTGGGCCTTGTGGTCACAGGCCAAGGCTTGCACAGGCTGTGCAGTGATTTGCAATCAGTTGCAAGTGATTATATATTGTTTCTCATCCATAGGCAGGAGGGAGCCTGACAGGATAATGAGATGCAGCTGATGGAAAATCACAGCTGACTGTCAACCACAACGGGACTGCCCAGCCCTCCAGTGCTGCAGTGGAGTCCTCCCCACTGCAAAGGCCAGGAGCAAATCTGAAGAATTTTAATGTTAAACCGCCTCACTGTGCCAAGGGAAATTGACCAGAGGGGCCTCTAGTTAAGTATTAGATAATTGGATAAGGATAGGATACAAGGACTCCCTCTGGACAAACCTGAACCCTCCCAGCCTGGGGCTCCAAATAACCTTCCTAAAAGGGGAGCACACATCCTGGACAGGCAGCCTGGGGAGAGGACTGGAAACTGGAGCAATGAAGGATGGGGTCCCTTTATTTTGCCTGGCTCCCAGAAAAATGAGATTCTTTGACTCTGGGTGTTACCTACGCAGGGCCTGGGAATGAGGCTGAGTGCGTTCCTCACTGTGCTCAGTGAGAGAATCTGTGTAAACTACTTTTCCATGGATCACTTCGTTAAGGGCCAACTTGAGCCCTGTTTATCTTTCTGTTGTCTAGAAAAAACAGCTGTTTGCTCAAATTGAGGTCTCCTTCTTCCATGACGGTCCCTACCCAGTAAGAGATATTGGGCTTGAATTTCCCAGCTCCTTAGGAGCTGATCAAGTCTTGAATTCTGGTCAAGGCCATCTGTAACATAGACTGGTCTTGTCCTTAGCCCCTGGCAGCAATTAATCTGTCCTGCATTTCTATAATTTTCTTACTTCCAAAAATATATATAAATGGAATCATACAGCATTGAACTTTTGGGGATTGGCTTCACACAGCATAATTATCTGGATTCATCCATCAATAAATAGCTCATTTCATTCCTTTTATATCACTGAGTAGTATTCCATGGTTTGAATGATGGACATCCCACTGCCTCTTTAACCATTCACCTGCTGAAGTTGCATCTCTGAATATTTACCTAAAGCTTTTATGTGAACATATATTTTCATTTTTCTGGGATAAATGTCCAAGAGTGCAATGACTGGGTCAAAGGATAATTGCGAAAGGATATTTAGTTGTATAAAAATTGTCAAACTGGTTTCCAAGTGACTGTACCATTTTAGATTCCCACCAGCAATGTCTCAGTGATCCATTTCTCTGCACCTTCACTAGCATTTGCTGGTGTCATTATTTTTTATTCTAGCCATTCTGATAGATGCATGGTAATATCTCATTGTGGTTCTAAATTGTAACTAATGACACTGAATATATTTTCATGTGTTTATTGCCACCTGTATAGCCTCATCAGTGAAATGTCTATCCATATCTTTTGTCCATTTCTAATTGGATTGCTCATTTGTTTATTGTTGAGTTTTGAGAGTTCTCTATATATTCTGGATACTAATCCATTGTAAGATATGTGGTGATCATCTTTTCTCAGTCTGTAGCTTGCCTTCTCATCCTCTTAATGGTATCTTCCACAGAGCAAAAGACTTTAATTTTGATGGGATCCAGTTTATCGATTTTCCTTTTTGTAGGTCATAACTTTTGGCATCAAGTCTAAGATCTCTTTGACTAGACCTATATCCTAATTTTTGCCATATTACTTTTCTAGAAGTTTTATAGTTTTGTGTTTTCCATTTACAACCTCGATCTACTTTACATTCTTGGATCAGGTATGAAATTTAGGTAAAGATTCATTTTTTGTTGTTTTTTTTTTTTTGTCTATAGATGTCCAACTGTTTCAGCACCATTTGTTGAAAAGATTGGCCTTCCTCTATTGAATTCTTTTTGCACCTTTGTCAAAAATCAGTTGTGCATATTTGTGTGGGTGAACAGTTTTTAAAGTTTGGGTGAAACAACAGGTTGCAGAACCATATGTGTGATATGATCCCGTTTTTATCCAAAAACATAAAAAAACATAAATATGTATTCACATATACATATATGTGTTCACAAAGATGTTTATTGTGATTATCTCTGCAGGTTAATACATGAGGATTTTCATCTTAAAAGTAATAGCTAGTTTATTGAGCATTTATTATATACCAGATGACATTTTATAATTGACGAAAGCATTACTGTAATAAAATAATGATGATAACAGTCATAATTACTAAATCATTACTAGCTCTCACATAGTGAGGTACTGTTCTCAAATGCTTCTCACTTAATACATCTTCTCACTTAATTATCACCGCAACCCTATGAATTAATTTCTGTTATTATTCCTACATTACAGTAAGGAAACAGAGGCTTGAAAGAGTTGTGTGCCCAAAGCCACACAACAAGAAAGTCAAAGACATAGATCCACATAAGGTATTCTGATACTACAACAGCCCTCTGACCCCCTGCATTATACTGCTTACCCATGTGTTGTTTGAATTACTTAACAACATAAAGTCATATCTTTTGCAATTATGAAAGAAAAAAGATTGCTTAAAATAATGCAATCTGATTAGCAAAAGAAAAGACATGCCTTCTCTTTGACCAATTTAAGTGCAATATCAATTCACCAGTTGTCTGAGAATATTTATTTTAGTTTTTTTTTTAACCCTAAACAAACTTCTCAAACTTTTAGAATATTCTAATATATTATATTTCCAAAAAATCATTTTTAAAAGAACACATTTTTTTTTTTCTTTAGAATCATGCTTGGCTGGTTTCAAATGGCTCCTGAGAATTAAGTGGTCTCCATCTCGTCTCCTCTATATTCCAAATAAACAAAACAAAGCCAGAAAGTTCTGTGACAGGACATGACCCAAACACTCAAGTCTTTATGGCCTAAAGTCACCTCGCCAGAATGCACCCAAAGGCAAACAGAGAGCATTCTTTAAATATTTCTGGTAAAAAACAACAACATGCCTTTATATATTTTATTCCTTTTAAGTAGTGAGCCCTTAAAAAGGAAATAATAAATATGTGTTAAAATGCACATTAATGAAAATATGTAAGCATTTGCTGGAGTAAAAATACCCTCAAATGATCCAAATCCTGCAAATGAAGAAAAATGGTGACTTGTTTAAACAATCCAGAGGGCTTTCCTCTTAACCATCCTAATTTTTCAATTCTCCAGTTCACTGACACTTCCCCTACCCTCAAACCACCATAAAAAATAAAAATTATAAATTAAAAAGAAAATTAAAAATCAATTAAAAATACATATATAATTATTTTTCCAGGTACTGTTACTTTCACCCTGGATATATTTTTCCATTATCATATCCTTTCTGTTCTGATGGCTGCTGGCTTAGTTGGGGCACATGTTCTTTATTTTTATTTGTATTCTTCCAACAATCTTCTGACTTCTCTTAACTTCAGTCTTTCCCCTCCAATCCATCCCACCCACACTGGCAGATCAACCGTCAGAAAACACAGCTCTGGTCATGCTCATGAGATGCGCTTGCTCAAAGATCTTCAATGGCTCCCACTGCCTGCTGATGCAAATGCAAAATCCGCAATTTAAAACTCAAAGATATTTACAAAATTTCCTTAATCCAACTCTCCCTGTCTTTTCCTCACCAATTGCCTTGGCTCACCACCACTCTGCCCAACCTAGAAGGGAGGAGGACCATTTCCAAGATGGCCTTGCCACCTGTGTGCTTTTCTTCTGGTGGAGCCTTCAGCTGGGCTGTTGTCATGAGAGAAGTGACCATTCACTTCTTCAAAGTCCTCAGAGCTTCATCCCCCATAAGGTCTTTCTTCAGTTTTCTCCAGATCGGCCAAGACCTTAAACATTAATTATCTAATGCTAATCTTCACTTTTGTATGGCTGCCTGCAATGTATAAGCACTCTCAGGGCAGGCACTAGTAGTCTAATCTTTGCAACACTGTGAGTTAAGCAGTATGTGCAGGTGGTAAATGTTTACCAACCGGCTCTCAGGTGCAGGGAGGGAGATAACATGTTCTTATCTATCTCTGCATACCTGCATTTATTAGAATTGTTGCTGATATAAAGAATAGAAAGCACATTTTTTAAAAAGTAATAAAATAATCAATATATATGTTTTTCTTTTTTGCAAATCCCGTATTGCACATTGATTCTCACGAAATGTTTTTGTTGGTATTTGTTTTTTGTCAAACACTTTGATCTGTAGCTCACCTCTGGTTGTAATAGACAGGTAAAGATAGTTCCCACATGAATGTTTGTTGATAGAAGTGAAATGAGGTATGCTGGAACTTTATTCATTAATGATGTGTGTGGCTTCTTTGCTGACTCAGATAATAGCTTTTAAATACTAGAAGAGTATTTTCTTAAATTTTTGTGCTATTCGCAATGTCATAGTTGAAGACAGGGTACAATTTTAAGGTTACTCTGTATTATTAACATTGTTTCTAATACATTCTTACCTCTGGAAAATCAAAATAACAATAAATTAAGCCTTAATGTATACTGTTAGCCTGTTTCCATGGTGTAAATATTCCCATGGCTGATTTCAAAGCTACTAATCTAACGTCAGAGAACACAGAGTTGGGAAGAGATAGACAGTTGCGAATCATTATCTAATATTTCTACCATACAGATGTGACAGAAAAAAACTAAAGAGCATAGTTAAATGTAAAGTATTTAGAAGTGGCCAATTAATTTTCAACAAAGGGACTAGAGCATTTTATAGTGGGGACAAAAATTTATCTAAATGGGAAAAAAACATGAACTTTGACCCATGTCTCATGCTATATAAAAAATCAACTTAAGATGATTCACAGACTTCAACATAAAAGCTAAACCTATAAAGCTTCCATAAGAAAACGAGCAGACTATCTTCATAATATTTAAGCAAGGAGAGGGTATCTTAGAACACAGAAAGTATTAACCATACAGAAAAAAAATGAATAAAATGGACTTCATTAAAATTATATGCATCGATTCTTCAAAAGACGCCTTTAAAAAGTGAGTAGGCAAGTCACAGACTTGTAGAAAATAGTTGTAATATATATGTCTAACTTAGGACTCACATTCAAAATATAGAAATAAATAAACAACCCATAAAACTCAATATATAAAAGATAAATGACACAATTTAAAATAAAATGGACAGAAGACTCTCAAGAAATTAACAAAAGGAAATATCAACATCAATAAGAACATGGAAAAATAATCAACATTAGCCATTAGGAAAATACAAATCAAAACCATGAGAAACTATCACACAACCACTAGGAAGGCTGAAATGTAAGAGATTGAAAACATCAGATGTCAGCGTGGACCTAGTGGGAGTGCACGGTGGTAGAATCACCTTGAAAACCAGTATAATAATGTCATAAATGTAAACTTCCACCTACCCCATGTCCCAGCAATAGATCACTCTCAGATGTTTATCCAAAAGAAATGAAAACATGTGTACACCAAAGACTTGTACAAAGACTATCTATGGACATTTCATTAATAATGTAAGTAACTATAAATAGAACCCAGATGTCCATCAAAATGAAATGGATAAACAAATTTGACATATCCATGCAATAGAATACTATGCAGTAATAAAAATGAACAAACAACTAATACACGCCACAACATGAATGACCTCGAAAGCATTATGTGAACAGAAGTCAGATCCAAGAGTACTACTATGTTATTTCGTTCAACAGAAATATTGAAACAAGCAAAACTAATCTCTGATTTTAAAAAAAAAGTAAGTCTTAAAGCTTTTTTCTTCTTACCATGAATAGTGTAAACCCTTAAATGAGTGTGCGTGCGTGTGCGCGCGCGCACACACACACACACACACACTCACACACACCTTCCGACAGATGATACCAAACCTGATTTAGCCTTCTCCTTCACTGAGTTGCAGAAATTGAATTTTTCTTTCCCTGAATTCTATGTACTCAAGAATGCCAAATGTAAATCAATACCAACGTCTTAAAGGTGACATTTCAACAACTGTACATCCTGGAGCCTTACAGGATCTCAGGATCATTTTGTTCCTGTCAACTGTCTAACTTTTTAAATAATTTATGAGTATCCAATTCCACATCTTGCAATAGAGGATGAACTTTCACTTTGAATGTGTATGTCCTCATTCAAATAGCCAGTCATTCAGTCACTAAATATCATTGAACACCTATTATGTGCCAGGCACCATATTGTAGAGTGAGAATAATGTAGTGGAAAGGCAGTCATAGTCTGGACTTGGAACTTACATGGGGAGGAGGTAAAAGTAGATATCAAATAATTGTTCAACTTCAATTCAGTGTAGGCTTCCCATGAATGCATTTACCAATAAATCCTGATTTTGTGTTGGACCAGTGGAGTGAGATTAAATATTAAGGGGCGCTTCCTGGAGGAAGAGCTTTTAAGCTGGAGACCAAGATATACTTAGAGGAGGCTAATGTTTCAAGTAGCAGAAGCATCGTGTCAATGGTCCTGATACACAAGGGAGCATGTTGTTTTTAAAGTACTGAGATAAAGTTTATCATTGGGGAAATTAGAGATACAAAGTGAATTTGGTAAAACTGACCACGGCTGAAATTAGCAGGGCTCTGTTAAGAATTCTTGCTTTATCAATAAATCAGCGGATGCTATTAAAAACTGGCGCATTGGATGAGTATGATCATCTGGCTATGGTGTAAAAATAGGCTAGGAAGTGTGTGTCCAAGCTATGGAGAAGGCCAGCTTTATGTCAGCACAGGTATGTAATAAACAAGTGTCCCTGTTAATTTCCAGTGAAAGACATGCCCTGAATTCTGTGGGCTATAGAGATCACTTAGATTCCCTGCTTTGAACAATTAGCAGATGTACTGGTACTGTTTTTTATACAAAAGCTCTGAGAGGTTTGATAAAAGGCACTAAAGAAGAGCTAGCCAGAAAGGGACACGAGGATGGACAAACCAAAGAATAGTCTCAGGAGGCAAACAGGTATGTGCCAGTTCTTGTTTTTTAAAGTTTTATTTAAAGCCAGCAATTAATGAGAGTTCATTATGCCTCAGAACTGTACCAATGCCTTATACTTATCACAGTTAATCCTCACCTCTATTCCATAAGACTTGTAGTATTATTAAATATTTTTGCAAGAAAGAACCAGAAGTTTAGAGAAGTAGACTAATGTATTTGAGGTTATACAATTCATAAGAGGCAGAACTTGAATCCAGGTTTCTCGGAGCCCGTGGCCTCATTGGTGGAAGGAAGCAGTTCTTAAACACTGATCTGTGAACAGAGTAATCGTCAAAATGAGTGTGAGGAAAAAGGGACTTAATCTAGGCAAAAAAAAAAAAACCTATTTTGTCTAGTCTCCCCTTCTCCAATGGGAGGAAGAAATATTACTCAACCTGTATTAAATGTTCAACGTTTTAGAACTTGCAGCTGTACTCATTGCTTAATTATTCACACATCGCTTAGGACCAAATGCTGTCTGCTGCGGCAAGAATGGTTCTTTGGTTACCTACAACTCCAATGCAGACAGGAAAACTTAACTTCACAAACACAGAAGAATAGCCCCTATTAGGTAGAACAGTGGACTAGTTAGAATTTCCAAGGGACATTTGCATTATTTATACTGTAAATTATATTTCTGTACCAAAAATGATGCACAAAGTCCCTTGAAAATATTCGATAATCTGATCTAGTCTTGCGTAATTAAATGCAATTAATATGTAGTTATTCCAGATTCTGGAATTAATGAATCTCTCAGCAATTCTTGTTGGCAGGGAAGCATCCACATGGTCTCAACTGGGAATGTTCTCTTCTGGAGAGGAGGGATCTGGATTTGGCTGCAGCAAACTTTAAGACTCAAGGGAGACTCTTCAAGAAGAGTCTCTGGGGTCAATGGGAGTATTCTAGAAACGCAGCGTCCAGCAGAATGCCAAGGCATGATTACTTTAGCAGAATTCTTCACTTTCAGAGAAGCAATCAATGGTCTCTGGGTTCACCCGGAAAGAAATGTTATCTTCTATGCTATAATTGAACTGATTTTATATTTTTACGATAAAGAACATTAGCTTTTACAGCTTAAGAGGAAATCTCTATAGGTTGCTTTTCCTCTATCTCTGTCAATAACTTCTCTTTGATGAGGAGTAGATATTTAATTGCTGGTCCAATAATATGTCTTCTCAACCTATGGAGAGACAGGAGGCTCTTTCTTCTTCTTCCTGTTGGATTACCATGATGACTACATTCTCCACCATGGAAAAACTTGCTCAGAGTCATGCTAGGAAACAAAATCCCAGGGGTATTAAAACAAGACAGTGTAATGCAATGTGTGGAATTTGGATTAAGCTCTAAAAGATTTTTAATTCCATCTCCACTGTTTACTATTTGTGTGACCTTAGACAAGTTAAATAACTTCTCCAAACCTCAGTTTCTTCATGGGTGTTACATTTTTTTTCAGATTATCATGATCATAAAATGGGATTTCTACAATATAGTAAGCATTTTGCACAGTCTCTGGCAATAAGTTCAATATCACAATTATTCTCTTTTTTAAAAAAATTGATACCAAGCCATTACATTGTTTTCTACATCCAGAACATCTCACCTAATTTCAATTAAGACACTATGGAAACTTAAAAGAAATACTAGGACAGAAGGTTGAGAAGGATTCTCAACAAAAATAATAGATAACCAGCAATAACAGGGGATTTGCCATAATCATTTCTGAAGATCTTTCCTGAGTCATGTGGGGCTCTTGCACAATGGCCAACCATGAATTTGACAAACAGAATGATTGTTTTGGTCTGTGGTAGGTCAGAGAACAATGGTAGAACAGAAGGCCATGGAAGGGATTTAACTTGGGCAAATCTTTCAGCCTCTTCTGACGAGTTAAGTGTAGTCAGCCTTGAGAGAAACTGCCAGTGCTGACTTCTGAATTTCTAAGGACCCCCACGCAAGTTGACATCTCGGGTGTTAATAGACATCACTGTTTTTTTTGGAAGCAGTAAACAGAATGAAAACTTCCCTAGATTCTTACACATAATCAGTTCTTGGATTTCACTAAATTGAGGAATGAGGTTTCTTACTAAAATTGTGAGACTAGATAGAGGCCCTTTTTGGTAGCTGCTTTAGGCCAGAGACTAAGCCAGAATTTTAGCTTGGAGCTAACACATTAAAAATAGTGCATAATATGTGTTTGTATTTATTAGCATGACTAAAGCTTTTGCTTTGATTTTCTTCTCTGGTTTCAACGCAGACCCTCAAAATGCCTGCAATCAACCACACTCATTAATGATGACAGACATAGATGAGATCCTGAGAGGCTTGCATTTCTATTATTTGGTGAAAAGGAAGAAAGTATTGTCTATGAATTGGTCTATCCTTGGGCACATTGCTAGAAAACGATGAGGGAAAGATTTGAACTCATGTCTATAAAATCTTTCAACTACCACATAAGCTTAAGCTAAGGGTAAACTGTATTAAGCCATTTGCTCATTCAAGGATTATTTACTTTATATTGACCCTGTGGCCAGTACTGGGATAGATGATGAGGATATAAAGACAAATTCAACCAAGCGGTACTCCCTGGAGAAGTCACAGAGGGAGGTCCAATACATAAACAAATCATTGTGCAACTCTGTGGTAGGTAAGTGAACAAAATGCGTGGGTAAAGGATGCCCTGGGGACTCAGAGGAGGGGGCTCCTTCCTGACTTGAAGAGAAACATATTTCAGGGGGAGGAATTAAGTGAATAAAATCAAAGAGTCAAGAAAGAGTAGGTGAGGTGTGTGTAAGGAACGGCCAACAGCTAGTTGGTGTGGTGGAGACAGGGAGACAAGGAGACAGGGAGTGGTGGGAGAGGAGACTGAGGTGGGCCAGGTAGGCCAGGGAACATCTGTGGATTCAGCTATGAAGGTTAGCCTGTACTCTCTGCACAAGTCAAGGGTGTAGGTAATGTTGTTGCAGAATAGAATTTGAGTTCTAAAACAATCTCTCTGACTCCAGAGCATAAGTTAGTCTGGAGGAGGTCAAGATTGGAGACAGGAAGTCTACTTAGGGAAGTCCTGGAATAGTCCAGGCAAGAGAGGCTGGGGGCAGGAACTGTGGCAACTGTAACTGAGATCGAGTGAATTCATAAGGTAATTTATGAGGCCAATCAGCAGACCTTGGGGGCTAACTGGAGATTTATTAGATGTGGAGGGAGACAGAGAGGAAAGCTCTCAGGTTACTCTGGCTCATGACTGTTGGGACATTGGATAATCCTAAGACCATCCCATAGAGAAGTAGAGGTCTTAAAGGTGGAGAAGTAGAGTCATTAAACATGCATTCATTATTCCTCTCTGCAAGTACCTTGATTTCCAGACTACTCCCAGAGTCCTCTTTCCTCGTGATTCCCATATAAGTGCAGAAATTCATGAATTGAGATGAAGGCTTTTTTCTTACCCCTTGTTGTTGGTACGCAAGGGATGGTCTGACTATTTAATGTCTAGCTTATGGCCCAGTTCAATAGCCAAAGCATAACATTATCTTCAGAGGAATCGGTATGTATAGCCACATAAACTGTTTCTGACAAAGCCACCTGGATTTTTCTAGCTTCCAGGTGCCATAATCTATAGATAGTTGAGTTATATCTTCCCAGTATAGAAGGTTACAACAAACACCTCCTTTATAATCAGCTACTTTCAACATCCATGCATTGAGATTCTGATTTGTCATTCATAGGAACATGTAGATGTTTCACTTTGGGATTGCTTACCTTTCTCTACCCATAGCAGATTTGCTAGGGTTGGATCCTGGCTAACCTGGAGAGAAGCCTTTGTAGCAGGGGATTTTCTTGGGACTCTGGAGACTTTATGGTTCAAGTCCCTGCTCTTTGTAGGCCATAAGGACCCTCACATTTTAAATATACAGGACCCTTTCCACTAACTCTCAGGAATGAGAACTGGCTTGGCGATCATCTCTGACACAGGTGGCCTGGACTTCTAATCAAAACATCCTCACCGCCATCCCCTAATTCAGCAGCAGCTCCAATAATTTTGCTAAATTGTGCTTGCAATCTCTCATTTTTTGTTTTTCTCCTCCCCTTCAGAGGCAAGTCCAAACTTTGCAAAGCAGGAGCCACTGTGCAATGTCCAACAGCAGAAAATAGACCATTACCATAAGCTGTGGAGAGAAAACCTAATGGACTGCATTCACCCTGAACTGTTAGAACCTGCAGCTAAAGAGTCTAGAGCATGAGTCCCCAATCCCCCAGGCTGTGTACTGGACCCATATGGGTCTGTGGCCTGTTAGGAACTGGGCCGCACAGCGGGATGTGAGTCGTGGCCAAGCCAACAAAAGCTTCATCTGTATTTGCAGCCGCTCCCAGCACTAGCATCACCATCTCAGCTCCACCTCAGATCATCAGGCATGAGATTCTCATAGGAGTACTGGCCCTGGTTCCAAAAAGGTTGGGGACCGCTGGTCTAGAGAATCAAAACACACACACACACACACACACACACACACACACACACACACACAGCACAGCACACATACAACTGCTCAGAAAGTAACGGCTAGAGAGAAAAAGAACGGCAACGTCAAGTGTTGGACAGGATGTGGAGCAGCCAGAACTACATTGTTAGTGGGAGCATAAAATGGTAAAAACCACGTTGGAAAACTGTTTAATGGTTTCTTAAGGAGTTAAACACAGAGATACCTAATTGCCTAGCAATTCTACTTCTAGATATTTATCCGAGAGAAATGAAAACATAAATCTATTTTAAAAAACCTCATATAAGAATTTTCATAGCAGCTTTACTCAGAAACACCAAACACTGGAAAAAGAACAAATGACCATCTGTAAGAAATTGGATAAACTGTGATATATTCATACAATGAAGTAGCACTCAGAAAAAAAAAAGCAGGATAAACTACATGCATGCTACAATGGATGAATCTTAAAAATAATGTGCCAAGTGAAAGAAGTCAGACAGGAAAGTACATACTGTACATTTTCATTTATATGTAATTCTAGAATATGCAAAACTAACCTATGGTGATAGAAATCAGATCAGTGGTTGCTTCTGGGGTAGAGAATTGACTGGAAAATGGCACAAGAAAACTTTTTGTGGTGATGGAAACATTCTACGTCCTGACTGGGGGCAGTGAGGTTACATAAGCATATGTGTTTGTCAAAACTGAGTCAACAGTACACTGAAGAGCATTTTGCTATATGTAAATTATACCCCAATTTAAGAGAATCATATTGAATGTTTTGTTTCTCAAGTCTCAAACAAAGAAAAGTCTAGATTTTGGAAACAGGTCTGGAGAAATCATATGGTCTCACACATTTTGTAGATGGAGAAACTGAGTCCTCAAGAGGAGAAGTATCATGTTCAAGATCACATGTCTTGAGGTAGGACAAGAATGCAAGGCCCCTAGTATACAGGAGGATTGGAAGCCTCACTGAGTGACCACTTCTAAAGGGAACACTGAGAATAACTTCAACCCTCTGCTCTCTTTGCTTTTATATGATCAATTAATTGGCCACTGGACCTCCCTCAGGCTGGTGCACCCTTCTACCTACCCTGGCCCTGCCCCCTGTCCCTCCACAACATCTTCTGGTGGTACTTCACCAAGGGGGAAGATTTCCCAAGCTTTGCCTCCGTGAAAACCAGTGCAAAGTTATGCTAACTAGAATTAACTAGAATGGTGGTATTTCTGGATACAAGAACTCTGATTTTTAGGTCATCCTTAGCCTACTGGAAAGTCCCTAAAAAAGATTCATTAGCTCTGATGACATGTAAAAGAAATCTTACTAGCCAGAAATGAAGAAAAGTATCCTGGGGTTCAAATTTAGGAGAAGCCAGAGCTGCTTCAGAGACTAGGGAGAGGTTATTGAGTCAAGCATAAAATAGAGTGAGAAGAATCCACTTATCTCCTCTCATTACATATATGAAGACCAGGCTCAGCTGCTTGCTCTGTTCTAAGCAGCCTTTCTGATTTAGTAAACTCAAGGTCTTCTGGTGACCTCCCCCACCGCTGTCTCTATGCTCTTTACTTTAACAGAGTATCACTTGGATACACATAGAGTGGTGGAGAGGGTCAACCAGGTGAGAAGTGGTCTCCAGCCTTATCTCCTCCGAAGAAGGCAGGAGAAGAGAGCCTCTTAAACCATGGTATTACTCTCAGACAAAATTTAAACTCTTAATCAAATATATCAGGATGGGAATGCTCCCTGTAGAATGTGGATGCATCGCATATCGACTTAGATGGAATGCATCTGGCCGATTTTTTTTTCCTCAGTTCCTCCTTTGTTCTGCCAATACAGCCCTCAATAGGGGATCCACCCCATCTCCTTCACTGAAGACATCATTTCTTCATAAATCACGGAAAGACAGGCTTTGAGTTCCCAGTTGAAACTCTCTCTTGGACAGAGGAAAGCTATCTACCAGTTATGCAAAACTTTTTGTAGCCTCCAAGGGGCCATCTCATTTATAAGTGCCAGGCACTTAGTAGATGCTTTAAAAAAACACATCTCAGTGTGTTCTAGAGGAAGGAACCAACTCAAACTTTGCAGCTCAGCCAATCCATATTTAAGGGCCTGAGTTGCCATACTATGTATGGGCATAGCACATAACTTCTCTAAGCCTCAGTTTGATTATTTTCTACGTGAGGAAAATACTGAAATGTAACTTAAAACAGGAGCTTTTAGCCTGAAGTTCATGGATCTATAAGGAGCCCTTAAAATTGAATATAACTTTTGATTCATATGTATTTTTATAAAGGAAAGAGTTTTAGATTTCATCAGATTCTTTAACTAGGTCAGTGACTTCTTAAAAAAAAAAATAAAAGCAACCACTGTGGCCTTAGACTTTATCATGAAGATGAAGATAACATATATAAAGTTATAAGAATGCAAGAATCCATTGCAGCTGATGTGTAGTGCCTGTCTTGGTGGGGTGAGACTTCTGAGCTTTGTACAAGGCTGTCCTTCTGAGTGGCCGACTAAGTTATCTCAAGAAATTTTTTCCTCTCTCTCCAGCCTTGGTTTTTCGTCTGTAAAATGAAAAAGTTGGACTTGATAGTCACTCAAATCTAGTGGATGTTAACATCCTGACTGTGTGTTACGGTTAGCTCTGTGCATCATTTCCCAGAGGGCTCAGGAGGCTGGGCTCTGCTTTTCACCTCCAAGAATGTCTCAACTGGTGAACAGAAGTCGGTTTTGGTACAAAGACAAGTAGGAGTCTGGGAACAGAGTGGGAGGGAATTCTCAGAACTGTACAAGGAGCCAAGTAGACTGGGGCCTTGGGCTCTTCCATTGGAATGGTAGTGGGGTCAGGTACTAAGGTTTTGGAGGAACAAATGGGTTCAGAGGAGCAGAGTGCAGAAGGATGTCACAACTTTTCTGCTTTTTTTTTTTTTTTTCCAATTGCTCAATTAGCTGAAAAAGGAGACTGAGATAAACACTCACATTTGGAGGGCTAACCACTGATTTGCATAGATCTAGACAGAAAAGAACCCCTTTGGCTCTCTTCCTCTTTTGCTCTAAGGATTCTTAAAGGCTCTCGTATAGACCCTAGGTTGGAGCAGACTTTCAAATTCACCCTCTAGATGGCTTTGGGGAGAGAAGCTCCCCTTCTCCACCCTTCACAGCTGTGTTAAAGGCCTGAGCATTCAGGGGAGGCACACAGAAAGCCCAGTCATTCTTGGTTAGTTTTTACATGTTGTAGAAGAGGGCAACCTATACCCATTAGGTGTTTCCCAGCATAGATTGACCAACCATCTAATATAAAAAGAGATTGGATGGGAAATTCTCGCACTGGCGAGAGAAATTGGAGGTGTCGTCCACTTTCAGGATGCTGTGAGCATCTGCCCTTTTCGTGAACTGGATACCTTAATACATAGATACCTTAATACCACGTTAGAGAGTGTCCTACTAATGTCTTTCATTGTATTGAAACAAGTTTAGTAATTTGTCAACCCAGTGAGTGTTTTGGATGCCAGAGCTCACTGTGGGGGGCAGGGCTATGCCGAGTTCTTCGCCATCCACATGGTTATGGGATGGAATATCCCCTGCAGGGAGCAACCCCACCTTGGAGAACTGCAGACCCTGGCATGTGGAAAAACCTGGGCCCCTCCACATTTATGGGGTAAAGGGATGGGAACTGCCCCACCTGCTTGTCTGGCTGCCTAGAGTTCCATTCCACACAGGCTTGGTAGCTCCCTAAGAATTCCCATAGGCCAGGGTTGCTTGGGAGACACACCACATGGGCAGAGTCTGTACTAACCCATTAGGCCCTGGATTGCATGACCTCATAGCACTTCTCCAGTTTCTGGTGTTTGCCTCGTCCTGTCTGCTAGATTGTGAGGTTCCCTAGGACAAATCTAAGGTAAAGCCCACCTTCCTCTGGGAAGCTTCCCAAAACAACACCTTGCCCTCTACCATGGAAGTGAGCCTCTAAACCCAAAACTCACCATGTGGGTCTCAACTTCTCTTGTGGCAAATGTCACTTAAAGTTGAATTATACTCACACGTACATCTTATCTCTAGCTCTCCTACTTGTTCATTCCAACGTCTATTTCTTTCTCATTTTAATTCCTTCCCTCCTGAGCACTTGTTGTCAGTCTTTGAATTCATTTGTTAAATTATCATTGACTCATTCATTCAAGAAAATGTATTGAGTACCCCAGTCCCTGCTATCGATGAACTCACAGTCTAACTGGTGAGGCAGATAGTAATCAAATCATCCTTTTAAATGGATGGATGGATGGATGGATGGATGGATGGATGGATGGAAAATTGGAAACTGTGGCAAGTACTGTGGAAAGAGGGTCCATGATGCAACGAGAGTGTAGAATATCATGATATGACTGAAGCAGGTTAGGGAAAGCTCTCCTGCGGAAAGTAGAAGAGTAAGTAAGAAGCAGCTAGGCCAGCAATGGAGAGGAGAGTATGCCAGGAAAATGGAATGACATGTGCAAACACCTGTGGCAAGAGAGATCACGGTGTCTGCTAGGACTTGAAAGAGTACTAGCGTGGCAAGTACAGAGAGAGTTAGGGGTAGTGTGGTGCCAGACAGGGCTGGAGGGGGAGGAGGGAAGGTGATAGCCTGCATGATTAATTGAATGCATGATTGGATGAATGAATGGGTGAGTGAGTGGATGAGAATGCTTCCTGCCTCTTCGCTGGTAATAAAGAAAGAGTATTGGTTTGAAAGCCAAGATTCTCGAGTACCAATCTCCTCTCTACCACCAGCTGCTCATGACGTGGGACAAATCAGTTGCCCCTCTGGGCTTCAGTGTCTTCATTTGCTATGATGATAGGAGAGGAGTGAGTCATTGCAGTGGTGTTTTATTTTTCCTGTAGACATGCTTGTAAAGTTGACTCTAGGATGTGCTAATGGGTACTCTAAGCTTCTACCAATGTTTCACAAAAGCAGATACCTCAAAGGCCACAATGGTTCTATGAACAGAGCAAGCCAGCCTGGTGTTAGGCAATGGGGGTTGACAGATCTCCCTTCCACAGCACCATGCCTGGTAAGACAACATATTCCTAGGTTCCACAGGCCTGCAAGTTGCCCATCAGGGCACATGGACACTCTATACAGTGCTATCTAAACTAGGAATCATCTGAGAACAAACTTCATGCAGTGTCACTTGTGCAAAATAATACTGACAATAACAATTTAAAATTAAAAGTCCTAAGTCATATGAATAGTAGGATCTGCCTGCTTTTTTGTATCATATGCCAGAAAGATCTTGGTACCCCCAACCTGTGATGCAGCTTTCTTAGATGTCCAGTCTAAACATGTTGCTGACCCTAGCCATGGCTGTGCATTTGACCATTTCTTTATAGACTCCACTTCCTGCCCCCTTTGGGTCATTCACCAAACTGTGTGCCAAGCTCTGTGCAAAGAACTCAGAGGACTCAGGCTTGCTCTTGCCCTCCAGGAGTTTGCAATCTAATGAGGGCGACAAATGAGTCTCCATCTACAATATAATACAGCATGGAAAGGCCCTGATCGAGGTTCCTTCATTCAGTCAGGCAGTGAACAGGTTCACATTGAGTGCCAACTATGTGCCAGACCCAAAAATCCCTGCCCCCACTGGAGCTTACATTCTAGTGGGAGGGAAGACATAATAAACTAAATAAATGCATACATGATACAGAGCATTAGGTGGCAAAATGGAGAAAGTCCCAGCAAAGGATGAGGGTGAGAACAGCTGAGGCAGAGGCTGGATTGCCATTTTACATAAGATAGTCAAGGTAAGCCTCCCCGAGAAGCTGGCATTTGAGGCCACAGAGGAAGGACTGTAAGAGAACCGTGTTCAGGCATAGGGAACAGAGAGCACCAAGACCCTTGGTTGGAGGATGTCTGCATGAAGAACAATGCCCACCCCCCCCCCACTGATGGTGAGGAGGGGGTGGGAATAGAATGATTGGAATTAAAGTTTGAGGGTGCTAACCCAGCTTCCATGGGACTTCTAACACAGAACTCAGAGTGTCTCCAATATTTCCTAACCCCCTACCTAATCACATATAGCTCTAAATATCTGTCCCATAAATTAATATATTCCTGTGGAGACAGAGTAGAGCACCAACCCCCCTCCCTGCTGCCAAAGATGTTCTAAGCCCAGAACCCATGAATATCTCACAGGGCAAAAGGGACTTTGCAGATGTGATTAAGTTAAGGATCTTAATGGGAGATCATCCTGGATGATTCAGATGGATCCTCTGTCATCACAAAGGTGCTTATGAGAAGGAGCCAGGAGGGACAGAGTCAGAGGAAATGTGACAAAGGAGGCAGAGGTCAGAGTGACACACGGCAACAGGCTGAGAAATGCGGGCACCCTCTGGAAACTGGTAAGTAGTGACAGTAACAAAAGGAAATTAATACGATTCCAAAATTATTTTATTTAATGAAAAATATACATAGTGCAGGGGCCCACTCTATGCCTTTGCAGATAACAATTCATCATTTAATTCCCATAAGAAATCCTCAAGGTAGGTGCTATTAGCATCTTCAGTTTACATAAAAGATAATTCAAGCACAGAAGGTTTAAGTAACTTGCGTAGGGTCACAAAGCTCTAAGTAGCATAGTTGGGATTTGAATCCAGGGCATCTGGCTTGGGGGGCAATTCACATCTGCTCTCATTGATTTCTGATATCGATCTTTGTGACCTCAACAAGACCCCTGCCTTTCTCAGGCCAGGATCATCAACTTTGCCCTTTAGTCCGCTCGCCACAACCACAGGTGGACCGTCATCCCACACTGGCAGACCCATGGACAGTGCTCAAAAGAGACCTCAGAAACTACTAAATAAATATGGAAACTAATATTTGGTTTCCCTTTTTGAGTGAAAATACAGAAGTAAAGAGATAATCAATCTTTTGTTTCATTTTATAATGTAACCCAATGCTTTTCATAGAGATACTATTGCATATTATAAAATTCACTTTTAAAATGTACAATTCAATGGTTTTTAGTATATTCCTAAGGCTGTGCAACTATCACCACTAATTTGAGAAATTTTTCATCATCCCCATAAAGAACCTCCATACCTATAAACAGTCACTCCACATTTCCCTTCCCCCCAGCTCCTAAAGCCACTAATCTACTTTATCTATCTATGAATTTGCCTGTTTTGGACATTGTATATGAATGAAATCATACAAACTGTCATTTTCTGTGTGTCTGGCTTCCTTTACTTAGCATGATGTTTTCAGGGTTTATCTATGTCATAGCATGTATCAGTACTCCATTTCTTTTTACGGATGAATAATATTCCATTACTCGTGTGGGTATAGCACAAATGTGTTTTTCTATTCATGAGCTGATGGACATTTGGGTTGTTCCCACCTTTTCGCAATTATAAGTAACACTGCTATGGACAGTCATGAAATCTGTTTCATCACACCTAGTGAGAAGGGACTTCCAGAGGGGACTCAGAAGCTTCTGGAACTCTGTTGGCTGAACCCTACAGTGAGATGCTGACACCCTCTGGAAACACATGTTGGGATTTAAGGAACAGTGGATCCACCTGTAGGGGCTGCGATGTTTTGTGCCCTAAAGGGGGCCGGAGGGGATCCAGGAACCTGCCATCCCCACCCTGCTTCTCGCTCATGTGTCATAGGAACTTGAGCATCCTCTTCCTCTCTCTGGGCCTCAGTTTCCCCATCTCTAAAAGGAAGGAATTCATGAAATCGGGGTGCTTATCCTGGCATAGGGAACAATTCCACAGTCCAAGCCCAAGCTAAAGTGCTATTATGATTATTTTTTTTATGTTAAACTTACAGAAATGCATTATATTATACTGATTTATTAATGCATTATATTATACTGATTTATGCTGGTTATGTAACCCACATACACTGAACAAAATACTGCTATCTTTTAAGTGCATTATGATATGTAGTGATTTATGCCTTTTGTTTGTTTGTTTCAACCTTCACTTTGAATAGAATCACATGATGCCTCTTAAGACAGTTAGGTAGTAGGAAAAACAATTCCATCCAAAAGTTCCAGTAACCAAAGCTTTGGGCATAAGGTCTTATCAATAACAAAGAAAAGCTACTGGAAACCTTAAAAATAACAAGGAGAGGACTGCATCACGTGGTCACCAAGAGCTCTTCCAAGATCGTGTCTGCCTCAACCCTGTCTTCTCGCAGCCTCCAAGGAGGCATGTACCCCGTGCCTTAACGTGAAGCCAGGAATCCCAGGGTTGTGGCCACATCCCCCACTCTGTCCAAGCAACATGTCACCCAGCAGCATCACCAGGGACAGCAACACAATAACATCCATTTCAGTAACACATCGAGTAAGTGCTGTTTTCATTCCAAGTGCAGTGGCAGGAATCAGTGAGGCAATGGCCTCTTCCTGCCCCAATGCAAGTTAAAAATATTGCCTGCTTCCTTGCTAACTCCCATCTTAGCCCGCACATTTAAAAATACACCCGTCAGTGGCTCTGCATTTGAAAATGTATTTTGCATCTGATAATTATGATGCATTTAAAGGGCAAAATTGGAAAGCGCAAAATTAGGCTGGCAGGCTTAATTAGCCCATTCTTTTTTTAATGGGTGGGATTTGGGTAACTGTCTGCTCCAGGGGCACAAAGACCCCTAATGGGGTTGGAGGAAATTCACAGGCTCCTCTGTCAACCCAGTCACTCAGTAAACTGGATGGGGGATTCGCCGCGCACGGAGAAATGTGACACCCATGAAGCAGAAAGGTTACACGCTCTTGTCCTCAAGAAAACGGTGTGAGTGAGATTACAAAGTAATCTATCAACAGATAATAGAGGGTCGTGCACATGGCGTCCCAGAGGCCTGATGCAATCACAGTGGCAACATGGATTTAAATGGAAAGAGATGAACTCCGCAGCTTGACGTGTTTGCCAGGATAATTACCACCTGTATCTCCACCTGAAGATCCGTTTCCCTCCAGCCCCGATCTTGCTAAGCAATTTACTGGATCCCTTCCTCTGCACACTTTTGCTGGCGGCTGCTCCCAAGTCTGCCAGCTACTCATGGAGGGGTGCCTTGTGCTGGCAAGGACGGGTTTGGAAACTTCCAAGGACCTTCCGAGTGCCACACGCTGGATTCTTTACAATTTGATTCCGCGCCTCTGATTCAGTTATCTTGACAGCTGTGCTGAGCTCTCCCTGCACCCAGACGGGGCGGATCTGTCCACAGCATTCATGAGGGAGCTTTTTTTCTCTTTTCAAGTCACCATGGCCCTTCACAAGCCTCAACAGGCCACGGGAAGCCAAAGAGAGGCGGAGTGATCCCAGATATGAGTCATCCTGATGAATCAGATGTGTCCCGGCTTTTTTGTCAAGCTGTGGGTTTCTTCATAACAGAGACTGTGTTGTTCTTTTTACAGCCAGATCTAGAAGCCCTCTGTATGCTGAAAAGGAGGCTCTACTGTGCCGCGGCCGTTAGACAGACCCCAGGACGCGCCACCCCCGCTTCGGGCCGCATGGAACGTTCGGAAACAATCTGTGAGGCAACCGCAGACCTGTGGAAACGGCCTGAGATCTGAGCCCGAACCCAGACGCTTAAGACCTGGGTGGTCCAGACAAGACACTTCACCTCTCGAACTTGCAGAATTGCTGTCAAAATGCATTCATTGAAGAGAGTGGCTCTCAACCAGGGGCCGTGGTGCCCACAGGAGACATTTGGCGATGTTTGGGCACAGATTTGATTGTCACAAGTACCATCTTTCCCATCATTATGTGGCATTTGGGGCTACACAAAAATCCTTTGAGTTGCTAACAATCGGTCAAAATTGAAAAACTCATTTTCAATATTTCGAAATCTTTATAAAGAAAATGCATATAACCCCAAATTACATATACAGAGAACTAGGGGGACAGAGCAGAGAAACTTCACCCCTGCTGTATGGCCAATGTTATATGATTTTAATCTGGTTAACATGTCCTCATGACAGTTTTTGGCAATTTCCTTCCAAAAAAAGTCAAAACAGAAGAGGAAAGAAAGTGGAGGTCGCTAGAAAAGGTATAAAATATTTCTGTTTCTAAAGCCTGGTAATTGGAATTTCCCCATCTCTGAGCGCAGTTGCTTCACCCGGAGTCCAGTCGATGACAAAACAGTGGCCTGGACCAGGATTCCTGAGAGAGAAACAGGAGCTGCACAGAAACACACGACCTGGCAGACCCGCAGAAGAGTCAGAAAAATCAGGAAGGTCTCAGTAGGGGTCTTGGGGCCCCTTAACTCCTTGCCGTGAAGCCTTCCCTCTCCAGCAAACAGGAGTCCCCCGCCCCTTGTATCTGCAACACGAAAAGCAGCAGAGCAGAGGACACACACTGTTCCGATTACTGTGAGGTAGGAAGAAGAAATCCAGCAAAAGCCCACCATGGGATAAATAGAGCCCAGGCAATGCTCAAAAGGTTTCCACACACCAGGTTTTTAGGGTGCTTGATTTACCATTCAAGGGAACACAGCTGTGAGGAGGGGACCGGCTGGGAGCCAAGGAGGGGAGAGATGGGGAGAGCATGAACAAGGAGGAACAGGGCTGTTTGCAGACTCGACTATTAAGTCGACATGGAAATCGTTCCCCTCATTCCTCCCTGCACAAAATAGTTGTCATTTCAGATGGATCACCACGCACTATCAGAGAGAGCCCTCGAGTGCTGTTTATGCAGCATGCTAATTGCGGTTATGGAACCCGCCCTTAGTCTTGCTCAGCTTCAGTCCAGTTTCCCTCATAAGCTTCCTTAGTGGCAGCCCTGTTTGTGGATCTTCCTCTCATCCTCCAACAATGAGCGGAAGTGGGAAATATGTAATTATTCATTTTATTGCTATTGATGCAGCCAACACTGAGTGGCCATCACCGCTCCGTGCTCGGGCAGCGGGGATGCTGTCCAAGGAGACTGGGTCTGTCTGGAGTCAGAATGACCTGCTGTCAGGATGGGACATGAGGCTTACTGTCACCAGAGCTTTGGCCACAGAACTTCTGGGAGCTTTGGTTTGGGATCAACTTTATATTATCATGAGTACTTTTGCATTTGGCCCTGATGGGTCTCACTTTTATCTAAAATTAGCAGCAGGAATAGCCCATGCCCTTCCCTTAAGTAGCTGTTCATAGCTTGGTGAAATGCACCTCTCTGCATAAAGGTCAAGGCCAACCAGGCGTTAAGTATGCTTGCCTTGTGACCATCAACCTCTCGAGGGTATATAGTCATAACTTGCTCATGGGCGCTTCTTATTTGACACCCGTCACCCCTCTATTACACCTTTAACACATCAAGTCCCCATCCAGATCCTATTTTAATGCATGAACCGGTTTCTCCCAATCTAAGACCGGGGTTCTTCTTTCTCATGGCTACTGTGACAACCTGCCTCAAACTCAGTGGCTCACAACAATACACACTCATTCTCTGACAGTTCCGAAGGTCAGAAGTCCATCATGGGTCTCACTGGGCTAAAATCAAGGTGTCAGCAGGGCTGTATTCCTTTCAGAGGTGCCAGGGGAGAATTCATTATCCTGCTCCTGGCCCTTCCTCCATCCTCAAAGCCAGCAATGGCAAGTCTAGATGCTTCCTACATCCTATTGCCCTGACTCTTCTTTTGCCTTCATTTGCACTTTTAAGAACACATATGATTACGTTGAACCCAAGCTTATAATCCAGGATAATCACTTAAAATTTTTAAATCAGCAATTTATCAAATTTAATTCCATTTGCAACCTGAATTCCTCTGTGCTATGTAACCTAGCATAGTCACAGATTCTGGGGAGTAGGATATGGACATCTTGGGGCCATTATCTGCCTACCACAGTGCCTCTTCTGATGGTCTACACCTTATCTCCTCCATTTGGCAGTGACTCAACTAATCTTCCAGGTAACATCCTCTGAGATAATCTGAAATCCTAGGACTTTCCTGCTCATAGATAGAATGTACACATACACGTATGTGTACATGCACACATGCACGCGCACACACACACCATCCATCCATCCATCCATCTATCCATCCATCCATCCATCCATCCATCCATCCATCCATCCATCCCAGCCTCCTGGAATGAACAAGAACTAGAATTCAAGTTGTGTGAGCAATAATATAGCTATTGTGGATGGATTAGAACAGCA
Source organism: Rousettus aegyptiacus (assembly GCF_014176215.1). Classification (NCBI taxonomy): domain Eukaryota; kingdom Metazoa; phylum Chordata; class Mammalia; order Chiroptera; family Pteropodidae; genus Rousettus; species Rousettus aegyptiacus. The sequence goes on along the minus strand of NW_023416289.1, from coordinate 23,152,305 downwards.
CCTGGTATATTACAAGCACTTAATAAATATTTCTTGAATAAATCAATCAATTGGAAGAATAACTTCCAATCCAGAAGTGGTGTAAAGTTGTAATGCCTGGGCCCTAGAGTCAGATACAGGGTTCGTTTCCTGCCTAGTTACTTAAGAGGGCCCCTCAGGGACCCCCTGTAACTCAGGGACCCTCGGTGACCCTATCTCTAAAGTGAGGATAAAGTCACCTATCTAGCAAGGTTGCTGTGAGGATGAGTATGTTTAGTAGAGGCCTGGGTGTAATAATGCAGAGGCCAGTGTTGTCTTCCTTCATCTTGGCAGTTACCATCTTGGATAGTAGAACAGACACAGAGGCAAACAAGTACCTCATATGTTAAAGGTGCTTAGGCAGAAATGTGTCTGCGTTCGTTTATAGTTGGGAGACAAATTAGGAATCGGCCAGTCTCAGCAGCCCTATCAGAGAGGCTTCATAATTGTGTTAACACTTGAACTGAATCTGAAATGATGAGTAGGAGTCACAGAGATGAGAGATGGGAAGAAGGGAGAGGCATTTCAGGAGAGGGAACAGTATGAGCAAAGTGTCAGAGGCATGAACAACTGTAGGCAGTTTTATAGGATTAAAGCAAAGGGAGCCGTGGGAGGCCCGGGTTATGAAGGGGGTGGGGCCGGAATGGAGGGGAAGGAGGAGGCCTTGAGAATGCACAGGCCCTGTGTGTTGCACTGAGCTCCGATGCCTGGAGATGGCCCTTAATAGTCTGGGTACGCCACAGCTGGTGAGCACAGACACATTCATTGTTTCTGATTCTATAATTTTTCTCTCTCATTCACACATACTGGCACACGCATTAGACACACATACAATGCTTTTGAAAAAAATTTATACACATGAGACATGCACAGCCATTGGCTGCACAGACAATATACCTACTGGGATGACAGATGTATTTTGGGTCTACACCTTGTAGACATGCAAGCCCATAATCATGCACACACATAGAGGACACGTACCCCAAACAAATAAGTCACTGACCATGTGGCCAAACATACATGTATGCCTGAGGGCATGCATGGAAACATGCAAAACACACACACACACACACACACACACACACATTGACAGTGCATATATAGGCACACTTCGTCAGGCAACACACACCCAAGGCATTAAACACACAGGCACGTAGAGAAAGCACACACTCACTGTCCATGCGTGTATACAGAACACTGGCCACGCACGGCTTCCCACACACTTACTAAATACATCCACGCTTTAGTATACACCAATACTGAACATATACTCACACCATTTAAACACACACACACACATACACACACACTTGACCACGTGCACACAGAGCCCTCATTTTATCTGGAATGTGCCTAGGCTCCAAGGCAGGCAATTGTTCGGCTTGAGGGAGACTGTGGTTATTCTCCCAGCCACAGCAGGCAGAGCAGCTCGGGGACCTGTTTCGGATCGCACAGCTTATACCTGCCTCTCGTCCCCTGAGTAAGGATGGTGCAGGGAATAAGCACTTTCGCAATCCCTGAGCACCCGGCTTCCATCTCCCTACCAACCCAGCCCCGCTGAAGTCCCTGCAGCCTGTGACAACTGGATGTCATCCAAAAGCATTGCTGGGTCTTTTGCAAGAGTTCCCCATGTGCAACTCACTGCCTATCCCTCCCTTCCAAACGGAGCTGGCAGGCGGCCAGGCCACCCCGGGGTTGGGGGGGTGGGGGCACAGAGCCAAGCGCTCAGTGGCTCCCAGCGCCGTGGGGCCCTTATCAGCTGCTCTCCCTGGGGCCCTGTTTGCGTGATGAGCCCAGCCAGCGCTTGAGCTTTGCAGAGAGGAGTCCCGCACAACATCTGCTTGGCCTATCTGGGGCTAGTCAGGCACGGCTTCCTCTTCTGCCCGCACTCATCTAGGGATTGAGTTCCAATGAGCTGGAACCTTGTGCTTTTGCCTGAAGTTTTGACAAGTTGTTGTTTCCTGGCAGCAGCTAAGATGGAGCCGTGACCTCCATCTGGGTTAATGAGTGGAAGACTTACCATGCGCCTACCACGGTGTCCCAGTTCACTTGCCCTGCTCCAAGGAGCTAATAAACAAGGTCACGCCTCATACTGGGTGCACAGCCTCCTCCCTGGAGACCATTTCATGCCCTCAATCAGAGCAAGCCTCAACAGATGTAGCCCAAGCCCCTACTCTTTGTTAGAAAAGAAGATAAATGGAGGTATCAGCACAGGCTAGCGGAGGGATGTTAATAATGTAACCCAGATGTTATCTGTGGCCCACACTCTTAAGAGATTTAGTTCAAATTAGTCCAAGCCCTAATTTCACAGATTTTCAAGAATCCATAGTTGTCCCCACAATTGCAGTGAGTTCCCCCAAGGTTATTTCCTCACATTTCTCCCGCCTTCTGTGTTCACAAGCACCTGAATGTGGCTTCAAATTCTGCTCTCAGCAAGCTAACCGAGAAGCTCATATTTAAAGAGATTTTCAAAAGAAATCCACTCATCTGCAACATTTTGAGTGTAGTGGCTTTCCAGAAAGGTGAATGGTCACGGGGAGGGGTACAGCACAGGGCATATGGCCGACCAGCTCTAGTGCCATACTCATTTCTCCAACTTCTTCTTCCTTTCCTCTCTGGAGTAACACACAGACCTGAGCCCATCTCCATCGGCCTGCTCACATTCAGGCCCAGGAAGATAGTTCCCATCATCTATCTCCAAAGAGATCTTTTTGAATATTCTTCTCTCCTAAGACTGAGAGAAATTCTCTAGTAAGAAATTCTCATGACAACTGCCAAAAATATACATATATATTCCCCATAACATTATATAAGAAAGCCATGTGTTCAGTAATAAAGAAATTCCTTAAACAAAGGTGAATAATCACTCCCAAAGTAAGAATACTTTCAATGTTAGAGAGAAGCCTGACAGGTACCCAGCCACATAAAGTGAGATTACAGGAATTGGGTGTCCAGTCTGACTCTTGTTTACCCAAGCAATGGTGAGACAGCTAAAACTTGAGTCAGAAGTCAGCTTCCTTGATTGGGGCCCAGGAAATTTTTCTCCAGCCAGGGTCTGGGCCTTTGTTCCAGGCTAACAACAGAGGCCTAAACTCCAAATATACACCCACCCACAAGTCATTGTGGTTTCTCTAGGCCAAGAGGGGGAAGAAGGGGCAGAAGCAGATTACGGACCTCCTCTGAAGACTTGACTGGGGGCCTTTCATACGCAGGAGGGTTTCTCTACAACAAAGTCTGCTTGTTCCCCCGCGAGAGCCCTGGGGACTCTGTGCCAAGACAGAATGACTCACTGGCTCCCAAGCTTTGCCTCGCTCTGGGAGACGCTCAGCCAGGGTCCTTCTCCCTGCAGAGCAGGAGAGCAGTTGCTGTCTGGCTCCAGGTCAATGTGGGCTTTGCAGAGTGAGCTGAGCTAGAAACGCAATGCGGGGAAGTTTTCATGTGTGTGTGTGAGCCTTCAGGCCTCAATCCTAGTGTAGGGTTCCCCCACCCATGTTTGCCAAGTTCCTTCAAGAGTTCAAATAGCATCCCTTTAAACACAGATCTTATCTCCCTCCATGAGCCCACTTGACTGGAAATCTCTGAAAGTAATGGCAAACTTGAATGCTAAAGTATGTACCCTTTTGCAAAAGATGGTTTGATAAACATCATTTTAAACAATTTTGAAGCTTCCAGAAAAGCTCTGTTGATGGGAGAAATTTCTTTCTTTGGATCAGTCAAGATCAGTAAGAAACACAAATGAGGTAACTTTGCTGGTGAAAAACTGGATGAAAGTTCAACCAGTTGGCCTGATGGAACTTCAGAGCCATCGTGTATGAGATTAAGACAACACTGGCCCCACGATCCTCATGAGGATTAAGTGAGAAAACAGTAACTACCATGACAGATGGTTACTCCAGGCTAAGCGATGCATGTCATACCTTACAAACATCATCTGACTTCATCCTCTTCATTTCCGTCATAGGGCTTCAGCAAGCGTCAGTACCTTTATGTGCATTTTGAGGAAACTGAGGCTTTAAGAGATTAAGTAACCCAAGTTCACACAGTTAATAAAGATCATATTACTCAACAAATTAGTAGAACAGTCAGATAACAAAAGGAGAGTGTTCAGCCAACTTAGAGACCCAAAAATGTTTTAGTAGTTTGTAAGTACTTTAGAAGAACATGAATGAATTAGCAGTGGGTATGCTAATTATAAAGCTAGTTCATCTATTCGTTAAAAACAGTTTCCATACGTCTTCAACCATACTAATCCCCAAGCAAATTATTTCCTAAAACAAAATGTTATAAACCTATAGTGAGTCTTAATTGTTTTTTCTCATGTTTCCTCCCTATAAGAGAGATGGCACTTAATTATTCAATAAATATTTACTCAGAACTTTATTTGAGCCATGTCTACTGTTGGAGCTCGAAATAAAAATGATGACCAAAAGGGACCTGAGATCTAAATCTGGGGCAGGTTTATCAACCTCAGCACTGCTGACATTTAGAGCCAGAACATTCTTGGTTAGGGGAGCCAATCCTGTGCATTCGAAGGGTGTTTAGCAGCGTCTTTGGCCTTGACCCACAGAATGCCAGTAGCAACCTCCATTGTGGTAATTAAAAATGTGTTTAAACATTGCCAAATGTCTCCCATGAGCTAAATTGCCCTAGTTGAGAACCAGTGTTTCAGAGGAGGAGAGAGTCCTTAATCAAACATTGAGAGTCGTCAACATAGAGAACACAAAGAACCAGCCCTGAACCAATTTTATTGATAGAAGTGACGTCTAAGTGGAGATGCAGGTCTTGGTGGAGCAAGCCAAGAAGAGCCGATTGGAGGATAAGGAGAATGGGCTTTGGAAACATAGCTCAGAATAGAGGGACCAGCATGCACCTAGGCATGGAGGAAAGTGTGACCCTGATCTAGAGTCTGTGTTGTTCAACATTCATATCAGAGCTCTGGATAAAGATGAAAGGCAATGTTGACACAGTGTAAGTAGAAATGGCAGAATCTCTGTTCCAAGGAGGTTTAGACAAGCTAGAACCATGGGCCAGAATTATGAAACACTAACAGGAACAAATGCAAATTCCTAAATTATGGTTTAAAAAAAATCTGGTCATTAAAACAGGGAAAACTTGTCTGAAAGGCAGATTTTAGAAGGCTTTGGGTAAAAGCCAGTGCTTCTCACACTCATTCACGCATAAGAATCCTCTGGAAGGCTTATTAAAGCACAGATCACTGGGTCTCACACCCAGAGTTTGTGATTCAGGAGATCTTGGTTGGAGCCAGTTAATTTGCATTTCAAACTAGTTCTCAGGTGGTGTGGATACTGCTGGTCTAAGGATGAACCTTTGAGAACCACTGGTAGAAGTCTTGGTCTCCAAAGCTCTTAATAACAATAGGATCAAATTAATAGAAGCACGGTGTCTAGTGCAAGGAGGTGAGGCTACTACTGGCGTGCTAGGCTGGAAGTCGAGCACTATATTTTAAGAGGATCCTTGGTGAGTTGGAAGGTATCCAAAGAAAAGTGAGGAAACTAGATTATATGAAAAGTGGTTGAAGGACGTGGGGTGCTTGGCTGAGAAAAGAGAAGTTATGGGAAGAATCTGGAGCTGCTTCAAATAGCTGAGGGGTTGTACTGTGAATAATGGATTTGATTCATTGTTTGTTCCCCAGGGTCAACCACATTAGTTCAAGATAAGGAAAAAACATAGCGGGAGTGTCAGAGACAGAGGTTTGGGTTCAAAAGAAAGTGGAATCTTGTAATAATTGTAGCTCTAATGCAGTACAGCCCAGTAGAAATGTATCGTGACTCATATATGTATTTTTAAATTGTCTAGCAGCCATAATATAAAAAGTAGAAAGTGAAAAACAAGCGAAATTTATTTGAATGATACTTTATATTTAACCTAGTATTTCCAAAATACTTTCATTTTGACACGTAATCAATATAAAATGATCAAGACAGTTTACATTCTTTTGTTTGCTTTACACTTAGAGCTCATTCCCATTTCATTCGGACCAGCCAGATAGCAAGTGCTCTGTTGTCCCGTGTGGCTCTTTGATACCATCCTAGACTGCAGAGCTTTATGGAATCGTGAATTGGTCACCATGAAACGAATAATTTCTCATTTTAATTAGTTGCTCTGCCCTGTAACTGTCTTTTGGATTTAATGACATTCATATCCCACTCACATATTTCTATTTTAAATTAAAATAAACTTGCTGTAAGCTTTTTTAAATATAGTCTGAGAATTTTATAACATGCCTTAAGTTATCTGGAGGTGGCCTGGGGCACCTTAAATAGAGATGGTATCATGACTCTTGCTTATAAGTGACAGGAGATTCAACTCAACCTAGCTTAAGAACATACCAAAATAATTTATTGGCTCACATTTTTAAAAGTCCATTGGTGACACTTGCTTCTGGCGTGGCTGCATTCAGATATGTCAACAGTGTCACCAGGAACTTGTTCCTCCGGCTCTCGAATTCACTTACTTCTGTGTCACCGCCATTCTTTGCCTGGATCCCCCCGAGGTAGAAATATGGCTCCTGGAAACTCATCTTAAATCATTCTTACAGTAAGCATTCCCTGTAAACTAAGCTTCCCTTTTCAAATAGTTCTAAAATGTCCTAAGGTTAAGGCTTATTGGCTTGGATTGGTAGTGTACTGCTTACCCCAGAACCCAGCATTTGTGGTTAGAGCTGTCACCATTTCTATTTGGTCAGGGCTGTCGCCTCCAGAGGCAATACCCTAGGTGTCTACCCCATGCAGACTTCAAAAGTGGGGGTAGAGAGTGTGATTTCCTAAAGGAAAGGGAAAGAATTGACAGATGCAAATATCAGATGTCCACCAGGAATGGGCAGTCATGACAGAGGCCATTGGATCTTTTTGTCCTGAATTATGAAAACTGCTTTTTGAGAAGGTCTAGTTTCTCTTTAGTCATGAAAGCTCTGCTTGGGATTTTATAGATGAGGAGCTCAACTTAAGACACTAATTTTAGGGCCTCAATGTGAGTCTTGCCTTGTTTTTGACCAATCGACTTTAAGAAGCCTTGTCCCATGTGGCCAAATTTAGGTGACAGACAAAGATCAGAATGAAGCATGGGGAGTTTACAGAATGAATCTAAATTTACACACTCCTGGGAAATTTAGAAAAGTGAAACTTGAATAAACGAAGGTGTTGTCTATACTTCTCCTTCCCTCCCCCAAACAATGAGTTTTCAACCAAGGTGGTGACTAATCCCACACCAAACTCTCTGGGGTCAAAGATGGAAAAATCTTACAAGACTCAAAAGTCCATCTTCTTCAGTTCCCTGAACATCCAAAACACAGACAGGACATTCATTTCATTCAAATACCTGCAGACTTTCCTCAAGATTATCCTTTGTTCCAGTTACTCATTCTGCTTTACCCACTAATTTCCCTCCATTAGAGTTCAGTTCCCCCAAACTTATGTACTTTCTCTGCTGACCTGTACGCAAGTGGTTCCCAAATTCAGCCAGCCGTTTAGATAGGGCCATGAGTTGATGCCTAAAATCTTCACACGTGCATTTTTTTTTTTTTTTTTTTTTTTTTTTTTTTTTTTTGCCGTAAGGGAGGGCGGGACAGTATTCCAAATATTTAACCAGCTTAAGGACCTTTAGGGACATAATATGTTTAATTATATAAAATACGGTTACCTCAAACTGAGGTTTATCCGGAAGTAACAATAACCAGAAAATATCAGTTATGATATGGTAGGGTTTCCCTGCAAGATAACAGCTTTGCTTGCCTAATTTTTCAGCACCTATTCATCCCTCAAGGGCCCCCAAAACTTTACCAACTCTTCTCCAAAATGTTCTGCATGCACTACCTTCTATCTCTTTATCTCAGTCATTACCCTGACCTGAAACTCTGAGACAATACAGTTTAATGGAGTCAGGGAGTCCTGCGTTCACATTTCGGCTCTGTCATTTCTTATCTGAGTACACAGTAAGTTCTTAAATTTGTCTGGGTCTCAGTTTCTCCATCTATGAAAAATAAAAATAAAAATCTTGTGTTGCTGGGTTGCTTTTAAAAATATATGAACTAACATATGTAAATTGCTTGGTGCACAGGCACTCCATAAATCCTAACGTTGTAATTATTATCCCAGTGTGCTGTGGTTACTTGTTTATAAGTCAGTCTTTCCCATTCCCAGTGACCTCCTCTAGGGCAGGGACTCTGTCATATTAAACTTTATGTCTCAATCCAGAGTATAAAGACATATGTGTTCGTTGAAATAATAACACGAAGAAATGAATGAGTGAGTGCAGATGAAGACAGAAAAGTCTTCCCGCAGCCAATCTCTAGGGAACCGTGGTCCTCGGACAACAGTGTTACACCATACCAAACCTTTCATTTTCAGTTTAATGCTGAATTACATGAAATATTTCTGAGGAAACATTGTCCATGGTCTGTGTGGGCAATCTCATAAGATTTGGACTGATTAAGAGCTAAGAGCCTTGAGTTAGTTTTCAAGATATTTTTCAAATATCGCCATTTAAATAATTGTATTAAATATCTCCCTCACCTACCTCCTTCCAACCACAGTGACTAATGAGAGAGACTTAACAATCAAAATAATAGTATTTGTAAATTGAACATGCCTGGTTGCAAATGAAGCTGTAAATAAATATCCCTGGCCCTGAAATCTGAAAGTTTGATTTCTGAATGCAATCCCCTCCCCATGCCCTGTTTCTCAACAAGAGGAGATATCTATGTGTTTTTTAACTCAAAAACAGATACACGCTTATCCCATTAAAGTCTATCATGTAACATCATTTTTAGGTGCCTTTAAACCTGAAAATTTGAGTCAGGAAGTGATAAAAGGCAGTGGGCATTGAAATCACCTCTCGGCCCAGCTGACTCAGAAGCAGACAGGCTGGGCAACCTCTCTTATAAAAAATCATCTCTTCCAAAAATCCCTTCAGTCCGTGCCGTTTGTCTTATCCTAACCATATTTTGTAAACACAAAGCCTGGTTCAATGGTCCCCCCGAGACTACACTTCCCAGTAATGAGGACAAGGGCATTTACAGGAAGGTCTGAAACTTTCCTTTAGTAGCCTGCATTTTTCTAAGTCCCATATGAAACTTTCATGTGGGCATGACTAATAGATCCACCTAATTAAATTTTTACAGCATTCCAGGGCTGGAGTGTCAAATGTTTGCTTCCAGCTTGTCTCCTTGTAACCCTGTCAAATTAAGTCTCTCATCCCATCCCCCTCCCACGCACATCTTTTTTAGGGGTCTGTAGGCTGCATTCCAATGTCATATGAAATCAGAATTTGGTTGACGAGGATGAAGAAATGGATTGCCAAATACTTCTTGCAAGCCAGCTTACCTTTACCTATTTAGAGAGGTTAAAGGGGAAAAGAACTCCTTTCAGCTAGGGTAGAACTCTAAAATGGGAAGGTGGAAAAAGTCACTTTCTATAGATAAGAAATTATCACTGTTGTTTATTGACCTCTCCTCCAGAATTCTAGAGTGTACATTTAGCAAGGTGGGATTTTAACTTGGAAAACATACCTAAGTTCAGGAGATTCTATGTGCTTCAGGAAAAAAGGATTTGCTGAGTATACTCTCCAAAACATGTTTTCTTATTTTTTGGTGTGTATTTGGTTGCAGAGAAGAGGCATACGGTTTGACCATTTGATGGTCTCCTTACTAGAAGGTGAGGGTTCATCACAAAATGGGTAGATGATTTGAGAATGTGTCCAAAGCTGCTCCAACTTAAAAAAAAAAAAAAAAGGAACTAGAATCTAATTTTAGTGTTGAATGAATATCAGACTCAAGCCAGGACCCTGCGGGGAGGCAGTGGACACTTCCAATGATGGCACAGAGCATGTCTAAGATACCTTCGGTGGGACCATTGAACCAGCTGCCCAGGATGGACACATATCAGTCAACCCCTGAATGCTCTCTAAGCCAGACAGTCTCCCAATGTCATCCATGTCATCTGCATCAGAATCGCCTGTAGAGCTTGTTAAAATGCAGAATCTCAGACCCCAACCCAAACCTTCTGAGTCAGAATCTGGAAGCAGAGACAGAAACTCTACAGGCTAAGGTGCTCCCAGGCAAGACCCACTGGCCTAAACTTGGACATCCCTGCTCCAGGGCTGTTGGGAGGACCAGATCAGAACTCCATGCAATGATGGAGCTGGGGATTGCAAACGACAAGTAAGGCATAGAGTAACTGAGGCCAGACGGAGAGCCTTCCCAGGGAACAGGTTTTGGGCACCAGGAAATTGTTGTTTTCATCTAGCCCAGAAGACCTTTGTGGACACTCAGAGACTCACCTCACCCCTCAAAGAGGCTGAAATGATTCTTCCAGTCCATGGTTTTCAGGAATCAGTCATAATGGGGAATCTTCTGATGTCTTCCACTATGCCTGCCCCTAACAACCCACCCCTTATGCATGTGCTCAGAAATACAGTTGCACAAACACTCAAATGAGTCCACCTCCACAAATGTGTACAGACACACCCTCGCAAACAAACAATTATGTGCGTATGATTTGTGTGAACATGGCTGACCATATATATACATATGACTGAGCATCTTCATACATACATACACACCTTTATATCTTCTTGCCCACATATCCTAACATAGAGATGCTATACCTCAGCTTTTACTGAGAAAAACTAACCTTCCTTCAAAATATTTTTCTTTCTAATTCGTCTCAGGAAAATCACTAACCAGAAACAACTCTGAAAACCATTTCCTCCAAGAACTCCATCCTACTGTGGGAATCTGCTAATTCCAACAGTAAATGGTTAAATAGAGTCAGAGTAAGATGAGATTGTAAGAAACTGATGATGAAACCAAGTAGGAGATAAGTTCAGCAGCATATTAGACCAAGAAATAGAGCAGTATGGAAGTCTCAATGGGGCTTTGGAATCAAGTGGTCCCACAAGTGGCTGGCACTGGCTGCATGAGCTTGGGCAAGCTATCTAACGATACTAAGCCTCACACTCCTTTTTGTAGAAGTTAGAACTTTCCATAGATTAAATGAGACCATGTGTGAAAGCACCTAGCCCAAAGTGCTAGAACACCCAATAACAGAAAGTGATTGATCAGTAATTAGCCTGGCAGAGTGCTACCTTCCATAGACTTTAGATTTAGAAAGCTCTCTGTTTGAATCTTGGCTCCTTTTTCTATTGGTTGGGAGGTATTTATGCAAGTTTCTTAACCCCTCTCAAGGTCAGGGGTTAACAACACCTCTACCAAACTCACGGAGCTGTTAAGAGAATTGTTGCGATAATGTATCCTATGAACTTACTATAAAAGGTGACTGTTTAGAAAGAAATGGCTGGTTTCTTTTCCTGCTCCTTTTTCTTCTTCTCTGAAAAGGAGGATATCCAACAGGAAGGAAGGATAAAGGTAGCTATTTTCCCCCTTAGGGGGAAACTCTAGACAGGAAACTAAATTTGGGTAAGGAATTTGTAGCTGTTAGAGAGACTCCTTCCCAATAACCCGGGTCACCAAATAATCTTTTGGAAAAAGCTCATCCCTACTTCCTGTGTCACGTGGGCTGAAAGAAATCTCTCCTTACCTGTGGTCTGTCTTTGGATCAAACTCTCCTGAAAAGGAAGGGATTTTTCTACCTGAGCTGAGGCAGTTCTTTCTGAAGGGTTTAGATTTCTTAGGCAAGAAACTGGAAGCCTTTTAAATCTTGTGAAATGGCTTCAATAAGTCTTTAGAAGAACCGGTATTTCTTAGCTGTGTATTCTTGGGCAAGTGGATTAATCTCTCTGAATCGCCAATTCTTCATTTTAAAAATAGGGAGAATAATTCCTGCTCTACAGGATTTTTATGGGCTTGAACATCTGGTGCCCTATTGAGTGTATAGTTAACTCTTCTGAGATGGAGGAGAAAAAGGGGTTCCATGAGGGTCTTTGCCTTTCTTCAACGTCTCATTCCTGGGCAGGCAGACAGCACTGTCTCAGAAGGTGACCCCAAGTTTAACTGTGGGCTTCTCTTGGGTGGAGGTCAAATGAGCTGATTGGACACCAAGGATGGTTGTGAAATGAAGACCTTAAAAAAATTCTTGGTTCCCCAAAAAGTTAAACAGAGTTACCACGTGGCCAAGCAATCCCATTTCTAGATGTATACACAAAAGAATTGAAAACAGGTCTTTCAATAAATGCTTGTACATGAATATTCATAAAGAATTATTTTCAATAGCCAAGAGGTAAAAACAACCCCAATGTCCATCAGTGGATGAATGGAATACTCTTCAACTATAAAAAGGAGTGAAATAATGTTACATGCTGCAACATGAATGCACCTCAAACACTAAGCTAGTGAAAGAAACCAGACACAGGAGTCACAGATTGTTTGATTCCATTTATGAGAAATATCCAGAATGGGTGAACTCATAGAGTCAGAAAATAGTTTAGGGGCTCAACTGTGAAACAAGGAGTAACTGCTTAATGGGCAAGGGGCTCCCTTTTGGGGCAATGAAAACGTTTTGGAACTAGTTAGAGAGGATGGTTGCACCACATTGCAAGTGTTCAAAATGCTACTGAATTGTATACCTTAAAACGGTCACTTATAGTTTATATCAATTTTACCTCAATTTAAACAAACACACACACACAAACAAAACCTTCCCAAGTCAACGAGTGGGTATCCTGATGCCAGAATGAAGAAAATAGAAGCGAAAGGAAGCAGTGATTCTTGAAGCACTGATTTAAAATGTGCACTTTGAGTGCGAGGGCAGCCCCCTAAATCTCTTTGATTAAGACAAAGAAGGCAAGAGTTGGTGGTGGAGACAGCAGTTCCGCAGATAAATAGCAACTGGGAGAGACTCAAGCCAATGACTTTTCAGGAAGGTCAGCGGCACGGATGTTTTAAAAGTCAAGGTAACACGTGAAGTGTGCAAACACCACTGTTGATTCTTTTGTTCCCGCTTTCCCCAGCCCTCTCCACCAGCTCCCTCGGCTTGGCATGCGTCCTATTTTCCGAACAGCAGCTGTGCATAGTTGAATAGTAAATCAAACACCCTAAAAAACAGTTGTTTTAAAACAATGTCTCAGATTTCCCAGATATTTCATTTCTATTTTCCTTCCCCAAAACCCTGGCCTCAGACAGCAGTGGTAGTAAACTCATTCAGGTAGTGAACCTCTATTCTGTGTGTCCAGGGTTCGTCAGCGAACTCCTATTGAGAAGTGTTTCAGGGGCAGAATTTACAGGCAGAGTATATGTCAAGCCCATCCTGTATGCCATGTGTGCCTTAAGGACAAACGAGAACCTGTTGTTGACGAATACTCTTGAATAGGAAGGGACTGGGTGGCTCAGGTTTTCTGGGTACACATATTCTCAGGGTTAAGTCTAAGTTTCCGAGGATGCTGGCATCGTGAGGGTTTCCCACCCCCCTAGCTCGGCAAGCCATTCTACAGAAAACCTTTGCTAACAGCCCCCAGCAAAGGCTGCGCAGGTTCCTGGGGAGGCAGTTTTCCTAGGGAAAGAGGCAAATGGTTGTGGCGAGGGCTCTTCCAGAAGGGGCAGTGCCAGGCTCCCTGGCCAATCCCACACCGTGTACACATAAGCACACACTAACGAACCCTGGTGCTGTGGGCGCCTGAGCCAACTTCACTCGGGGTTTCTCAGCCTCAACACTGCTGACATTTGGGTCTAATTATTCTTCATTGGGGGAGTCATCAAAGCTCAGAAAGGTTGGATGATTCGCCAAGGTCACATGCTATTAGGTCACATAGCTTATCAGGTAGTCACAAACTCAGCAACATTTTATACCATCTTCTGCGTAATGAGCATGATTATAGGCATTGCCAGTGAGCACATATTTATTGAACAACTACAACTGTGGTCCCCAACATTTTTGGCACCAGAGACCGGGTCTCCTCTGAGAATCTAATGCCTGATGATCTGAGGTGGAGCTGAGGCGATGATGCTAGCACTGGGGAGCGGCTGCAAATGCAGATGAAGCTTTGCTGCCCTGTTCATTGTAGGATGATTAATAGCATCTTTGGCCTCTACCAGATTCTAGTAGCATCGCCCAGTCATGACAACCAAAAATGCCTTAGAATAATGCCATTGCTCTTTGTGGGGCAAAATCATCTCCTATTGAGAACCACTGACATACAGAGAATTTAAGAAAACAATCTTAAAAGGGGATGAGTGATCTAAGTAAAAGTAGAAGCTGGTCTGTCCAGAGAGAAATGAGTGTTTTCCAGAGATGATTTTAATCCATGATTGGACTAGTCCATTCATTCAAAATCACCTTTTGAAATTGTCAATGTCTCTAGACAGTGAAGTCTATGAGGAACTTCTTTCCTCTAGGTGACTGTAGTATTCCCAGAACCTCAAACAGTGCCAGACACAAACTCCTGGACCACGAATGAAAGAATGAATAAATCCAGACAACCTCCTTCTTAGGAGGCCACCATGATCTTGTCCTCCCATTTTTTTTTTTTTTTACCCTCTCTTCTTTCTCCCTCTTTGTCTCTCTGGCCTTTCATCTCTTCTCATCGGTACCAAAACACAGATAAGCACAAGAGCAAACACACTAATGCCCCCCACAAACTGACACACACACCCTTCAACACACTAGTAGGAAATTAGAAGTAAAAACCAAAAACATGTCTTTGACTCAATGTTCTGAGAAAATAAACTATACCAAACCCAACGGCAGACTACAGAGATACAGATTGCACCGGAAATATCAACCAGCCTTTGAGCCTCTTAGCATTTCTTAATTTGTCACAGCTTAAAAGGTTTGATACTCTCACCACAAGGTCACCAGAAGTTTTTTGTTCAGACCAGTAGACTGTGTGATTTTTTGCATTCAGAATAATTTACTTTACCGTCACATCTGTTGTGAAAAATAACATTAAAAGGCCACTCCCTCCTCCTTACCCCTCGCCCCCAAAAAAAAGAAAAAAAAAAGAAAAAGAAAAAAACACTATGCGGTTATGAAGCCCATATAAAGCAGTTCCAGTCTCTTGGCAAAGATTATTAAAGCCTGGCAGAGCCAACAGAGACGCAGTTTCAGAAAACATAATCTTTTATTTACCCAGATAAATATGATACTCGCTACATAAATTTGAGGGCACTTTGTTAAACACTTTATATGCTGTACTACACCCAAAAGACCATAACTGACTTTAGATTGAGGACAATGATTGGGAAATAGCAAACCAGGCAAATAAATAAATGATATGTATTTATTTATTCCTAACAGACTTTTCTAGACATGCCACGAGGCCTTTCTCAGGTAACACACACTTGGCAACCTAGAATAAAAAGTGACCTCTTAATCAGAAAGAACCCGACACTTACTCATTTTCCTTTTGGGTTACAACTGAACATCCATCCCTCTGCTATTCTTGGTGGAATGCAGAAAATTCCGATCCAAAAGCCACTGTCTAAATTAAAGCACACCCCTCCCCCCACCTTTTCTTAATCTCCACACAGAGAAACTGTTACAAACTAGGAGGTAAAGTTGAATCAATGTATAGATTCAACCCCCAAGCCATATCTGAGTTGAAGAAGAGGCCAAGGCGTCTCTGTAAACCACATGCCATCCCACATAGGAGACTGGGTCTAAAAAATAAGCAAAGTTTAGAATTCTTCCCAAACGCCAGCAGGTCTCCTGTGATTAGGAGGGTTTCAATGTCCCGTGTCCTGGTATAGACACTGAGGAAGCGTCTTAAACTTTACAGGTCTCTTTGCTTTTCTCATCACCCCCAGATAACAATTACAGAGCATTTTCTATATGTCAGCTTGTTCTAAACACTTCACAAGACTGTAATGATATACAACCTTACAAGTGCCGTTGCATGTGGGCACCCCATTTCAGTCCACACAACTCATAGCCGGCTTTGTGACATTTGGCTCCAATTGAAGAATGTGAGCTCCTTGAAGGCAGGGGCCAGTCAGAGACACCTCCACCTGCCTGTTATACCTGGGCTTGGTACCTGGAACAAGGCAGGCCATTCAAGAACTGGTTGTCCATGGAATGAATGGAGTGAACCAGAGAATAGATAAATCAGTCTCGGCGCCATCCTTTATTAGTTGAGTGATCTTGGTCCAATTTTTAAGCCTCTCTATGCTTCAGTTCCTCCAACCACTGAAGCAGAATAATAATAGTGCCACGATCTCGGGTTCTTCACACCTTGTTATCAGTGGGTAGAAGATGGATGGATGGATGGATGGATGGATGGATGGATGGATGGATGGATGGATGGATAGTTGGATGGATGAATGGATAGATAGACAGATGAGTGGATAGATAAATATTCCTACTGATGAATGAGTAGATTAACAGATAAAGTGGTTACTTGATAGAGTATTACATAAGAAAGTAAGAGCAATGTTCTTCCACTATGGCCCAAAGCCACCCTCCATTCACACGCCAGTGACCCAAACACAAACGGTCCCTCAGAAATTAATCAAATAACAATAACTTTTGCAGCCCTTGGGATAGCATGAAGGCTTCCTCTGGGCACTCCTTTAGCCAAACACCCTTCCTTAAAGCCATGCCTTTCTGTTGGATGCTTGAAAATACTGTCACTTCACCTAAGCCTCTCCCCTCACCCCTAGCCCCTCTGGGAGCAGTCTGTAGGACTGAGGTTTTGCCTTGCGGAAGGCGGTGAGGACAGGATCTTGAGCTTCCAGTCACTCTGCTTTTAACTTAACCTGTCACCTCAGTAGCACTCGTGTGTGAAGACTGTGATGGAAAGACGCACGGAAGAAGCTGCCCTGAAGGCTTCTGCTCTAACCTATTAGAGGTCACTCCTTACTCACCTGTGGCCAAAACGCTTACCCCGCCCTGAAAGCCCAGACCCTCCTCCTGTTGGGGTACTCTATGGACCCCCGAGACTTCTTCGGCCCCTCCCCGGCTCTGCCGTTATCAGCTGAGTAATCTCCCTGAGCATTCTGACACACAGCTGCAAGAGATGAAAACTGTACTGTTGATAGCTGAAACTTTGGATAAGATTACATGGTTTTGAATATCTTGATGACATATTTGTCTGAAAAGTCTTTTAGAGGACAGCCTAATATAAATGCACGGAAATGTTTCTAATGACTAGCATTTGTCTACAGACTTGTTGGAGAAATTAGCATTCATGTGTCTCTGGATGTCATTTGCATTTGTATGTGGGGACCAACTTTTGAATAATCATTTCTTCCAGCCCAGAAGAGTTAACCATTTACTCTGAATGCAAGCTGGCTTCCTTCTCAGGCTATCTGGCTAGGTCTGTGGTGTCCAGAAATAGGTAATAATGTTCTAGTCATATATCCCACAGCTCCAGTACCACTGGAACCTTCTAAGTAGTCCTGAGATACCATTTGCCCTAGCAAATATTTACTTGGCTTTGCTCTGCCCTGCCCACATGCATAGAGCTGTTGGAATCACCAACCCTGCCCCAACCAACTTCAGTTCTTTCTATGAACTCCAGGCCCATCAGGTTGAAGTCCCGGACCTATCTGAGGATACTTGGAATTCTCCCCATAGAAAGAGTTCCACTGAAAGCCCCGGGACAGTAGCTCGCGTGTGCAGGCAGCATGGGTCCTGTCCCCTTAAGCAGTTTCTCAGAGGCCCAGTGGCTGAAGTCCAGGATAATTTTCCTGGTCCAATTTTGTATGAAGTCGAAGGAGAGAAAAAGGTCTGAATAAAGTCAAGCAGAGATGAGTTCTAACTAGGCTTATCGGGCTCTGTGATGTCCAGGAAAAGAATTCACTTCTTTAGACATTTTTTTTTTAATCTGTAATTTCGAGAGATAATTTCACCAATTATCCAGCATTAACAAGATAAGAGTTTGTCTTGAATGTAAAATCCCAGGACTTGGCACATAGTAGACACTTAATAAATGTTGTTTTCCTGCCGCGACCCCTAACATTTCTTAGTGTGCCTTCAGCAGCAGCACTGAAACTCCCAATGGCAACTTTGCAAGTAGCAAGAAACAATGTGTCAGCTTCAGGGTGAGGCTCATTTGGGAGAGTTTCACGGAGGGCACGTTTATCTGGTGGGTAGCTGGACAGCTATGGGGTTCCCTTACTCTGTGAGCTCAGAGGCTCCAGTAAAATTCCTCTGCGTCTTCATCCTCTGAGGTCTTAGCCACAGTGTCTGAGTGGCTGACGCTTAAGGCAGAAGGCCTGTGACCGGGCTCTCTTCTGGGACACAGCACCACACATGCAGTAGGTGTTTCATAAATGCCCAGCAAACTAATTGGTGTGAGCTCAGGAATCCTGCCAGCACCATGCTCCCTCCTCCCAGAATGTGGAGCAGGAACATTGATGGTCCACGTTCCAAAAGATAAACATCTTTAATATTAAGGAGAGGATGAACATCAGCAGCAACAACAATCATAGCATCTCTGGAGCCCTCGCTACAGGTCAGACTTTGTGTTAAGTGCTCTACTGTGCCATCTAACTTCGACACACTGCAGACCCCCAGCCCTCATCTCAAACCTCCCACCTTAACAGGAAATTGGGCATGAAATGGGAAGAGGTGGCTTGGAAGTCTAATGACTGCTTATCGAGGATGTCAGCATCCAATCATTTCCATTTGCTATTCCTTCCACCCCGTATGTCCCTACCATTTTGTTTTGAAGGAGGAATAGCTCATTCCTCTTAGAAATCTCCCCTAAACCTCCAAATTTGTAGATCTATGCTCCACAACTGGCTGGATTCAAATTTTTAGAGGCTCCAAGAACTGGAAGATGAAAGATGATAGTAATCCTACATACATTTAAAAATTGAAACAATTTTAGACTGAAAGAAAAGTAAAAGAAGTCCCAAAAATGCAGCCTTTCCTCCAATAATGACTTGGATTTGTGTTTTAAATTACTGTCAACAGACATATATTTTTGTGGTGTAGGGAAACGGCTGCTTTGCTGATATGTCGAACCTGTGTTCTGGGTGGCGAAATTTGGCACAGGTCCTGGGGGATCCTGTGCGTCCATCGATGTCACAGGACATGCTATCCCCACTGTAATCGCAGTTTGCTTGTCTGTCTCTCCACCCACTTGAAACTTTCTGGAGGGTGAGCACTGGCAGTGAGCACAGGAACTGACGCAAAGAAAGTGCTCAGTGAATGTCGACGGAGAGATACAATGTTCTCGCAATTTGCTGGTGTGTCTCAACCTGAAAATGACTCTTCTCATAAATTGGAATCTCTTTCTGTCTATGTCTGTCTCTCTCTCTCTCTTTCTTTCCTTTCTCTTTCTCTTTCAGGATTGTGCTGTCAAACAGAAAGGGCAGATTGAAATCCGATTTATCAAAATCATTTGACTTGTTTCCATCATTCTATTGGGCCCTGTGTGAACAACCCCATGTGTGAAGCTCTCTGCCGCCATGTTAATATCTCAAATGATGCTATCTGGTGGCCCACATCTCCTGCCAGAGACAACGCCTGCTCCCAAAGATTCCCAGGCCATGTCCCACCCCTTTTATATCTGTGAAGGCAGGTTGGGAGAGGCAAAGCTGATCATCCTTGAAGCCCGATTTTTTTTTTTTTAATCACTACACCTTGAGAACATTTTTATGTGCCTCTTGCCACACCTGAAACTCAGTGTTGGAATCATTGGTGCTTCTCTGAAAAGCAGAGCCTCAAGTGGCACCAGAGCACGCCTGACCACTCCCAACACACATTTCCCAAGTGCCAGAAAACTACACCCCGTCCTCAGGGTAGGAGCCATTCAGGATAATGGCACAGAATCTTGTAGCATTACCTCGCATTGTTATCTCGAAAGAAACAAATGAACCTATGAATGTGGCTACTGTAGCCTCTATTTTGACTGAGTCAATTGATCACCTGGGCAAACACATCATTACATGAATATATACATATATATTCATACATAATTGATATGTATACGGACTTTCCCCTCCCTTTCATTTTAAATCTCTATTGCCTGTCTGCAAATCATGTGTTTCTTAATTGCACTACCATTCAAGATTTGGACTAATTTAAAGAAAAATGTATAAATACCTGCCAACACACACATCTGTCATTCATTCCACCCAAGTCCCAAGGAAATATATGTTCTTAGAATTGGGATCATATAATTTATTGATTAAAAGGATACAATAACAAAACTGACATTGAGTGTTTGTCACCAAAGTGTAACTCTCTGGAGGAAACACAACTGAGGGTATTTTTAATCTTCTGTCATAAAATTTGAGCCTAAGCTGGATTGTGAAAACGGGCAAGCAGTAAGGTGCTGTGTATAAAAGCAGAGCTCACCAAAGCAAAGGGGTTTAGTGCTATGTGTGAGCCTCATCTTCAAGAGCTCCATGGAAGCTTCTGGAATATTCACTGGTGGGGATAATCATTTTTTAAAACTTATTTTCAATTACAGCTGAAAATAATACATTTAGTATTATTTTATATTAATTTCAGGTGTACAGCATAGTGGTTAGACATCTATATGATTAGGAAGTGATCTGCCCCGATTAGTCAAATATCCACCTGGTACTATACATATTTATTACAATATTATTGACTATAGTCCTTATGCTGCACTTTATATCTTCTTGACTATTTTGTAACTACCACTTTGTACTTCTTAATCCCTTCATCTTTTCCCCACCCCCAACTCCCTTCTCGCCCAGCAATTATCAATCTCTTCTCAGTATCTGTGCGTCTGTTTCTGTTTTGTCTGTTTGTTTCTTTTGTTTTTTAGATTCAAATGTGGGTGAGATCACATGGCATTCGTATTTCTCTGTTTGACTTATTTAATGTAGTGTAATATTTTCCAGTTCCATCCACTTTGTCACAAATAGTAAAATTTTATTCTTTTTTTATGGCTGAGTAACATATCGTTGTATGTAGGTATCACGTCTTCATTATCCATTCATCTCTTGATGGGCACTTAGGTTGCTTTCGTATCTTGACTATTGTAAATAATGCTGCAATGAACATAGGAATGCACATGTCTTTTCAAATTAGTGTTTTGGATTTCTTCAGATAAATACCCAGCAGTGGAATTGCTGGGTCATAAGGTAGCTCTATTTTTAATTTTTTGAGGAAAATTTACACTGTTTTCTATAGCGGCTGCACCAATTTGCAATCTGGGGTGGGGGTGGGGATAATTGCAACAGCATGAAGGACTGAGGTGGGTTATCAGCCTCCTTCTCCTCGTTCGATTTTGTGCTGGGTGTCTTTTGTTGTGCTCCCCACTCCTCACCTAGATTCATTCTCCGCTTTTCTTCACTCAGCTCTGTGTTCCAGGGGTAGATCTATGCAGATGCATGAATGGACTCCTCAAGCCTCCGACTTCCATGTGGGTCAGGCCTACAAATAACATGGGAGGGGGAGCTGTCTCCTGCCACCCTGCCAGTGGGATCACTGCGGGCTGGTTGTCACCCTTGACTGAAGGTTACAGCTAGAGTCAGGCCATACTGTCCACTCGACAGCCTCCCTCTCTCTCTCTCTCTCTCTCTCTCTCTCTCCCCCCTCACTTTCTCTCTGGGTGGACTAAAGAAATCACTATGCACGTGCTTCTCCTGGGGTGTCCAGAGAGTCTCATGACCTTGTCACTCTCCACTTCTCTCCTTGAACACAATCAGGGCTCGGTGCAGAAGAACATGAATGACCTTCACACTCCTTTGGTAGAGACTAAGCCAGGGACACAAGTACCATGACAAGGATTTGCCCCCTTCCCTGAGTCCACACCACAAATGCTGGACCCTTGAATCAGAGCCGAGGTAGGCAAAAAGGCAGAGCACTGGACCAAGAGTCAGAGGCCTTGGGGGCAGGCTTGGCTCTGCTCTTTTCCTGTGACTTTGGGTCATATATGCACTTTCTCCACAAGGTCATCAGTTAAGTCGAGGTGACAGCCTGAGTCTAGTTCTCATCAGGCTCTTAAAGGATAAGAAGGATACCTGAAGACCATTTGAAATTTGCCATGCAATAAACCGGTGCACGTGCTTTTGCTCAGTTAGTGTGATTATAGCTTCCCAACTAGACTAGGAGTCCTTTGGGTCAAGAACTGTGGCCCGTGTAGTTTGCTTTTCCACTGCAGGCTCTACCGGCACCAGACACTTGAGAACTTATGAAAAGATGGCTGATCAGCAGTTACCTGTTGCCTTGTGAGTTTTGAAGGAAGGCAAAGGACAGTCTTCTGGGGCCTCAAAGAGGCAGGCAAATGCCCACTCACATTTAAACTCTTAAACATAGAGGCCTAATGTTTGCCTAATTCTGAAATTATATCACAATTCTGCAAAGTCGGATCATATTTAAATGGATAGTGTTAAAATAAACGAATCTAAGGGAAATGTGTCTGGTGCTATATGCTGACTGCCTTAACTCCTTTGCTTTCATCTGTGTTTACTACAGAAGCTGGTAAAGCTAAAAAGAAAATTTAATTTCTTTTATAAATCATCTTTCTAAATACTCTTATAGCTAAGAATAGCCATGTGACCGTGACTCAGTTCTTATCAATAAGATACAAATATTCCAATGGCACGTCAATGTTCCCCTTTTTATTTTACTACTTGAAATGCAGGCATGATGGCTGGTACTCCAGCTGCTGCTTTAGGAAAATGAGGTGACAACAAGAAGAAAAAGACACGAGATTTGCGGAGATGGTGACCTCGATATCGTTAAGTTACCGAACTATTGTGAGCAACCAACTACCTCCAGAATTGTGTGTGTGCGCATGCGTGTGTGTGTGCATATGTGTGTGTGTGTGTGTGTGAGAGAGAGAGAGAGAGAGAGAGAATGAGAGAAGAGGCAGGGGAGGGAGAGAACATTCACCCTCCGTTTAATTGTTTCTTTATTTGTTTATTGGTTGTTCTGTTGCTTGTAGCCAAAGGCATTCCTGTCTGATACTGCAAACGTGTCAATAAAAAAACTTCATTTCCCCTAATGCCCTTTTTTTCTTTGTAAATTGAAGTCTGTGTTCCATAGACCTTTTTAAATGAGAAGGTTCCATCCAGACTAATTGCAACCTGATTGACCCTCACTCTGGCTAACACCCATAACCCCTTTTCACCTTCTTCTCGGCAACTCCTGGAGCTCTTTAAAAGCAGGTGCCATCTTGACATTCATATCCCTAAATATCAACACCGTGTTTTCATATAATTGGTGTCCCATTAAAGACTGAGGCTGAAAGAAAAAAAAGAAAACGGACTTCAGAAGGTCCAAAGAAGACGTTAGCAATAATTGTCATTTGATGACCGTTAACCAAATGAAAATGCAAACCATTTTCTAATCACTCTCTCAGACTTACCACGTCTCTGTTAAGCAAACATTTTGTTCCCATTTGACAGATGAAAATCCTGAAGCTCAGAGAGTTTTCATAACTTGGTCAAGAACCTGAGACTCATGAATAACAGAGCAAACATGAACCTCAGTCTCCCAACAGCAATGCAGATGTCTTCCCTGTGACATGAAGAATTCAGAGGTAGAAACCGCCCCAGGACTTTGTTTTTTCTCATATCAGCATCTGAAGATACCAGAGCAGATGCGGCCAGGTGCCAACGCATGGTTAAGCAGACTCTGCATTACACCTTCAAAGCGTCTAGCATTCAATCCATGGAGGTTCAGAGGATGATGGTTTGGAGCTATTGAGAAAGTGGCCCTTTCCACTCTCTAATTTGCATGCTGGATGTCTATTGAAAGTTGCTATGGTGATCCGTTTGACCAGAAGTTTCCGCTGAATCACCCCATCACATACATAAAAACATAAATGTGGTTTGGGAACCCGGAGCCCGGCAGCCAGGGGATATGTCTCCCGTTTTCGGTTGTGACTCACTCGTGGTCATGCGTGGGCTCAGCTGTGAGGAAGGCGAAAGCTCTGCGGGCAGGTGTCACTCCCTGGAGGGGTTTTGCACGGCAGGATACACTGAAATTGTCTCAGGGGGGACCTGGAGACCGAAGAGGGAAACGTGGACCCCTACACCTGGGCAGTGCCTTGCTCCTCCGGCTCGTTCCAAAGCTGTGGGGCCTTGCAGCAGACGTCTCCGTTTGGAGTTCTCTACAGGCGGAGGCTGCAAAAGGCGCTTGAGAGCTGAAGGGAGGGAGCAGAAATTCTGGGACAGCAAGGAGAAAAAGCCAGCATGGTCCGTGCTGTCCAGGTGGCTGCTGTGGCCGTGGTCCGCTTCTGGACCTGTTCCAGAGGAACTGGTGACAGATCTCAGTGACAATGGAACATGGGATTTGGAGCCGAGAGACTGGGGTTCAGACCTCCTCTCTGTTCAAGGCTGCAGGCCTCGGCAAGTCTCTAAACATCGACATTCATTTCTCTATGCACATAAACGCAGCAGAGAATGCCTTGCGTAGCTCAAAAGAAGTCACGTACACAACGGAGCCTAATGCCGAGGCACGTGGTACACCCTCAGTCAGTTTTGCTTTTCTTGTTTCCTCTTTTTACCAGAGAGATTCAGCTAAATGATACCGCTTTTCTCGGCTGTGAACCAGGCTCGGCAGACTATACGTAAAACGGTTAATTTAAACATTTTATAAAAGTATATGTACACACGAAGATTTAAAGAGCTCTCGAAAAATACCCTTTATTTTTTCTTTTGAAGTAAACATCATTTGGCATTTGATCTTCATTTGATAGATGAATATGCATATGGATAGTTTTATAGACGAACAAATGTAAATATGGAGAGAAAGAGTTCTCTAATTAGTCTTTTTTTTCCTACTTGGAGACATTTTAGTGAGGCCAATGAATGGGGAGCGGGGGGCGGGGGGCGGTGTCTGGAACAAGAATGTGGAAGTATTGTCAAAGGAAAAAATCCAGGGCAAACCGTTAGAGTGCTATTAAAGGGGAGATATTGAAGTTCAAATTGACAGATTAAAAAAACAAAACAAAACAAAACTGTTCAACACATTAGCAAGGAGGTGTGGAAAGACAGATACAACTTTTCTAGAAAATATTTTGTCATCTCAAAGCCCTAAAATACTTATAACCTTTAGCCTATGTATGAGTCAGTGTTCTCTAGAGAAACAGAACCAGTAGTAGGGAGAGAGAGGAGAGGAGAGGAGAGGAGAGGAGAGGGGAGGGGAGGGGAGGGGAGGGGAGGGGAGGGGAGGGGAGGGGAGGGGAGGGGAGGGGAGGGGAGGAGAGAATGATAGAGATAGATAGATACAGATTCAGGTATATAGATAGATATCTCATTGGATAATCTTGTATGTGTATATATATACATACACGTGAAAAGAGATTTACTATGAGGACCTAGCTCACATGATTATGGAGGCTGAAAAGTCCCTCAATCTGCTGTCTGCAACCTGGAGACCCAGGAAAGCAGGTGGTATAATTCAGCTCAAGTCCCAAAGCCTGAGGACTCAGGGAGCCTGTTATGTAAATCTCAGTCTAAGGGTAGAAGATGAGGCAAGGGTCTAGTTCACACAATGAGACAGAAAAAAAAGGTGGGTGGCCAATTTCCCCTTCCTCTGCCTTTTGTTCTATTCAGGTCCTCTGCGAGTTAGATGATGCCCACTGCTTTGGGGAAGACTATCTACTTTACAGAGTCCACTAATTCAAATGCTAACCTCATACAGAAAATCATCCTCACAGACACACCCAGAAATAACATGTAATCTGGGCACCCCGTGGCCTGCTCAGGTTGACACATAAAATTAACCATTGTAGCCTACTAACCTTAACTTTTTATATTTATCTTAGAGAAATTATCTGATATTCAGCAATTATGCAAAAGAAGATAGATCAAAGCAATATGCATATCACCAAAAACTGGAAAGGATTTCAATGTCCCCAAATATTCAAAATAACCAAGTAAATTATTTTATAATTATATGATTAAAATTTATGTGGCCAATAAAGACTTGCTTTCAAAGAGTATTCATTGACCTGGGAAAGTACTGATGATATACTACAAAATGAAAAGTTGGATATAAAAAGTAGATTCCACCTACTCTCAATGCCATTAAAAATATTTTTAGTTATACATTTGCATATTTGTGTATATATTTTTGTATAT
Organism: Rousettus aegyptiacus; assembly: GCF_014176215.1. Classification (NCBI taxonomy): domain Eukaryota; kingdom Metazoa; phylum Chordata; class Mammalia; order Chiroptera; family Pteropodidae; genus Rousettus; species Rousettus aegyptiacus. The sequence continues at coordinate 23,126,360 of NW_023416289.1, read as the reverse complement.
TCATTACAAAAAACTAACTTAGAGAAAAACATTATTAACAACTGCCGTTTCTAAGTAACTTCATTTATTCTCTCCTTTTCGTATCCTCCCAGGTTTCTGTAGTGAGCAAAGAAATACTGTCATAATCAGAAAAAGAAGCAATAGATATGATTCACAACAATACTAAAGAAGTCAAACTTTAGAATTCTGGTCATTTTTCTTTAGCATAATCCTACTTTACGATGCAGTTGGATCTGCCCCCCAAAAGTGAGGGTAGCAGCAGTGCTGTCGAAGGTCAGAAGGAAAGCACTTTGATGGGTGGCCTCTGGCCCCAAAGACAGAACAGTGCAAAAGACGGCCAGGTAAATGTGGCAGGAGGGGATTTACGACCACATTGAATGACAACTGTCAGAAGACACCGTGGAGGGTGGATTAGTCTCTAGAAGGCTCAGGGGTTGTGGCACCTTGGAGTGCTTCCTGACATTTTAGACTTTGGGGGGTACATCTTTGACCACGAAAAATAAAAAATAAAAACTAGAAGCTCCCAACATCCCTATTTTCTCTCCTTTGATGGTACCTCCATTTCCATGCCCCTGCAGCCCCCACGTCTATGTTGCCTGCAGCTCACCTTACTCTTGGGCCCAGCGCTGCTTCCACTCACATGAAGGCTCTGTATGGGACAGCCATTGTGTCCTCTTCTTTCCAAGGTCATTCGCAATGCCAGAGGGCGGCAGGGGTAGAGTGAACACAATTACACTCATCACAAAGATTTCTGAGGCCCAATTGGCTGAGGCTGTGTGGACAGATCTAAAGATACCAGCAGACCTGAGTGAGACTCTATCTCAGCCACCCTTACAATCTGTGTGGGCCTGAATAGATGTTTTAGTTTCTCTGAACTTCAATTTCTTGACCTATAACCAAAAGAAAATAATATGCAGCTTACTGGCTTATTGTGAGAATGAAATGGTTCTATTAGCTGCAGTAATTGTGAGCTATAGTAGTTTTCTGCTGCTGCATAACAAATACCACAAACTTAGCTTAAAGCAATGCCCACCTACCATATTGCAGTCTGTAGGGATGAAGTCCAAGTGGACTCAGGGTTCTCTGCTTATACAAGGCCAAAATCTAGGTGCCATCTGAGCCGAGCTGCTAACTGCAGGCCCTGGGGGAGAATCTGCTTTCAAGCTCATTCAAATTGTTGGCAAAATTAGTGTCTCTGTAGCTATGGGATTGAGGTTCCCATTTCTTGGCTGGCTGTCAGGCAGGAGCCACTCTCATCTCCTGGAGAACATCTGCATTCTGTGCCACATGCCTCCCCTCGCCCCCCATCTTTAAGCCAGCAACAGCAGTTCAAGTCTTCCTGTCTTCCTGGTGCTTTGAAACTCTCTGACTTCCCCTTCTGGTTCCAGCTGGAGAAAACCCTTTGCTTTTCAAAGGGCTCGCGGGGATTAGGAAAGATTGTGCATATAAATCACCCAGAACAGTGCCTGGCATTTAGTAGATGATCAATCAGGTCCACTTCTGGGACAAATACAGTGCACAATACATAGAAGGTTCTAAATAGACTCTTATGAAATGAGTGAGTGAGTAAGTGAGTGAATAAGCAAATGGAAAAAAAAATCAGCAATGAAGATAAGAGTTCTTATTTTAGAGGGCAGAGGCAATCAGGGAGGGACATCTCTAACAGTGAGGGGACATTCTGATATGAATTCCATCAATCCACATGAAGTGAGGATTCAGTTAATACAGCTACTAAATAAGGTTTCATCCCACAGTATGAGAGCACCTGGGGTGCATCTTCTGAGCCTGGCTTCTCTGTTCAGAACGCATCCAGTTCCAAAACCCCAGGAAGTCTTACTGGCAATTAGAGTCAAAGGAGAAAAAGTCTCTCTAAGCACTTTGCCTTTAGGCTTTTGCTCTTGGGATCTTTACCCCTACCCCAAGAGACTCTAACACACACTGAGCGCTAGGCATCCAGCAACCTTCCCACCAGAGAGAGGGGCAAGAAGGTGGACATTGGTGTGGGTTCTGGCTAGAGGAAATTTGGTGGTTATGCCCTTAACAGTTCAAATGTTTATTATCTTAAAAGTTGTTTGAGCATTATCGAATTGTTGTTAGCTCTAATACCTGAAAAACAACCCAGGTACCACAGAGAAACAGAACAAAAATAGAACCTGGTGTCTGATGGATGGGAGCATGCCTGATGAACTTATAAGCACCCTGGCTTCCAGACCTCCTCCAAAGGGTTTTTATAAGTGCCTGGAAATGCTTTAGCATTGCGTTTTAATTAAACATTTAAGATGCAACCTACAAATTTATTAATTCTGCCTGGAAGAAAAAGATGAATCTTATATTTGGACGTCTCCAGCTAAGATGACTCATATTTTCACGGAGGTTATCAGTGGGACTTCTGGTCATACCCTACAAAGTTTGCAAAGCACTGCAGGAGATGGGAAGCATCTCGATTGGAAAGTCACTGGCTCAGAGCAATTGTGCTAATTTCTGCTTCTCAGACTCAGTCCTAAGACTGAGAATATAAGACATGCATGCTGCTGAAATTAAAGTAAAGCATTTACATATGGACCCCATTTATCATAGGATCTCTTTCTCTGATCATCCATCCCCCTTTGCTGTTATCATGACTACTCTGAAGTTCTGATCTTTTAGAAAGGATGAGCCAACCAATTCAGAAAAATATTTTGTGCAAAATGGCTCCCTAAGGAGCGAGATCATGCTATCTGTCTGACCCAGGAGGGTTGGGAATCCCATTAAGTTAATATTGACCAAAATTCTGGAAGAATGAGGAATCCAGTAAATCAAATATTCTCATTAACCACAGATCTATCAAAAACTCTTATGGATTCCAACTTTAAAACGTCTTCTAAATTCATACAGGTCTTACTTCTTGCCCTATGAAAGGGGAACTGGGTCAAACTCTTTTTCTAATGAGTAGCAGTTGCAAATGCCATTGGCTAGTCTCAGCACTAATATTCATTGAAGTGCTTCTCAATCGGATGGTTCCCCACCCCCACCCCAAGAGATTTCAGCAGCATCTAGAGATGTTTCTACTCGTCACAACTGAAGAGTGAGGGGATTGCTACGGTCATCCAGTGGGTGAAGACCAGGAATGCATAGATGTCTTGCAGCTCACAAGATAGCCTCCCCCACAAAGAATTTTATAATTCCAAACATCAGTAATGCTGAGGTCTAGAAACCCTGATATAAAGGTAGAAGAAGGTCTGCAATATGGGTTAATATGTTAGATAATTATCTAGAGGAAAATATTCAAAACAAACCAAAAAAAAGTCTTTGATATGAGAATCTGTTGAGGACTCTGCCATCAACCAGCTGTGTGACCTTGAGCAGGTTAATATATTAAATATATGGAATTTGATGTATTTGTGCATTTATTTGGCCAGCTCTGTGAAGAATGGTGTATTCTAATCTAAGCAGAAGAAACAAAATAAGGCTATGTGCAAAGGCTCAATGTAAGAAAGAATAGTGTCCAAGGAAGACTGGAGTGACAGGGAAATCATCAACCAGAGGGAGAGAAAAGCAGAGGAGACCCTCCCAGACCTCCCAGACCTTAGGAAGAAGCTCTGCTTTTATCCTAGGTGTAATGAACCATTTCGAGCAGTGAGTAACAAGTAACATGACCCAGCTTATGCTTTAATGCCAGCTTACCAGACAGTACTTTGTCCTTGTTTTTCACCACACAGGTTCTACAGATGTCTGTTGAATAAGAGACTTTGCTCCCTGCTGCTATGATGAGGAGACCTGACAAAAAGGAGGAGAAAACACTTAAGAGGCTATTGCCATGGTCTTGGGGGAAAAAAAGATGAAAAAGATGGAAAACAGACAGTTCCTCAGACAATTAAACATTGTATTATCAGATGATCTGGCAATATTTCTCTTGGGTATATACCTAAGAGAAATAAAAATGAGTGTCTGCCCAAAACTTGCACTTAATAGATCATAGCGGTATTATTCATTAAGGCCAAAGGTGGAGGTAATTCAAATGTCCATCAACAGATGAATGAATAAACAAGCTGTGGTGTAGCTATACAATGGAATATTGCTTAGCGGCGAAAAGGAATGAAGTGCTGACACATGCCACAACTTGGACGAACTTTACAAACATTACGCTAAGCGAAGGAAACCGGATACAAAAGATCACATTTTCTATGATTCTATTTATATGAAATGTCCAGAACTGGCAAACCTATAAACACAGAAAGTAGATTGGTAAGTTGTTAGGGGCTGGGGAGAGGAGAAACGGAGAGTGACTGCAATTAGGTACGGTTTTGGAGGGAGGGGAGATAATAGAAATCCTCTGAAATTAGATAGTGGTGATGGCTGCACGGCCATTTTTGAAAAGGTGGTGAATGCGCAAAGCTGAGTGAGAACAGACTCAAGCTGGGACCCACAGACTCTGGAGGCTGATGGTACCTGAGGGGAAGCAGAGGGAGCCACGGAGGCTGGCTGCCGGGTGTCTCAGTTACTGCTGCTGCTGCTGCTCACGATGACGCCTTCCCCGTGTCACATTCGATAAGCACGTGATGGTTTTCTCAGAATCTACCTCTTCCTTCTCACTGGAGTGCAAAAAGGTGGGGGAATGCTTTAGGAAAGGAGATTTGCTTTTTTTTTTTCAGAGAAATCAAAACACTTTCTCCCTGGTGACCTTTCACTCTTCACGGCCAAAGGACTTTGACTTTCGACCCCATGGACGCTGGGGGCAGAGGCTCGGCATTGAAAATTCAGCTGGCCTTTCATGGAAAGGATGTGGTATGTTTTAATGCAGACGTCTTCTCCGGGTCATAATCAATGTACAGAGAGAGAATCGTGGTGCTTCCTTTACTTAGAAACTTATTTTAGCTTTTCGTACACATTTAAGTGTGATTTCTGGTAAAGTCAAAACAAAAAGAACATTCTTTTGCGTTGATGAGAAATGAAGATAGAAAAAAAAAAGACTTAGGAACACATAATTCCTTAACATCATATATCAAGTCTCTGTGTCATTTTTGAGGGGAGGGTGCATTTTAATATGGTTTTAATTATAGTGACAAATACTAAACATGCTTTCATCCTCACAGGAGTGTTCAAGCCTGGAGCAGATGTTGACTTTCCTCATGGGATTCTGAGAGTAGGAAATTTCCCTCTGGCCCCAGGAGCCACCCAGAAAACACACACTCTCATATTCACAGCAATATTTAATTTCCAAAGTTACTGACTTCTCACTCATTCATGCCTTTGTTCATATACTAAACCATTTACTTCTATACTCATTGGAAATTTGAAGATAGGAGTCCATCCTGGCTCTCAGAGAACTCTCAGGTATGTAAAGAAAAAGACAAATAAATAGTCAATGAAAAACTCTGTAAAAGAAGTATTTAAAGGGTGATATGGAGGTGGACACGTTATGAAGATTATTAAGGTGAGCATGTTATGAAGATGCAAGTGGTCTTCTGCACGGGGCCTCTATACACTAGGCTTTGGAAGTACTGGGAAGTAAAATTAACTTGAATCATCATGTCCTTTCCTTATATCATCTAAAGTCTGCACTGGAATAACCTGGAGTTGTTGTCTTGGGATCGCTCAAGGTTTAGGTTAGACCTCAAGTTCAATCAAGCAAAAGCCAAGTGGTTTTGGTGGCTCCATGCCCTCCACCGGCCCCCTCCGTCAGCCCTGGCTTCCCATCAGGGGAGACAGAGAGGAGGCGGGTTTTGTTTCCCAAGCTTGCACCTCCTCCCCACATTCTGCGCCCCCGCCCTCACACTGTGCAGTCATCTTGGCTCCTTGGTGTGGGAGGATGTTCACCGCAGGCTGGTCTGAGCCCAGGCTCCTCACCCCGCAACACTCCCCCAGAGCCCTTTCGGTGACTCGGCGCCTGGGGAGGCTCCTCTGCCCAGGCTTCTCCTTACTTATATCTGTCCTCTTTTCTCAGGCCCTGTTGCCCCCACCTCCTTGGCAGGTGGCCCACCATGGCTGACCGACAGTGGGTCTGTGATTTTTTTTTTTTTCTCTTTCTCCTCTGGCAAAGTCAGGGTGGGTGCATCAAGGGAGAACCGAAGCTGTGGTCTCCCTCACCATCCCGAGGCTCCTTCCAACTTCCTAGCTGCTGGCTTAGAGGCCCGGAAGGAGCTGCCAAGCCATCCCATCTGAAAAACCAGCTTGTGACCAGCAAACTGAACAAATTTAATACAGAAGACACAGAGAGAATAAACCAGGAACCCTGAGGCCTGTGTCATCTTCACAGAGCGACTTCTCCCATTGCTCTCAGTTTCCAACCCAATTAGAACCCGGCTAATTAGTTTTGTGCTCTGCACAACAGTTGGGGGAAAAGGTCACTTTGGTATATATGATTTTCTTTCTTTCTCTTTCTAAGCCACAGAGCCTCCTCCAAAGAACAAGCATTAACCTCTGGTTCTCAGAAGCAAAACAAACCAAGTCACACATTTCTATGAATTCTCTCCATACGCCGATGGTTAGTAATAATAGCAGTCACCGTATCTATTGATGGAGTGCAGGTACTAGACACTTCACAGGCCTCAGTTCTAATGGAACCTCACAGAGACGTGGGGAGCTTTAGCCCAGTTCATATCGAAAGAAAACTACATCTTGGTGATCGTAAGGAAGAGAGGGAGTTACAGTCTCGTGGCCAGAAGTCAGGGCAGCCAGGATCTTGTCCTGGCCCTGCCAACCCCATCAAGACGTGGGCAAAACTTTTTCTTTCTCAATGGAAATTCCAAAATACAAAAGAGTTATTAGCCGGAATGGTAAAATGCACATTGATAGACTGTTTGATTGAAACTAAATGTTTCAACAACAGAACTTGACACCTCCCAGAGCCTCCCAAGATAGAAATAAGAAGAAAACCAAGTTTCACTTTTGGCTACCATGTGCCAGGCACTGAGTGGGGGCACAGTCATGTGCTTTGAAATAGAAATAGCTTTGAAACTATAGATAGACACATAGAACTTTAGACCTCGAGAACAGCATTGCTGTGGGCCTTTGACATAGCGCCCACATTTTATAGAAGAGAAACGGAAGCCTGGACAGCCAAACGGCTTTCCCAAACTCCCCCGAGGATCCCACCCATCGGGGTCAGTTAAGACGGGGTGTAAATACAAATTCCCTTAGATCAACGAAAAAGTTCTGTCTCTGAATATGTTGTCAGGTATAATTCCATAACCCTATAGATTATGTCAGGGTAGATGCCCGTAACAACTTTATAGCAGGGAACATTAAGACCAAGCACAAGACCCAGACCCAGCTCTGTCACTCTTTCTCACACCCATCATAGTGTCTCTGCTCTCTGTTCTTGTAAGATGCCAACATGGGCACATTTTTTAATTCTTGGCTTGACTTTCCCCTGTGTCTTGACTCCTACCTTTTCATTGGCTTAGTATGTCCCCCTTCTCTTCCCAACTTCTGCTATGTAACGTAAGAATAAGGGCAGTCGCAGCGAAAATATGTCACTGTATTTGAAGAAATTAGGTGAGTAGCCAGTTAGATTTTATTTCAAATAGCCGGAAACAATCAGCACAGTGTGGAATGATGACAGCGTTTGTCACACGGCACCCTCTGTTGTTTGAGGTGAGCTGGGTTCAACAAGAACCTTTAAACCTTATTTAAACCTTTAAATTATATTTAACCCTTCAAGAGAACACTCGATTCCACCCAAATCAGTTGGTTCTCCTAATAGGAAGACCAGGGAGAATGAGCCTACTGAAGTGGACTTCTCTCTGTGAGATGTGTTCCGTCATGGTGAAGCCTACTGAAGGCTCGGCGAAGTTGTTAGGATAAATGTTATTCTTCCTCAGGTGAAACTGTATAAGCACAGTGCGTTCCACATGCAGTAGATTCTCCTGGAGCTAGGAATAGATACCAGTGAGAAAACATATAAAGTCCATGAGGTTTTCACTTCTAGGAAACAAAAGACTTACAATATATTAGGTGCTAATGGTGGCGAGGACATAGCCACAACAATAGTTTACTTTTCTATTCAGGTCCTCGAGTTTATTTCTCTCTTAAAGCAGGAGGAAAATAACATTGTTCTTTTTGTCACCGACAATCTGTTCCACATATGTTCTAAGAGGCTAGTGTTCTTGTTGTGTCTAAGAGGCAAAGACATGTTTGTATCTGAAAGATATCGCAAAGAAATTTAAACAGCTGCTGTTGCTTCAATGGCCTTTCACATGTTCCCTGCGACTACTAAAAAAAAAGTACATAAAAATGGGTGGATGGATGGATGGATGGACGGACAGAGAGGCAGATGGAATAACATATTAATGAGTAACAGGATCTTTCATTCCTTTATTCAACCAATTAGCACAAAGCCTGACACACGACAAGCTTTCCGTAAGTGAAGACCTGACATTTAGTGATCTCAATAATGGGTCAACTGGTCACTGCCCTTTCAAGACTTGGGCTTGAGTGCAACTCAGAGTCATCTGATATACTTTGGTATTTGTTCATTCATCAAAACCAAGGAGATTAGAAGTCTCACAGATGTCTTCATACATCAGCAAAGCACATGACTAGGTACTTGGGGGTAATTTGAGGATCACTACGACTCCAAGACATTTTCTAAAAAATTTCATTCTGCTATCACTAGAATGAAGTCCAAGAGGAGCTAGGAGCCAATAGAACATTTGCCTTCCTCCAAGTCTGTCATAAGATAGTGTAGAGAAGGCAAATCTTAAGACTCTTGTCGGGTACCTCCAAGTCCTTGCTCAAGTCACTGCCCCCATCAGACCTAATATGTCCCCATGGCCTGAATCACCACGAATCCGTAATTTTCAAGTGCATGAACCTCAGAGCCCCCATATTCATGGAAAAATGATACAAAGGTAACAAAATGAGCACCCCAAAATAAAAATCTGCTGTTCATGCTTCATTTAACAGAGAAATCGATCCCTCTCTTGGTGTGAGCTTCTGTTTGAATCACCTGAACAGGGGGATCAGGCGATTTTTTAAGGGAATATGAAGCCACAGTTAACATTGAGATGTTCACAATCCTCTACAGAAGAAAAATCCTAAAATATTGTACCCCTTAGGGCTTTATGACTCAGCATGTTTTCTCTCCCTCTTGGCCAAAACCTCTCTAGGAAGTATTCTGAATTCTCTACTCTCTTACTATATAGAATTTGAATCTATTCCATAATTATTCATGTAGGACCACTAGAAGCCTTGTGCTATTTTGAGTTAGCATGAACCAGGACACAGAGATTAACTATAATCCCCCTGGCTCAAGATGTTCATGAAATCATGAAGGAAATAGATAAGGAAAAAGGCAATGACAAAGGCTGGCAGAGGGATCCTTGTGATGGGAATGTTCTCTGTCTTGACTGGGTGGTGGTCATACGAATCTGTACATGTAATAAAATTGCATGTTATTCCTTTCAGCCGCACGGGGATCTACAATTACTTCATTTTTTAAAAATAGTTTTCTTGAACATATAATTACAATGTACAGTCACAAATGTCATGCCAGGGAGCCCTGCGAGCACAGAGGGGAAATATACCTCCCCTCCTGGATTAGGGAGAAGCAGTCGAAGGAGGCCTCCCATGGAAGGGGCTCTCACAGGTGTGAGTCAGCCAGGATGAGAGGTGGGGCATGGGAAAGGAAATGCAGTGTGAGCGGCATTCGACCCTGCCCCTTCTTCAAGCCAGCTCCCTTGCTAGTCTTCTGCTGCTTCTCTGGTTTGAGCCACCTTCTAAAGGAGATCTGCTGTAGTCTGTAATAGTCTCCCTTCTCCCCCTCTTCTAGTTTTTTCCCTTGCCAGCTTCCCACTCCCTCTGGTTTCAACCCGCCAGGGCAATTCTTGATTCTTAAAGTTCTCCTCCCCTTGGCTGCGCTCCTTCTCCCCAAAGAGCTCCCCAACCCACAACGCTGATTTCTTAAAGATGCCCAGGACTATGCCCCGGAAACTCACAGGTGATATCCAGTTCCCACTGAGGGAATGGCTCAGCACCCCCAAATGTGAAGCAAACACATAAGGACAGGCACGTCGTCAGAGGCCGATGCCAGGAGCCTACACCCAGTTTCCCGCCCTCCCTGGCCTTGCACCCGTCACTCCCCTTCTCCTTTACAGGTCATTTATTTGCTAAAGAAACTGGAATATTGTCTTAGAGAATTTCCCATATTCTGAATTTTAATTACTGCTTTTTCATGAGGTCTCTACCCTGTATTTCTTGTAAACTGGTAATTTTATTATTATTATTATTATTATTATTATTATTATTGTGGTTATCATCATCATCATCATTATCATTATTATTTATTACATGATTACCAAATCATCCCAATGCTGTTGAAAAGATAAAAATGTGGACGATAGAGTGCTAGCTTCTAGAAGTCTTAATTTCATTGAAGTCTTTCCTCCCATGGCATAGAAGATGAACAGCAATCTCGTGCTGGTGCTCAAGTTTGGGAAGTGATTGCAGATCAAAGAAAATGCATGGACTTGTGCAATGGCCAAGAAGGACCGGCACGACAGCTGCGCTCAGCACGGGGAGTTTCTGGAAACAGACCTTTCTGACAGTAAGTTCCAATAAAGTTGGTGGGTGTTATATTAATGACTAAACTCTTAGTCACCTCGAGGGAACTGAAATCAGATGACACCAGGATGGTGGAGGGAGGCAAGATATTAGCAATTCTAAGTGCAGATGTGAACGTAATTTCAGGGCATTATTATAATTGTTTTATGCTTTGATTAAACGTCTCGCGTAATACTGGGCTCTAAGGTGGGAGGCAGGAGTGAGGTGAGGAAATCAAGGTTATTTATTCCTAATACCGATGCCGTGAGAAGGTCGGGAGAGGGGATATGCTCATCATTAATAAAACACAAAATCTTCACTTCTCAGCGCACTCCATGCACTTTAACTCCCAAAACCAACCTGCACGCAGACCAACATATGTTTGTGTGTAGCAAACACTAGTTTAGGGATAGTTTCAGAAATTTCAAAAATGTCAAAGGCGTTTTTTTTTTTTAAGTGAACGAAAAAAGATTAAGTTACAAAAGCTCTGTATCATTTGCATTTGCCGCTTAACTGCTTATCCACCTGTCTGTGAAACGCATTTCCTCAGATCTTGACCAGAGTGTCCGATAAAACAGTCTTAGGGACTCAGGTTCAGCCTGACATCTTTAAACACCCACCATCATTGGAAGCCAGAGAGCAGTAGATCTCGAAATTTTAGCCCACCTGATCTTTCCTTGAACTCCCTTCTTTTAACCATTCGTTTTTCTTGTGTGACCAAAACAAACATAAGAATGTAATAATAATAAAGTTGCTATGGCAGAAACAGTGTTCTCAGATCAAAGGCTTCACACTGTACACATAAAATGATTCATTTGGTCAGCTGGTCAACACTCATTCAACACCTCAGATGTTCCATGCTGGTGAAAGATGTTCTTGGGATGGGTACAAAGTTGGGCCACTTACCAACACCTGCCATATGATCCCATACACTATGATATGATATGATACGATATGATACAATATGATACGATATGATTATATACAATGCTATACTATATTACATTATGTAATACTGTACAATATTCTATTGTATTATACTATGTCACATTATAGCATAGAGCAGTGTATCTTGATTTGTCTATTAGTGTCTTGTCTGTCTCCCTCTTACAACAGATAATAAAGGGAAATGTTTAGTAACGTGAACTTCGCTGCCATGCCTAGATTCACACCTTATACCACTCACCAACCAAGTGACCTTGGAAAGGTTTCATAACGTCCGTGTACCTTAGCTTCCTCCTCATTTAAATGGAAACAACAGGCGCACATATCTCAGAGGGCCGTTGAGAAGATCAGTGAGTTAAAACTGAGAGCGAGACCTGGGCGAGTAGCAGGTGTGCGTTGGCTGTTAGTAATGTTATCATTTGGGGGTAGGCTCCATGCTGTCGCTTTGGGGGGATGGTTCCTCCATCACACTCAGAGAGGTTTAGAGAAATCCTCTGGTCCCTGCCCACCCCATTTCTGAGTCTATATCTGAGTCAATCAGCATATTTCATCCTCTGCCACAGAGATCGGTTCAGGGGTGAGTAGATAACCAAGTGACAGACCAAATTGACCTAAACCATGACTTCCTGTTGGGGTCTCAGAATGACTCCCATTGGAACCACCCTGGGGGGATTGAACCGGAACCGCTATAACCATTGTGCTCCCATAGGGACTGGAGTCCAAGCAGTAGAATGCAGGGAGAGTGGGTGGAAGGAAGCCAGTTCCCAAAATATCATACGACTCCTGCCATCAGCCAGACCTGAAACCAGCTGTGTCCCTGCACCCTTAGGTCATGTGCACCAGGATGTTCCCTGTTTGCATAAGCCAATTTAGGTGTAAGTTTTTTCACCTACAACTCAAAGAGGCCTAATTGGCGCTCCATTATTTGGTGACCACTGGGACTCAAAGAGTTTATAAAGAACTCTTCGGAGAATGCACAGCAGAACCCCACCTTGAACCCTGCTCTTTCTGACCACTATAACATGATGCTCCCCAAAGTTGCAGCAGGATCCAGAAGACTGGTCAAGCTACAACTGTGGGGATCCACAAGTGAACGGCCAGATCTGGGGAGGGCTTCTGGAGGCAACGGCATTGCGTTAGCAACTATCCTTTATTAATGCTTATTAAATGCCAGTCATTGTGCTACACTTCATGCGCAACCTTGCACTTGAGCCGTGCCTTGAAGAATGAGCAAGATTTGGGCATGTGGAAATGGGGGTGGTTTGGCATTCTAATCTGACGATTACCAAATAGTGTCCATAAGCCTTGAAGCCCTGGGGAGGCAGCCGTGACTCAAGACTGAACAGGGCCCTCATTGGCAGCAGCGGCTAGCTTAAGCCCAGGTATTTAATTGCATCCCTTTGTTCATCCAAAATTTCATCCCAGCAAGATTTACTGATTTCCACCTTGGTTCCAGGGCCTACACATCTCGACCATGTTTCCATCCAATTTCGTCTTGGGAAGATAAAGTTTAATTAGTGAAGAAGATAAGGATCCTATTAATTGAGGGATGGGTCAATTGGACTAGTGAGAGGTGAATGTAAGAATTGTCTTGTTGCAACATAGCAACCAGCCACCCTGCCCCTATCAAAGTCATATTTTCTGGGACACTTGGCAGCACATTCTGTGTGGGTTAGTACTTCAAAAAAGAGGTTGGGAATCTGAGCAGTTGTCTAGTCACTTTCATTTAATGAACGTTTATTGAATACTTACCGTATGCCAACTACTGCAGTAGGCAAAGAAGATGGGGAGATGAGAGGTATCATGCTTAGCGTCAAGACAGGGTAGGTGGGCAACTAATATGGCACCACTAGGACTCCAGTGAACACAGAGATGAACACTCAGCCTGCCTTGGGGCTGGCGGGCATGAGGACTCAGGTAGGGCTTTTAAGAGGAAATCCAAGACTTGAAGAAGAGTCAAAATTAGTCAGGAAAGAAGGAAGGCAGATAAGATGGGTAGGGATGCAGTTCCAGCTGAGCAAAATTATGCAAAGACTCAGGAAGGAGGAAAAGAAAGAAGATCTACTTAAGGTTCAGGCAGAAGCATAAAAGAAGGGAAAAACAAAAACAAACAAACAAACAAAAAACATTCCCTAGTCCCTAGTATGCACCAAGCCTCATTCATGGAAACTATATGCATAGAATATTAGCACAGGCCTTGGCTCATGCTAATGGATTTCATTCTTCTGAGCACTTACCAGGGGCAGGATGACATGTGCCAAGCACTTGGGATACATGCTAATTATGATCACAAAAAACAAAAACAAAAAAGCTCTTCACCTTTGACTGAGGAGGAAACTGAGGCCCAGGTTGACCTGCCCAGGTTTCACACCTGAGATAAAGCAGGAGTCACATCCTTTCTTGGCCTGGTGCCAAAGTACAGCATCACTTGAATATATCTCTTTGCCCAGTGACCCTTAGAAACCCATGCTTTAATTCCTCACTGCTCTGCCATTCTAGGGTGTAAACATTACTAACCGAAAACCACAGCATCCTCTGGCCTGGAGATCCTAGAGGGGTTGGCCCTGTCATTCTGACCCCAAAGCTATTCTGACTTTACCATTATGACCCATCAGTGCTCTGCAACAATCTAGCATATCAGCTTTGTCTGCACGTATGGGTGTCTAGTCCACGTTTACCTACCGATATTCAAAGGCTCAGGACATGTTCTCCATGAAATCCAGAATTTTTTAACCCCTTCATGCAGTCCAGTTCCTTTGTAGTCTGATGAGTTGGAAGAAGACAGTGAAGCACTTTGCTGAGGTCAGAGGGTGAATCAGTCCGCCAGGGCCCACATCACTCGACCCTGATCACCAGCTAGCTCTTCATGGACCCTGGAGTCCATAGTGATACTCGCCTGAGGAGTCCTTGTCATTCCTCCAGGGCTCTGATGATCTCAGGCTGGGTCTGCGGAGCCAGCCAGCACCAACCCTTAGGCAGGCCCCAGACCACAGCTGGCAGGACGTAAACAACTCCCAGGCTCCTTCCTGCTCCCATTCCCAGGTTTCTCTGCAAAGGGGTGAGATGGGAGCCATGAAAGGCAAAAGCCTGCACATTTAGGTCCTTTCGAGGGAGACCAGGTAGAACAAGATGCAGCTCAAAGGTGGACACTGGAAACTCTGAACTCTTTCTGTTGAAGAAAATGTCTTGGAACCTCCTGGCTTCAAAATTTTCATTAGGAAACAGCAGGGAATTTGGTGATCTAAATAAGAAAAAACAGGAAAGAAAGAATAAATCTCAAAGAAGCTTTTATATACACACAGAACTCTTCTGCTTCATTTTGCTAGGTTACATCCATTTTTTATTAGTCTCTGAGGTCCCAACTTTGAACAACTACTATACATTTTGACAGGTCAAAGGTTTACAAAGATTAGAACAGGTGACACATCAAACAATGAAATCACCTACGCTCTTCTTCAGAGAGCTTTGTCTACATCGTAACAAAGTATAGTTATTTTACAACTGATCAGACGGGGTAATTTAGTTTCAAATTACTCCAATTACCAAATAGGCCAATTCGGTTTTTTTTTTTCAGCTTTATTTAAGGGGTATAATTGACAGATAGAAATTGTATATATTTAAGGTGTACGATGTAATGTTTTGTGTATGTATACATTGTGAAATGATTATCACAGTCAAACTATTTAAAATATCCATTACTTCACATAGTTTCTGTGTGTGGGGGGGAGGGGTAAAAACACATAAGCTTTACCCTCTTAGCAAAATAAAGTGTACGTTACAGCATTAGTAACTATAGTCGCTCTGCTGTACAGTAGATTTCCAGAAGTCATTGACCTTGCATAACTGAAACTTTGTACCCCGTGACCAGTATCTCTCCATTTCCCCCATTCCTAAGTCCCTAAGAACCACAATTCTACTCCATGAATGTGACTTTTCTAGATTCCACATATGAGATCGTACAGTATTTGTCTTTCTGTGCCTGGTTTATTTCACTTAGCATTATGTCCTCCAGGTTCATTCATATTGTCACAAATGGCAGGATTTCCCTCTTTTTAAAGGCCGAATAGTATTTTATTGTGTGTATCATACCACATTTTCTTTATCCATTCATCTGTGGGAGGACACTTAGATTGTTTTCATATTCTAGTTATTGTGAATAATGCTGCCATGAATATGGGAGTGCAGATATCTCCTGTTGAGATATTCATTTCATTTCCTTCGGCTATATACCCAGAAGTGGGATTTCTGGATCATATGGTAGTTCTATTTTTAATTTTTTGAGAAATCTTCATAAACATTTTCCATAATGGCTGTACCAAATTATGTACAATAATGATGTACAAGTTTCCCTTTTTGCTACATCCTAACCAACACTTGTCTTTTGTTTTCGTTTTCTTTTTTTGATAATAACCATTCTAACAAATGTGAGGTGACATCTCATTGTGGTTTCGATTTGCATTTTCCTTATAATTGGAGATGTTATAGGCCCATTTAACTTGACACATTTCCCATTTGGGAAAAAAAAAAAAAAGATAAAGTGCAGCTCACCACTAGCATTAATTTAATTTTTCATAAACACATTCTTTGAGGCTGAAGCAAATCTGACTAGTTTTCAATGTGAAAATAAAATATAAAAGCTGTTCTTGGTGTTATTTCTAAACAGAATTTTCTTTAATCCTAATGTAACAGAAATGTATACATAAACAGGATACATCAAATGAATTGGCTAACACCTGTTTGAGAACGAAGTTAACATCACATGTAGGAATGCTACATTTTCTAGGAGTTGACATTTTCTATTTACTTTGTAAATAGAAATACCACTACTAAACACGGAAAACTACAAATAGAATGCTTTCATTCGTTTCCAAAGACTATTGACATACTAGAGTGATGCCAAAATAATAATAAAAGCACGATATTTCATGGCAAACTTTGGGGTCAAGGTCAGGACTGTGACCTGCAAGTCACCTGGGGGTAAACGCTGTGGCTGCAAGCACGGCTGGTGAGTATTCTCCAGGCAAATGCGAAATAGTTTAAAACATCCAATAGGGGATGCAAATAATCTGGCAGGTCATTTTGTGTAATTATGGGGTTGGGAGGGGGCCAGTCTCTCCTGGGGTGCTATGGGGCTTTGTTCCTTTCAATGCTGTTTTCAACAACTCAGGGAGATGGTAGGAAATGTAGAAAAGCGCCAACCATTCATGGAGCTTCTCCTCGGCCTCACTTCACAGGCACGATCTCTAATCCTGATACTATCCCGTTTTGCAGGTGAGGGATCTGCTTCAGAGAGATTAAGTCATACAAAAAGTGCATCAGTTTCATCTACAGCTGGCACAAAGCTGGGAAGTAAATGGAAACTAGTCGGTGGCGCATTGCAGATCCACAGAGATTCAGACAAGCAGGGAACAGGCTGAACCTAATGGGATGAAGCCTACTGGGCCCGGTCATACATTTCTATGCTTTGGTTTAAAAACATAAGCACACAGATTGAAGACGGGGGAAATGTGAGTAGAAAAGGCCTGGGGCTGCACACGATGAGTCACTGGTGTTACATGTCTGTCGGGGAGGCTCCTGCAACTATGGTCTGCACCAGGAGCAGACAGACTGTGTGCGGCCCCAGGGGCCTGAAGGTGGTGCTTGCCCTGTAATGATAGGTTCATATCTGGGTATCTGGATCCAAGTCTAGAACCTGGACACTCTGAGAGGAGTAGTAGCCTAGTGGGCCTATCTGAGAGTCAGCAACCAGGAGGCAAGGACACTTAAATTTTTTTTACGCATATGTGGAAATGCTAAAGACACTGACTATGTTTAGACTGCAAGACAAAAAAGCAGGGAGAGGATGCCATATTGGTTGTCTTCTATGCCCCAGAGACCTTGAGGGATATAAAGTTTCATTATATATGGCTTTATGAGTGTATGAAATCAGGACTCATGTATAGAAGGGGATATGACTTTATACTAGACAGACAAACAAAAGCTTTCCTGACAACCTCAAGAACTGTGGGAAGACAGATGAACAGGGTGTAATGTAAAATTCAGAGGTAGTGAGCACCCAGTCACTGGTGGTGATCAAGTACATGTTATTGGGACCTCACATGGACTTTTATGGATACTAGGTACTTTGGTTTCCATGGACCCCTTCTTACATAAACAATTTTGAATATATTTTATGACTGTTGGTATAATGACAGATATAATCCATGCTAGATTGTATTCATTTCTTTTCCTCTGCTCTTACAAGAAATTTAAATGTTTCCCTGGGCCCCTAACAGTCTCGTGGGACCTGAGCACAGTGACTGCTGTGCCTCGTAAAATCGATCCTTCTGCTGTCCATTATTGAGCCAGAATACTGTAAAGAAGACTCTGATCATTGGTTGGAAGGAGCATTATGGTCAGATCTGTAAACTCCTGAGTCTGAGATTCTATTAGGTGAATTCTGCCGAAGAACAGAGAAGGGTCCCAAACTGCTTTATGAGGTTGTTGGGTTGCTGAGGTGGATATTTTGCAGAAAGTACAAGTTAAGGAACTGTGTGCATACTATGATTCCATCCTATAAAAAGTGTATGTATGGACCCCAATTATTATAGATGGTAATACCTGAGACCAGGATTAGAGGATTAGGGTGGAAATGAGGAATAGTGGTTCTTTAGCTTGATATCCTCCTATTTCTGTCTAGTTCAAATGTTTATATTTAACAAACAACATGTATCACTGTTATAAAATTACTAAATAAAAACACTAGTGAAAAGTCTACAAAAGTGACTTTAACTCGGATGGCGGGGAGGCTTGTTCAGCCCCATTCTCTGTTCTTTGTCCCGTCAGGAACACTGTCGTGATGGATGACGCTGGAAGGGTGTCACCGGGCACGTCTGGCATGTTCAACGAACAGAACAGCATGTGAGAAAGCTCAGCAAAACCCATCATGCGACCAAGAATTAAGTTACAAAACAGGGCCACAAGGGGCCTCTTTCCTCAGGCCCCAGCCAAACGAATTTAGAAACACACAAATTCAGCAATCATCTGAATCAACACACTCCTCTTGGTAATCACACAAGTATTTAAGTTTGGTCTGTGTTTTCTAGACCTCCAGGTTCAACTTCCCAGGTCAAATGGCCGTTAAATGCCTTTGGAACGGGACCTATGAATCACCCCATCCCCAGGGGTAGGAGAGTGACCCAAACTTTACAAAGCTAGCACCGCCGACAGTTGTCCTCTGAGTTATCATGCATAAATGATGCAGCCTGAATAAACACAGTCTCAATATCAGGTCTCTCTTTTTATTCCTGCCTTTTTTTTTTTTTTTTGATCAGTTCTGATTTCAACACAATAAAAATCTTTGAAGGGTTGAATGCTTTCGAGACAAATTCCCTCATCGATGTAAGCTGTGACTAGAATCAAAAGGGATGACAATGGAAGAGCAAATCATAAACAGGCCTAATTGAAAGAAAAGAACACTCTAGGGAGATGGCTAGTCCCTGAAAAGGGGAAGGAGGAAAAGAAGGCGACCATGGAAAGCTGTTTATTGGGAATGGCAAGAGTGAGGAAAGAGGCCTCAAGGTTTTGAATCTCCATCTATTGCCCTAAAACAAAAAGAAGTCCTTTCACAAATATTCATGTATGCACAAAACTATCTATTAATCACCTCCTGTCTGCCGGGCCAGATTGGGTGTCTTTTTCAGGGAAAGAAAGGGAAGGGAGCTGGAGTAAATTTTGGGAGACCTGCCCAGGAATTCTCACTTGAGAAAACATCTGGTTTTTTCACATCTCTTGTGCAAAACAAACAAGTATTTTAGTGGCTGATGTGTATTTTGGTCTATGGTAGAACTCTGGGGAGACCAAAACAAACAAACAAATAAAATCGACATAAAATAGACAAAGCTCAAACCCTGTCCATGAGATTCACTTGCTGTCATGCTTCTTCACCAAAGTATGGATGACAGTTAAAGGATTTGTCCGAATGTACGGTCCATGTCGAGATCACCCATGAAGTGCTCTAAACAATGTCTAAAGAACCTAGACCTTTCTTTTAGTACTTTTCCCTCTATCTGACTCCAAGCATAGACCCCCATCTCAATGACACCCCCCTGAAAGAAACCCACCAATCTCACTTGTCTATATTTTGCTTCCTTCTCAAGATTACTCCCCAGCCCTTGCAGCCTAGCTTCCCTGAAATCGAATGTGAGTTGTTCTCTAACTGCACCGGAAAATCAGAATTTATTGTACATATGTTTGTGTTCCACTTAATAAAAAAATCTATATTTTAAGATAAACTTTGTTAGTAATTCATGAGGTAAGTGACTATTTATGCTAATCAGGCAGAAATATATTCTCAAGCATAATGCATTACATAAATCTGAATGTAAAATGTTCAATTATGAAGTAAATACAGGTAATGCAAATAATAAATTACCTCTAATAAAAATTATAAAAGATGTGTCTTCAAAGAGAGAGCGGCTTTAACTTACAACTGTGAATTGCTTAAAGAGAAAAGAATTAATAAATGCTGAATTACTCTGATGATTATTTAGCACATAATTCACCTATTCATAACGACTCCCAGTAATCAGACTGTTGTTTCACATTCTCCAATATGAGGCAAGACTGTTTCCTCAGCAATTTTACTCTTATCAGATCATCTCGTCTGATTCTATTAATTTTCTCCATGAACCTGCTAACAGTGATTCGTGATTTACTTACCCTGCTAACTAAAGACTGTTAAAGGATTTATCTAACACTAGACCTAAGAACAGAATATGCCTTATCATTCAGTTACTCTGAATAATCCTTGTCTCGAATCACTTTAGTTGGTCTCTCAGTGAAATTTAGTGGACTCTGGTTATTCTGTACCATAAACTCAGCTCCTGGAGAAACAAAGAGTACAGACACTATATGCTTTACGCATTTTGTTGTTCTCAGATTATATATGTCTGATTCCAACCTGATGTACCTGAGTTGCTGTAACTCACTATCAGGAAATATATATTATTTTTAACATAATTCTTGTAATTTTGATGCGATTTTTCTTTTCTTTTCTTTCTTTTTTTCCTTTTTACATAAAATTGTTGCATATGCATTGACATGAAGCTACAATTGTGTTTTGGATGTTATGGTTTCGCAATCTTCTACATGATTCGACTCATGTCCTCCTCCCTCCCAAAATTCTTCTATAAATATTCACAGCTTTCAGAAACTTTAATGCTACTGGTTTGAATTGGTCAATAATGACAAACGCATGGTTTCGAAATTACTCTATATTGTTTTACAGAGATTACTAGTGTATATATAGCAAAGGATGTTAAGCAGTAAGAAAACACAGTTCATATTGTATTTGGATTAGATGGGCTTGTATAGAAGTGAAACAAACAATGTTAGCAAAGAAGTCTAAAGAAATGTGGTCTGCTGTAATTGTACAGAATCAAAAACCTGAATAGTACTAATTAAAATGAAAGAGCACAATTGTTATCAAAGAAACGCTACTAACAGCGAACTGTAAATGTTTAGACACCCCTGTGAATCACAAAATAATAAAGTAAAAAGGACAAAAATGAGGATTAAGTTATAAGCCTGAGAGCACTACTGCTACACATCTAAAAAATAATTCTGATCCTTTTTTTTTTTTCCCAGAGAAAATGGGAGACTATAAAAGACTCTGCAATAAGAGAAAGAAAAATACCATGGCTTGACAGCAATGTACAAAAATAAACCATAAAAAATGTGCAGATAATAATACATTTAGCTGCCCAAACATGGGCATTTAATTTCTAGAAATGATATATAATTGCAACAATTAGGTGCACGGCCATGAATCCATATCGCATGGTCTTCATTAGCAAACTTTGTTTATAAACGCTGTTTATAAATGTAGCAGTTTCAGTGTTCCTTGCCAAAAATACTTTCATGAGAGGCAGGGATCATATCTTACAGCTTTTAACAAAAATGTAATGCAAAGAGGAATAAAACTTATCACAAACAAACAAAAAGAATTAATTCTTCCTAAGTACACTTAAATTCATGTTTTACATGAAAAATATAAACCTCAGACATTTTTATCATTGGTTAATGATAAAAAAAAAAAGGCCTAGAAAACTATTGCTATGAATAATGCTAAATGACATAATATGTTTATGTAATTTAAGCAGTGGATTTTCCTCTGAATAAATAAGCTATAATCCCTTAACTTCATTACTAGGTAAAATACTGTTTAGGAGGTAGGAAGCAAAGGAATTCTGTTAGGTTGCATAAATACTGACATAATTTTCACTCTTTCTTCCCCAAACTGGTAATAGACTTACTTCATTCCATCCCTACAAAGTACTCCCATAAAACCAAAACTACCCTTATAAACAGCTTCTCTGCAGTAATGATGAAAAGGAAAGGTGCTTTTCTGGAAAATACCAACAGCACTGGCCTTTTAGGATTATGATGTGCCTGCGAACTTTTATTTGAGTTGGGGGTGTCTCTCATTAGGAACTGGGGGAGACCTGCTGAAACTGAAGGCTGCTAGCATCAGAGAAATTAACGCGAGTCTAAACTGGTGTCTGAGCCAGTGAGTGACACCTAAGGTCTCTTTATAAATAGCAAAGTATGCTGTGGGGTGAGTGAGAGAGTCCTTAAGTGCAGTGTTCAAGAAGCTGGCTTAATATATGACTAAGTGTCAGAAGTCAGGTTTTCTGAGAATTACTTTTCAGTTAAACAACTTTATAGCACTGCACTTAATCTTACTAGTGACATTTCATTTATCACTGAATTACAAGTAACTTTAATTCTGTAGATATTGCCATAAAACCCGTTGGAAATCCATCCTGATACTTTTACAGAGTTTGGGGCACAGCTACATGAGATCCACTTGCTAAAGTCTCTCAGCCAGAATTATATTCTTAAGGCTTTTGTGTTCCCTGGCCCCGTTGTCAACAATCAAGGGGGACAGCGAGAAAAAAGTGATTCCCTTTTCTGCCGGCCCTGTCTTCAGCCTCATTCCTACAAGGTCGGGTTCTCCCACTGCAGTCAAACTAACTTTCTGTGCCTCTTTCTTCCTCCCTCCTTAGCAAACCAGCTTCTTTGCACTTCAACAAAACTGGACACGGATAAATCGCAACTGACCTTTGCCGAAAGGTGGCGCTGTTGAGGTAAAAACCAACTCAGTCCAACAATAGTTTTCACTCTTCGATCCTTTTGCAGGCTTTTCAGAATTTTTTTTAAATGCACCCTCCTAGCGTCTCCCCCTCCCATAAAGTAAAAAAAAAAAAAAAGTGATTAACACCAAATGCATTTCATTAATTGGAGAAATCAATAGTCTCAACATCCAAGCTGGCTGGCTCGTCTTCCAAATACTGGGTCCGCTGCGCATACTCCTGCTTTCCCCCAAATAAATCTCAGCTTCTCCGACTTGCCTATCGCTTTAAAATCTTAGAAACAGGATTGTTGGTTCTTTCTTACTTCTTTTCTTTTTCTTTATTTCTTTTTTCATTTTTGCATAAGCTTTAAAACGATCTAGAAAACTGAACTGTTATTAGCATCTGCAACGGGGAGGGGGAGAAGCAGCCCCCACCCCACCTCCCTCTGGGCTTCCGGGCTTGTCCGAGAAACAGCGGTTTAAAATTTAACCCTTCCAGGGGAACTGGTGAAGGCTGGGGTGTTGGTTTTTTCCCCTTGTTCCTCGCCACGAGCAAGTTTGAAATAAGTGAAACATAAAAGTGCAAAGGGAGCGCGGGACCCGGATAAACGGGGGTCAGAATTCATAGGGGGTGGGCGAGCGTGTGTATGAGTGCTTGTGTGTGTAATAGAGAGAGCGGGGGGCGGGGGCGGGGGGGAGAGAGAGAGAGAGAGAGAGAGAGAGAGAGAGAGAGAGAGAGAGAGAGAGAGAGAGAATATGAATCTCAAAAGCCAAACAGGAGCTAGAGTCCGAAGCCGGAGGGCTGAGGAGGGCTCATCTGACTGAGCTTTCCCGGAGTAAACTTGCATAGGCATTCGTTCCCGCCCGCCTTCCCGCACCCCAAAGGGCACGCGATGCAAGCAGGCAGACGGTCCCCGCGCTTAATGGCCCCTGAACAACTTATTTCATTCCTCTAGAAGAAGGTGATAAAACAGGCTTTCGCTCTCGGCGGACCCCGCACCGCCTGGTCAGGAGCGCGGCGGGGCAGCGTCCTGAGCTCAGTGAGGACCCCTGCACTCCAGCGCATCGGTGCCTGGAGAGGGACAAAGACTTGGGGCCAAGTTTTAGCTCTGGGCGCAGTCAGGTTGGAGATGGGGGATTACAGTCCTCGGAGCAGACACCTGGGTGCCGAAGGTGGAGGGAAAGCTGCCAGGAGAATTCACAATCCTGGGGGAAGGCAGGGGAGAGCTGTCAGGCCAATCCCCCCAGAGTGAGTGGCGGACCAGCTGGGGCCCTGGAAGACAGGCCTCTCTCGCGCTCCGAAGTAAAACAAACCATCCTCCCGATCTTCCTGGGTTCCCACAGCCCACTCTGGAAAACTCCTTCCCTTCTTGCACCAAACTTTGCGCCTGGCTTTGCTTCTCCCGGGGAGGTGGCGGCGCGGGAAGGGTTAAGCGTGCCAGTCCCAGCTGACAGTCAGCTGATTGGGCCCTGATTGACAGCTCCGAAAAGTTTCCTTGTTTCTATACTATTATGCTAATCGTGGCCGCTTTCGCCGCCTCTCATTGGCCTAGAGTACCCGTCAATTTCCCATTTGGCCCTGACGTCACAAGTGCTATAAAACTCAGCAATTGCTTTAAACTCTTCTTGCTGGATCAGAGGCTTTAAAATCTTTTTTCATCTTCGAGCTGTAGCTCGGGCTGCTCGTCGGCTCGGCCTCCCCCTTTTTGCTCTCTGCTTCGCCTTTCCCTAGGACTTCGCTATTTTGCTTTAAAAAAAAAAAGGCAAGAAAGAACTAAACTCCCCCCTCCCTTGCCTCCAGCGGGGCTGCACCTCTCTTGCACTTTGCACAGAGAGAGCGCGCGAGGGAGAGAGAGAAAGAGGAAAGAAAAAAATAAAAATAAAAGAGCCAGGCAGAAGAGGAGGCAAGAAGCATGAAGTGTTAACTCCCCCGTGCCAAGGCCCGCGCCACCGGGACAGCCGCACGCCGCGCCTCCAGCCCCGAGCGGCCGCCGCGCGCGCCCCGCCTGCAACCCGGCCGGCAAGGCGAGCCCTCCTTATGCAAAGCGCGCAGCGGAGCGGCAAGCGGGGGACGCCGCGCACCGGGCCGGGCTCCTACGGCTTCGCCGCCGCCGCCACTGCAGCCCGCGGAGGACCTTCCCGAGCCTGAAGCCGCCGGCTCGGCGCGCAAGAAGGCGAGCAGGCGAGGAGGGGCCGGGGCGAGCGAGCACATTGGCGTGAGCCGGGGGGAGGGAGGGCGGGCGCGGGGGGCGCGGGCAGGGCGGGGGGTGTGTGTGCGCGCTCGGAGGTTTCGGGCCAGCCACCGCCGCGCTAGCTAGAAGCGCCCCAGCCCGGCAAGCTGGCTCACCCGCTGGCCACCCAGCACAGCCCGCTGGCCCCACTCCTGCAGCCCATCTGGCGGAGCGGCGGCGGCGGCGGCGGCGGCGGCGGCGGCAGGAGAATGGCATCAGAACTGGCAATGAGCAACTCCGACCTGCCCACCAGTCCCCTGGCCATGGAATATGTTAATGACTTCGATCTGATGAAGTTTGAAGTGAAAAAGGAACCGGTGGAGACCGACCGCATCATCAGCCAGTGCGGCCGTCTCATCGCCGGGGGCTCGCTGTCCTCCACCCCCATGAGCACACCGTGCAGCTCCGTGCCCCCTTCCCCCAGCTTCTCGGCGCCCAGCCCGGGCTCGGGCAGCGAGCAGAAGGCGCACCTGGAAGACTACTACTGGATGACCGGCTACCCGCAGCAGCTGAACCCCGAGGCGCTGGGCTTCAGCCCCGAGGACGCGGTCGAGGCGCTCATCAGCAACAGCCACCAGCTCCAGGGTGGCTTCGATGGCTACGCGCGCGGAGCGCAGCAGCTGGCCTCGGCGGCCGGGGCCGGCGCCGGCGCCTCCCTGGGCGGCAGCGGCGAGGAGATGGGCCCCGCCGCCGCCGTGGTGTCCGCCGTGATCGCCGCGGCCGCCGCGCAGAGCGGCGCGGGCCCGCACTACCACCACCACCACCACCACCACGCCGCCGGCCACCACCACCACCCGACGGCCGGCGCGCCGGGCGCAGCGGGCAGCGCGTCCGCCTCGGCCGGCGGCGCGGGCGGCGCGGGCGGCGGGGGCCCGGCCAGCGCTGGGGGCGGCGGCGGAGGCGGCGGCGGCGGCGGCGGCGGGGGCGCGGCGGGGGCGGGGGGCGCCCTGCACCCGCACCACGCCACGGGCGGCCTGCACTTCGACGACCGCTTCTCCGATGAGCAGCTGGTGACCATGTCGGTGCGCGAGCTGAACCGGCAGCTGCGCGGGGTCAGCAAGGAGGAGGTGATCCGGCTGAAGCAGAAGAGGCGGACCCTGAAAAACCGCGGCTATGCCCAGTCCTGCCGCTTCAAGAGGGTGCAGCAGAGACACGTCCTGGAATCCGAAAAGAACCAGCTGCTCCAGCAGGTCGACCACCTCAAGCAGGAGATCTCCAGGCTGGTGCGCGAGAGGGACGCGTACAAGGAGAAGTATGAGAAGCTGGTGAGCAGCGGCTTCCGAGAAAACGGCTCGAGCAGCGACAACCCGTCCTCTCCCGAGTTTTTCATGTGAGTCTGACACGCGATCCCAGCTAGCCACCTTGATAAGTGCTCCTGGGGGTCTGACTCGGGTGTGGGCTTGATAGTTCTGCAGCCATGCTCGCCACCACCTGGCCCCCTCCCCTGACGAGTTTGTCCCCCCCCCCAGTAGCACCCACACACACACACACACACACCCTGCTCCGAATTGGTGGTGGTGGTGGCTGTTTTTAAATTGGGGAGGGAATGGATGTCTGGCTCATGGATTGCCAATCTTAAATCCTCCATAACTTACTAGCTTGTTTTTTTTTTACGCCCCTCCACCCCCACTTGCACAATGTTCAAATATCTCAGCAGAGTTCTTCATGCACACCTTTGAAGCCTGCGTCATTTACATATATTTTTTTTTCTTTTTCTTCTTCAGTTCATGAGCTGGTGTTCCATTTTCTCTGTGCGTGTGTTTTTGTTTGGATTTTTTTTTTTTAACTTTTTGGAGCTTGCAGTGTTGCCCTTCCCCTCCCCCCACCTCCATCCTCAGTCCCTCTCCACCCATCTCCTCTGAGATTAAAAAAAAAAAAAAAAAAAAAAAAGAGCTAAGTTCTTTTTCTCCTCCTGAGTTCTTCATGTGAGATTGAGCTTGCAAAGGAAAAAAAAATGTGAAGTTATAGACTTGCAGCGTGCTGAGTTCCATCGGGTTTTTTTTTTAGCATCGGTATGCTAAAATAGAGGGGGAAAAAATCCTCATGAACCTGCCACAATCAAGCCTGCATCAACCTTCTGGGTGTGACTTGTGAGTTTTGGCCTTATGATGCCAAATCTGAGAGTTTAGTCTGCCATTAAAAAACTCATTCTCATCTCATGCATTATTATGCTTGCTACTTTGTCTTAGCAACAATGAACTATAACTGTTTCAAAGACTTTATGAAAAAGAGACATTATATTAATAAAAAAAAAGCCTGCATGCTGGACATGTATGGTATAATTATTTTTTCTTTTCCTTTTTTTTTTTTTTCTTTTTGGCTTGGAAATGGACGTTCGAAGACTTATGGCATGGCATTCATACTTTTGTTTTATTGCCTCATGACTTTTTGAGTTTAGAACGAAAAAGTACAACCCTAGAGCCTTCTTCCCATGAAAGTTTGCATCTGCTCCAAAACTGCTTTGAGTTACTCAGAACTCCAGCCTCCCATTGTAAATGCACTGAAGGCATTCCTTGTCAAAGATGCCAGAATGGGTTAAAAATTTAACATGGCAAACATTAAAGAACTCTTAATGTTTTCTTTTAAATAAGAATGACGCCCCACTTTGGGGACTCAAATTGTGCTGTTGCTGAAAGCAGTCTAAATTTTATTTTTTAAACAAAGAAATCTGCCCCGTTATTTTTGGTTTTGTTTTACTTTTATTTTATTATTATTATTTTCTTTTTTGGCTTTCGGTCATTGTCAAATGTGGAATGCTATGGGTTTCTAGTATATAATTTAATTCTAGTTTTTATAATCTGTTAGCCCAGTTAAAATGTATGCTACAGATAAAGGAATGTTATAGATAAATTTGAAAGAGTTAGGTCTGTTTAGCTGTAGATTTTTTAAAAGATTGATGCACTAAATTGTTTACTGTTGTGATGTTAAGGGGGGTAGAGTTTGCAAGGGGACTGTTTAAAAAGTAGCTTATACAGCATGTGCTTGCAACTTAAATATAAGTTGGGTATGTGTAGTCTTTGCTATACCACTGACTGTATTGAAAACCAAAGTATTAAAAGGGGAAACACCCCTGTTTATATCTGTAGGGGTATTTTACATTCAAAATGTATGTTTTTTTTTTCAAAATTAAAGTATTTGGGACTGAATTGCACTAAGATATAACCTGCAAGCATATAATACAAAAAAATTTGCAAAACTGTTTAGAACGCTAATAAAATTTATGCAGTTATAAAAATGGCATTACTGCACAGTTTTAAGATGATGCAGATTTTTTTACAGTTGTATTGTGGTGCAGAACTGGATTTTCTGTAACTTAAAAAAAAATCCACAGTTTTCAAGGCAATAATCAGTAAATGTTATTTTCAGGGACTGACATCCTGTCTTTAAAAAAAATGAAAAGTAAATCTTACCACAATAAATATAAAAAAATCTTGTCAGTTACTTTTCTTTTACATATTTTGCTGTGCAAAATTGTTTTATATCTTGAGTTACTAACTAACCACGCGTGATGTTCCTATGTGCTTTTCTTTCATTTTCAATTCTGGTTATATCAAGAGAAAGAATAATCTACAATAATAAACTGCATTTTTTTTTTTTTTGATTCTGTACTCAGTTTCTTAGTGTACAGTTTAACTGGGCCCAACACCATGTTAGAAGTGTAAAATGCATCCTTTTCTCCAGAGGAAGGATTAATGGAGGAGTAGGAAGGCAATAATTCAGGGTGAAACATAGATCGTTTCGTGAGGCGGGAGGCTAGTCCCTTTTAATAATTAGCAATATTTAATATAAATGTAAATTATGACCTCTCCAATTCTTCCCTCCCCCCACCCCTTAAAGTTTTCAGTTTTCGAATAAGTTGAGCTATCATTGCCCTCTGGTGAAAACAAACAAAATCCCCAGCCATAGCCAGGGCCTTCCCGGCATTGCCCTGAGGTCTTATCCAGCAACGGGCCCATCCAGAGGGAAATATGGCGTGGCAGAGATGGCTTAGGCTCAAATGCATTTAATGCCAAAGATCAACAATTTTTGCTTTTTGGCTAAAATTGATTATTTTTCCTTCTCTTATATACCTTGATTTTCTTGTGAGCAAGGCCTGGTAAGATTTAACATCAACATTTCGGACAAATCAAAGTTGTTTGTTCTATACCTCTTAGAAAGTCATTTGCCTTTAATAGGAAAAAGAAAAATACACCTCTCACCTATAGAACTCCAAGTACAGATCTGGGTTTAAACTATTATTAAATCGTATTTCCCTGTGAATATTTAGCAGAGGGCTTTCTCCACTGTGACAAGCCGGTAATGATTTCAGATCACCTTTGCTCCTAAAATACATGCCAAAAAAATAATGCCTTGGTGTAATAAAGGCTAAGCTTTGATTTATTGGTCTCTAGCCCCAAAACAGACTGGGTATCATTTGGAAAGTCGTGAGCTACCTTCACTAACAGTACTGACCTATTTTAAAATGACACAAATTCGTGCAACTCTTAAGTCAACTTCCCCTAGAACGCTAATAGAATGTGAGTCAAAGCCAACACTGTTTTGAAAATAGAGCCAAACACGATGACTTTTGTTTTATTTTGTTTTTTTTTTTTTTTTTTTTTATTTATTTTTTTTTTTTTTTTTCTTTTTTTTTTTTTTTTTTTTTTTTTTAAGATATTATTGCAACTCTGAACGAAGACCTTATTTTGAAGAAAACAGGTTGTGCTTGGCACTGATGAGTTCTGGCCAGTTTATCATCTTGTCTTCCTTCCCTTTTTCACAGGCAGTGCATACCCTGTACATTGTGACCTTTCTTTCTGAACCAGTTTAGATAGGGCTCCTGAGTCCACACTTAATTTTGCTTAACAAAAGTGTTAATAGTAAATCTACTTCCACATACTGAATGTTAGCTATCCTCTGCTTCTGAGATTTTTTTGCCCCCTCTGATCCCTACTAGGAGATAGGCAGTCTACCCCTAAAGAAGCAGAAATATAGATGCTACTTATGCAAAATGCTTAGCATCAGATGACAGATTTTAGGCAAACACATTCTCTAAATAAGAGTGATATTCGGGATGAAGTTATGACAATTATCTCATGAGGAATGTGACTTGGGAGAAAAATACAGTTGTGTGCCAATTAAGCATCTTGATAGGACCCTACAAAGCAGTTCAATATAATAAGTAGGCTTTGGCCCCAGATATTGGAAAGCAAAGTATAGAGAAGTGCTGACAAAAATGGAGTTTTGGTAGCTGGCTTTTAGAGAAGGCTAATGCCTAGTAAAAGGCATTTTTAGAAATAACTGTTACTAGAAACTTTGAAGTAGAGTGTGAGTGGTGAATACAAATACATAAATACATACTTTTTTAACGAAGAAGTCCCAAACACTGCCTAAGTGCCCTTATTACAAATAAGTTTCTAAATTAAAAAAATCATAAAGGAAATCTAGCTTTCCCTTTACACTGCATTCGAGTCTTTGTTTAAATAGTGTTAAAATTCCTTTCATTCCAATTACAGAACTGAGCCCACTAGCAAGTTGGAGCCATCAGTGGGATACGCCACGTTTTGGAAGCCCCAGCAACGTGTACTTACCAGTGTATTCACAAAATGAAATTTATGTGAGAACTGTGCATTAAAAATACACTAGTAGTAGTAGTATCGGCTGTCGTAGAATACAACCTGCCCCCGACTTCTGTTTAGTCTCCTTTTTAAAGAAAAATGTTTGTGTTAGAGAAGAAAGCTATTCAATATATAACCTCCATACTCATTAACTATGCCTCCTGTCTGAGGGTTGTCTCTGCAGACGCGTTGGAAAGTGCGCTGGTGCTTCTCGCTTTATGATGCGCGGAACTGAATAAATGCAACTGTTTTCAACCTGCAGTATTAGTTTTAAAAATCCACTGACATACAAAAGAAAGAGAGAGAGGAGAGAGAGAGACAGAGACAGACAGAGACAGACAGAGACAGAGACAGAGACAGAGGTACAGATACATTTATATGACGGGAAGTTTCCCAGAAGGTACCAGCTAGCATTTTTAAAGCATATGTAGACGTACACACTCTAAGTAGTACTTTTTCATGCTTCATTGTTTCTCTGGTAGATAATTTTACTAAGAAGAAAAAAAAAATATTTGATTTCTGCCTCCCCGAGCAGATGCCATGGGCAGAAGCTTTAGCGGAACCCAGCACCCTGGCTTCCTCTCAGGGCCTAGACAGTATTGTATTTATCGGTGATGTCAAACGTGTTCATTTATCAGACACAGCCGTAAACGAAAACAATGTGTGGCAAAACACAAAGTTAGCGAAATACATACCCTCCATGTGTGCTTTTTTCCTCCCCCTTTTCTGTACCCAAGCATTCACAAAATCACTTTAATTTCCCTGCTCCTTGCATGTTTCCTTTTTCAAAACCATGTAATAATTTTTTTTTTTTTTACAGTGTATCTGACACATTAATAGATTGACATCAAATAGGCAGAGATTTCACTTCCTGGTCTTGGTGAGGAAATGATGTCTCAATATCTTATTTATCTGCCTCAATGCCATAACCACCTGGGCCCCTTTCAACACAGGCCGCCGCAATGGGAAATACTCTATTACTGAACAGATGATTCTAACACTCTGATCTTTTCACCCTTATACCTTTAACCTTGTAATTTTTATTTAGTAACGTCAATTCTAGATCCTTCTGTCCTTAAATAGGCCCACCCCTTGCCAAACCACCAGCTTTACTGCTAAACACAGTGAACAGAAGGGCAAATGGTAGCTACTCTCAGGAACGTGAGGCACAGCTGTCTCAGTTGCTACATTCCTAGCATTTCCCCATCCAAATAACTGACACACGCAGAGGTTCCCAAGTACAGTATCTGGGAGGCTTTTGTTGTTGTTGTTATTGTTGTTTAAGGCCAACTTCCTTCCATATTCACACACTCTTGGCTTTATATAAGGTGCTCCTCCGGTGTTTCAGGCCAATCAATAAATTTAAAAGTCTGCTTGCCACACAGGTATCTCTATTTTTTGCCTGTCGGTAGTTAAAGACTTGCTAACATGGGTCGGAAGACTAAAATAAATGAGTGACAACCTTCAGCCGACTGATTTCTGTGCCAGTAAAACACACAGCCAAGCTCTGGGGCCTGCCTTCTCATATAAACATGTGATAAGAACGGATAGGAAGCCAGATTCACCAGCTTGAGATTGCTGATTTGCAAGGCGATTTTTCTTTCATTTTATTTAATTTTTTTAAATAATACTTTTGCCCCTTTCTTTGAAGAAAAGTCCCCCCCTTTTTTAGGGAAGCTTTATCTATAGTGATAAGTTATAATTTTTACCACTTCTGATTATTCCTCAGAATGCTGAATGAATAATTTGGAGTCGGTGTCCTGTGGTTTTGAGGAAAATAAGAAAAACCTTGAAGTTTGTTTCCGCTTTTGGCCTATCCTAAATTTAAAAGTTCCCAAGTCTAAGGCAGGGCATACACCAGCCATCGGGGTGGTAGTCCGGGGCCTGTCAGAACCAGCATTTGTTTGTTTATTTTTCCATTTGTTAAAAACAGACCAGGGGCCTTAACCCACCTTCTGATAACACCGCTTTGGACACTTTTGATATAAATCTTCAAAATCTTGACATCCAGCAGCCCCAGAAAAGGGGAATTCTCTCCAAGCCTTGCTCCGCCCCGGCTCCTGAACAAACCCAGCTCTGTGTAGCATTTTTTCTCTAGCGGGGGTAGGGGACAGGGTGAGAGCATCGGTCTCCCAGGCTGTCTCATGATTGTCAGGGCATAAAGAAGTACAGTCCTGCAACAATGTTGGAACATCTTTACCCTTTAGAGAGGGACAAAACAAAAAACAAAGCCGGTCAAATTGCTGTGCATGAAGGCGGCATAAAAGCCCAGGCTTCCCCACCAGCTCCCCTGCAGCATCTGTAGGAGGTGAGAGATGAGGGAAGCAGAAGAAAATGGTGAGAAGGACTTCTAAGACGAGAGTCCCTGGGACGACCCTAGTTGCCAGTCTGAATTTCACTTGCTCCCTGCCTGAAGTCAGACCCCGTGCACACATATGCCAGGTGCAAACAAGATTCCACCGTCCACATCTTTCGAATATGCTCACATGTGTTTCCTTTTTGAAAACAATTTTGGAGAGCAAACCCAAATTAAGAGATCTGGGGACATCGCGAATGCCTTGACTTTGGGGGAATTTATAAATATATTAATCTGCGATTTCAGGGTAGTGATATTTTGGACCAACAGACATGCCAATATCTATGTGGTCACCGCAAGACGTTTGATGGCATCATGGCAGTTTTTATTGTTTAAATTTGAAAGCCCCTTGTCTGTGTGTTTTCCATAAGTTTGCCCAATATAACAAGGTTGAGATAAAAAGAACGTGTCGACTACCCACGAAAATCAGATCTTTATGTGAATTTGCATGAGAGTTGGACAGTTTTAAGAAACTCACAGGACACATTTTCCACCGAGAAGCTAAGATTGGAATGCATAGTTCCTTACCCAAATCATCATCATCTCCTGAGCACCTCTTCCCTTCTTCAACAAAATTCATTTTTTTTTCTTTCTTTTTGTTAAATCGCAATTTTTTTTCTATAATTAGGTTTTGGATTGCAAAATCACATCCCTCCCTTCGCAGATTCTTGGATCTTTAGTTAGGATTAGAAATGGGCTTTAATTCAAGAAGGGAGGATGAGGGAGGAGTGTCTGTGGAGGTTTGGGAAGGAGGGGAGAGGAGAGGAAATAGTTCTGTGTTCAGCCCCCATACCCTGGCCCCTCCCCACCCAGGCCTGGGTGTGAGCTGCACACTGGGGATTTGGGTAGAGTTTCTCTACTCTAAATATTCTGATCACCGACTTTGAGTGTTTCCAAGCGAAGATTCCAAACGTCAGCTTTTCCCTGTGGCTGGTTCTTTCGTTTAGGAAATAGCAGAGGTCAGGAAACCTTACAGAACTGGGCAGGGAGGAGTAAAAACCACTATCATGGGAGAATCCCCAGCAAGGATGCTAATGAAGGGAATCCTGGGCTGAAAAATCGAGTCAGTGGTGCAGATTCCCATTTTGCGACCCAAATATGCCCTGGTTCTACGTGGCCTCATCCACTTCTGGAGACCTGTAGATGTGAGTTTCCCGCCTCCTTCGAGGGTTCTCCAGAAGGAAAGCTGGCCTGAGGATCCTGGACAATAGGCAATCTTAAACTAGGCCCAGAGGGGCAGACGGCAGGAGAGCAGGGGCTGGGCGAGTATTACTAACAGGCCCGCCTTGGTTTATGACCCTGGCAGGCCTCAACTGTATGTTGTTCCCAGGGCCCCCACCTCCCTCCAGAAAGAATCCGTTTGCAGGGTAACTGACAAGTCCCTGACAGACCCTAAGATCCCAAGATCACTAAAAACAATAGTGATGCCCTTAACCACCAGGCTTCCTCCCTTACCACCTGACCACTGTCCATCCCAGTGTTCTCTCCATAATTTTTGGCACCTCTTCTTCCCATGCCTGGCCACCCAGGACCATCAGAGAGACTTAGGGGTCACTGCCCTTAGGTCAGAAGGCAGTTACCTAAGCTGAGTCTTTAGACCCATAAAGTCACTCCTTCCCCAGTTTCAGTGTAGACAAAGGTTGGAAGGGGAGAAGGGTCTGGGAGCTGCTGTGCTGGGAGAAGGTTCGGAATGGCTAACGCTTGCTGGAGCTTCTGGTGCCAAGGGTCTTGAAACCTGGAAAGAAAGAGATGAAGGCAGGGAGGATGCTGAGGTCGCCCTCTCTCCCAGTTTCCATGTACCTGCTCACACACACACACACACACACACACACACACACACACACACACCCCACTCCACCCCGACCCTATATACCCTATATACCGTTGCTCTGTGCGGCCTGTTCACCATAGGCATCCCTGCCCCAGGCCAGTGGGCTGGGGGGCTTCCCACCCTGGGGGTCCCCAAGTGGGCGCGCAGCAGGTGCGGAAAGAGGCGAGGCGGTGACCGCGGGGGCGGGTCCAGCAGCTGGCAGAGGCCAAGGGGATGTCCCTGCGTGGCCGCCCGAAGCCCCAAGACCAGGGCTGCGCCGGGGGAGGCCAGACGCTAAACACAAGCAAGTGCCGGGCCCCGCGGAGATGCGCAAACGCCGCCGGGTTCCCAGAGGCGCCGACAGCGGTCATACCCAGAGCGCCCAGGGTCCCGCGCCCGCCAGGCGCCCGCGCCCCGGCAGAGAACTCGGATTTGTATTGGAATTTGGTTTAAATTTTCCAAGAAGACCGCCCTGGTCAAAGCCGAGAGCCCAGGGACTTCCAAACCAGCGATTCTGCTGCGCTCCCAGGTGGGCGCATGTAGAGGGAGGGAGCAAGATTCAGCCCTAAAAGGCTCCGCCCTTCACCGTGGGACCCCTGCCCTACTTGTGAGCCGCCCTAGGAAACTTCTGCGAATAAGAAGTGGGCTCCAGATTACTAGGTTTTTACCTTATTAATTTTCTGGCCCATTTTCCAGGTCTATCTTTTTTCCTGCTCTGGCTAGAGATAGGGTAAGGAGGGAGGGGGGGAAGGAAAGAAGGAAATCCAGATAACCTGTTTAAAAATCTTTATAGAAGTCTCCGCGCGGTTGGGCTTTTCTGTGGCAGTTTGATGCTCATTAGACAGGAAAGCCAGTCAAGCAAACTTTATTAGGATTTCACCAACAGCTCCAGCGTAAGGGTCTTGCTTGCATTCCGGAATTCAACACAGTAGCAGTCAGATCTCAGGCACTCAGGAACCGTCTGTCTTAATAGGACAAGCTGCAAAACGGCTAATTTCAGAAAGGAACCCTTCCACGTAGGGATGTTTTCTTACAGGGACCCTCAGGTTTTTAGATCATTGAGTATGGAGGAGAGTTAGGCAAGTATCATTGTGCCTTCTTAAATGTCCTTTTTCTTTTTCCTTCTCTTAAGGAAGCCTTCATTAATGTGCAGATAAATATATTGAAACTAAAACAATGATTTTAGCATCCGAGATACCTCGATACTGACAGATTACACTAAAATCCTTTTTAATAGAATCGGGGAGCAAATGGGGGGAGGAACCTGTGGTCGGCATTCTAAGATTAAATCTGTTAAAAGGTGACAGTTGATTCTGTATTTAGGCAATGAAGCCAATATATTTTTTCATCTGTCATCTATCTATGTATCATCTATCTATCTATCTATCTATCTATCATCTATCATTTATCTATTGAACTCTTTAAAGTAACTTTGTAGAGGGGGAAGCTATTAAAAGATAAATCTGCAGTTCCCACATTACGAAGTCAAAATGATCATGCGACAGAGTTTATCTGTCTACTCTATATTCTAGCAGAACCTAGCCTGAAATGTCGATCTTAGCGTGATTGTCCCATAAAACCCTCGCCCCACTCAGCATCACTCCGGGCAGTGGGTGGACACACAGCAGACCCTCTGTAGCCCATTTTCAGGGTACACTGTCTATGTCGATTCATTGCACTGTACAGTAACAAGATCTTTTAAAATCTTTAGAAAATAAAATAAAATCTTCCTTGAGATAACATGGAACATTTCTATGCAGTTTAAAAAAAAATACTATGTAACTGTTAGGTAAATAGATCCAACTGTTAGAGGCTCTGCGCTGGCAGATGTCTGGCTCAGACTAGGCCATCGCAGTCCAGCTCAAAAATCTCTTTCACTCCCATGAGGGAACCCCTTGTCCCCACAACTCTACCCCAGTGACCGACCTGGGTGAAGGAGAGGAGAACAGAGAAACCACAATGGCTTCTGGATTCTATTCGGGTATGCGAGCAGAATCTCTCTGCTCTCCTTTTTGAAAGTAAAAGCCTTGATAATAGGATGGGTTCCCCAGGTAGCCAGAGAGTAGAGGTCATCTTGAGGAAAATGACACCAATGATCTAAAAAGGACATCTACTTTATGAGATTTCAGGCAAGATGCCAAAGATCACATTTAATGAGGTCTGATTCTTTTTCTCCACAAATAACAGAGGCTATCAATGAGATGGTCAGGAAGGCAAAGGGGCATTTTGCAAAGCCTATGTTCAATTATTGCTTTGTAATATTTTTCTAAAATTGAAAAATGCCTCGCAAGTATATGATCTCATGTAAATAGTCCTTGCAGAAGCTTAACATATGTTTGCAATGACCCAAAGGAATTGCAAAAATATTCTCTCCACAATCTCTTAAGCTTTTAAACTTTATTCACTCGTGTTTCTAAAAGAATCTGTTGTTTCTATAGATTAAAAAAGTAACCTTATATGGGAATTTTTTTTTTTTTTTTTTTTTTTTTGAGATTAGCCATTTGAACGTCAAATGGAGAACAATTGATATTACTGGTAACCTTTTCAGGTTTTGTAACTCAGTATGTTTCTTGTTTATTTTTGTTTTTGGCATAGAAATAATATATTTAGCAAAAGATGAATGTATCTTATTACACAAGAAAGGGTCGTTTGTACCATAGATTTTAAAAGCATTTCCAACATGAAATGTGAATGAAAGCGTGTAATGTATTTGGGGAAGCTCTGACAGATACAAGGCTGCAGATTTGTTTATCTGAGTGTTTTAATGCATACTCAGACCATTTAGATAAAGGGCATGTGAAATAATTAGAGAGTTATGCTGAATGGAAATTTACGTAAAAAACGATTCTATGTTTAGTTACGCTGCCTACGGATTTTAGCAGGTGTATGAGTATAGTGTATTTGCTCATGCCAGTTGTAGGGTAATCCAAATAAAAGTATAGGGGATTAAGGAAAAATAACTAAATATTCGAATTGGAAAACAATTAAATTAATGTACTAGTTTATTGCAGTTATTGTACACAGATTTGCTGTAACCGTGTTGAATTTTTAAAACTAGATTTTAAATATATTTTGACAGTGTGAACTTCCACAGTGTGACTAACTATAGGGAGAAATGACAGGTCTGCTTTGTTATTAAACTGCTGTCTGGAAAATATTGGACTCCGTACAGTAAATGATAATTATTTTGCCACTTACATTAGTACAGCTAATAGCAATAAGGGTTTTTTGAACCATAGAAAGCTAACTACTTTGAATTACTGTGCTTTGTTATTCATTGTGAAGCAAAAAGCCCTTTTTTCTTTAAAAAAAAAAAAAAAGCAACCTCATTTTCATATCACCATTCTAAGCATTCTCTGCTACTAATTTAAACAGAGAGGAAGTTAATAAATAAAAGGGTAGTATCTAAATGGTTTTATTTGTTAAGAGAACATTTGCAGTTATGGTCAGCAGTACTAGCAGAATAGATGAGAGCCATGGAGGAGGAGGGGGGACGATGGAAGAGGATGTGCCCTAGTGAAGCGCCAGGTAAAGCCCGGCCACTTTGGTTCCCAGGAGGGATGGATAGTCTGTGAGCACCTGAGAGCCACCCGTCAGAGACCATGCAAATCTTCCCCCACTGTGAACCCAGAATCACTTAGTTCTCTGAACTGAGGACGGCTTCAAGGCTGATTCAGGCTGCCAGGCCAAGGGGTATCACTATCTCAGCCTCCCAGGGGTGGGAGCAATAGTCAGAGAAAGTGACCTTGCATTTCACACCATTCCCTTCTGTGCGAACCCCTCCTCTGGCAGGGCTGAGGCCAGGATACCAAAACAAGTAGAACTCGATCATTCTTCTTTTGGTCTAATTTTGCCTTTATCGTAGATAGTTAGTTTGCTTTTAGCATACTGTCCTTGAAAGCCTCTTCATGTTATTAATTATCCTTTGTTTATTTTAATATATTTACTAAATCAGGTACCCAAGGGAATCCTCTACATCAGTGATGTGAAAAATCCTGTTGCCTGAAGTCAAACAGGTACAACTTGATTTCTGATTTGCATGTGCTTGTTTTAGTGAGTTTTCTGCGAGGGAGAAAGCGAGCAAGCAAAGAATGCTGATCGTTCTTTGCGTGTGAAAAGCTCCTGTTTTAGTAGTTTCAGAATTCGAGTTTCACAAGTAACATAAATGGTGATCTGAGGTGACCAGCATGCACATATTTCTGTATTTATTTCATTTCATAGTTATGGTGTACAGAGTAATTAATCCAATTTGAGTAAATCTCAGATCTTTAGGCTTAACCAGCAGGAGTCTATTGACTCCTAGTCCTCCTACTTGAATGTCAGGCAATTGGGGTGAATCTGTACCACTAGCACCCATGGCCCTTGACTTGCTTTACTTGGGCCTTGTGAACATTTCACATTTACAGTCTCTTATTACTGACTCCATACTCACTTTTGGAAAATTTAGTGTAATTTGAAAGCACGATGTGTCCCTCTCTCCTTCTGCATTCAAATGTGACTTTGGAGCCACTCTCTACTTCAATCGTAGGCAGAAGGAGAGGGAAGGAGACAGGTAGGAGGCAGAAATCTGATATTCATCTATTTGAAAAAAAACGAAATTAAGCTTTTTAAATGGGTTTTCAATTACAAGTATCCCAGTGTGAATTTAATTATGAATCCTCTTCTTTTAGAAAGCTAGACTCACACTCTTACACCAATAATTGTTGAGTGCCATCCTGTTATATATTTTTATTACCTCTTATTGGCTAATGGAAAGGAGTTTGATTTTTTCTTTTTATTAAAATTTTTGCTTGCTGAGAAATTTGCATGAAATACAGTTTTTGTTTTCTAGAAAAACTGAGGAGGGGGGCAAACGTCATACTGTTAAATTGCAACTCTTTTCAAGGCAACACTTTGAAGATCCAAAGAATCAAGTGTCAGAAAACAAAAACCTATTTTTTTCCCACTATTTAAAAATAGTATCTGATTACTTACTTCTACATGCTGCTATTACGAGTCTTTGAATAACTGGATTGTGAATATTTAACATTTTTTTTCTAGCTTTATATAAAATTAACATTTTTTTGACAGTTCTTATACATAAGATTTTAACTCAGTGTATACCTTTGGGATTAATTTGTGTGTCCATGTGTGTGCATGCAGTACCAATATTTGTTCCTTTCTTTTTTATTTGTTTCTTTTATCCCTGTCTTTATAACTGCAATTTGAAAACCATCTATTAAATATGATGATATATGTCCAGTAGCATGTTTTGTTACATCGAAATCATCTATTTTGAGCAAAGAGTTAATGAACTTTTAAGGCAAGGTTCACACTGGTCCTGACCCCACTGGTAATATTTCATATCACGTTACTGGTGGGAGAGAAATCAAATTTCAGCTGTGAACATGATTGACAGGTGAGAGCAAGCAAGAAAAAAGCATTTGGCCAGATGGGGAATTTGGGGATGAAGGAGGACAATTCCTCAAAGTTGCTCTGTGATATTAGATATTATAAGCTGATATATGAAAAGTTCAATACTTGATACTCTTGGGAGACTTAGTTTATTTTTCAGAAAGTCTCTTTGGTTAAAAGATTTCAGTAGTGGAAGCCAAAAATGGGAAACTGCTGGCTTTTTGCTCTCTTGCTAATTTCAACTCTGTATAACTTTGTGGCTTATTTCTAGTAATTTCCTAGGCTAGAGTGTGAAAATTAAATTACAAGCCATTTGGGAAGCCATTTAATTACCTTTCATTTATTCTCAGAAACACAGTCTAGATTATATTACTATTCTTGGGCATATTACAAAATATTTATCTTGAGTAGTATCACGAAAAGACTAAATTCTTCGTTCTGTAAGCATCTTTTGATCCTGACTAACATTTTCCACTAGCGCATGTTACAGCTTAACACACACAAATCTATCATTTTGTGATCTATCAAAATTATGATTTTTCAAGATTTTTCCTCCCGAAGAAAGGTTTTCTAATATGAAGATCGACAGAGACAATCACACACCGATATTTGGTGTAAATTTTTCCATGGTAGCCTCTCTGGATACGGTGTGATGCTAGCACTGTTGCCATGAGAACAAGTCATGGTGTTGCTTGGCCCTAATACCAGGGGTGGTTTTGGAATTCACCTTAAAGGCCTTTTGAATTGTCAAAAGGAAATAACGCAACTACCCGTGATTTGCACTGAAGTTGAAAATAGGCCTTCAGAGCACATCCTTTCATCTCGTGTGCTGAAACGCTAATTTGGAAGGTGGTGCTACTAGGACCTTAGCCTGCTCATGTCTACGCTCTGCCCATTTCAGATGTTCCTGACTTTGGCTAAGACCCATCCGCATGCAGCCAAGCCTTACAGAGTGGCCTCAGGCAAGGCAGGTGGGCTACAGACATGGGGGAGAGGCCTCTTTGTAGTTTTCCTGTTGCCTATGGGAGAAGCTGATGGATCTTATATAAA
Source organism: Rousettus aegyptiacus (assembly GCF_014176215.1). Taxonomy (NCBI): domain Eukaryota; kingdom Metazoa; phylum Chordata; class Mammalia; order Chiroptera; family Pteropodidae; genus Rousettus; species Rousettus aegyptiacus. The sequence continues at coordinate 23,085,340 of NW_023416289.1, read as the reverse complement.
CAGCACTTTCTGGGTTCTGAGTACCCATCATTTTTTTTTTTTTTTACTAGTCTTACAAGTAGCAGAGTGAACATGTTTTATCCTGATTATACTTATGCTGATATGAATTCAATCAAATGTAAGGAAGGTTTTATTATTTTATGAAGTGGGTTGAAAACCAACCTCCCCCCGCCAACTCCCCAAACAATAAAAGTACTCAGAAGTCTGATTTCTGTTTTGTAGAACTTACCTTCTCATGTTGCCCAGAATCATCCAGAAATAAAATGCAAGCACGGTTTCCCGACGCCCAGAGTCAGTGTGGATGGCTGAGTTCAGCTACTTCATTCAAACATAAAATTAAAAATGTCATAACCTTGTTTCCCTTGCAGAGTCCGTCAAAATATTTTAACAGAAATGGTGAATCAGGTGTTCTGACGCAAAAGACATGTGAACATACAGATTGTTAAGTTTTGATTTCTGGTGCCTCCGTTTAAACAGCTCAAGGGAACACAGAGGCTGGTCTTGATTCCGTCTTCACTGCAGGCTCCTCAGGGCTTCTACACGCACTCTTCGGAGTAAATCCCCTCCCCCGAGGCAGCAGAGAGTAGAGCTCTGATTGTAGGTTGGAAAGAGGACCAATCTATCACAACTTCCCTGAGCGTGTCTCAAGCAAATTACATCAATATATTTGTTGGCACTGAGAAAATAAGGGGAAATAATTCCATTTAAATTGCTTTATTATTGGGACTTAACTAATTGTTGGCTGTGTTTGTGGAGATTATTCTCTCCTTAACCACCACTGCATCTCCTTTTCATATTAGGCTGTTTTTCTTTCTGTGGTCACTGGTCTACTACGGAGCTGATTTAATGATAGCAGAGCAGATGTAGGGTAACTAGCCTAATGATGCCATGCAAAGTTATATTATTTCTAGAACTCTAGGATAGTATTGAAGAGGATGACCTAAAGAAAGAAACATTATGCATCTGGGGGGAAAAAAAGGAAGAAGGAATTTTTTGCCAAAGTACGGCACTCATTACTTAAAACTAAATGATGCTTCTGTAAAGAGCTTTTGTTTTAAAAGCACACATTCGGTCACCTGCCAAAATCTCAGATTTACTGCTGCCATTCACAGATGCCAATGTTGAAATTCTCTTCACCTGCCGCTTGCTGAGTCTTTCATTTCCTCAATCCAAAAATTACTGTCAAGTTGTTGTTTAGCGTCTGCATTTTTTTTGCTTTTCCTGGCACCTAATGAAATTATTATCAATAAATGAGCTAAGCATAGGGTTGGTTTTGCTTTTTTTTTTTTTTTTTTTTTTTTGCAATATTTGGAAATGCTGGGGCAAGGATAAGCCAGTAGGAAAATTTGATGTGTCTCTTTCCATCATCTGCAAGAAATAAAACTATTCGCATTTATAAAATTTCAGGTGGGAACTAGTGCTGATTGGGAGCAAAGGGAAGCGGTTTCAGCTGCCGAGTGGGAAAATCAAGCTCTCCGTGAGAATTACAGATATTGTCACTGGAGACAACAGGGGAACAGAGCAGAGACCTTGGGTATAAGCCACTGGGAGATATTAACACCTAATTAACAGTCCAGGGGGTGCATCCTACTACTCAGTCGCTGGTGAGGAGAGAATCACAGAAGAGAGTAAAGAAGGGCTCCGGTTGGCGTTTTCACCTTTCCCTCAGGAAGCGTCATCTAACGGTGTTATTTACATGCAGTTAGTGACAATTTCCAATTTCGTTTTTGTCATTTCAGTCAATTGGAAAGCACGGTAAGTTCATTTGCTAGCAGGTAGGCAGTGGCGGTGAGAATTAAATTGATCTGAAATGGACCTTGAGGTCAGCTTCCTTTAAACTGGGTTCTGCAGACAAAGTTTCTTTTCTTCTCCCTGGCTCCTGATGATAGTAGAGCTTTGAGTTTGGGTTTATAATTATTTAAAGGGATTCTGGCTCCAGGGTTGATTCTTCCCCTTGCCCCCAAAGTTAATCAAAATAGTTATCTTTTGTTCCCCAATGGTTGTTAATTAAAGGGCTTGAATCTATACTGCTGTGGTGTGCCTCCGGCTTGTTTATATTTTAAAATGAGGTTCTTCTTGACATAGAGGAAATGGGGTAAAAATTGACATGGGAGAACTCTCTTACTGGGCTGAAAAATTTGAACAGGAAAATAGAATTTTCTTTTTACTTTCATCATCTTCCTTAGTTTCCTTCTGTCTTTCTCTCTTTCGAATCGAGTGATTAGAATCCTTTAAAAAATTCCAAAGGTTCACATGCTGCATCTAACATTGTTTGGAATCATGTATTGCATTTTAGAAGGTCATGCAGGTCTGCTGGAAAGGGTGTGTGGCATCTCCTCTCAGCAGTGAGGGTAGACAAGAGAGACCAGAAATTCCTTTGCTCTTGTCAACCTTTTTGGCCCAGGCTAAAAACTGCTTTCTCATCCTTGGCTCCAGTGGGTAGCACATACTTGAAGTTCTATCCTGGTGTTCAAAGGCTGCTTTGTTTATTTGTTATTGGGTTTTCCCAGACTTTTTATGTTTTCATTTTCTTCTCTTTTTCTCCTCTCAATGCCTGGAGGCACTTTCTCACCATTACATAGTAGGATGAAATTGCAAATTGCACAAGCTAGCTCAAAGTTTAACAGGTATGTTTGGAGGTTGGAGCCTGAGTTCCCCCTCACAGGGAAGGAGACAGGGTTTGTAATGAGGACAGAATTTCTGCAAGCCTTGGGATTCATGCTACCCAGGGTTGAGGGCTCCCAGCTGCCCTCCTCCCCAGCAGCCTCTGGAGAGTCACTGTGCATTTGAGGCCCCTTGGCATCTTGTTCTTTTCCGGGACTCATCACCTTCCCACATGCTCTGTTCTAAACACTATAGTCTTTACTTGCATTTTGGGGAACCTCCTTATTTAGATCATCACCTCTGTTTGCTCTGATCTTTGCTGACCTAGCATCATGACCAGACCGGAGTCTAAAGATCAGTGGTCGCCGAAATAGCACATTTAGGTGCTATCGACCCTCCCTACAGAACTGCAAGCAGATCACACACCCAGCTTCCAAACCGAGGTGGTGGGATTTCAGTTAGAGAGTTTGGCCTTTGACCCCGGAAGTAAAGTAAGGGATCCAACTTAGTTCCTACCTGAGAGTGCGGGAAGTTTCATTCGTCCAGCCCGAGCTCAGAGCTTTTACAGCGGTGTGGTGAAAGTTTACCTGTTCCCAAGTGGAAAAGTAAAAGGAAGGTTTTCTCTCTTATTTTATTAGATGTGGCTGATATCAGTAATGAAAAACTCTCCATCCCTGTTGCTGGAGAATTTTTTAATTTTTAAGGCATTAGTAGGGATGCTAGGTGGAGGGGGCGTACTCTCCTGCAAGGTATTTATTTCTGTTTTTACTTAACATTTAATAGTGTCGTTCAGATTCCTTGTCGTCTCCAGCATCATTGCCTTCCACAGTAGAAAAAGGCACCCGCGCATGTTTGCCATGGTTAATGGGTTAAAATTTTACTTGAGTAAAGATGAGGTCCAGTTGTGTGATTTTATTGTAATTTTGTCAGGAGTTATTTCTAGAGCTCGTGAGGATGCATCTTTTTACTGTTTTTTTTTTTTTTTTTAAATAATTTAATTGGGATCAGGCCACTGCATGGTTTCTACTAAAAAGTTTTCCTTCCTTCCTCCTTTTTTTTTTTTTTTTTTTTGCTATTGCAAGCTGCAATAAAATGACTTGTAATTTATAATCTAAGTTTGATTTTGTTAAACTAAACTGTAAAAACCAGCTTTGGGGTTTTGCTTGCAAAATAAATACTTGAAAAATATAGCAATGAGGCTTGTACAGTAGAGGCAATGTCAGGACATATATATCTGTGTATATGTGTTTTTTTCTGGAGACTCTTAAATAAAATCATCGTACAAAACTGTGATTTTCTGTAAGCATCAAAGTAGGAGGATACCCTGATAAGAAAGGAAGCACATTTTCTTTAATGACTTTTAATTTGTTTTTTAAACTCCATTCACAATTCACATTAACTTATTATTTCAGTTTTATTATTTTTGCACTAAAGAGTCAGCATATATGTGCTTGAATTCTTGTAAGCCATAGTGCTCCTTAGCTGGAAAGAGTTTTTTTCTTTCCTCCTAACAAGGAAGCTCATTTAGAAAGAAATGTTTATGTGAAGTGCTTGTCAGTTGGCATTTTTACTGGTTTTCTAACCCAAAGGTAAAATATAAAGCCATGTCTTTTCCTCACTGGCTTGTTGTTACTAGAAGGGTCCCTCCCTTGTTAGCTTGATAAATAATTTTACTAGGGGGATGCTGCTGTATTTTTATGCTTGCCGTCTATTTTCTTCTTGCTGCAAATAAATTTCTGTACTCAGAGGGCACTAAAACTCCAAATACATGGTACTTTCCCATTTTGCTGTTGGTTGCCTGAAATATTTATTCCATCTCATGTTTTAAATTAATTTTTTAAAGGAAAAAAATAATTTGTGATTAATAGTAAAAAAAATTAGTCATATATTTCTCAAAACTGTTGGGCTTGAATCTGGAAGTGGAGCTTTTTGAAAGGCTGTATGTGTCAAATTCTGTCGTATTTGTCAAATTGATGACAAAAGTTATTTATCGGAGGAATTCAGAAGTTTTCTCATTATAGATTTCCTTGTCTGTCTTTTCACCTTTGAATATTAAGCTGTTAATGTGAGAAATGAAGAGGGCTATAGAATTCTATCTAGAATCAAGGCACTAGAATACTGGCATCTACCTGAATCCCAGGCATTTAGACTTGGAATTTCTTACTTGGAGCTTGGAGTGGATTACCGGAGCAAAATGGGTGGTCTCTTGGTATAAACCTAAGCAAACACACCAGAAAACACGGAAAGAAAATAAAATAAAATTATGTATTCTATAAATTAGAAACACAATGAACACAACACATAATAGACGTGCAATAAAATGTTTAATGAAGGAATAATCTTTATGCATGTTGGTAAAGTTAAGTGATCATTTTAAATGAACGCCAGATGATAACTTTCATTGGAATATGATTTTTTTCAAAGCAGATATTCTGCTTGTTATTTTCTATTTATTTTTGGCTTACTAGTGGAGTTTTATTTTTTTTCCTGAAATTGACAAATAGTTTTACAAAGATATCAGAGCCATAAATTTGAAACCAGAATGCCACCACATGTAACCAATGTCAAGGGCATTGGGGAGACTGAGTCAGTGGTTATCTGGAGCTCCGTTTCTGCAAAGATTACAAAAAAATAAGAGGAAAATTTAGAAAAGAGGGAGCATGAGTGAGCTCTCAAATATACGTAGAGCTCCAAAGGCAAAATTTAGAACATTTATTTTCTTAGGCTTTGAACATAATATTTAATCACAAAAATTTTACCGTAGATACAAATATTGGTTACTAAAACATGTATGTATCTTCTTAAACACCTGTATAGATTTTATTTTAATATCCCAAACCCCAGGTGTTTCAGAAATGAGGTAGATATCAAGCTGATGACTTCCCCTCTCCAACTCTGCAGTTATAGAGATTACTGAGAATCAGATTTTTAAATATTTAACAGAGAATTGATAGTCAGCATTTCTTCTGGTCACCTTGAGGCCATACCAGTTTTTTGAGAGTTAGAGGAAACTTTCGTGGAGTTGAAGACCACGATGTTCCACCAAGCCCTGCCCTTTGGAGGTCATCCAAAGATAGGCTATGATGATGACAGCTACCATCGATCGTGGACCTATGCCATCTTTGATCCTTGCAACAAGTAGACTGGTAGATATTTTAATCCCCTTCTACAAATGAGGAAACTCAGGCACAAAGCAATTAAGATATAATTTTACCCTATACCATAGTCATGAAGATATTTCTAGATAGACCCCATGATACCCCTGTCCTAGTCAGTTTATTCCCTTCTTTCCAATGAAAAAGGCCCAGTCTTTAACCTTAGCACATGGAGTATGAACTCAGTTGCCCTCTCGCCTTGGTCATCTTTTTCTGAATGGGATTGTGTAAAGCCTAGAAGAAAATACATTATAATCTGACTAGTATTTAAAGACCAGAATTAGACTTCTCATGATCGTGACCTCAAGGACCCCTCCAGCTCTAAAAACAAATGATTCTGCGGTTTGATTTTGGCAGGTAACAGAGAAGCTTTTCCCTTCTTAAAGATAAAGATTGTCATTTCAAGAGCATTTAAAAAATAATAGATGGTACATTTCCTTAATACCCTGTAATGTATAAAGTACCAGGTACACAATTGACACTCAGGAAATTGCTGGATAGTGAAGATAAATCAGTATTAAATCATTCCATTAAAAGCCTCGTTTAATAAAAAGTTGTCAGCAAAATTGGTAGTAACATGAAAAAGAACATACAGTTTCTACATTTGCAAAATACGGCTAGTCCCTCAAAGGCTGATACAGAGGATTAAATACAATAGTGTATGTAAAGCACTTGGCACAGAGTAAACATCTGCCATGCTTGGCCTGGATCACTATTACATAGAATAAGACTTTGACCTTGACACCTCGAAACCTTAGTTTGTTTTAGAATAACCTTGAGATATGACATTGGACTTTTTCCCCTCTGCTTTTAAATAAATTGTGTCAAAATTGGAAAATAGAGAAGAACCTAGAATAGGAGTTTATAACTATTATCTGTTCTCACTTGAAAAACTACCACCACCCCTGGAAAAAAAATATTTGAAAGATGTTCTTGGTGAGTTCTGTGCTCAAATAATTTGTGGAAATTATGGATTAGACAAAGTTAAATATTTAATTTTGCTACTGTCCATCTCAGAAGCTTTAATGCTAATATGTATTGTGACCCTTCATGGAAAAGGACCATATGACATCTTCCAAACTTATTTGAACACGGAAGCTGTTTTCTTATTAACCATCTCATGGAACTAACATTACACAAGGCAGTTTTAGAAAATGGTAGTCAAAATGTGAAAGTCTGACTGAATTATTTTATTTAGTACCAAAGGACCCCTTTACCAATTTCCCCTCATGAAACCCATGTTCTGAAAGATTCATTTGTAATTCAGTGTGTTTGTATTGTTAATCAGAGGCCTCTATAACAGTTATAGGGCTTCTGACCAGCAAGAGAAGAGGTATAATTCTACTGCTACATATGTAGTCAAAAGCATAAAAAACCTTATATTGGGGTTCTTCCATAACCCTTTGCAATAATGGGACTGACTCATGGATACCATTACTGCCTTCATGGCACATGCCAATTAACTTATGGGATTTTGGTACCCCAGTTCAAGATCTTCTCTTCCAACAGAAAACCCAGGTTAACTGTCAAATTCAGCCTGGCCATTTGTGATTAGATGAGCCTTCCAAGGAAATTAGAAGTTCTGTAAGAAATGTGTGAGTTATCTAGAATCTTGGACATAAAAACTATGCCTTCAGGTTTCTGTTACTTTATTATAAGGTTACAAGCATATATTAAAGGCATGAGATACAAGCTGAGAGTGGGTAGTGTTAGGAACAGAGGTTCATTCTTTTGTCTCCCTTCCCTTTTCTCTTTTTGCACATCTGCTTCGCACTCTCTAGAAGAAAGGCAGGCCTTCTCTGCTTTAGAGTACATGTGATGCCCATTCTCACCTCTTGGCCCCACCCTAAATAAACATTCCCTGCAGAGACTGGTAGAGACTCTAAGTTACAATTCTCAGAATAGATCGCTGATTGGCCCACCTTGGTCAGATATCTATCATCTTAACAACAGTGGGTAGAGGTGGGCCCTCATGGGGGCTGTCTGACTACTCTGATTTTCTGAGAATGGGGTTGGACAGGGATTGGGAGGTGGGGACGCCCAACATGGGGGACAGAAACTGGAACCCAAGACTCCTACACATCCATTTAGGAGGTAGGTGTGAGTAGAATTAGCGCATAAACAAATTTCTGAACCTAGAGCAGGGCTGTCAACTTTGGATACACCTGTGGAGCTTTATAAAAATTGATGCCCTGCCCCAAATCAATTAAACCAGAACCTCTAGGGGCTGGTGAGGCTCAGGCATCAGCATTTTTTTTTAAACAATTCTCAGCAATTCTAGTGCAGAAACAGGATTGAGAATTCCTAGTAGGAAAATCCAGATACACTGTTATCTATGGAAACCCAGAAAGTGAAATATCCGCTGGTGAATTTTCCATATTTTATTGTTCTGTTTTACAACTCAGCGTTTTTCAGGTCCAGTTGGAAATTAAAAGGGATGAACAATTGCTTTGTGTTTTCGCTGCTTCATCCGGCCTACTGTATTCTACAGAAGGAAGGCTAAGGCAGTCAGATAAGGCATGCAGGGAAAGTGAATCAGAGTTGGTGTTCAGAAGCTTCCACTTCAGACCTGTCTTGGCCACTAAATAGCCATGTCACCTGGGCAGACCACATGACCCTGATTACCTTGCTGTGCCTCATTTTTTTTTCTTTTGGGAAATGGGTCATTTGAGGTAGAATCAGAGGCTTTCTTGAGTTTACACAATCAACTAAGCGACCTGTTCATCATAGAACCAGCATATGAATGAGGGGAGACATCGAAGATTTTTATCAAGCAGAATGGCTTATTTTAAACATGTGATGGCGTGTGCGTGTGTGTGTGTGTGTGTGTGTGTGTGTTCATTCTGCATAGAAAAGAGAATAATGTATTTAGTTATTGAGTTACAAGAAAAAAAATTTGCACAAACTTTTGCCAATGCCAATGATATATTTATATTATTAGGGTTATGAAAGAAACAAAACCAAGGAAAATGACTCTGGCTGGAATTAACCAAGATGTTTGATCACACACTGTCAGACACATTGATCCTCCACTAAAGCATAGCATTCAACCACACGAACATGGCCTGCTCTGAAGGCCCTCTACCTTGTAAGACAATTACCTTTTACATTTCTCATCTCCTCTTGTGCTCTAAACTCTGTGAGCGTGGAGTTCGTGACTCATTTATTTTTGCGTCCAGCACAGCCCTGCATCTATCGGTGAGCAGCATGCAGCCTCTGTGCCTCAGATCATTTCTAGAAAGAGGCAGGGTGTACCTGAGTATGGAGTTAGGTGCACAAACAAACAAACAAACAAACAGGTAATAAGAGCCCAGTGAAATCTTCTTAAAGGATGAGGATGACATCTTTGCAATCTGTCAAAATTAGAGGTTGTTCTCTTAATCCTCTCCCAGCTTTTCAAAACACCCTTACCCTGACATTTTCTTGATACTTTCGTGAGCAAAGTTTCCTTTCCTAGACAGCTGGTTAAATATAGTCTACACCAGACCTAATTCTTAATGTCCTCTTTTGGAGAGCTCTTGGAAAATAGACACTTTTTCTCCAGCTGGTTTGGCGTCAAAGTTGTTACACTTCATTTTAAGCTTTAATTCAATAAATGCTTATTGTGCATCTGATATACTAGAATGTGGATTTGGTGCTGGAGGATTCAGAAACAAATAGGATACAGTTCTTGCTCTCAAGATTTACTATGGATACAGACAGACAGTTAAAGAAAAAAATGCCGGTCCTGTTTGATGAAAGCTTTCCAGAAGATACGGAGCTTGTGAGGTGAACAGGAGGAGGGCAGTCATTTCGGTCCTTTTGTGAACACCATATGCAAAAGCAAAAGCTAGGAGAGTAGCCAAAGGAAAGTAGGATTATTCTTTAACTTGGGAGAGGGAAGATCTTCCTTAGCCTGATGTAACACCTGATGTATTTGCTATACCAAAATGGATTGATAAATTTGGCTACATAAACAAACTACACATAGCAAAAATGCAATAGCAAAATCAAAAGGCGAACAACATCATGGGAATAATTATGGCCAACACGACAGTCAAAGAGCTAATTCCCTTAAAAAGAGGAACTCTTATAAATCCATACAAAAGACGATAAACAACCTGATAGAAAAATGGGCAGAAAAATGAACAGCTTTTAGAAAAAGTAAATAGAAATGACCAATAATCTTATGAAACAATGTTCATCCTCACTTATAACCAAATAATAATAATAATAATTAATGATATTACTTTTGACCGGAATGCAGGGCAATGGGCAGTCTCATACATTTTTGTGCAACCTATAAATGTGCAACCTCTTAGGTGGCTAATTTTTATAATATCTCATAGCATAGAAAGTTCACTGACCAAGCATCTTGTTATACACATTTCGCGCTTGGGGATTTTAATTCAATACAGCAGTCTGATATGGCTGGAATGAGTAGCGTGTTCATGGGTGTGAGTTGGGGAAGGAAGGATTGCCCCGGACACGGACAAGATGAGCAAACAGGGTTCATTCACATTGAGAAGAAATCGGAAGGCCAAGGCCACAGAACATATGGGAACAGAAAACCAAAACAAACAAACAAACAAACACGAAAACCCAAACAACAAAAGAGAGGAATGAACAAGGGTGTTTGGTGTCCTGACAGTTTGCACATTCGTTTACCTTCCCTGCCTCACATTCGTTTTTACAAATGTGAAACCACGCAGGGGTTCGTCCACTTCCTGATCAGTGTGAATTTGCTGCGTGCTCCCCACCAGCTAAAAGACTCATGTGTGTTAATTGAATTAAGCCGGTATTGTTCATCGAGCTGTGGCAGCGGTTTCTCTGTTCCAGGCCTTTGCTGTATCATCTGCATTGTCACAGCCAAAGTGTTGGGGGAAGTGAGGGAGGGGCATTTTTCAAAGAACCACTGGGGGATTTGGTCACGTGTCTGCCATTAACATCAATCACAGACCCAGGGCAGAGATGCCTCTCACGTCCCTCCACACACCTCTTTGAAAAACGTCCCCTCTGGTGTTGCTACCAGCCTCCCCTCCACTGATACGGGATTTGGGGCCTTTGAAGTCGGTTGTGGAAATTTCACTGCTTTCTTTGACGCCAGCAAATTGCTCCAAAATGCTACAAATGTAAAAAAGACTAAGGGAGCTTTAGCAGCAGCTTAGAGGTGGAATCCCCTTAAGCCATTGACAGAAAAATGTGTTTCTTCTTTCAGTTTTTAATTTGTGAGTTATATTTTAAAATACAGCAATGCGGTTCCAGTCTTCTCTGGGAAGAGGAAAACGAGAGTCAGTCGGATGCTGGGTAATGAGGACAGGGGTAGATTCTGCAGCAATCATTCTTTGAACCTGTCGCATTTTGAGGGGCAGATCCTGACTTAGGGGCAAGGCTGCTCGCAGAGAAGTTGTCTGAAACAGATTTTGTCCGAAAAGCACTTTCAACACGGGGTCAAGCCTTTCCAAGGTGAATCTGGATTTGACTGGGTGCTGAGGCAAGTTGTCCATGCCACACCCCAAAATCCTGCAGCCTTGTGCAGCATGAACCCAGGAGAAGGCGTGTTAGAGAGATTCAGACCCACCACTCCAGTCCAGGCGCTTACTGATGTGCTTAAGATTTTACCTTTGGAATTTTCTGTTTTAGAGGAGGTAATTGGGCTTGGGCGCCTATTCTGGGGGCAGCTGTTTTATTCTCCTAGTTCGCTCACACTGTAACAAGTGAGAAAGAAATACGGATCGGTAGAATGACCAGTAGATGCTCCCAAGGCTTCACTTACCACTGCCATAAATTTAAGGATTTGGCACCAATCAGAGGTTTTCAAACTCGTTTTAGTTTGTTTTGTTTCAGCAGAGGAACCATTTGTAAAATGAAAGTTTATGTGGGATCACTGTATAAAAGAGAAATGAGAGGCTGCTGAGGGTGGAGCTGGCCTTCCAGGTTCCTGACCCTTCTCCCTTCTCCCTTCCACCTCAGGACTGCAGGATCTCTGCAGCCGACTTGGAATCTCTTTTGAGAGTCATTCTCCAAGGGAACACCAGCTCAGACAGTCTTTGAGGTGGCAGAGGACCCCTGTCCCTCACCGGGAACACTTAGAGATACCTCAGGGTGGAGCAGATTACACAGCCGTCAGTGTCAGACTTTTGTGACTTTGGGAAAGTCATCTCCCCTCTATAGATGAGGATGATAGAACTAGCCTCATGGGATTCTTGTACTGGTTAAATGAGCAAGCCGAAGCAGTGTCAATGGGCTCAAGTGATAGCAGAAGTGACCAGTCCTAACCGTGTCTCCTGTGCTCAGAAACGTTGTGGATCCTTTTTCTCGGGATTCAAAGGAATCCCACAGTCTAGCCGGCAAAAGTTGACTTCTGCTTTCTTTTTATCTTCCTGTTATTTTTTTCTCTTGCCTGTCACATGTCTCTTTTTCTCTTTATACCACACTAGACTGTGATCCAGGATCCATATCTTTTACTCCTTATGCTCAGCATTTAGCACAGGGACGCACACAGAGCGCACGCTTGGTACGTTTGCCAGACTGACTCTCAGTGGCACGCTAGAGCCCACTCTTACAGTCTGGAAAGAGCCAGCCGCGTGCGCCGTTTCTCAAGTCCAGTTAGGCACTTCACCCCGGTAGCATGAAGTAGGCCACGGTGGGAATATTTGCGTTACAGAACACAAATTCAATACCATCAGAGCCCTTTTCCTCCCATCCCTACCCACCAGAGGGCTAGTTGTTAAACATTTAGCGGCACACGGCTGCTTGCGATGCCTAGATGAAAACATGGACGTTGAACAGAGCAGTATCGAGTGAATCCAATACATTGCTAACATCTCGGCTCTGATAATAAGCACATGAAGCAGAGAAGGGGAGATTGTTGTGGGCTGGAGGCATCAAAGAAGGATCTTAGGGACAGGAAGGTTTTGGGCATGTTAAGAAGAAGGGAAAGGCTATTCCAGGCTACAGGGGTCAGGATAGGTTATTAAGGGAATGGCTTTGGAATTTGAAGAGGAGGGTGAAATTGGCTTGTTCGGGGCTGAGTAGGGGTAAGTGACCAGGACAATTTGGAAAGATGAAGGGGTCAGATGAGGCAGGACCTTGGAGGATGCTCAGGTATTGTTAAAAGTTGAATTCCTTTTTCACCAGCAGCAATGACTCCTTTATCTTGCAGATGCTTCCAGCTTAATGCAAAGCATTAACATCCCATTTTAGTGGCCTTCTCAACCTCTTGAGCTGGTGTGGAGTCCAACTAAATAGCTTCTAAAAAGTTTAGAAAATTAAATAAATGGAAAAGAGAGAGAGCCAAACAAAACAAAACAACACAAAACCAACAACAACAAAAAAACAAGAAAACAATGAGAGCAGCTGGGCTGTCTGGGGCTGTGGTTTGAGGCTAAGAGCAAAGGGAACCACTACATGATTCTTGCTGCTTCTGTCCAGGATTTGGGCTGATGGGTCATGAGACCAACCTCAATGGGTTTTCATTTTACTGCTTGGACTTTGACCGGTGCCTCCCTGAGAACAAGGGTCATCTCATTCGTGGTCCCGTGGTTCTCAACCTCAGTTACCCATGAGAGTAGTTTGGAAAGCTCTCAAAATCTCAGCGCCTCAGCCCCAGCCTGGATGAATTATACCAGAATCTTGAAGTGATACCCCAGCATCAGTACTGCTTATGAAGGTCCCCAGGCAGTTGTAGCACTCAGCCAAGATTAAGGCACATGGCTGTGAGACACTGGATCTCCAACTTCGGTGAGCATCAGATCACCTGGAGAATTTATAAAACTCTGATTTCTAACCCCTATCCCTAAAATTTCGAGTTCAAGCAGCCTGGAGGCGGAGCCTGAGAATTTATACTTTTTACGAGTTCTCAGGTAATGCTGGAATGGACCACACAGGAGAAGCACTGCCCTAAGGTCACTGAGGCAGCATTTGTAAAACAATCTAATGGAATCAGGTAGACTGGATCCAGCTCCCAGCTCTGAAGTTCTCACCTGTATGACTGTCACCATTTGTTTGAAGCAGTGGATCTTAAGCATGGGGGGCAGGGAGGAGGTGAAATTGTGCCCCAGAGGACATTTGGCAATATCTGGGGACAATTTTGGTTGTCCTGACGTGGGGACTGGGTGCTACTAGCATCTAGTGGGTGGAGGGTAGGGATGCTGCTAAGCATTCTACAGTACGCAGGATGGACCCACAATCAAACATTATCCAGGTCTAAAAACCTCAGTTGTGCTGAGATTGAGAAACCCTGAATAATAGTCTCAGAGCTTCTTTTGGCTTCATATATGAAATGAGAACAATCATACTTGTTTTTCTAGATCACTGCTCAGAATAAATGAGATCCTATAGATAAAGTGCTGTAGGAAGGAAGTGCTCAATAAATAGTAGTAGTTACTAACCTCCCAGCTGAGTCTCTGTGAGTTACAGTGATTTAAACTTGGCTGAGGGACTTGACCTCCATGGACCTGTCTTCTCATCTGTGAAATGGGTACAGCGATGGGACCTAACTCCTGAAGGGTAGGGAGTTGTGAAGATTCAAGGAGATAATCTATGTTTTCCATTATCTCCTTACACAGACCTCATTTTCTCCCTTGGAGAGTCCAAGATGCTGACTTACTACTTCTCACTTGGCAGGTTCACTATATATGTGGGAAGCTGGCTAATTTCTAGTGTCCAGGTTGTGAGGACTTAGATACAGCAGCAGGAGTAGAGCAACCTCCTAGCATTCCAGGCTGGACCCGGGGCTCCCAGGCCAGATGGTGTTGCAATGTCCGGCTGCAGGTGGCCGTTCAGAAAACCCGATGTTTAATTTTTTTGCTTACACGTTTCTAGCCTCAGTACAGGTCTGTTTTAATGAGAATTTGGTAACATGAAATGTCTAGAAGACAAAACACTTCTGGGACCCACATTCCATAGGTCGACAGATCTCAAGGCAAAAGGCGGCTCAGGGTGGCTCCCTCACCGCCCCAGCTCCCCGACTTTCCTGCTGGAGCAGGAGTTCGAACCCAGGTCTGTTTCACTCCAACACCTGGTTTCTCTACCAGCCCGAGGCTTTGGCTGTAAGTTACATCAGGAACTCTGGGGCACCAGGGGCCATCCACAGACACCCCTCCTGCCAGACCTTCCCTACAGAGAGCCTCCTGCTCCCATCTGAATGACAGCCTCAGAGGTAAAATGTCCTTTCTCTAATCTGCACGCAAAATGGATTTTCACAACTAGGTTTTATTGAGAAACTGACTCCCCCTTCCCCACCCCCAGCATTCGCAAACATATTGTCTTCTTTACTGTAGTTCATTTTGCTTTCCGAGGTGATTAATGAATTAAAGATGCAGTGTATTTATTCTTTTGCCTGATTACCATTCTGTAATAAATCTAAGCGCTGGAGTCTGTCGATACAGGAAGGCCAACCTTCCTCTTTGGAAAATAAAGGTTTGTGCATTAAGCTTAACATTCAGCTCTCCGATGCAGGAGAAAATTTGTCTTTAGAACCTTATAAAAAGAAGTGGAAAGCTCAAAGGGACATGGGCTGACAGCTAGAAGATTTCATTTCTGTGAACAAGAAGGCAATTTTCATACACTTCCCTGGCCTTGGGGAGGCCTGTTGACCTACAGACAGGATTTATTTACTGGACATACTGAATATCAAGCTATTCATGGAGGTGATGGTAGGGAGGGAGTTGACATCCACCAAGACCTTGTCCCAGCCCTGTGAGATTCTATCGGAAATTTAAAATGGTACTGTGGATAAGTTGCACTAATCTCTGGCTGAATGGCCATTTTCTTAGCCTCACTTGACTAAGCAGGTTAGAGTGGAGTTGCTTGCTGGTCCTAGGGAGAGATTGGTCCTGGAAGGCAGAGCTGTGGCTTGCATAGGAGACCAGGAGAGCATGGTGGCTAAGAGCACCACCGTGGGAGTCAGGCAGGCCCTCGTCCAGCTCTGTCTTGTCACTTAATAGCTGTGCACCTCCCTGCAAATTCGGTTTCCTCATCGATCCAATGGGATGTTGACTTGCCGAGCACAGGTGCGGGCATGGGGCAGACCGTTGCCTTCTGAGGATTTCCATTCATATAACTCTCATCCCATTTGATGTGTACCAGGACAGGAAGCACATGAAAAGAAACAAACAAAATTAGGTCGGTAATATCATTGGCGATTTCCTTTTCTTTATATTTATTTTTTGAAAAGAAAGAGCATAAAAGACAACATACAAAAGCTCACTTGGCCCATGGCTTATATGGGTTCATTTCTCAGTTGCCACTGATTAGTCATTATACATACACACACACACACACGTAATTACATGTATGTATATATTTACATACATTTGTGTATGTATTTGTTTTACTTATATATAATTTATACTAAGGTAGTAATCAAAAAACAGATTGAATATATCCTTCTTCTAGCTAATATTTGCATTTTAATGGTAGGTTGCCTTTCTTTATATATAATTTATCCATCCCAAGACAGTGCAGGAATTACCTTGAAGGATTCTATAAAATTCCTTTGAAACATATTCAAGATTCTGTCCAAATTCATTTTCCTAGAAAGAGGTTCCCCATGTTCATCAGAGCCTTAAACTATCTAATAGCCAAAGAGAGTTTGGAAATGAAACTACAGGTTCCATGGCCCAGACTGGTGGGGTCGAGTCAGGGACGGGACGTTGCTCAGTGTCCTTAAAATTGTACCAAGACTAATGATGCTGGCAAACTAGACTCTAGCTCAAGGTTGCCACTAACTGGTGGGGTACTGGACACCACTCTTTGACCTCAGTTCCCTCCTCTGTAAAGTGGGGATTATAGGGTCCACGCTGTGGCATGGTCAGAGGAATTAGGTGGGCAGGACACAGTGCAAGTGGGGTGACAGGCCAGGATCAACCCTCTGCCAACATGTTTGATTGACAGGAGGCTTCCATAGTTTCTTCCCCAGTGAAGGATTCTGCTCCTTCCTGGCTGACTGTCGGCTTGCAGGGCAGGACTGCAGGGAGGGTTAGAGACCAAGCAGGGTGGCCCCTGACACCTGATCTGCACCACTGCTCCTGACCAGCCCACGCCCCACCCACCGCTCTCTCCCAGTTCTCCCAGTTCCTTCAGAAGATGACAAGTGAAGTCTCGCTCCAGCAGGGATGTTATTAGACTCCCAGATATATTATTTTATAATGAGCCAGTACGACTGGTTCATAGCTTCTTCCCCTCACTTGTCTCAGAGTTCCACTGTCACGCCACTGACTTTATTAAGCTCTGGACTGAGTCTTCATTCTTCCTTCCCTAAATTCCTCCTTTCTCCTCTGCTGCAACCAGAAAACAACTTTCTAGGTAACAAATACAAGAACGAAGTGTTCCAGCAAGGCAGGCTTGCTTCTAGGACCAAGAAATACTCCTCTACTTTCTCTGTAACAAAACAAAATATTGCAAAGGTAGAGAGGAGAGAGCCTGCCTCACAGGACTCTGCATCTAATTATGCAGCGCAAGTCTCCTCATGGGCAGTCCCAGGAGGTCTGAGGGGGTAGCAGTGGCAATGGAGGAGGAAATATGTTGAAAACAGGGTTTGCCGCACTTGACGTATGTCCCCTAGAAAGTTCTCCCTTTCTGCCTTTGAAATAGGAAGAATTGTAAACTAGATTAAGAAGCTTCAAACCCCAACTCATAGTTTGGGCAGCCATTCCCAGCATCTCTAAATGGTCACAAGTGATTCTGCTCTGAGGAGTCTGGATGAAACTTTTTGAAAGTGAAAAACGTTATTATAGGAAGCAAAAGACTTTCTTCTTCATGACCAGAATTGCCAGATAGGACACCCCCTGAATCAGGATCAGATACCCCTGAGGTCATCCAAGCAGTCGAACCCATTTTATGTGTGCTTGTTTATTTTTGCAGCAATTTATTTATTAAAACATCTAGAGTGTTGCTGTCCAATAGAAATATAATGTGAGCCACATTAAAAATTTTCATTTTCTAGCAGTTACATTAAAAAATGTAAAAAGAAACAGGTGAAATGAATTTTATTTAAAACCCAGTACATTAAAATATTATATGGCCACTGCAATCAATATAAAAATGTATTCATGAGATATTTTACAATCATATTTTTTTGGTGCCAAATCTCAAATTCAATGAATATCACAGTTTGGATGCTAACTAAATGTTCAATGGTTGATGTGAAATAGAATTTGACTAAAACAATAAAGTTTTGCTTAATGGGAAAAAAAATTTTTTTTACATGGCTTAAGTTTTTAAATTTAAAAGTAAAGTAGTTAGAATCAAATATAATAAAAAATTCAATTCCTAAGACACATTCCAAGTACTCTGAAGCCACATAAAGCCAGCTGTTATGTCACTGGATAGTACACAGAGTTCTAGAGTTTGAGAGTTATCTGAGTTATCTGGTTGTAAAGCACTAACTACCAGTTTGAGATTTAGCTTTGTCTGGTACCTGGCAAGTCCAGTGCCTTATGGACACAGCCTTCAGCCTGTATGCTAGAGCTGCCAGAGGATAAGTTCCAGGTGCCTGTTTGTGTAGTTTAAACACCTAACACAGCATCTGCACTTATTAAGTAACGTGTACTTAATAAATATTTGCTGAATGAATGGATGGACAGGAGAAGGGACAAATGAAGAACTTATTGCCAGGTAGACATACGTGAATTTCAAACAGGAGCCTGAAGGGATTTTTGGGGATGGGGAGGGGGGAGGGGGGAGGAGTCTGACCAAGGAAGTGGCTGGATCCAGGGCAGGTATGGAGGCGTCCTACCAGAACCACTCCTTTCGTGGGATGATGTTTCTTCTTCCTCTTCTACTTGTTCTCCTAAGAAGTAAGTTCTAGGTTAGAACCTTGGATAGCAGCTTCCTGGTGAGTGTGAGGCCCTTTCCAAAGCAGAGAGTCTTAAAAATGAAGGTTGGAGAGAGCTTGAAACTCTCAGGTCTGCAAACGTTGGGAAATTGCCTTCTTAGGTCTGTGTTTACAGACAAAACTGAGAAACATTCTGTAGTGTTCATTGGCATCCAGGGTGTAGATAACGTAGAAAATGTGTGTGCTTTGGTTAGACAATGAAACTTTAGGCTTTTAAAATTGATGTTTCTCAAGAGCTAAAAGCTGTGTCTCTGACTCCTAAGTCCTGGAGCATGGTGAGGAAGTCCACTCACTTAGTCATTCATTCATTCTTCCATTCATTTATTCATTCACCTGACACATCATCTGTTAAGAAACCATTGTGAGAGGCAGTGGGATACTGAGAGTATAGATGGGAACAAAAGGCACCTGCTCTGGCACATCTGCAGCTACATCATGTGTCCGCATAGCTGGACTTTAAGCAAACAATTGTGCTAAGTCCCGTAAAGGCTGAGAATAGAGTGCAGTGATCAGACCTGGTCTGAATATTAGGAGATATGTTTAACATTGAGTATTTAAAGCTGAGAAGGATTATCTTGAGAAGTTAGGGAAATGAAGATAAAAAGTGGGAATGTTTTCCAGGTAGAACAAGGAACATGTCAGAATGTAGAAGACAGGAAGGAACTGAAAACTGGCCAGTTTCAGCTGTTTTTGAGCCTGGTGGCAAATGTCTCGTGTCAAGGCCAGAGATGCTGTTGAATGCATTCTTGGCTCCTTTATCCCTAGCTTGGTGCCCAGCCAAATATTGGTGCCTTCAGCAAGTATTTCTGAATTAATGAAGACAAATGGTTATTTTGGGGAGCCCTAGCCTTGGGGGCAACTCTTGTCAAGCCCCCAGACATACCTTTTCTCTTAGCCCAGCGAGTTCTGTTCTAAACTGTGTGGATGATTGTTCTAACGCTCTTTGGCTTTGGAAAACTTTTTGTTTCTCTCTCCAAGACATCACCTAGAACTGCACATGTTTGGAGAAAAGAACACAATACAGTTCAGGTTGTTTTTTATTCTTAGCTAAGTAGACTTTTTTTTTTTTTTTTTCAATACTATGTTGGTTCAACTTAATTTGAAAAACCCTGATAGAGGGAGGATTGCATAGATTTCCCTCCTCTATTTTCTCATCTCAAATCCTTTAATTTCTCTGATTTAACCAACTGAGTCTCCAAAGCAATATGCTTTAAAGAACAGCATTAGTGACATAGACATAAGGGAGAAACAGAAAACAAAACTAAATAAACAGACCAAAACGATGCTACGGTAGAACTTTCAAGGCCCCATGGTTTGCTTTACCACATCTGCCCATCAGATACCCAAGCCATAAACTGAAGTGATAGGGAGAAAGGAAAAA
This sequence comes from Rousettus aegyptiacus, assembly GCF_014176215.1. Classification (NCBI taxonomy): domain Eukaryota; kingdom Metazoa; phylum Chordata; class Mammalia; order Chiroptera; family Pteropodidae; genus Rousettus; species Rousettus aegyptiacus. Next base: position 23,065,380 of record NW_023416289.1, on the reverse strand, counting down.
AAAAAAAAAATGGAGTGAACCATAATGCCATCCGCATGTTTCATTTCTGTTGGCTCCTACAATTTAAAAATGGAATCCTGTTTAACATCTTAATTAGAGACAGTAATATACAACAGGTTTTTTTTTTTTTTTAAATGAACATCTAGTAATTCACTCTGGAAGTAAATTACATAGTCAATTTATCTACGGTGACAGGTCAATAAAACAGTGGAAGGCTCAAGGTTTTCAATCACCAGATATTTGTTTCCTGTTTTTACTACTGAATGGAAGGCAGGGCCACAGGTGAAGGAGTGTGTGCAGTTCAGGGTGGATCCTGTGGCTTTTGAGATCTGCCACTTTCAGGGTTCCCCTTTGAAAGACCCGGTCTAATTCTTGCCAGCTGTCACGAGCTTAGAATTTGCATACAGACACACATTGTTGGCGAGAAAGAATGACTGGGGCCTTTTGGTTCTTGCGATGTGGATGGTCAGGGTGATTCAAGTGGTAAACCAGACTCCTGCCTGCTTTTAACAGTGGTTCATTCTAACGAGAGTGTTGTGCGCATTTGCAAACCATGAGGCGCCGAATTTGAGGGGCCTCAGTGGACTTTCTGCGAGGTGGTGCCAGCTTGGTTAGTAGCTAAGCCCACTCAAACCACGGCCAGTGTCCTCAGGCGCAACACTCGTGTTTGACAGAGTTGTACTGTGGTTTCAGAAATGGCTATTAGATCAAAGTAAACAGCCCCAAACAAACACAAAGAGATCAGGCGAGATTACAGAGACACACCCTGGGGAGGGGTTTTGTGGTGTTCTTTTGGTTCGGAAGAAGTGTGCATGTGTTCAGCCAAGAATAAATAAATTCTGTGAATAATCTGCCCAACTTTAGAGAGCGGAAGCATGAAGGTTACGCTGTGACCATCTCTGAGAGTTTAAATCTTCCTAAGATCGGGAGGGCGTCCATATTATGAACATGAGAACCAGGTTACAAATCCTGGAACCAAAGGTTTGATTTCCCCAGGAAAGCCACTGCACTCAGGAAACCCCAGCTGGATGGGAAGATTTAGGAGGGCAGAGAATGTTCATCTAGCTCAGTGGTCTATCCTCAGGGCCTTGGACTGTATTCAAACTTTTACTGAAAATCTCCCATCTGTGCTTCTTCAAGAGGCTCGAATCAACTACCCCGTGATTCACTCTCTGTGTAAAATGGAGCTGATCCCCTAAAATTTGACCCCAGCCTTTCCTTTCTTCTTAAGTGAAGAAGTAAATGATAATATAAAGTCAGTTCCAATAACACTAATCTTATGATGCATTGCTAATTTTAACTCAAAGAAGTGAAGGGCTGAACTATGGTCATTTGAAATGACAAATCTCAGCAATTGAGGTTAGCCGGGGAGAAGGCTGTGTGACTCTGACTGTGACATTTCCTTGAGACGGGTTGCTCCAACCACCTACCTACCTTCCTTCCTTCCTTCCTTGCTCCCTCCCTGTCTCCTTTTAGTTCAAAGCTTCCAATATACTTGTTTGGTATGGTCGAGCTCAAGCATGAATGGACACGATTCCCCTCCACACTTTGATTTCCAGCTTTTTATGGCAATCATTGTGTTAATAAAATGGCTGCCGCAGGCCAAATTGATCTCGTTGTAAGGTATTTTGGTTTGGATGGTCTCTGACTGGCTTGCTCTGCGCAGCCATCAGGTTCCAGAACAGTTTCACATTCCGATACGTGGGAGTGGGCGAGAGAGGCCGACATGCTTCCCCTGAGCTGCTCCCATCACAACGTGGAGTCTTGACTGTCTCCTCCCCGGGTGTACCCATCAGCCTTAGCTTAAATGTCACTTCCCTCAGAAGTCTTCTCTTACTACCTAAATTAATTTTTGAGTCTCAGATTTGCGAACCCATACCACCTGCATATTTCTATATATGTGCAATTCAGCTCACTGGGACGAGTCTATTTCTTCTGTATCCTCACCTCTCACAGGGTACACAGCATACATCAGGCATTTAATATCTTGCAGTTGCAGATGAGAAATTACACGACTCTTGTCTTTGCAATAATTAGCATTATTGAAGGATGACTGTGTTCAGGGATAACAGAGATCATCTTACTTAATCTTTGCAACATTCAAAGGTGGCTGCTGTTATGATCCCTATTTCGCACATGAGGAAACTGAGTCATAGAGACTTGGACATTCCCAAGGCCACATAACCAATTATACAGAAGGATCAGGGTACAAATTGTCGGCTACACTCAGTGCTTAGAACACAGTCTTATCTTAGTTCACTTGGGCGCTGCATTTGGGCTGATTCTACTGGTGTATTTAGCGCTTCTTGCTCACAGCTAGGGTTGTTCTCACTCCCCCTCTGCACCTGGGGGCCTGGAAAATGCTGTGACAAGATTGTTGGCAAAAAGAAGCTCCAGTTTTCTCCCCCTCCACCCTCAAACTGCTGATCTTGGCCATTGTCTATTTTTCTCCTCCAAAAATGGAAACTTCGGGAAATTACCTTGGCAGAAAAGTCTTTCCTAGCTCTTCCCCAGCAGCCCAAGCATTGATATAGCTGGCAGTAGCAATGGAACTGAATTAAAAAAAAAAAAAATCTTGTTAGCTAAAGTCAGTCAAATGGAGTGTTGGCTGAAGAGAGCTCGTATGTGTACAAAGATGGAGGAGAACCCACAACCGGAAATCACCAACATAGATGACACTGTTCGAGTACTTTTTTTGTGTCGAGCACTGTTCTAAGCTCTTTATGTATATTCAGTTCTTACAATAACCTTACAGCATATGATTAATTAGCCCCATTGTTCAGATGAGTAATGGAAGCATAGAGAGATGCTCTAACTTGACCTAGAGCACATCGCTAATACGTGAAGGCACCAGGAATTTCTTATGTTATTGTTCAGTTGGTCACATAACATCACCAGCAAATCTCCGGGCTTCAACCTCGTTACGGCCGAGATCCCCGCAGATGAGATCCTTCAGTTTTAAATCTCCTCCTGAAGATTTTCTTCTGGCTTCAGATGATAAAGGTCGAGGACCGTGGAAAGCAGGAACCCAACACACCTTTCTATCTAAAATCAATATGCTGTACCAGATCATGGCAAAGCTTGTGGACACTTAGGGCATACTTTGAGTAGGAGCTTGAGCTAAGTGGTAAAGGCCGTAGAGGAATTTACTGGCTACCCAAAAGGAGAGAAGGACATCCCAGAAAGAGTGAGATATGAAGTAGTAAAATTTATTTGATATTACTGACTGTATGACATAAGCTCAGACACAGTGGTGTGCAGAAGCATAAGCTGACTGTAAAATTTTTAGGAATTTTGTAAGCAGATTGTTGAATGGCCATTATTTAAAATTAAATTATATAAAATTACAGTTAAATATATTATAATTAGGAAATTATAATAAGATAATAAGAAAACAAAAACATCACTTCCTAAGTATTTTACTTTTTATGCCCTCGAGGTTATTTATATCTATGGTATCTGTTTGGTAGAACTACTATATATTGACATGGTAATGTACATCTCTCCCCAACTGCAGTTAGTCATGTCACATTGGTGGCTTAAAGTCAACCACACTGGGAGTATTTACACCACAGAAATCAGCTAACACTGTAAGTCAGGGCTTTTTCCCAAGTGGAGAGCTGGTCAGTAAATACTGACCGACATGCCACAGCTCAGATGTAAGAAGGGGCCAGGGATTAAAGGACATTGAAGCCATTTCAGAGACCTCAAACTGTAATCTATAGAATATTAGTTCTTGTCTCAGCTCAGGTTGCTGAAAATCCAGAGCCCGAGGCAAACGTTAAGCAGCGATCTTTCACAGGGAAGTGCAATCCCGGGCAGCATGGGAAATGTTACAGGGGAGTGGAAGATGGGAGATGGAAGCAGATGCAAGGTGATGGGGGCGGACTGGCAAGGCCCCGAGACACTGAGGGAACACATGGGATGTGTCCAGTACAGTTTTTAAGCTTTAGGATGCAAGTGTCTCATTTGTGGGAGCTGCTTCCAAGGTCAGTTTTCTGGGACCCATCTTGAGCATTCTGGGTCTTTATAACTGGAGTCGGGTTCAGGTATTGCCCTTTCTAATGAGGGGTCAATAGGGCATACCCAGAGGAGCACTGGGAGAAACAAAAGGGGCCTTATCTTCTGTAGGCAGCCTCATCGAGCCTTGTCGTCTTCCTGTCTTACATCTTGTCACGTATTCTGAAATGTTAGCAGATCCAATTCTGACTCTTTTCAGCTTTTCCCACCAGCCCACAAGTTCCCCTGAGTTCATCTTTCTCTCTGTCCCTGTGTGTTTAGTGTGGCACACATTCTTCTACCTACCTAATGAGTGAGGAGCAGAGTGACCAAGAAGATGAGCTCTACAGACCAGGAGACACAGCTACGGGAAACTTTACTTGGTCACTTTACCTTGACAGGTCCTCAGTTTCCTCATCTGTAAATAAGAGATCCTGGTCCCTACCTCATGAGGTTGTTGAGAGGGTCACGTTAGGGTAGCCTTTTGCTGCAGTTTACACAGTTCCCAGCACATTAGGTAACCGAACAGCACTTTAGTTGTTATAGTTGTTTTGGTGGTTATTATTAATCAGTGGTGACAGCTAAGAAATGAAGATCTATTCACTGAGTGAAATAACCACAGAACCATGATGTTTTCCAGGGTGCCATGCTAGATGCCCCTTCGAAAAGGCCTAGAAATGAACACCGAGGCCTTCCAGCCTTGCCTTGGGCTTCCTTAAAGTCACTGGCGCTGCTGGAAGCGGGACTGGCACCCGGTAGCTTTCTGACCCAGCTGACTCCAGCTCTGCTGGTCCTCAGGCTCATGGCAAATGGCAAACTTCGTAACAGAGACAATGTGCTGAGGCATCTCTTTGACGAAGATGCTTTCTAAGCACAAACTGACTCTAAACTGTCTGCTACAGCCTCCCCCAAAAGCAGGCTCTGTAACTGGGGTGGCTTAAGGTTCCAGGAGCCTTGGGATGGTCTCACACCAGCCTTCCCTCTGTCTTTGTCTCTAGGCTAGAGTTTTAGAGGGACCAAGGTCCTTGAGAGGCTATTCAGCCCACGGCTGGGCAAAGTAGACTTCTCTTACATTATAGATGGTTGGACAAAGCCAACAAACTCCCTGGAGATGCTCTGCCCTGAGGAATGGGTGCCTCCCTCAAAGACCCAGATCCGTTGCCAAGGCAGAGGTTCAGTGTGACAGCTGGCAGTTTTTTGAACACCTACTACCTGCAAGGCACTTTGTTTTTTCACTTTACTTAATCCTCCAAAATCTACCAGGTTGGGGATGTTAATCATCCATTTTTCAGATGAGGAAACTGAGGCTCAGAGGTCCCATAGATTGGAATTTCAGACTTCTAGTTGCCCATATCCAGACCTCTGTGCTCCTTTAACTTGCCTCGTGGAAGTGTGGGGCCCTTGCCACATCTTCCTGCTGTTGCCCCCAAATCTAACCTGTGTGGCAGCATGGAGTCTGGTGGATTGGGGTCGGAAGAGCATTGGAACCACAGTTCTGCTCTCTCATTAATCGACATTTACCCAGCACCAACTGCACCAGCCCTGGAGCTAGGTACACACTGAACATAACGACAAAGGGAACAATGCCCTCCTGGAAATCACAGTCCAGTGGCAGCAGCTTCAGGTGGGGAGAGGGCAGGACTGGCCGCCTGACAGGGAAGTTTGTGGTTTACCAAGCCAAATGATAAGGGCTGAGATCCTGTCTGGAATAGGAAATAGGGAGGAGCCAGAGAGGAGGAGAGAGGGTCAAATTATTGGGGAGTTGAGAATGAGTCACAAAAGAGGTGAGACTTGAAATAGTTTTATGGGAGGCTGAAGAATTCTCCAAACAGCCAGAGGAGAAAGGGTTACAGATGAGAGAATGCAAGTGTAAAGGTTCAGAGGCACAAGGGAGTAGGACCTTCTCCGGGGGCAGCCAGCATTTCCCTTTGTTCCAATAGCCAGGTGCAGCAGAATGGCCCTCTGGGTGGGACAGGTAGATTTTTAGGGCAGGTAGGTCTCAGGTCTTTATGCCAAGCTAAGGAGTCTGCATTTATCCTGCAGACATTCTGAAGGTAATCTCTTCTTTAGAATCTCAAAGTATAAAAAGACCACAGAAAAGGGGAGTTGAAGCAGGTGGCAGAATTATCCTGGTAGGGCAAGGCCCGGCCCTCAAGACCAGGAGTTGGCAAAATTTTTCTGTAAAAGGCCAGACAGCAAATATTTTCAGCTGTCTCTGTCATAGCTATTCAACTTTGCTTCTGGAGTGAGCAGGCATCCATAGATGATAGGGAAATGATTGGGTGTGGCATAAATAAATTGTATTTATGAACATTGAAATTTGACCTTCGTATAATTTTTATGTGCCATAAAGTATTACTCTTTTGGTTAAAAAAAAAAACCTGTCTAAAATATGAAAATCATTCTCAGCTGCTGGGCTGTACAGAAATAGGCAGTAGGATTTGTTTGGACCATAGCTTACTAGTCCCTGCTCTAGGATACCAGGTAGCCCATGAAAGGGTTATGATGCTCAAGTGTGCAACACAGGAATGCAATTTCAAGCAGGAAGTGAGAGAGATGACCTCTGTTTCAAAAGATCCTAGGGAAAGCAAGGTCCACATTGTTCTCACTGGTAATGGTCAGGGTCAACTTGGGAGTCTCATGAAAAGAGGGTGGGCTGACCCAAGCTGATTGTGCCCTTACTCCTTCCTTAAGTTATCATAGGGCAGGTAGTTCTGCATGGAAACAATTCTGGAAGGAGGGTGAGAGATGGTAAGTGAGAGAAAGGCCATATTGAACCTGTTTCACAACCGGAAATAATGCACTAGGTGCCCTTTGCTGCCTGGCATTCTGATGAAGAGAAAGAGAAACCTACTTAAGAGCCAGTGACTCTGCCTATAATTTAGAGTGTAATCCTGGGGGAGCAAATTCTTGCTAGATCCAGCCCTTGTAAGGCAATCTCTTCCTTGGGCGACCTTTCTGAATAATAAGGTCCCTCAAGAGAGTGGACTGGGTTGATGTCTTTGGCAGTACTCTGTGGCTCCCCAGTGTGTGGGTTCTGGAGAGGACCTGTGCACAATAGGCATCTGTGCACTCAGCCCTGCTATCTGTGGGGCCACAGTGATCTTCCCGATGTGCTGTGCACCCTGCCATAGTGAAAACCACCCGTGGTGGCCCCATCCATATATCATGGTTCTGAAGGTGACCTTCAGTCCGAAGAATTTATTTCTTGAGCCATCTCTGCCACTTCCTCAAGGGCCTCTGGTTCCTCTTCTCTTCATAATAATTTGGTTGGGAATCTACATAAAGGATCTTATATATGCCTGAAACTTAAGTAGACTAACAGCAAGAGATTCTACCTCTGGCCACATCTTAGAGGGTGCAGAATCCTACCATACCCAACCTGAGAGAATTGTACCCTGTGGTTACAGTCAGTGAGATGGTCAAGGGCAGCGAATAAAAGGTATGGGTGAGAGTTTGTTATAGGCTACCCCTCATTACAAGGAGGGTAATCTTTTTGCTGGGTGTGGCCCCCATTTTTAAGCTGTCTACTTTTGCCTATGATAATGTTCTGCTAGCTTCTTGTACCCAGAAAATGTCCATCTTCACGGGACACTTGGTGAGCTGTCTCAGAGTGAGGGCTTGCAGAGTTTACTGACTGGAAGGGTCAGAGAATGATGATTCACCAGCTGACCCAGAGCTGAAAGGGGAGCAGGAGCCCCAGGTGGAAAGCGTGGTGAGCAGAGAATTAATGTCATCTCTCTCTCTCCCAATTTCTCTCTCTCCCTCTTTTCCCCTAATCTTTATGCAGGGATAGAATTCACTCCCGCTTCTCTCTTCTTTCCTATCTCCCCAGCAAATCTTTGTAATCACTTTCCTATCCTCCCTTTTCTCCCTACACACCGTGTCTTTGGTCATAACATTAAAGTTAACTATGCTCAATGGTCCCCCACCCATTGAGCCAGCTTGGTGATCAAATGCCAGGCAGAGCGCTGGGCTCTGCAGATACTGTGGTGAGCAGCAGAGCTCTCAGCCCCTATTCTTGTGAGGTTTCAGCATTTGGGGGGAATAGCATGTGCTTAAGAAAGTTAGAGTGGCTGGAATGGAGAGGGAGGCTGAGCATCAGTGATGGAAGGAGCTCCACACCCCTGCCCTTGGCGTATGCTGCCCCCAATGGCAGACAGATTGCCTGTGAGCAGGGATTCAGCTAGTTTCAGGTTATGCTCTTGAAATGGAACCATGTATGAGCTTTCTTTCCTTCCAGCTGTTCTTGGGGTTCTCTTTGATTTTTTGAGTCATTACTTTATCAGGTGCTGCCATGGGAATGGCGTTTTCTCCATAGCTTCAGAGTACAGAGGGCGGTGGTCTTTAACTAGCTGGGTTGGTGGGAATCAGGGCTGCTCAGAGGAGGCAACCTGCCAAGACTTCTCCAAGGCCCTTTTTCAGATGCTGCAAGATGACCCACATCAGTGTCAGGCTTCAGACAGACGAATAGAAGCAAAGAGATCATTTTCAGAGGAGAGTCGATCAGAAAGGGAGGTTTCTGTGCTGGGGAGGTGGCCAGGATGATTGAAGATGGGCCTCGCTGGCCATGCCAAGGGCCAGGCGAAGAATCAATTAAGTTTGGTCCTTGGCTACACACACACATGTTCCTCACCTTGAATTTGACATGATGGCCTGAGTTGTAGAGTGACTCAGAGCTCCAACATGCGTTCCTGGACAGTATCTCATGGCTTTCTTATAGCGGAGAAGGCTGCACTGAGGAGCAGTCCAGCCCTGGGCTGGGGTAGAGTGCGGCTCTGCCAACGCCAGCTGACCTCGTCTTGGCTCGCACCCCTGTACATGGGCGTGGGGGCTTCTCTAGAGTGTCGTCCTCGTGCAGGTGTTCTGCTCGATGAGCTGATGCAGCATCAGGCCCTGGCGCTTTCCTTGGCACGCCGTGACTGCTCTGTAAATGCCACCAACACACTTTTGGTTGTTCTTGTTAATAGTCTTCGTCCTTTGAAATCGATCACAACAGCTACCACCTCCCAGCACCGGGTTCAGCACTTTACACACACTAGCTCATTTAATCCTTACAACCACTTTCCGAAGAAGGTAACGCCACTCTCATTTTACAGATGAAAAAAACTAGACTAAAAGGCTGTATAAAAAAAAAAAGAAGAAGAAGACTGCTTTGTGTGTTGGGTAGAGGATATTTATTTTCTGAACAGTAATACTTGCTACTGTAGATGACCAATCACATCAGCCCAAATGCCACCATCCCAGAGGCACACTCCGGTAACGAGTTAGCAAACATCCTTTTTATCCAAAGAAGTTTAAAGGGCATGGGCAGGAAGATGGGCGTGAGGCTCTAGTCTTTCCCATTCAGTCATGGTGCAGCCTAACTTCTGGGGTATGAGTCACCTTTCCTAGGGCACCCAGCATTCCAGGGTCCTGCTGGGCTGTCTTGTCATGAGTCCATGAGTCTGGTGAGCAGGGCACCAAGGCATCGGCTCCTCTGGGAGTCTTTAGAAAAGTGCCAAAGAGAAGACAAGGAACAGAACATCATGAGTCCATTAAAATAAAATGTCCAAAATGATACGAGACTCTCCATCTTGAAGGTCATTCATGTAGCCGCACACTAGTTAATAGCCACTGGAGATGTTTTGCTAGAAGCCTTTTTAGTGGCAGAGTTTTGTAATGCGTCTACAAATCCAGAGATTGAAACCAACCAACCAACACGCTCCCCTGACCCCCCAATGAGCTGCTTTTACCTTGTTATATCTTAAGCTTCTTTTCTCTCTGAACCTGAGATATGAGTAATTCATTACACAATTGGACTTTATGGTCTGTTTATGCTGATTCTGATTACAGAATAAATGACTACCTAGAGTTGAAAAAAAAAACTAATGAAAAAATAGGCATCAATCAAGAACATTTATGAATAAAGACTCTAAACATCCATACTTAGAAATATATATGATATTTAGAAATAGATCTGAAAAGACTTATGTAATGTGTTTTAATCAAATCTTGAAGAGAAATTGGCCAATAAATCAAACCCTGAAAAGAAATTGACCAATAAATCAAATTTGGAAGGAAAGTGACAGATAAATCAAGTCTAAAAAAGAAAACAACCACTATATCAAATCCATGATATGTTTATTAAAGCAACTGATCTCAGCTTTTTGTGAACACGTACGTTTCCTGAGTCTATGTGTAGGAATGTATTTAGGAAACAGTTACTTATACTATATATGCTAATATGTGTGTGTGTGTGCGTGTGTGTGTGTGTAACACACACAAATACAAACTGTAAACCAAAACGATGAGTCTAAACTGGGATAGAGGAGATAGAGGGGGAAAGGGATTAGTTGGGCAAACATCCAGTACCAGCCCGACTGTTATATGATTTCTAGTATTTATGCTATATGGTGCCTTATATATAAAGCAGACTCAAAACACTGGCCTTTAGGACATCAGCAACTGAACTGCTTGGGATCCAAGGCAGATCTGTCGGATCTGAAATATTCTTTCACAAGACGTTGGCTTATATCAGTTCCAGAGAGAGCTATTTTTTCGCGTCTGTACAGCAATATGTAGGAGATGGTATTTCATTTGAGTTAACATTGATTTAATTCTTAGGTGTTTTTTACAAAAATTTTTTAAAGTATAATTTCAAGATCAAGTCAGTGTGTGTGTGTGTGTGTGTGTATGTGTGTGTGTGTGTGTGTGTGAAGGATGCTTCTGAGTCACCAGGTCTCTCTTCATTATTTATTTCATTCCTTCACCCATAGCACTAGATACACCTTATGTCAGAAAGGAGCCTTTCAAAGAAAAAACTTTAGACTGGTACCCACGTCTTACCCAGCCATAGGCCCTACATTCCCCAACATAGACATGAGTTAAATGTCTCTATGTCATTGCTCCCATAAGTAATGCAGCTGTCAAATCAAGATTTGGGCTTAGAAAATTATGTTCTCTGTATATGGGTTCCTCCTTAGTTTCCAGTTCATAAATATATTGGGTAAGTCCACCCCACCTATTGTAACTTCCCATAATAATAATAATGGTCAGTTGTCAGGTTAAGGTCTGTACGTGCCTTTTCTCTTTAGTCCACATATGTGCACATGAGGCAGATACTCTTATCTCCCTCCTTCACAGAGGAGGAAACTGAGGCAGAAAGAGAGCTTGCCCAAGGTCCCACAGCTGGCAAGAAGTAAAGGCAGGATTTAGAGCAGCGTGTGTTCCTGACAAGATCTCATCCCCTTTCCCGCATTCAACAATATTTTTTCCATTTCATAACTGCGCTGGTGTTACCTTTAGGGCCAGCCTCCAATTCCCCACCTTACTCTTGACCACATGATGTTGCTGCCTGAAGCCAGCCACAAAATATAAAAGATAAAGTTCATGGCCAACTTCTTCCAGGGCTTGTAAAAATTAATGTGTCCTCATGTAAAACAAGCCGTTTCTCTTAAGACCATCATGGTCTTACATGAAATGGAAAAGTTTGAACTTTCAGAAGCTTCCATAAAGATAGACTTCCCTACTAGGAACCTTAAAAACAATTTTCTCACTTCCCGCATTTTTCAAACATGCCACAATTTTTTAGTTCTTCTCTCATCCCAAGTCACCCCGCTCCATACGGAAACTGGTATAAATGATGGTATGTGATTGAAAGGCTTATCCTCTAAGTGAGGTTTAGGATTGAATCCGTAACACCCCACTCTGAGAAGAAAAAATCATCCTCTGGTTGATTTTGATTCTCATCTGTGTTACTGAGCAATAACGTTAAATTAAGGTGTTTCAAATGACCCCATGATAAGGTGTCATAGCCCCGTGTTAGGACTTTTTGTTCCTCTTCCCACCCCTCCCCCACCCCCCGCCCCTGGAGATCAAGTTGTAGAGTCTGTCCCACCTTCTTAACCCTTTGATGATATTGGTAGATATTATATATAATATATATATATACACAAACACAACACACACACATGTATATACTATGTAATGTATTTTAAGCTATTATAAATATTATGTGTTATATATATTATACATATATTATCTACAAATTACTGGTAGATTTTGGAATTCCTTTTTTCCCTAGTGGTTGATGAAAAATTACAGTTTTGCCTTGAGGTCGGCTGCCTGGGCACGTATGTTCGGACCATCCAGAGCCTCGTGCTCAGAAGGCCCCACACTCGGTTTAATGCTCTGTTGTCCCTTCCTTGAAATGACTGATAATTTTTGATCAAGGGATCCTGAACTATCCTTTTACAGTAGGCCTTGTAAATTCTGCAGATGGTCCAATTCTGCATTCTCTCCCTTTATTCTCCAAGCTTGATTTGCTAGCATTTGAGGTCCACCATTTTTCTGCATTTTCTGATATACTTTGTGATGTCTGTTCTGTAGTCCCTTCTCTTGCCTTTCCCTCCCCACCCTCACACCACCCACCTGCCCCCACCACATTTTAAGAACAAAATTTAAAACTATTGAAGGAAAGTCTATTTAATATTCTAGGAGCTGAGAAGGAAAACAAACAAACAACAGAAATGTGTTCCAAATGACCTCTTGGGACGTGATAAGGGATAGATACTGTCCTGCTCTGAGGGAGCCAGAGGTCCCTGGCCCAAGATTGTTTGAGCTCTTGACCTCACACAGAACAGCCTTGAACCTTTCGGGACTTAGCTCAGCCGTAGCCAAACAGGATCAGTCTCTCCCTATTTGGTGTTATCAGGTTAGTGCCTGTTTCTGTAATTTCAGGTTTGCCATTTTTAGGTAATGGTGATATAATATCGATCAATTTTAAAATATCATTAATGTATAATATTAATATGTAAAATAAAACAGTGTTTTAATTATTTTTTGCTTGTTGATATTTAAGTTTTTATAGGAAAAAATAATGATGGAATATTTAGGAAAATAACAGTTTGAAATCACTCAGAATCTCTTAATCTGCAAGTCAGCACTGTCTGGTAGAACTTTCTCTAATGTTGAAAATTTTGTGTATCTGTGCTATCTGTCCAGTGTGGTAGCCACCAGCTATGTATGACTACTGAGCACTTGAAATAAGGCTAGCATGACAGGGAAACTAAATTTTTAATATTGATCAATTTAAGTTAAAATAGCCATATGTAGATAGTGCCTACTGTATTGACAGCACTGAAGTTATTCCTCTTATTTTTGTATATGTTCTTCCATTCCATATCCAGGCTCACTTTTTCCTCCCCCACAGTTAGCCACATCTTACTGCCTTCTATGTAGCTTTCAAAAACTTATCTTTATAGACTTTTTGACATCTTTTAGTCTAAGATTCTATGATGGAGGGCCTTGGCACAGCGCTCCGTATGTTGGTACAAAAAGAGCCTAAAATTTGCTCTGCTGAACACTTGGCATTGAAACTTGGCCAATCTGAGGAGCACCCTATCGTAACATCCCAGAAGATGGAGCATTTAGATGGAGGAGCACTGCTTGGTGTCTGTGTTCTCCTCCCCTGCTCGCAGGAAGTGATGAAAAGCTGGGAGAAGGAAGTGATAGAAAAGTGGGAGAAGGAAGTGATAGATAGAAAAGGGGGAAGGGCTGCCATCTTGAGCACATCCACACATTGGTTGAGCATCCACCGTGTGTCAGACATAAACATTTTGTACACACGGCCCTTGTGATCTTAGCATCAGGCCTTCAGTATAGGTACGATTCTCATTTTATACATGAGGAAAGCAAGAATTGAGAAGGCGACTTGACCAGGTGATGTCACTTGCACCTTGTGGTGCCAGAATTGGACCCCAATTCTTTGTGGCTCCCAAATACATTCTGTTTCCACTCTTTCCTGTCTACAAGATACTGAGGAATAATATTGACAGACACAGGTAGTGTGGGCAGGAACTACCTTTGTCTCTTGTGCTTTTAAAGCCTGAAAAGAATCTTCTTTTATTACTGTTGTCGCTGTTCATGATGTTATCACCTGAGTAACTTTGTCCGGTGAAGTGCAAAATTCCTAATGACATGGTTCTGATGTTTTAAAAATCTTAAATATTTTCAGATTTTTATTGCTTATGTGGTCGTGAGAAATAGAGAGAAAACACAACTGCATGTGCACACGCATATACACACATACACAGTGCTGATATGTCACACGATGGGATAATTTCTATTATAGGAGGGGTTCTTTCAGTTTATGATATACAGGCCACTCGGAGTCTAAATTATGTGGAAACCAACCACTGACATTCCTCCCTTGAAGTCTATCATGATCTACTTGTCATGGTCACTGGGAATCAACCAAGGCCAGGGGCAGTGCTGTGAATTGCTACAGGGTTGAGGTGTGAGGCCCAAAGAGGAAGGAAGCTAATCCCTCCCAACCCAGGAAACCCAGTTGGCCCCTTAGAGTGTGGGCCCCATAAAGTCTGAGCTTGCAAGATCACCCAGGCCCAGAGCAGCTTTGCCCCTGCCATCAGATCAGGCCCCTGGGTGTGCAGCGTGGGGAGTTCGGGTTGCAGGGGGAGGAAGAGCAGTTCCCTCTTTTGCTCACTGCTTCCCTTTGTTATCCAGGGGCCTTGGGGAGCTCTGTGGGTGGGGGTGGTGTCATTTGGAACCTCGCCATAGTCCTCATCCCTGGAGCCACTGACCCGAGCTGCATGGGAGACACCAGTCTGGAAGCTGTCCTTGACTCTATCTAATCCAACAGGCACTTACTCATCACGTGGCCCAGTCCAAAAATAACACACACCAGGGGGGGCTCCAGGGACACCAGGCCCAGCTAGCGAGAGGCCCCCACAGGCCCAGGAACCCGCTTTCCTGTTTGCCTTCCTGGCCACCGACATCAGCGTTGCATTGCTGGCCTGGCCTTTCCACTTCCTCAGCATACTGAGGGCCCAGTTGCTGTCCCTCTTTAGCCGCCCTCCTGCACAGCTAGACTTGCTGGGCTCAACTTGCATGATTGCTCATGAGTAGGTGGAGGAAGCTGTCACCAAAAGGCCACAGTGGCTGCAGTGAGGAGAACTGGGATGAACTAGCTCAGCTTCTTATTCCAAAACCCATTCCATGCTATCAGGTCTCTGGCGAATGCCAGCACCTGAATTTCTTTTATAATCATGTAAAACCCTAGTAACTTAGCTGATGGCAGGGGCCCTGGTTGGGCTACATTTGAGTTTGGGCCCTGCCCTTCACCTGCTGTGTGAACATGGGCCTATCACCGCATTACTCCAAGCCACCGCGTTTCCTCAGCCGTGAAGAACGATTTCTGTGTGGCAGCATTTTGGGGTGAGGTGTGTAAAGATGGTATGGAGTCTCTACTGGGACCTGACAAAACCTTCTGTCGGCCCTTGGCGTTACTGCTTCACTCCACAATGATTCGGACTATGGGCACAAATATTTTCTGCACCAGCAGGTGCATCGTCTGACATTCGTGAAAGAACTGCTGGAGGTGAGGAGGCAGTAATTCAAATAGGGGTTTCCCCTAATTTCGGAGTGTGTGGTTGCTGCAAACGCACAGCTCCTTGAAGGCAGCGTAGCAGTAACAGCAGCACTAATAGTGGTAGTGGTAACAGTAACAGCGGAATAATGATAGCGCTAACGGTAAGTATTAGAGTAGCAGCGGCAGCAGTAATACTATTAGTGGTAACAGCACTAAAGGTAGTAGTACTAGCAGTAACATTAATAGTTACTAGGAATAGTGATAGTAGTGGTGGTAGTAATACTACCGGTAGTACTAGTACTACTGCTGCCAGTCTTAGTGGTGGTGGTGGTAGTAATAGTAGTAGTAGAAGTTAAGCTTGGTAATGCGCTGTGGCAGACACTGCTAAACCCTTTCATGGGCCAGCTCCCTCTCCCATCCACCCTGAGACAGCCTTGCTTCCCTTCGTGCAGCAGAAGGTGATAACATCCTGCTGCCCAAAGTTAAATGCAGATTCGTTTCTTTCTGGCCTGGGCTGTGCAAAAGTACACATACGTCATCTACCTTGTCGGACCTTGAGCGGGCCATGTTGTCATCTCCGTGGCACACACAGGGAAGCAGACGCCCAGCAAGGTGGCACGGCTTCCCGCGGCGGCCCGCAGCGAGTTCACTGTGGGCGACAAACAGGCGTCTGCTGAAGAGGGGCCAGGTGGTGATGGGGATGGGACAAGGAACCTCGCAGGAGCCGGTCCTCCAGCTGGTTTTCTCTTTAGGAGGCCAGCAGGTCCTTCAGTGCGTGTACTCAGAGCAGCTGATTTCACGGTGAGGCCAGGTGGTTGGTGGATCGTATCAGGATTATCTGGTTCTCATGACTCTGTCGGCAGCCAGTGAGGCTAGAGCAGGGTCTCCAGAGAAGCAGACCTCTGGGGTGTTAATGGAGACCCAACTAGAGATGTCCTTTCTGGGGGTTACAAGGACATGTTGTGTACCATCCGGGTGGCTAGCTTTTCCTCAATATCTCCATCACTTAAACTGTCTGATAATTCCATCTCATTTCTGAACATCCTCCAGTGTTCCATATGCCCAGTGGCAGCAAGTGACCTCTTGGGCATCCTTCTGGCAGTGACTCTAGGACTTCAGTCTCAATTCCTCCCTTTAGCAGGAACAGCCATTTACAATCGAAACATCTCCCAGCAGTGAGCTTCAGGAGAAACTAGCCTAGTCATGTTTGCTTAAACATTTTTTATTATAGAAGTAATATAGTCTAATACTAGGGAAAAAAATAAAAATGAGAAGTCAAAACTCACTTAATCTCATCAGAAAAAAAATCACTGTTATCATTTTAGAGAATGTTGTTGTAGTTGATTTTCTATGCATATATATTTTAGAGTGTTTATGTAATTACAATCATGTGGTATTTATACAGGTATGCAACTTGTATTTTTCCATTTAGAACTAGGCTATGAGTAATCAACACTGTCCAAAAATGATTTTTAGAAGCCTGCTGAATATTATACTTTTTGAATAAAATAATCATCAAACGACTATTGAATAGTCAGGTTGCTTCTATTTTTCCTACTAGAAATGACATCGTGCTGAACATCCCCACATGTGAACCTTTATTGAAACCTCAGATTTCTTCTTTAGTATAAATGCTAATGGGTGGACTTATTTGTTAAACTATGATTCTAAAATTCTAAACTCTAAAATTCAATACATAAATTGCTTTCCAGAATTATTGAACCAGTTTGTACCACCACAGACACTGTCAGAGACAGCCAGTCTCACTGTAACTACCATATCAGATCATTTTCTAGAACTTTCTTTGATAGTAAAGCAAAATAATATCTTATTGCTTTATTATTATATTACGTATAATAGATAATATATTTATAAATAATATACAATATTGTGTATTTATATCCTTATTTACTCTCAAATATTTTTTCCTATTTTTATTTATAGTGATTTTTTTATTTTTCCTATAAACGTCTGTTTTTTCCCTTCTCTCCCATCTTTTTTTCCATTATATATTGTGTATTAACCCTTTGTCAGGTTTGTGGAAAATATTTTTTCCATGTTTATCTCTTACTTTTTAATTATATTTATATTTCTACATGTATAATATGTGTATTGTATTCAAACTTAACATACTTTTTTTTTTTTTTACTTTTATGATTAGAAAGATTTTCCCCATCTACGTCAGTTAACTTTTTACTCATATTTATTTCATTTTTATGATTTGGTGTCTGATTTTTAAATCTCCAATCCATCTAGTATTTATTTTGGTGTTTGATATGAGATGCTGACTTGACTTCTTTCATAAATAAGCCATTTTTAAAGCATTTGTCAGAAGAATCTTCATTTCTTCATTGGTTTTGATGCATCTTTATTGGGGCTTTAACTTTCTACACACGCACATTCACACACACACACACACACACACACACACATGCACACACACAAAGAGAAATAATCTGTTTCAAGAGTGTTTCACTTCATTAGTTTATTTTTTGATTCTTATAATAGGACAGAACTCTTATTGTATTTATGATAAATTTCAATACATTTCACTATTTACTAGAATGATTATTCTTTGCACTCTTCTTTTTTGAAATTTTCTTTGAATTGGGAAAGAAAAAGTAATACCTCTTGAGTAAAGATATAGTATTCACTTTCTAGCAAGATTTATGAGGACTCAAATTCTGACTTTGAAGGTTATAATTGTTGGCGAAAGTTGTTTTATCTTTCTGGGATTCAGTTTACTCATCTGTGAAATGGGTAAGAGAGTATGCACTTAGATAGATACATCAGGCCTGGAATTCAGAAGGTGCTCAGTCAATGGTGACTGTTAGTCTCAGGTTCAGAGGTTTCTGATTTAATCTGGTAGAGTGAAAAATGTGGCACCCAGAGCCCCTGGGTTTGAATTTTGCGCTTTGACATTTCAAAGTGGCAGATCTCAAGGAATCTGAAGAATTTCTAGGGGCCATCTGTTCTCAAGTTCATGTGCTACAAACAACAACTTGTTCCTAGTTGAAAAAAAAATGACGGGGTTCAGAGAGCTACGGAACAAAATCCACACCAGAGTGACATCCTGTTGTAGTCAGGTTTGGTCAGGTATGTAAAGACAATGGGTCTGGCTTTGGAGTCAGACTGGCGAGCTCGTAGACCAGCTCCACCGACTTCTGGCAGTGTGGCCTTGGACATGCCACTTGACCTTTCCAAATCCCAGTGTCCCAGCTGTAAAGTGGGCTTTTCATAGTGCGTTACTTCTAGAAATCTTGTGAGAAGTAAGCATGAGTTTGATTATAAAACACTCATCAAAATACCTGACATAGTAAACACTCAATGAATAGTCGAAGCTGCTGCTGCTGCTGCTGATGTTATCAGGTATCGGCGTGTACTCAGAGGTACCCATTAGCGCAACCTCATAATGGGAAACCAGACGACTCCAAAGTTGAAACAGCGTGTCTGAGCGTGTGAAAGTGTGCTCTGTGAAAAGCAAATTTGAGCTGAGAATAGATTCACCAAATGACCCACTTTATTATTCAATAAAATGTGCTGATGTGGCAAGTTGAGAGCACGGTTCTCCCAGGATCTTCTGGCTGTGCAGACACGGTGAGCCTCTGGATACACGCACATCTGCACATGTACACACACACACACACGCACACACACTTGCCCATGTGGATAGATGCCTGCTTCATGTAGCTAAGTGTGGAGTGCACAGAGAAGGTCTCCCCATCCACATCAGGAAATATGTGCCCTTTGTTACTGTTGTTCCTGAGTGGCAGAAACTGGCAGTGAATTTCATGCTCTATACTTTCTTAGACTTTGCCTGGGCCAAGGTTTTATAAAAGTGTATTGACTACTCAAGGCAGTGTTGATAAGAGCTTCCCTACACAGTGTTGAGTCCCAAGCCATAATTGTCATAGCTTCGAAGGGGATTCTATTTATTTTTCTGTCTCTCTCTCTCTTTCTCTCTCTCTCCTCTATTTATCTAGTCTTTATTGAGCAACTATTGTCTACCTAGCATGTCAAACTAATGGTGAATTGAACCTGCTCCTGATTCTGGAAATACTGTCCACTGTGGGATAGAGGCATCTAAGTGGATAATGAGCACGTAATCCTATTCTTGCCTCCATTTGTCATCTTAATGATCCCCAGTAAGGTCTCATACAGGACTGTAGCTGAACTGAAGAAGCAGGGATTGATGCGGTCTCCAATCCTTCATGAAAAACACATATGTAGATGTGGGAGAAACCTTATTATCACTCACTAATGTTCCCAGCGCTTCTTCCGTTTCTGGACCTAAGGGTATTTCCACATACCCCTTGATGTTGGACATGGTCACGTAACTTGATGTGACCAATAAAATATGAGCGGAAGTGACTAGGGCAGAAGCATTTAAGAGTTAGGGCGGGATTGTGTAAGCTCCTATCTCATGCCGTGGCAAACCAGGAAGCCATGTGTTGAGAAGGTGACATCAGCAACGATGGCGTTGCCAACAGCCAGTCTCAGAGTAACGGTGTGATCTGAAAACCGGCCCCTGCAAATTTGTATTAGAAATTTAATGTTCATGAGAAATAAGCTTCTGATGGTTCAAGCCACTGAGGTTTGAGGATTGTTTACTGGAGTCGCAGAGCCTTTTTTTGAAGCAAGAATGGAAGTTCCGTAAGGATAATTCATCTAATCCTCACGGCAAGCCTGTGAAACAGGTGATATTTTCGTCATTGTCATTGTCATCACCAATGAATGAGAAGATGACAATTGAGGTTTGGAGAGATTAAGAGTCTAGCCCACTGTCCATGGAAGAACCTAGGCTCAAATGTTGGATGTTACTTTTCAAAGCCTCTTGGCTTTTCCGCCAGGTCTAGGTGCCTTAGAGACCATACCCTGAAAAGGGAGTGACAGCTGGTCACTACACTAGTGTTTAAGATGGATGCTACTGGCAGTATTCTGTGAATCACAGGTCTTGGGGATAAAGGACATTGCATGTAATATCAAAACCCAAATGGATACGTGGCATTTCATTCCTGGGCACCTTTCTAGCACTTTTGTAGAGTGATACGCAGTCTCTTAAATCCAGGTGCCCAAAGGGCCTGACTTCTTTGGTCACAAGAGCAAATCCACATGATAAAGTGCTGAGATAAGGGAGACACAGGAAACAGGGGTATCAGAGGTGTGCCCGGCACCTTTTCTTTTTCTTTTCTTTTTTAATTAAAGGAAAAAAATGGCATTGGGATTCTGTTTTCATTGGGAGACGTAAAGCAAACTGACATGCAACTTCAAAGGTCAGGAATCAAATCATGTTTGTCCCCAAGTTATGTATCTGAATCGTCAACTTTTGGCCAGTTACCTACCCAAATAGATTCTGATCTCTTCCTTAGGAGATTGTAATTTAAAATATAACTTGAAGGCAAAGAGATCTCATAAGATTAGCTTGCAAAGATGGTGGCAGTGAAGACTCCAGGTGAGCCGCGAGGGAGAGCGGGAAGCAGAGGGCATGGGTTTCCCAGGCTCCATCCCAGCCCTCTCTGTCTCCTCACCCCTGCTCCCTTCCTGCCGTGCTCTCACCCAGGGAGGGTGTAGGGGGATCTTGGTGGCCTTGTTTAGTGCACTGAGTTGAGCAGTTATTGTTTTGATGGAAAGGGGGGAGGGAGAATGCTATTTCCGAAGGGAGGACACCGCTGGATAAGAAAATTCATTTCTCCACATCCTCGGGAGTGGAGTTAATCGCTGGCAGGTTGTACAGAGGTCACTGGAGCTGCATGCCTGTTGAAATAAAGGTTACACGGAGTGAAGAATGGATCACTGTTACTTTTCGCCCCAGTGGATCTTCTTCTTCTGTTTCTAGAATCCTCACCTCCAGACAAAAGATAGGGGTATGCACTGAACGGACGCTGAAGATGATTTGAACAGATGTCCAAGTCTTTTCTCATTTCTCTCTCTCTCTCCCTCTCTCTCGAGTAAAATTCAGACTAAGGTTTCAGTGCTCGTGAACAACCACAACACCCTACAATTGGGGTTTAGAGCCACAAGTTTTAATACGAGAAATGTTTTAGAGTCCATAAATTTACCTTCTGCTTTTGAATCAGTTGCATATAAAGCAGAGAAGCAGTGGGGTAGCCGGAAACCCCTTCTGACTGGCAGTGATATTTAGAGACAACGAAATACAGGTCCAAGGCTGTCACTCCATCTCCTTTTAAAAGTATTAACTTTTCTTCTGTTAATAAAAATGACAAGCCTTTGAGGAAAAGATAATTATTTCTTGGCTAACGTTCCTGGTCCGTGGCTACAGTCTAACTTTTATACAAAGGGGCCAGTGAAGAGAAGATAAATATAGAGAGAAAAGAAAGAAACTAAGACACTAAGTTATCCCAAAGGGCATTCCTGCATTAGTCATCTTATAAAAATTATATGTACCACAGAATATCTATTTTTAGAGGCCAGGAGGTTATGTGAAGCAGTTCAGATGTCGGCAAAGACCCAGAGGCCAGCTCCCAGCGATGATATTGGATATTTGGATATTTGTTTTCTTTATTTTAACTGTGCAAAGCTGGTACTGACCACATGGATAAGTTGGCCACTTGGGGACAGTAAGACAAGATCCATATGCTTCTTCAAAGACATCTGAGGCCCTAAGTAATTCTTTTGTGTTATTTTTGTCCATCTTCTAGGCCTGGGCACTACACACATGTGTGCGTGCACGCACACACAGGTGCGCGATCAGTTCATTATACACACTCTATTATCACGCCCAACAGAAGGCTATTTCAGGAGACGAAAGCATATCCCCAACGCCTCACACAATTACCGTTCAACTTCTATTAGGAGCCTGAGAAAACACGAGGGAGAGACCTCCCGTTTCTCCTAATAATTGATTAGGACACTTTACTTCAGCCGTTCCTCATTCGTTAAATCTTGTCTGAGTTTATGGAAGCCGGACAATTTCTGGATTTTCTCTGGAGGAGAGCGCACTTGATTTGGCTACTGAGCAGTTGAAAATCTATCGGATTTAGTGATTTGAGCTGAAATAAACTGCACCCGAAATGCATGGGCTTCTCTCCGCTGCACATTGGTTTCCCTTTTCTTTCCTCTATTCAATGATACTCTGATACAAAGTCTCAACTCTCTTATTTGCTCAGAAAACTTGTGTCAAGGCGGCTCAGGGGGATGCCGCTGTAGGTGACCCTGCAGAATATGGTGGTTGGGCTTTCATTTGTCTCGAACCTCCTTCCTCCTCTCAAACCAGTCAGACCTGTTTCTACCCACACTTCTTCCAAGGAATCGAAGAAATCCAGGCCTGGAGAAAGAGACTAGGGAGACTAGGGAGCCAAGATGCTTCTCTCTGGGCTGTTGGGGTAGGTTTAATAGATTACAAATAAAATCACGAGACATCCAGTTCAATTTGAATTTCAGATAAATGACAAATATATTTTAGTATAACTAGGTTCCAGGCAATATTGGGACCTACTTATACTAATAATTTTCCATTGTTTAGCTGAAATTCAAATCAAACTGAGCATCCTGAACTGTACTTGGCACCCTCTGCTGGGACACCTCCCTTAGGGGCCTCTGCATGGGCTCCGGCCCATCCAAGCCCTGATTTGCAGGGCACACAGCACTTAAAAATTAAGACAGGATACCACACCTCCTAGATCCCACCAGTGCCTATTTTTTTCATCCTTAACTGGATTTAAAGATTCTTTAATTCACTAAATGACTCTCAGAACCCTTTTAGAGCAAGGGTCCCCAAACCCAAGACTGCGGACTTATACTGGTCCCTGTCCTGTTAGGAACCAGCCCACACAGCAGGAGGTGAGCGGCAGGCCTGCAAGTGCATCTGTATTTGCAGCTGCTCCCCAGCGCTAGCATCACCGCCTCAGCTCCGCCTCAGATCATCAGGCATTAGATTCTCATAGGAGCACCTGGGGTCCCTGGTGCCAAAGTAGTTGGGAACCGATGGTTTAGAAGAAAGGGAAGCAGCAGATGGGGGCTGTTTCTCCCCAACTCCACTGCCTGTCTTTTATTTAATTTTTTGCCATTGGGAATCCTGGTCGGGCCAGGGTGTGGTTGTAATATCTCTATAGGAATAGAATTAAAATGTCTCATTGAGGCATTTTCATCTAGAGCGCTTAAACTCTGTGCTTTACCCTGTTGCCCCAAACATTGAATGACGCAGGAATTTTAGGAAAATAGACCTTGGGAAGTTGTGACTTTATGTAAAATCTGTGGCTAAGTACTGTTGGGTCAAGTCTCAGGCAAACCCCTGGTTTCTCTTTCAGGGGACCTGTCCGCACCTAGTGCTGTCTCCTTACAGACATGGCATTTGACTGGCTTTTGCATCCCTTCTGGCCAGAGGGATATGGCTCAGGGTAATCAATTGCCATTTCTTCTTTACCTAGGTTTACTTTTTTAAATTATCTCTAATAAACTAATTATGCAAAGAGGTAAGCATAACTAATTTCGAAAGGAGACAATAAACCACAGTTAATTGTTAATTTCTTGTATCATTTAGTATTTTTATTATTTAATTTATTTTACCTATAAAAGTAGTACATTAGAGAAAGTCTATGAAATTTAGAAAAACATAAAGATGAAAATAATAATCACTCAGACATACTCTCAACAACTAGAAAAACCCTTATGAACATTTTGGTCTTTTTGTTTGCATACATTTTTGAGGCATACATAAATGCATGTGTCCATCTATATTTGTATAAAAGTCCAGTTTGAGTACACTTCATCTAAATTTCCCCATTTGTATAAAAGTCCAGTTTGAGTACACTTCATCTAAATTTCCCTATTTATAAAATTAAAAATGTCCTTAAGTATTTTCTTCTGGCTTTACATTTAGCATACTTCATATACATTTTCCAAGGGCATTTAAATGTTCTCTGACAAAAAAGGGTTTAAGTGCTCCCCAGTACTCACATCTTTTTCCTATAATGCCCTCAGGGGGACTTCGAATTTTAAATAGGCACCTCAGGTCCGTGATGATGGGACAGCCAAGTGGAAAAGGCTCTGGGTGGCTAGAGACAAGCGTCCACTCCTTGGCCTATTCAAATGGCCCATGAGACCTCGGAATGTTAGCTAACCATTTGTGTCGCAGTTTCCCCATGCAAAAAATGGGAATGTGCCCTGTGTCCTCAAGTTAGATGAAATGTAAAGATAAACAAGACTTTACAAGAAAAGGTTTGGGGACATCTTCAAGGTGGGTACTACATAAATACATAGTGTTATTAACCCGCTTGTTTGGGCCAACATCATTCTAGCGCTTTGAGAGGAAAATCCTCTCCCGACATTTGAACATAATATGCATCATCCCTTGTTTGAAATAAAGTTAAATAACATTTGTTGAGTTCTTAGTATCCATAAAATTCATTTAGCCCAATTCAGTGCATTTAGCCAACATTTATTAAATGTCAACCACCTGCCAAGAATTGTGCTAGGCATTTATACATATGTGATTCAATTTAACCCTTCCCAAAGCACTCTCTGAGATATTATTATTATTTATTTATTTTTTAAGCAAGGCAACCTTTGGTTGACCTCACAAATTGCAAGGACCTTGTCAGCTAACAATCCTTTATTTATTTATTTATTTATTTACTTTTCACGCCTACAGCACCTGGTCTTCCGAGGTGGTCTCCCATCCAAGTACTAACCAGGCCCGACTCTGCTTAGCTTTCAAGATCAGATGGGATGGGGCTTGTTCAGGGTGGCATGGCCATAGACCTGAGATGTTATCATTAATGCTCCTTTAAAAATTTTTATTTTTATATAATTACAGTATCATCAAAAGTTACTAAAATAGTACACAGAGGTTTGAGTACACTTCATCTAAATTTCCCCATTTATGAATTTCCTCCCTCCCTCCTTTTTCCCTTTCTTCCTTTCTCCCTTTCTCCCCCCTCTCTCTCTCCCTCCCTCTGTCTCTCTCTTTCTTTTTTCTTTTTTAATTTCTTCTTTCTTTTCTCCAATCTACCACTTTTCTTCCTTCCTTCCTCCCTCCTTCCCTTCCTCTCTCCTGCTCTGCTTCTTTCCTTCCTTCCTTCCTTCCTTCCTTCCTTCCTTCCTTCCTTCCTTCCTTCTCTCTCTCTCTCTCTCTCTCTCTCTCTTTCTCTCACCCCTCCCCCTGCTCTTACTCTCTCTTTCGTTTTCTTTGACAAGAAAACTGAGACTCGGGATAGCTAAATACTTTTCCTGAAAAAGCAAAATTAAATATTTAAGGACATTATTAATTTTATAAAGTTTGTAGGCATTTACGCAAATATAAATGGCAAATGTATTAAAAAAATTGATACAATCAAAAAACTAAAATGTTAATAAGGGTGCTTCTAGTTGCTGAGAGCATGCTTAAGCAATTAATTGTTATTTTCATCTTTATATTTTTCTTTGTCTTTAAGCTTTCATCTTTCTGCTTGCACCCTGCTAGAGGAGGGTAAAAAATTGGGTCAAACTTGGATCCATTTGAATCTAAAGTAAAACCTCTCCCTGCTTTTTGTACAGGGGAAGATGTGACTGATTAATGAGAACCCAGGTAGAATCTGGGGTCTCGTACTCTGGAACCAGGAGTTCCAGTCAAGCGTCTGCCTCAGGATGCCATCAATGTAGCAGTTGAGTCTGAGGGTGGTTTTCTTCTCAGCTGAGGAAGAACTTGGGCTGCCTTACTAAGTCTGTAGGTAGGAACGAAAATAGAAACTCCTGACAGCTTGATTCCCTTTCGCTGGCACCAAGCTCTGTTCAGCAGAGCTGGAGGAGACCTTTTAACATGCAAAGGCAGGGAAATCCCTCACAGGTCATCAACCACGTTCATGGGATGGAAGGGTAGACACATGATTGCGGGCAGCCAGCTCTGAGAAACTTCTGCATTTCTGAGAATCCCCGAGTAGTCAGTGATTGTAAATAAAGAAGCCAAAGACAGCCAATTTCATTTTCAGAGTTTTGGATTATTCTGTCAGAAATGCATATAAGCATATGCATTTAATAATAGCACTAATATAGTAGGAAGCCCTGCACTGGCTTCTCTCTTGCCTCTTTTCTCCCTTCAAACTGACATGGCAAAGCCTTAAGCCAAACTGTGTTTTATTAAGAGAATGGGCTATTTGAGATATGGTTGTGACATTAACCAGGGCTGAGCCCAGCTGTAGCCCTGCCAAGATCCTACATGCCGAATCTGGATTTCAGCACAGAGAGAGCCCTGCTTTGCTCAGTTTTGCTTGGCTTGGATGATTTTGCTCAGATCCTACCCAACTGGCAGTGTTTTTGCCAAGAGCAGGATGCTTTCCCGGCCACTGGGATAGTGTCTGTTGATAGTGTGGGTGGTTTACAGAAGCTAGATGCATCCAACCGCAATGAGCTTGGCCTTCTTCTTCATGAACGCGATTCCAGAGAACCGCACCATTGCTTCTGGGACTGCTACAAGAAGGAGCAAGGAGCTGCTGGCACCTTGGCATTGAACGTGGCCAAGGAACTGAAGGGGACAGAGAAATATTATTGGACTATAAGACTCTGACAACTTGAACTGAGTCCTAAAATTTATTGTTTGAAATGGTTGTCTCCTTTCCTGTTGGTCTTGAACCAACATGTTGCTGGTGCCATCTTACTAAGAGAACCTTCT
Source organism: Rousettus aegyptiacus (assembly GCF_014176215.1). Lineage (NCBI taxonomy): Eukaryota > Metazoa > Chordata > Mammalia > Chiroptera > Pteropodidae > Rousettus > Rousettus aegyptiacus. The sequence goes on along the minus strand of NW_023416289.1, from coordinate 23,038,405 downwards.
CTGGAGGCGCTCCCAAAATGCCTGATAATATTCTCTTCTTCAGACTGCTGTGAGAATTCTTATGAATGCCCTCTCACAATCTACTCTGAGTGGGTCTTGTTGATTGTGAGATCAAACGTGGGGACCCCCATTAGAATAGAAGCACACACATTTCCTAGGACCCGCATCAGAATCAAGGTATCCCAAATTTCCTATTCTACGAGGTTACCAGATACTGGCATCAGAAAGAGAGTTTGGTGGCATTTAGTGTCCTCTCTTTTCTCTAGTGGAACTCTATTCTCTGGGCCTGTAGGAAGGGAAATATTTTTAAGATCCTCTAAGATGAGATGCCATCAAGCTGAATGACTTCTTTTGTTTGAGGAGTTGATTCCTCTCTTCTTGAGGTTACTTAGATTCCACTTAAGCAAGGTAAGAAGGCCAGCTTCGAGCTATATTTGGAGACAAGGAAGCAAATGAAACCCTATATCAGAGAAACCAGGCAGCTCTGATATTTTGTGGGCAATTGTATTTTAGGGGGAGCTTTGGGGAACCAAGACCAAACTGAGTCTCTCTAGTACAGATCCAAAAATATGGTCTGTCCCTGGAAACACGTAAGTTTACTAAACCACAAATGACACACAGCCATTTCCAACAGAGTGCGGCCAGGTTCTCCGCCAGCGCCGAGTCGTGAGCGATGTGTTGGAGTTGGCGTGCACTGGCTCACAAGGGCCTATTGTTAAATTTTCAGAAACTTTGCGAGTCCGTTGTTGTAAAATTAAAAATTAAGCCATGTAAACTTACAGCCAAATAATTTTAAAAATGTACCAAGTACTAAAACATTCTCACTTTCTAATTATCCTACCATGTTATACTATTACTTATGCTCTTGTTACCATTTCGTCTATTATACTATAAGGTGGGCTACTGCACATCCCTTCCCAACTCCATGTTCAGTGATGTCATGGTAGCTTGCAATTAGTCATGGTGGGAGCATTTACATCATAAATACGAGCAAATGCTGCAAATCAAGCCCCTCCTCCTTTTGTTCCACCACTAATCTATACTGTCTATAGGATCCATCTCCTAATATTTAAACCAGGAGCTGCCCCTCCAGAGACAAGGAAATGTGAGCCTGGGCAAATGGTCTATGGCCATTGGTCAGAACTTGCAGTTAGTATGAATCTATTCACATCTGAGACAAAAGAGACAAGAAGAGGAGCATTGTTCGTGGGACTGAATGAAGTTTACTCTCACATCGTTTCATTTTATTTTTACTAGTAGTTAAGGGCCTTTAGTGCTATTTAGCTACTGTCATACAGAAGCTTGGAATTTGAAGGCAAGAAAGGTAATTTTCTTAATTGTGTCTCCATGAATCTTTTTTCGAGGCTTCTTGGGTCTTTGACTCATAGGGTATAAGGGTTAGTAGCTATCTTCTTTCTCTAGCATTCTTACATCTTTCCTGGTAGTTAGCACTGTCCATGCAATCAGCACTCAGTGCTAGAAAAGATATCATTCTCGAATATAATGATTTTGTGACAAACGTATTAAACTTTCCTATAATGTCACTTGTAGATGTTATCATTATATAAAAAAATAGAAAACAATCTTACCCGGTTTAAAAAAACAAGGCACCTTTTTTGTTTACATGAAGGAACTCAAACATATATTGACAAAAACCATTAACAATGAAAAATAGCAATCTAAATTGAATGATTAATTTTTTTAACTTTAAAGGAATTTGAAAAGTTTACTATGGTTTATTCCTTTTTTTTTTTTTTTAATCTCTTCTGGAATAATTTGGTTACGCTTTCTTTTGCTTGCCTTTCTAAATTGATCAAAATGCTGTCAATATTTGGAAGAAGACTGAAAAAAAAAAAAAAACCCCAAAACCCAACATACTAAGTCTTTGTTTGATCCTCCTAAAACACTCTGTCCCCTCCGTGTGCATGGCATGGACAGAGCCATGTTTTAATTTTTGTTGTCTTGCCAAGTCAGAATGGGATTCACTGTTCTCAAGGTCCCTGGGCTATCACTTTACCCAAAACATCCATCCCGGGTATTGCGGGAGGCAGAGAAGCTCTGCATAGCTATTTATTTTAAGTGCCTGATTAAAATTTCATGAAAACAGGAAGTCAGGGGAAAAGAATAGATTGCAAGAGCGATGAAATCCGGGGCTTTGTAATTTTTAGCTCACAGGAAAAAAAAAAAAAGCGTTAAATCGTAAGGAAGGTATATTTTCAGAATCGTGCTGTGGCCATTAATGGCATATTTTGTCACTGGCTGGGGAGCTGGTGAACTAAGAATGGGTCCAATTTTTTAAATCTTATTACACAGTTTTGCACTCATTTAGAAATTGTCACCTTAAAGTAACCTAATGCTGCTCTACTTAAAGCAAACTTCATGCAGCTATCTCTGTGTGCATGTTGGCCACATTGTCTTCTATCTAAGCAGATATAAATGTTGTCTTGACACAGTCGAACAGCACAGAATCTGTCCGCCCCATAAGTTGATGTTTCCTAAGAACTTAATCTTATCTAATTCCCATATCCAATGGGATAAAGAATTTGGGGGAAAGAAAGTAATGACATATTTTTTGCCAGATGATAACTGAATGATTTCTAAATTTGGTCAATGGAAAATAGTGTTTCTCCCAAGAAATATCTGTTGACATTTAGCTGTCGAGGAAATCAGCATTAAAAAAAAAAAAATACCCCAAACCCATAATCAGACTAAAAAAAATTGCAGTACAACCAAGTGCAATTACAGGGGAACAAATGACAAATAAAATGTTCTACTGCTGTTTTCGGAAATTCCCAAATCCTGAATGACTGTCAGGTAGCCAACTTTAACCTTTGGGATATCAAGCTAAGCTCTCATTTGGCTGACCAGACAGGAATAATTGCAACAAGCTAATGGCTAGGTAAATTTCATTCGCCCGTCTCAGATAAATCCTCATCTGAAAAACTGGCCTCGAAGTCCAGTCACAGAGGAAGGCATAATCCTTATGAGAGATGGTTTGGAGAGGTGCGGGAAATCAAGCCAGAGGGTATTGCACGGCCCCCAGCTAATGCAGCAAATTAACTTCCCCTGCAGAAGGGTTAAGTCGTTTAGATCGCTCTCCAGGCTTCTCGTTCTCCTGTTGAAACTGACCTGAACAGGGATCAGAGGCTTTATGGAGGAGGAAAAGCGACTGGGGATGCCAGGGCATCCCTTCAAAAGCTCCTCAAATCCCCCAGGGCCTGAGTAGGCAAGCTTGTGTATATCTTGAGAATCCAAGTATCTCTGGGATAGGTGTGTGTATTTATATGACATGGTTTGGGGTCATTTCATGCTGATGATCACAGGATCATCACAACTACATTATTCCAGGATAGAGAACAAAATATAAAAACTCCAGTAAACTTTTCAAGCTCCCTCAAAGTTGAAAAACCAGTCGTTTAATTTAGGCTGTTATTGGCCTAATGAATTCATTTCCACGGGACTGAGTCCATTGGCTTTGCTGGATAAGGATATGCATTGTTCAAGGGATTATTATTGAATAATACTTAACATTGGCTGAATTATTTACTCTCGCTGTACCTCAGTTTCCCCTGCTGTTACGGTGGGGTTTCTAATGTTTGTCAAGTTCAATACACCCCACCTGTGCCACCACTGTCTCAAGAACTGATTTCACACATGTTGTAGCTCTTGGTGTAACCCTCTACAAGCTTCATTAAACTCTCCAGGCGGCCGAGATCTCTCGTTCACCAGTCCAATCTTATCACTTAGCAAAATGTTTGGCTGCAGTGGGCATTCGGTAAATACATGTGGAATGAATGAATGAATGAATGCATGCATGCATGCCTAAAGAGCTTTGTGAGAATAGAGATGAGTAATGCATGTCAAAGTTCTTTTAAGACTTTATTGACTGATGGCTTAGGAAAAGCACAAAAAGAAAAAAAAAATTAGATGCCAGGAGAGAAATCTCTTGGGAGTGGCATTTTTATAACTCCAATACTATAATCATTCAGAAAATCCTCAATTTTTTTTTTTTTTTTTATCCTTTTGTCTTTCTCCCTGTGCTGGGTAAGATTTGAGGCAGAAGATATCATGTCTCCTCTTAGGAATTTGGGTATCTCAGCGTGATGCTCCCAGGGAGGTGGGCTACTCCAAGTTCTCCAAATGCATGATTTTATGAAGCAGCTTTCTCCAAGGAGCTCCAAGCGTTTAAAGTCTTAATCAAATTCAGCTTTACAACATTTGGTGATACTAAATGACTTTTGCCCAAAGCCCCAGCAAACAAGCCATCATTGGACCAATCCCAATGTAGGAAGCTTCTTTGATTTAATCATGAGCGTATCTAGATTACCAGAGCACTTAGCAGAGACCTCGGTCACAGCATTCCCTCTGCTTTACCTTCAGATCCATGCATCACACATGCATTTGTCTCCTTGGCTTGACTGTAAACTCTCAAAGGGCAGGGACAATGTCTAGAGAGCACTGATGTACCCCCCCCACCCCGTGCCAAGCCCAGAGTTGGTCACTATATAGCTGTATAAGGAGCTGCATATGTCCTTTATTTTTTGGTAGCTATTCCTTCCACTTGTACACATAGCTGGAGGTGAATCTACAAATGCAGCTCCTTCAGCAGCTCTGTGTAGGGGACCAGGTCTCTGTTTACCAGCTTATTACTAGTCCATGTAATGGAGTCATGAGGCACTGTCTTGCCTGCATAGGGAGACTCATGCAAGAAGAGAAATGTGACTTGTATCCTAGAGAAGCCGAGTGGGACCGAGGAGATCGAATGACCCTGGAGCTATGGAGGGTCCACGGTTGTGAGGCTGAAACCACCTGGTTTCAATCCAGGTGTTCCCTCTCAGTAGCTGTGTGTCCTTGAGCAAGATACTCAACCTCTCTGAATCTCATAAGCCCCAGGGTGCTGTCTCTGGCCCCCTACACATCTCAGATTCTTTGCCTGTGCGTTCTCTGCACCCTGGGCTAAGACATCTCTCTCTTCACAGTCCTTTTTTTTTTTCATATCATATTTCATTGTTTCTCCAACTAGAAGCTGACCTTTTTGGAGGCTGTGGCTATGTGTTATTCTCCCTTATTTTTCTAGAGTTCATCATCAATTCTGGAAAATATAGTAATATTAACACCTATCACATAGGTTTGTAAGATAAAGATATGTTTATTAAAGTGCTTCATCTGGTGTACCTTCCACGTAGAAATCATAAGAAAACTATTGACTCTTGTAATAACATACGGTGACAGTATGGAATGAACAGTCCTATTGAAATTGATGGTATTATCCTCATTTTTCAGATGAGGTAACTAAGTCTCAGGCATAAGCTCGTTTGAGGCTCTTGTACTGGAAAGACGCAGCTGACTGGTACACGTGGAGGGTCGGAGGTGCTGAGTGTTTGCAGAGGATGAGAGGGCTGCATTTTCCCCAAGAGCCTTAGACTAAGAAGAAAGAGGAGACCTTTGTTCAGAGTGGCTGGGAAACAGTTCTGTCCGGGGGCCTCGAGCCCTAGAATTCCGGAGGCCACAACAGGAAGAACCCGGAGATCCTGTAGGAAATGTGACCCGAGGATTAACGGTGGGTCTGAATGCTGAGTGAGGACTTTTCCCCTTCCTCTTCTGCATTGGGGAGATCTTTACTTTTCCTTTTTAAAGATCAATGGGCAATACATCTTTTTTTCTGAAGGTGCCTCTATTAAACAACAGTGGTTGAGCTCACAGACAATTCCCCACTATGTAATTAACCCCCTCGGGGTCCCATTAAGATCCAATGATATTTGGTGATTTTATTAACTAAAAGTAAATAGGGGCAGCATCTGCGGTGAGGCTCAGGTTTAGAACTCCCAGTCTCTGGAGCACAAAGTGTTCACTTTAACAATCTGTGCTCCTTGTCCCCCCTGAACAATGTCTAAGCATTTTTCTATATGCTCTTGCCTTTAATTCACTATTTTATTGAATGCTATAGGAAAGCATAATATATTGTTTAGGAATTCTCTGGAGCCAGGGTCTAGCATTACTAATGGAACAATCTTGGATAAATCACTAAAACTCTCTGAAGCCTCAGTTTATTCATCAGAAATATGGCAACTGCGATAACTTGCATTTCCAAAGGATTCGTAAGGATGAAATAAGATAAGCAGGTGAAGTGGTTCGTAGGGTCCAAGGCGCATGGTCAGTACTCTCCAAATGCTAAGTATTGTTACTGAGTAGCAGTGCCAACTTTCAGTCGATGTCCTGGGTGTCCTCCTCTCGCTCTGGGGTATGGAAACAGGCTCCAGCTGATTGGTGAGCATGGCTTGAGACCACCCAAGTGACAGAGCTGGGACTTAAACCAAATCTGATTGGGTCCAAAACCAGGGCCATTTTCTATTTGGCTAGTGCCAGGAAAAATGTTTTTCTTTCAAATTGGCCACTGTTTTTCAAGCATCAATTAGACAGTAAATAAGAGAAGGCATTTCTATGTACTTATCTGGATTTCAGAATGCTGCAGGGAAGAGAGAGAAGGAGAAAGGGAGAGAGAGAAAAGGAGAGGAGAGGAGGGGAGAGGAGAAGAGAGGAGAGAGAGAGAGAGAGAGAGAGAGAGAGAGAGAGAGAGAGAGAGAGAGAGAGAGAGAGAGAATGGGGAACAGCTGGGGGTGGGTGGGTGGGGCTCCCAGAGCCCTAGTGTGCCTGGGCCAGCTCCTGGGGATGGGATGGAGCTCAGCGTGGCCTCACTGGAGGTGACATGCACATAGCCAAGAAACAGGGCCCCAGATACCAAATGGTTTCTTAGACCACAGTGAGAACTCTGGTTTCCCTTCTTGGAAGGATTGAAGGCCTTTGAAAGACTCAAATCAGGGCTGTGACTTGATCTGAATTATACCATAAAATTGCTCCGGCTGCTAGGTGGAGACGGACTTGGAAGGCATGAAGGTTGACAAGAAGGGAAGTCAGGGGGACAGGTAGTAGGTGATTGCTGAAGGGGTTACCAGTGTGCATTCAGCACCCAGAAGAGCCCCACCTCTTTGCAATATACATGCAATTGCTTTGGCTCAAACCATGAATGCACATTCCCGGGGTATTTGTTCAGTGCAGTTTTATCTCCCCACAGGCCTCCAGCACCACCTCCTGCCCACTCAACCTGCCTGGACAGGGTCCTCTTCCAGGAGGAGAAGATAGTGCACCGGGAGAGGCACGCTCTCAGAGCGGGGGGCATATGACCAGGCTGGGAGGGTCAGGTCCAGATGAATCCAGAAGGGTCACAAGTGTCCAGGGCTGTAGTTTCTTTTCCTATCTGGTTACAGGTCATAGGACACAACTGGCTACCTGCACCCAGGGTCCTGGAGGACACACCATCACGCCCGCCATGGGTTAGGACAGGAAGTACAAACCAGCATAGTTACAACAGTGCAAACCACAGGCAGGAAGCTTGGGTATTTGAGAGCAGCGTTGCCTGGCTTGGCCTGCTGCCGGGTTACAGGCCCTCCTTGTCCCCAAAGGCCTGAGGATAGTTAGCGATGACAAGCGATAAGAAACTACGTTTTGTATTGCAGCTGATAGGGAGGGAGAGAGAGGTAAGGGAGCTGAAGCCCATTGCTTCAGAGATGACAACTCTCTAGGGTGCCAGACAGAAACCAGCTTGAAGGTGGGACTAGCTCTCCTTAGAAAGTTTGAGGGTGAAGGCTGCTCATTAAATCCAGTTTAGACAAAGCAGGCTGCAGACCCAGATGCTCTCTACCATGGGCAGAGTGCAGCCCTCGGGGAGTTACAAAAAGGTGCCCAGCCCGCCTTCAGAGCTGGGATATAGTGCACCCCATTTCCTGAGGGTTCCTGAGTCCTTGGATGTCCCTGAGGAGGTCACATTGTTGTTTCGAGGTTTCGTGAGTTCTGGGTTATAGTTCCAGGTATGCTGATCTGTGCCATGCGGCCTTGGGGAAGTCACTGAACCTATCTGATCCTCCTCAGTCTTATGTAGCCCTGCCAAATGGTTTCTTAGACCACAGTGAGAACTCTGGTTATGAGGATCAACCAAGACAAAGGAGAGTATACTATGTTCTTATTATTAGTAATAGCAGTAGTGATAAATTAATATCGGTAGACCCTTATTGAGCATGTACTATGTATTAGGTGCTGAGGGTTTACTCATGCATATAATAATATTAGCTAAGATTTATAAAGCACCTACTATGTGCCAGACACTGTTTTCAATATTTTACACATTAACTAATTCGGTCATCTCAATAAGCTTACTATATCAGGTACTATTACTACTATTTTACAGATGAGTAAACTGAGGCATAGAGAGACCAAGTAATGTTCCCAAACTTAGGCAGCTGGTGAGATTAGGTACCAGGATCAAACCCAGGCTGCTTAGCTGTAGAACCCTTATTCCCACCCACTACTCCACCTGGTCTGTTGAGTGAGAAGCTCTGCTGGTGGTTTTTGGGATTCCCCATTATAGTTATACAAGATATGTCCATCTGAATTCCAAGCTCGGATTATTAACCACTTCCCCATTCAGCCAATGAGAAGTCCAGAGAAAGGTAACTAAATTCCTTGGCGAGGCGAAGTCATTGGCATGATGTCACACAGCCAGCATGAGGCATCGTTCATGCTCACTCAAGCAGTCATGCTGGCAAGTCAGTGAAGGGTTCTGACCATCGAGTCAGAACCCAGAGATGGTCCTGGGGGAGGAGAAGGCGTTCATCAAGGAAAAGAGCCACCACAAACACGTGGTCCACGGGGAGACAGCCAGGGAAGAAACACCCAAACACGCCCTCATCCATCCTGCACCGGCCCCCACCAGTACCCGCTACTGGTTAACTCCAGCCAGCATCCAGAAGGCAATGGAGTTCCTGATTTATGTAGGCCACACATGACAGCCTCCAAGGGCACAGAAATGGATGGAGATGGGTCTGTAAAATTAGAGAATATCCAGAAGAATGATAAATCTGATTAAAACCCAGAGTTTTCTGCCACTTGAGCCTGAATTTTCAGTCATCCTATTGGAAGAAAGTGGAGGTGCTGGTACCACCCAGGGATGGGCTTGAGAAAAATCAAAGCTCTGGGCAGCAAGTTTATGATATGGTTTGGTTCTCAACTGACAAGAAAGTCAGGAGACCCTCCTTTGAAATCCCATGAATGTGCTGTAGTTACACCCATGCTGAGAATACTTTTATATTATTTTTAGGCACCAAGCACATCTTTACAAAGCTAGTATTCATGAAACCATACCTGTAAACCACTCCTTTGCCCCCCTCCCCACACGTGCGCACGTGGACACACACACACACACACACACACACACACACACACACACACGTAGAATAGCAAGCCATTCTAAAAAGAATTCTGCTATACATTTGAATGATAGGTGGTGGGAAGCCGGACACGTTACACATTCCTGGTCCCTTCCCAGTGACACCTCTGTGAATAAACAATGAAGACCCATGTGCTTTTCTAGTATTTCCCTGAGCGATGAAAAGTCCTAAGAATCGGGCCAGAAAGCTCGACTGTGATTTATCTAAAAACAACTGTTAAACATTTCAGAAATTAACCTTACTAAAATGGAGAAGAAGAGAGGTTAGAATAGATCTCGAGAACAAATATCAAATGCCCCACTTTTGCGGTAAGGGCAGGGGGAGGGGGAAGGTGTTCCTTTTATTGATTCTATTCTTTCATTTGATGGAGATTTATTGTGCCTTTACTTGCCTGGGAGATATACAGTACTTAAAAAAGACTGAAATTTTAACATCCAGGACACTTGGATGTGATGCAGCCTACCCCCTGGAGGGAAGAGCAGGGCTGTACTGGAAAAACAATTTTATTGGCTGGTATACATTAAGTGTGTCCTATATACCATGCTCTAAGCTAAATGCTTTCTATAGTTTATTGCATTTAATCCTCATAGCAAATTTATGAGCTGGGTGTTATGATTGTCCCCATTTTACAGATAAGGAAAGCGAGGCATAAGGAGATTGATTAACTTGCCTGGGATCCCACAACTGGTAGAGGGCAGAACTGGACATCCTATTTCAAGCTGCTTGATTTCAGAACCGCTACCCAGAACCACTTTGCTTGATTGTCTCTTGTATATCTGCAAAGCAACTTCTGAAAAGTTCTGTTTAATTGAGTTTCTACTACCTACCAGGAATGGCACAGAGAGTCAATCCATTATCTCACGTCCTCATGCCAGCTCCATGAGGTGACCATCTTTTATTATTCTCATGGAACTTGATACTCAGTGAGGCTTTGTGACATTTCTTAGGCTACGTAGCTAGTCAGCTGTAGAACTAGGATTCATGTTTCCATGCCTGTAAAACCTGTTTCATCTGATACACACCACCCCTACACTGCTGCTGTGTTGAGCAGATACATGGAGCAAGGGGCTATTGCTGAAGCTGTAGAGACCTGTCCATTCTCTGTTCTGGCACGGCTTGGTGTGAGCGTGTGAGCTTGCACACGTGTGTGCACATATGACTGCACGCATCCCATGCTGCTGCTAGTCCTTACAGGCCCCTTTATGCACATTAGATAAAGGCACCCTTCTGGGAAATGGTTGGTACCTTTATGCTGGACATCAGCCCCTCCTGCCAGCTGCTCCAAGTCCATGTCCCCCTCGCACCACCTTCCCCAAGTATGTGCGTGTGTAAAGGTGGACAGTGGGTTTGGAGAGCTCTCAGCACCGTGTAGCCGTGCACTGGGCTCCACATGACCCATCCTGGGAACACACAGACTTTCATCCTCATCAGTTGGAAGAATGAAATCAATATCGCTAAGCCCATGTTTTTTTTTTTCTGCCACAAAACCTGACTCGGGCACATCTGTTTCTTTATGATGTTTTTACCATTATTTTCCTCACAATCAAATATGGATGATCTGGGAGCTGTTAAACAGTTGTTTTCATAAACACGCAGCCTTTCCAGGATCCTCGAAGTTTTCCCACTGCCAGATAGAGACAGGCTCCTTTTCATGAGAGAAACAGCTTGGACGGTGAACTGGGACTCCAGGTGGGGCCCTCACTGCTCCCCCAGCAGGGCCTCCTGAGATGGCTCTTGATTCAGAAACCAAGTTATTTTCTACCTTGAGAGCCCTCGATCACGTCCTCTCTGTGCAGAGTAGAGCCCATTGCCCTGCGGGCCCAGAATGCGCCCAAATCCCAAAAGTCGTGTGTAAATGTCCAGAGCTGAAAGGTTTCGTTTTTTTTTTTTTTTTTTTTTTTTTTCAGCCAGAGATCAGTACCATGTACTGGATTGAAAATTGCCTGGAAACTGGTTTGTGTGAGAAACAATTGAGATGGGAGGAATCCGAGGGGCCGGGGGAGCCTGCCCTGGGAATGAGACTTTACTTGTTTTTGGTCCCTCCAGCTTGAATTCAAGACTGTAGGAGAAAAGATCTATCTTTCGAGGTAAAGACAGATGTTTTTGTTCAAAGAACTATGAGATCATGAAAGAGGCTGTCTCAACAGGTGGTGAGTTTTCTATCATGGGGAATAATAATAATGAAAAGAATCTCTAATAGTAGACAGGAGAAGAAATTCATGCATTAGGTGACAGGTCAGAAAAATGACAGATGTTGAATTTATAACTGATTAATAATCTTGTCAAATATGGATCTATGACAGTTATTTTTGCCACAGCTAATCAAAGTGGCTCACGTTTACAAACACAGGCCAAGGGGGATGTTGAAAACTTATTCACGTGAGCTCTGAAGCTCAGTGGATCTGGGTTCCAGTGTTGGCTCTGGCATGTGCTGTGTGACCTTGGACAAGTTTATGGAACATCTCTAAGCCTCCATTTATCCTCCGTAAATTGGAGCACCTATCTCTTATAGGGAGTTTTGCAGACTCAGTGACCCACTAAATGCCAAGTGCTTAGCACTCAATAAATGGTGATGGCAGGTATACACATTTATGTAGCAGTAAGTGCCAAGCCCAGGCTGTCGTGAACCCAATAACATGCTTATTTTATGTCACAGCACTTGCATAGCTCCCCTAGCTATAAATGCATTCTGTGTCTTCCCTTAGGTTTGAAATTAAAATGCATTCAATGCAGCAATGTTTTTATTATCAATAGAGATGATAAAACTTTCCTGGGTAGTCTGGCCTTTCTGAAATAAACACCTAAATTTATTATTATTTATATTCAGATTTTAGGCTCTCATATAACTAACCTATTTTAATCTCTCTCTCTCTCTCTCTCTCTCTCTCTCTCTCTTACACACACACACACACACACACACACACACACACGATTTTTAAAAATGTGTTCCCTCTGCTATGTGAATGAGGTGAGGTATTGGGGGAGTATTTTCTTTCCTTTTTTCTTTTTGCAAAAGAAACACCTTTTCAGCTTGGCATGACATTAATAAAAATAATAAAGGAGAAGGTTTGGAGGGAAAGGTAAATAAGGCAATTCATACATCATCTGGGAGAGACACAGGAGTGAGGCAGAGAAAAATCACCACCCCGGACTGTGAACTGGGGGATTTTTGTGAGTCAGCTTGTTTGCTGCTTTCCGGGCTCCCGGCTGCTATTGCTGTGAGGCTGGCTTTATTTTCTCAGTGGGGCCCGGCCTGGTTTGGAGACCTCTCATAATTAGCTGTGCTTCTTTTCTGCCATGGGTGCTAATAGAGGCATCTCTTTGCATGTAGCCACTTAAAATTCAGAAGAATCTCTCCCTGCCCCAGTCACACGTGTGCGCATGCACACACATCCAGGCACTTGCGGCAGTGCGAACAGTGCTGACCTTGGGGAGTGTACCCACGTGCAGGAGTGACCGATTCACAACGTGCAGGGCCCAGTGCAAAATAACAACGCGGAGCCCCTTGTTCAAGAAACGTGAACAATTCAAGAGAGCCACAGCAGAGCATTAGAGAACTTAAAAGTGTGGGGTCCTGTAGGACTGTATAGGTCACGTGCTCAAAAAGCGTCCCCAGCTGTTGCCTTTTTAAGTCACAAGCCTCGTGGGTGTGACAGTAAATAGATCCTGGGTAGCTTTACAAAGGACGGTCCCTTTGATCAGCAGCCTACCGCAAAGGAGGGTGACAATGTGATAGAATCTGCCACTCTGGTCCCCAGTAAGTCAGACAAACAATGCACAGCCATATCGCAGAGGTGGGACAGAGACAAAGCTGCTCTGAAAGGGTGGCCAGGGATAGTCGACCGGCTGTTGGGAGATGCCCCGCCTCTAGGGATCAATTAGAAAACCTTATTTAAATCCCAGAATTATGCACCTTAACAATGGGAAGATCCCCTAAAACCATCTTTTCCAAACGTGGACGCTGAGGCCTGGAGAGAAGGAAACGATACTCGCCGTAGTTAATCTTTATTGAGCACTTTACATGTATTTAACTCGCAACCAGCCCAGGAGGTAAGCACAGCTGTTATACCCATTTTATAGAGAAAGAAACTGAGGCACGTTCAAGTTAAATAGATTTCCAAACGTCACTCAGCCAGCAAGCGGTACAGCTGCCTTATGACCCCGAGTCTGGAGACCTCCTTTGTGGGTGCTCTGCCGTATCCAAGGCAGGGACCCCAGTTCCCACCCCCAGCTCAGTGCATACCCATCTTCCTTTTAGCTGCCCATATCTTGTCTGGAGTCATCTGATACCTCCTGTCCATTACGCCAGTCTGTGACAGCTGGAGGTGGTTCTCCCAGCCAAGCGAATTCTCATCAGCAGACACAGAAGAGGCACTGAAAAAAGAGAGACTTGTCAGAACCTAAGACACAAAATAAGTCTGGTCCCTTCGTGGAAGAGAGTGCGGTGATCTCAAAATCAGGGCCTAAAACAGTGCAGGTCCCAGGGGATTCAAGCGCCAGGCCCCAAGTCCCTGCGGCGAATGAGTTACATGCCTAGGCCAAGGTAACAGAGGCCTCGGCCAATATCCCCAGGTCTTTCCTGCCCTGTGCTGGCCCAGACCCGGCCGCATCCAGCCAGGACTGGGAAAACGGATGGGAAGACAGGAGAAGGTCTCATCCTCATCGGGGCTGGTCTCCGAGCCCCAGCTGGGCCTCGCATTCCACCCAGCAAGAGCCTCCGCTGCCAACACGCTTGCCAGCCAAGCTGTGTAAACAGTCAGGCTCTTCTGGCAGAGCTGGCCGCAGAGAGGGGAGAGAGCGAGGCTCATCCCCCCAGCACTGGACGTGGCTGAACGGGCCCTGCTTGGTGTGGACTTCCTTCCTTAGTGCCACCTCCTCCCTCATCGTCCCCCAGAGCCACAGGCCTGGACGGCCTTCTTAGACACTGTGTGGTTCGGGCTCCATTTCCCCTTTGCAAAGTTGTGTCCTATTTTTACTCTGCTTCTGCTTAGAACACCCGGGGTTTGCTCTCCTACTACTGAGCCTCAGAAATGGCGTCACCAAGCCCGCAAACAGCCAGATAACTTTGGCGATGGGACCCGCGTGTGCGTCCCGGAGTAAAAGCCCCAAAGGGAGTACATAACGACATAAATACAAAGGTTAGAGGAGCAGTGATCATAACTTTTAGTTTAGTTTAGAAACAGATCCTTTTCCCCATTTGAAAAGAATGGGATTTGATAAAACCCAACTCCAATACTTTTTAGATCATGTTTATAAGATACTGTATATACTCATAATAAAAACATACAGACTTTGAAGAGAGGAAATTGTTACAAATGCTAAATAAAATGGGGTATTTAGCAGTTCATAGTGCAGCGACATGTATTTATCAGTTGGATTATAGATTTCCAAAATATATTGTTAAGTAGTGAGGCAAAATACAGAGAACATAGTAAGATACACTGTTTATTTTTAAATGAAACACTAATAACAAATATAAACAGCATGGATGGATGAATGGATAGATGATAGATGATAGATAGATAATAGATAGGTAGATAATAGATAGATGATAGATAGATAGATAGATAGATAGATAGATGATAGATATTTCATATACTTTCTATACTTTCTTCGTTAGAGCAGTTTCGATGTTACAAAAAGATTGAGTAGCAAGAACAAAGTGTTCCCAATCTCCCTCCAGGTCCAGTTTTGGTGCTTCCTTGGCTCTCGACCCTCCAGTTCCTTCCCATAGCACTAAGAATGAAATCTAAATGACTTGTGGCTGACAGGCCTACATCTTGGATCTCATCTACCTCTCTCTCTCACTCCCTCATCTGCAGTCTGGTTGGCCACCTTGCTTTTCCTCACCTGACAAGCCCCCTAAAGGTGACCTCAGGCCCATACCCCTCTCAGTGCATCGTGTACATTCAGAGCTAGCATCACTATGGCTAAGCTCCACCCAGCCCTTCCCTGAGGGGACCTGGCACACTGCGCCTAGAAGCTTCCTCTGGGGCTCCATCCTGGTCTTCTTCTCTGCCTCCTTGGCTTGGTCCCACACTTCACCATCTTCCTCTTCTACAGGCCCTTGTGGGTTGCAGGCCTTCCCCACATTCCCTCTGCTGTAACGCCATTCTGGTGTCCCCGCTGGAAGGCCTTCACCTCGCGGGTGTTGGGCTGGGGGTCTTTAACTGATGCTTCTCTTGTCAAAGGCACTGTGAGATGTTCGTCACATGTGCAGGCTCTGAGATTGGGCCACTCTTGGTTTGAACCCGAAATCCTTCCCCCGGGAAATGAAAAGCCATGGGCACAGCCACCCAAGAACCTCAGCTTCTCTTAAACTTGGCTTCCTTAGCATTAAAACAAGGCTAAAGAAGATAGCTATTTCAAGGGATGCCTGAAAATGAAATTCGGAGAAAGGACTTAGGTCAATGCCTGCAGAGTAAATATTTACTCAGTTTTACCTCCTTTACGGTCAGTAGTCCATCTCTAAGCTCTCTCTCTTTGCATTTTTCATTTGGGATAATGAATTTTACTGCTAAGTTGGAGACAAGTCCTTCCTTGTAGCCTAGGAAATAATGGAGTCTCTTCCTACTTCCTTCATCTCCCTCTTCTCTCATTTCTTCTTCTCCTCCTCTCCTTTTCTCCTTTCCCTTTCTCTTCCTTCTTTTCTTGTTTTTTCTTTCATCCGTTGTCACTTGTGTCGGGTGTGCATATTTTATCTGCCGTGACCTGAGTTCTCCAGTGACTATCTTTGTCCTCTGGCTGGATGAATAGCTCTTGCTTCTTTTCTCAAGAGTACACTTATACTTTAGTTCCCTGTCCCCAAGGGAAACTTCCAGGCCTCTGAGCCCTCGAAGAGAGCTTGGTCCAGGAGATGCGAGGCACAGCCCCTCGTTTCAGGGGTCTTTCTCACTACGTTGGCAACACTTAACAGCACCTGGTGGATGGTTTGGGTCCCGTAGCCAGCAATGGTTCCCCCAAACGCGTGGCTCTTCGGGACTGTCTGTCTCCTTCATTTCAGGTCCCAGCGCCCTGGGAGTGGCTGTTTGTCCTAGCACTATGGTTTTGGACAGGAAGCAAGAGCTTCCGGACCAACTGGTGTTCAGAAGACTCTTCCCCTAGGAACAACGGGTCCCTTTTTCTGTGGACTTTTTATAAATTTTAATCTTCCTCCTTTGACAAACTTCCCCCTCTCCCGTGACTGAGAGACAAGGACTAACCAGCCCCACGAAATAGATCCAACCCTCCAAATCGTCACCTGCCCAGTGAAAAAGCCCTTATTATCTCATTACTGTCTAACTGTGTAGAGAAATATGGGGATAGAGGAAAAAATCCATAATCTGAAATTCTAGATTACCTTTTGAACTGTGTTTTTGTTGTTTGTTGTTGTTGTTATTGTTGTTGAGAAAACAAAAATGTCAGTGCTGTAAGATAAAACTTTGCTAAATGTCAAGATCTTTCGCTTGTTTCCTCTGACTTGGACATTGTAGTTTAAAAACAAGTTAATAAAGTAACTTGCCTTTTTGGTAAGATGTATGGTTGGAAATGTAGGCGGAGGCAATGCCATTTTCAGCTACCCTTTGGGTTCTGCTTTTCTGAGGTGTGTACACAATGCTGCATGTGTTTGCAACTGATCACATCCTAAGAGGGCAAATACAGTAATCCCAAAACCCAAGGAGATACTCCCCTGGGAGACAGCATAGTAACTGCACGCTGTGTGTGCACGCGCGCATGTGCACACATGCATCCACGTGTGCTCACATACATAGTCCCAGCTTTGAGTCGTGGGCAGGGAGGTATAGAAGAGAGAGTGTTGTCCCCTCCAAACTCTGGCATGAAAGCAAAGAGAATAGACCCTTCTCCTTTATATGACACTGCCTTGTCTAGAGGCATAGTCTATGTTATATGCATCCACCATCCATCCATTCATCCCTCCATCCATTCACCCATCCATCCATTCATCCCTCCCTTCCTCCCTCCACTCAACTAGGAATTATTGAGTAATTGTTCTGTGTCAGACAGTATGCTCTGTGAGTTATGTGGGATTCTCCCTTAGTCCTCACGATAGCCCCACAAGGAAAGGCACTCGTTATTTTACCCTAGGTAAGAAAACAGAAGCTCAAAGATGTTAGTAGCTTGTCCAAGTCCTGAAGCTGTAAGAAGCTGAACTGGAATTCAGTCCCTCATCGTCTAACGACACAGGCTGAGCTCTTTCTGGTGCATCATGCTTTTCTAAGAGAGTGGGCAGTGAGCAGAGGCTATGAGGTGGGTCCTATTTGCTGGAAATGTTAAGAGGGGAAAGGATGGGATGACTTATAATAGTCATATTGGTTCAGTCCTCCTGAAAAAGTCTTGGCTTAAAAGTATATTTAAATTCAGGTTGCAGCAAGATAGCCAAAAGAAAACAGTGTAGGTCATGTGATTTTCCTTATCCAAGAAGAAAAAACAAAGCAGTTTCTCTAGGGCTAAAGATGAAGAAAAGTTTACACTCTAGTTGGTAGTTTCAGAGAATCCAGCCATAATGATACCTACGGAATGATCAAAAGAAGGTAGCAATTGCCATTGATTCTAGTCCAGTGTGGAAATGTGTCTCGAATGAAAGAGAAGGAATTTTAAGCTGGAGATTATAGTGACTTAGGTTTCCAGTCTTTGAGAATTTGAGTTACTTTAATTTTTTAGTAACATTTATTTTTATTATCAAATTTTTAAAAAGCTTTTGGAAGATGTTAGCTCTTTTTCGTAAAATTTGTAACTCATCTAAATTCTGGTAGCTTTATGGTTTTGCTGATATATCAGTGGATTTAATGAGGAATTTTAGCTGCTTAGGATAATTTCTGGCACATTGTAGACACTCAATAAAAATTTGTTGAGCGAATGGATAGAATATAAACAAGATTGCTATTGAACAAAGAGAAACAGAGGATGAATTTAATAAAATAGTGGAAATTCTTCAAATTGAGGAATAATTGATTTTTGAACTTATGTCCCATTATTAAACAAAGCCACCCTTCCTAGCAACTTTATGCCTTGAATTTAAATGCTCAGACATTTCTATAATGCGAGAGCTAGAAAATATTAATATATTGGTCTTCAAATATTTTAACCCAATTCCCTTGATAAAAACAGATAGCTTTAGTTAACATTATTGAGACATAATTATATATAATAAGATGTACACAGTTTAAGTGAATGGCTTGACGAATTTTGCTGGGTGGATTACCGCATCTAACCACCACCTCAAAGAAATTATGGAACATTTATAGCACCTAAGAGAGTTCCTTTGGGTCTGTTTACAATTAAGCTCCCCCATGCCTCTTCTCAGGCAACCAAGAATTGAGCTGATGGGTTTTTAATCTGTTTTTTTTTTTTTTTCATGTTGTCCTTAAGATTAAGGTTTAGATGGAACAGAGGTTTAAGTTTCGACACTACTCGTTAAGTCTAACCTTCTAATTTTAGTGATGGGGAAACTGAGGCCAGCAGGCTTTTCATAGACAGTTGAGCTGATAGAGTCATCCAGGTCTCTTGGGCCAGGGCTCTTTCTGCCCTATGTCCTGCCTGAACTATTCTGGCACTCATAGCTGCGAGGGTCTTTTGGGAGAGAAACCGGTAGGGAGAGTAGGTGACATATATTTCATTGAAGTTAAAAATTGCAGTGATGGTGGAAATTATTCTGAATTATCCTCAGAATTATTAAGAAAATGACACCCTTAAATAAATGTTTGAAAGAAATGAGTTTTGTTGGGGATAATACCTCACAGCCACTTCTCAGAAGTCCAAAGAGAGAAGCAAATTAAGAGATGCCCTTCAAGCAGTTGGGGGGAAAAAAAAACACAGAGTTCCTAATAAATATCTCACCAATCCAATTATAACATTCAAATCAAGGAGAGAAATGCACGGTATCAAATAGAATGAAAGCTTTCTTTCCCATTGAAAACACAGCCTTGCTTCTCATTGTCCGGTGCTGAAGGGGATTTCAAAGTCAGCATTTATAGGAGAGGGGGGGAAAATGCCATGTAAATCAAAGTGAAATAATCCATTTTTTCTGGTGGAAATAAGTGCAGTTGTTTGATGTAATTTTGACATTCAGCATAATTTCAGCATCAACATTAAAGTTAGGGGACGAGGGTGTCTCTGTGAGATTTATGTAGTGAGAATTTACCCAATCAGGAAAGTCTAAGTTAGTCTTTGAATGTAATATGGCCTCATGCAGTTTGGGGAAATATAAAGTCTTCTACTGGATTCACTGCCAACGCAAAGGCAGAAAAGACCTATTTTTATTCATAGTGGGTTTACTAGCATCCCTCCAAAGCCATGCCTACCCAGAACCTCAGTATGTAACATTATTTGGAAATGGGTCTTTGTAGATGTATTTAGTTAAAATGAGGTCACACAGGATTAGGGTGCACCCTAAAACCAACAAATGGTGTCTTTCTAAGAAAAGGAGAGGACACATAGACACGCCTATACACAGAGAAGAGAAGGATGTGATGATGGAGGCAGAGACTGGACTGATGCAGATGTAAACCAGAGTAGTTGGAGGGAGTGTGGCCTTACTGACACCTTGGTGAGGACTCCTGGCATCCAGAACTGGGATAGAACACATGCCTGTTGTTTCAAGACACCCATTAAGGGCACTCTTTATGGCAGGCAGCTCTAGGAGACCAATGTACTGGTCAGACCCCTTCTTCTAGAAACAAGAACAGGTTCATGATCATGATATAGCAATGCCAGGCAGCTGAGAGGTGACTTTTCCTAACAAAAGAAACTGGGTTCTTGGTGTTTTGAGTCAGCATTTGAACTTCTTCCAGATGCCCTCTGAGAAGTTCTAGCTACTCCTCCCCTCCTGTGAAGGAGAAGCAGAAGCCTCTCCTAAAGCTTCCAGCAGGAAACCAATCTGCCTTCCTGCTGATGCTTGTTCTACTTTTATAGTGAAACACCATAGTGATGCTGACACAGTACCCCTAGACCAGAAGTCGAGCCCCGAATGGCTCCCCAGGGAGCATGTTCTGCGCACAGGAGAGCTCGAATGAAGAGCTTCTTGAGCCCCATTTTCTGCCTGGAACCACCCAGCCTTTCAAGGAGACCAGTCAGGTTCATAATCTCCAACCTGGCAGGAGAAGACAGTGGCTTAGAGGGAAGCGGGAGAGAGACACGGAGGGTAGTGGGGAGATCACAGGATGAGTGACCGCTGGGGTATGACACATCCTGGAAGTCTCTTGTCAAGACAGAGGGTGGTCTAATCCCAAAGGGCAAATCACACTGTTTCGTGAAGATGGCTGGTGTGGTGGCAAATGCGATTATTGTTCACAGCTCTTCAGCCACTCTTCTCTCTCTAATAGGATCGACTGCCTAGATTATTTTCCTGCAGCTGCTGTAACAAATTACCACGAACTGGGTGGCTTAAAACAACAGCAGTTTATTCTATTCTCTCACAGTTTTGGAAACCAGAAATCTGAAATTTAGGTGTTGGCAGGGGAAGCCCTGGGGAGAATCTGGGCCTTGCCTCTTCTAACTCCTGGCTGCTGTTGGCATTCCTTGGCTTGTGGCCGCATGTCTTTCTGCTCTGTCTTGACATTGCCTCCTTTTTCTGTGCCTGTCTTTAAACTCCCTCTGCCTCTCTCTTATAAGTGCATTGGCACTTAGGGCTAACCTAGGATAGATTCCTCTTCTTAAGACATTAACTTTATCACATCTTTCTCCATAGGAGGTAATATTCAGAGATTCTGGAGGTTGAGAGACATGGACGTATGCTTCTGGGGAGTCACTGGTCAGCCTCCGCACTACGTGGTTTTGCACTGCCTCTCACTGCAGTACATGGAGTTGTCTTTGAGAGTTCATTCCTTTCTGCTCTCTCCTCTTGCACTCCTGCCCCTTTGCTATGAGATGAGTGCGTCCCAGACAGTGGCTACTCCTTCATTCTGGGACCAGTATGAGACCCAGGATGAACAGACCTGACCTGACCCACAGCATAGAGCAGAGTAGATGAAGCCAAGCTATAAACTAGTGAGCTAGTAATAAATTCTTGTTATTGTACACTACAAAGATCTGGGGCAGCGGGGGTGGGGGTGTGGGGGCGGGGCAGGTTGCCTATTACTGCAGCAAAAGCTGACTAATAAATGAAGATTGCATGTTGGTTACAGGTAGACTCTATAATACTTCTCGGACTTAGAGCATGATGGTCTCTGAAATGTCTGACACCTTATTCATCTGGAGAGTGCTTCTTACTTTTATTTCTCTATAAAGGCTTTTAAAAATTCAGATGGAGGGTCTTGGAAGTATACTGTCACCATTCTTTACTTCCACACATCTAGGTAGCCCACTATGTGTCCTCAGAGGCAGGGACTGTGCTGAAGTGTCTCTATATACCTGAATGAATGCATAAAAATGCAAATGAGTGAGGCATCCACAATTTCTAAAGGTTGTAAGAATAGAAAGGAATTTTGCACTGGGCTGGGGTCCATAGTGGTTCCCTGCAAGGGCCCTGGAGCTGAACTGCGAGGGTTTAAATCCAGATCTTTCACTAAATAAGAACAGGAACTTGAGCTAGTTTCTTAACCTTGCCGTTTCCGTTTCCATGTGCAAAACACAGGACTGGTGTGAGCTGAAAATGAATAAGCTCTTGAAATAGTGGCTGGCACCAGGTAAGCACTCTCTCGGCCAGGGCTCAGCAAACTATGGCCCATGGGTCAAACCGAGCCTGCAGCCTGTTGTATGGCCTGCCAGTTAAGATCAGCTTTTGCACTTTTAAATTGTGAAAAACAAATTTCTCCAAAGGGTAATATTTCATGACACATGAAAATTATGTGAAATTCAAATTTTAGTGTCCATAAATAAAGTTTTATTGGAACACAGTCACGCCTATTTGTTGACATACTGTCTGTGGCTGTTTCTATGCTACAGTGGCAGAGTTGAATAGTTATGACAGAGACCACATGGCCCACAAACCCCCAAATATTTACCATCTGGTCCTTTACTGAAAAGTTTTGTGGCTCTTGAGCTAAACTGTTACAACTTAGATTCTTGGCTCGTGTGCCCAGTTTGGAGCTCAGACGCCAGCCGGCGCGGCCTCACTGCTTGAGCACACCTCAGCTGGCCGGTCTACAGATGATTTCTGCAAAAATCACCACAGATGAGCAGTGTTGTTGATTTCATCGGAAACAGAGCCAGCAGGAAACGGAAATTCGCATCTCCTTCATCTCTCTTCCCTTTATTTTTGTCATCTGCGTGCATCTATTATTACTCTCAGAATGAAGTCTTTCAGGTGATAAATGAGTAAGTAGGAAACAAACGTAACAAATAAATAGATAAGAAAGAAGAACGGGGTTCAGTTGTCACATGTTCGCGGCTTTTTCTGATTTACTGTGAAAATTCAGAGACG
Organism: Rousettus aegyptiacus; assembly: GCF_014176215.1. NCBI lineage: Eukaryota > Metazoa > Chordata > Mammalia > Chiroptera > Pteropodidae > Rousettus > Rousettus aegyptiacus. The sequence goes on along the minus strand of NW_023416289.1, from coordinate 23,015,764 downwards.
TCTTCTTTTCTGCTTCATTATCTATTCCAATTAATTAATTAATCCATTCAGTAATTCGTGAGCACGCACTCATTGATTACTCATATGCCAAAGATTGTGCCAGGCGCTGAGGTTCAAACGGTGAACTGAATGAACGCTTCGATCTAGGCCTCACCAAATTCCTGGTCTCAGAGCCACTACAGGCCCATATGTGGCACTGGGGTGAATTAGATCAAGTCACCCCATTTCTCTAGGCAGAATGCATGGCTTAGCATGCGTAACAGGGACTGGATATCAGCCCAACTCATTTCCTAAGCCAGTGACCTTATGCAGTGCACAACTGGCACGACTACACATGGCCCTGAGCCTCCTGGGAGGCACTAATCGCTAAGAGGGACAGGAGAGACATGGGGGAGAGAGATGGGAGATTGGAGGGGAGGCAGCCCTGGTGGAGCCGAAGAGGCATCTCAGAGGGGGTGATTTGAAGAGGAGGCCAGTACCCACAGCAGTGAAAACAGCCAGGTGATAAGCACTTTTTTCTATTATTGTTTCTTTTAAATATGGGAATTCTGAGGCATGAAGAGTTTAATTATTCTTTGCCTGTTGCTGAAACTTCCTTTGTAAAAGAGAGAGAGAATTTATATGCCGCCATTTAGGCCTTTTCAGTACAGTCACTGGCATGGCATTTTGGCAAAAGCACTAAATGACTTAAGAGAGCTGGGAGACCAAGGAAAGATGTTTTATTATTATTTATTTATTTATTTATTTATTTTATTATTCAGAAGCTTTTATTTGATCATATAAATTGTTACATTCACTTAAGTTTCTGTCTCAACCAAGAACAAGAATTACATCTACCAATATTCTCAGGCCCACTGCTACCGTATAGAACCTTAAATCGCAACTTGCAAGAAAAAAAATAATCGGAGGAATTCATCATGATTGGAAAATCAGATTCTGGAAAATCAAAACACACTTTGCTATAGGGATGAATTTGCATGTGTGGCCGGCTTACAGATGAAAACAAGACTGGACGCCATAGACAAGATCTGCTTCTCTTTCCACCACGTGTTTATTTGCATAGCTACATCGTTTAGCAAATATCCTTGTATCTAAGGCGCCTCTTGACCCTGTCATCTGTATTTTGAAGAGGAGACCCTCCTTATGCGAACCCCCTCCCCCCTTTGAAAACTATATCCAGATGGAATTCTCAATCTGTATAGATGAAAGCAAATATACAAGGTATGTTATAGAATACCACAGTAAGAAACTGTTCTGTTAATAAAACTCAAGGAATTTCTAGTAGCAGCTGTGATAACAGAACCCAGGGAGTATCATGCGGGGAAAGTAATAAAATATAGTAAAAGAATTCAGGCTGTGTCTTTGAAACTCACTCCATATGACAGTTCTAAGCCTGATCACTGCACTACTCAATGCCAAAAAAAGGCAACCTAGGAAACTTTCTTGAGTCCTCGATATATGTAATTTTCCCAGATAACACTTTCCCACATGTAGCCTATTTTTTCCTAAGGCTTATTATCATTTGATGTGACACATGTATTAGTTAGCTAATGCTGTGTAACAAATACTCCAATACTTAGTGGCTTGAAAACAACAACATTATTATCACATGTTTGTGGACCAGAAACCTGGGTATGGCTTAGAGGATCTAAGATAGCTCATAGTATCTTACAAGGCTACAATTGAGGTGTTGGCTAGGACTGTGGTCATCTCAAAAGTCAAATGGGAAAAGACCCGTAGGGAATGATTGGGAGCCATTTTAGAAGCTGTATATTAAACCATATATTTTAATTATTTATTTTTATATCATCATTATCCCACTCAAATATAAACTACATCCACAATTTCTAAGGGTTGTCATCTGTGTGCAGATTTTTTCTGGTTTGTTCCTCACTACATCCATGGTGCCAGATATTTGTTGCATGAATGAACTCAAACGTTTGTCGAATGAGTGAACCAATGTAGAGACTGCTTTGGCTCCCCAGAGGAGTCTTGCGTGTGTCTTATTTATTTTCTTTCTTCAGGGTAAATGAATCTGGAGATTTTTGAGTGTCAAAAGTGTGAGATAGTGTAAAAGCTATTTAGGAGAAAAAGATTTATTTTAACGGTCCTGGTAGGTAGAATAACACCTCTCCAAGGATGTCCATGACCTAATCTCTGGAACCTATGACAACATTACCTGGGATGGCAAACAGGGACTTTGCAGCTGTGATTGAAGTTAGAGACCTTGAGATAAGGAGATTGTTTTGGGTTATATGGGCGGGTCTACTCTTATCACCTGAGTTCTAAAAAAGGGAGCTTTCCTAAGTGGGCTCAGAGAAAGATCTGATGACAGAGGGTCTCAAGATGGAAGCTTGAGAAGGACTTAAACCCCTGGCTAGTTCTGAGGTGTAGGGGGATATGTGTGCAGGACTGCAGAAAGGCTTCTAGGAGCTGAGAGCCACCCCTGCTAGCAGCCAGCAAGGAAACCGAGACCTCAGTACTATAACCACAATGAACTTAATTCTGCCACAACCCGAGTGGGTAAAACTCCCCGAGAGCCCCCAGAAAGAAACACAGCTTGAAAACACCTCAAATTTAGTCTGATGAGACTAAATTGGACCTCTGACCTCTAGAACTGTATAATAATAAGTCTGTGTTGTTTTTATCCACTAAATTTGCAGTCATTTGTTATGGCAACAATAGAAAACAAGTATAACCCTGTTCAATAACTCTGGATGCCTGGAGAAGCTAAGTGGAAAAGAAGCTTTGGAAACAGCAGTGAAGAAGTTTGGCATTTGCTGTCACCATTGAAATGATCCAAGGACCATAAACCCTAAGCCTCTCAAAAGAACCCGATTTTCAGGGAAATCGTGATAGAACCAGGAATTGTGACTTCAGGAAAGAACACTCCATTTTTTAAATACCCATCCACAAAGGGTTAGAGAACTGGGATTAGCACTTTGCTCCAGATAAGGCTCTGGGGAGGGGAAAGTCTTCTCTTGGAACTTCTTGTCTGAGGAAGTTCTGATAGCCTCCTTCCAGGTCAACAGAAAGAGAACATGGCCATGAGGAATACAGGTTAATATCAGAGGACCAGGCTATCCTTAGCTCCCCACCTTTTTATTTCTTTGAGTAATCTTATGGAAGTATAACTAGCATGCAGAAAAGAACACAACTCAATGGATTTTCGCAAAGTGAAAACATCCGTGTGAGATTCTTTGCATATTCATTGAAACAATAGTTGGTTTATTCTCATTGCTGAATGTCAATTGAACAGACAGATTACAGTTTACTTAACCTTTTTGCTGTTGATGGACATTTCAGTTCTTTCTGCTTTGGGACCATCGTGAATGGTGCTGCTATGAAGTTCTTGTACATGAACGCATTTCTGGTGGGTATATGTGCCTGGGGATTAGGCGATTCTGGGTCCAAAGCACCATTTTGGTTCTGCTAGTTACGAAGAATGCAGGCCTAGGGCTAGGTGACATGAGAGATGTGAAAACACAGGGTCAGATCCTGTCTTTATTGCTCATCCTCGATTATTGAGTATTCGTTTTGATTTTTGGTATTAATTGTAATTTTGATTTTTGGTATTTTCTTAATTCTTACACCCAGCAAGTAGGCGTCATTCACCTCACCCTAGTTCTAGCCCTGAGCAAGTCTAAGAAACATAATAGATGCCTCGTGTCTACATTCTTCATGTTCGGCCCAAAAGGTCCGTTAAGGCTATACCAGCTCGAACAGTGCATTAAACACCAGGTCCTCAAAGCTTATTCCTGTGCCTGCACTATTTCATGGGGCATTTTCTTTTATTTTCAAATAGGCTCTTTCTGTTCATAAAGACCTTTGCAATGTGGTCTGAGATTTATTGGCCTGGGGGAAAATACTTCGAGTTTGACATTTAAGTAATTAGTTAGTAGTTAGTTAATTAATTAATTGCGTTGGAGTGACCAGGCTGGTCTCTCGGGCCCCCATTCTCTGTTCCAGACTATATTAATAAAATAATAGTAGTAAAAAAGAAAAAAAAAAAGGAGGGAGAGTAGAGGAGGGTTGCGCTTTATAAAATTCTGGCTGGGTGGAGGGGCTGCACTCACAGCCAGATTCGTCCAGATGCTGCTAACAGAAATTCTCCTTTTCTCCATTTTTAAACGAAGACATTCTCAATCACCCATTTCCTATCTCTTTAGCCAGCTCTATCCCAAGGCTTACACGAGCAGCTATCAGCCTGATAGGATGAGACTTTCCAGGGCTTGGTTTATTGGGTTTAGGTAAGCAAATCCTCTTAAGAAAAATTGTTCATCAGTCAGCCTAATTTACTCGTCCCGGGCAGAACACTTTTTATTTGTTACGTGCATGCAAATCCAGGCTCATTTAAAGCCGGGAGGCAGGGAGAGCTGGGGTTGGAAACGGAGGTCCTAAGCGGAATGATGGTGATTGGTTTCCCCAGGAATGGGGGGTGGGGAACAGGACAGTGGAATGATGACTTCAGAACTGATTGGGACCCAGGGCTGTAAAGCGGGGCCCGTGTTGAGGAATATGCACTAAACATGTAATCATAAATAGAGAAAGGTTTTCGTTTGTTTGTTTTTGTTTTTGTTTTTGTTTTTGCTTGTTCATTTGGCTGACCAGGGCTTCTCTCCTCATGCCTATGCTGGATCATTTCACCAAGCAGTTATTGCTCCCAAACACTGGCTTCCCTCACCCACCGTGGGGTGGTTTGGTGTTCGCCTCATCTGTGATATTGACTCTGGCCCCGTGTCTGGTCCTCACGGTCGCTTTAGCTGCCAGGGCCGCCCTCGAAGCGCACAGTCAGCTCCACATAATATCAAGCTGGTGGCCTCCCAGATGGTCCCCTCTTAAGGCTAACTACTTGTCCTCCCCATCGGACCTTCACCTTCCATTTCTGTCCTCTCTGAATCTGGACTATGTGTGGCATTTTCCTATTTGCAGATTCTCAACATGATTTCTGTACCTTGCACCTGTGATTCTCCTCATTATCACAATTTGGACTCTTTATCTACCAATCGTGCGATCAACCACAATGACTTCTTCCTCTCCCTCCTTCCCCTTGTCAGAGAGCCACTGCTGGGGCACATGACAGCCCAGAAGTAGCACCTGGACAGTTAGAAATATCAGAATTGTGTCACCTTCACATTTTTACAATGACCATTTTGTTCTCATTATCAAAGAAATATATACCTGTGTCTTAATGCACGTAACTTAGAAAGTAAAGATACCTCGTAATCCTTCCCAACCTCTCCAACAGCTTGGCATATGTTCCTCCAAATCTGTATTATAGTATATTTATGTATACGTATATGTGTGCATATATTTCTATATTCCCTTAACTATATATCTGAGATAAGTTTTCACGTCAGTACCCAGAGATCTGTCTCATTCTTTTTAAAGGCTACAGTGAGTTGTATTGTATGAGTGAGTGTGCCATAATTTATTTATCCAATTAAAACCAGAGAATCTTAAAACAGAGCTACTGCTTTCAGGCAGAGACACTCCCTCTACAGCATCTCTGCGGGATGCTAGCCCAGCCCACACAGGGCTTGGGTTTCCTCGGGTACAGAAAGTTTTGACGGAGCCAAGTCTCTGGGGTGGTGTCTTCATTACTGCCTCGGTTGAATGGCTGGCTATTCCAGCAAGATTCAGGGAGGTTTCCAGCTGTGCTTGTGTCCAAGATATTTTAAAGACATGCAGCAGTTCCGGCAGATAACCCTGTAGAATCGCTGCCATGTAGACATTAGGGTTCCCCAATGGTTCATCCTTGGCTCTTTTATCTTTTCACTCTACATAACCTTATCTACTTCCTTGACTTTCATATCTGCTTTGGACTTGAAATATAACTACCGTTCTACCTTGTCACACACAGGTGTAGACACGCGGACTCACCATGTTCAAAACTGATTTCCTCTTTTTCTTCAAGCTCCTCCTCCTCCTCCTCCTCCAGTATTCCCACCTAGTTGGACTCTTAGGGGAAACTGGCTTTCATCCTTGTCAACCTTTTCCATCAACCTCACACCATGCCTTCTAAACATTTCTAGGATGCCTGCCTTCTTCTCCAGGCCTATGGTTACTTCTCTGATTCTGGCCACTGCAGAGCCCGTCTTGTATCTTTCAAACCCATCCAGGGTCACCATCAGAAAAAGCTCAACCGACCACATGTCTCACAGGCCCCTCCCACTCGGTTCTCCGCATCGTGCAAAGTAAAGTACGGAAAACCTTCCGAGCTCTGACTCTGCCTTCCTTTCCACCCTCATCTTCTGCTCTGCACAGGTACTTAACACTCAACTTCTCATTGCCATTCCGTTGGCTATGCTGACTTTTCTCTGGATCCCACACCAGGAGTCTCTCCTGCAATGTTCGAGGGATGGTCGATTACCTTGAAGGCTGTGGGAGGCTGATAAATGAAAGGTGGGAGGTGGGAGGTGGGCGGTGGGGGGTGGGGGCTCCTGGGAGCAGTACACAGTTCAAAGGTATCTCAGCCCGAAACAAAATACAAGTTAACTAACAAATGGTCAAAATGGATTTCCCCCTGAATTCTGGCTACTTCAGTCTCTTTCTGTAAGGCTTATCATCACTTATAATGGCGATAACATTAATAAAATAATAACAGGAGTTTATAATGTAAGGAGCACAACCTTTGTTCCAGGAACCATGTTTGACCTGTTCCCAGCATTGTTAATGTCATTCTAGGTATTAGTACAATGTCACATACAGCCTCCCATTTATAGGAATGGTTTTGGGGTTTCTGGAACTTGCCTGGAGTCACCCAGGTACCAAGCGGTAGGATTAGGCTCCAATCCCAAGCAATCTCTCCCCAGAACCTCTCTCAGCTACATCTAAAGCGGGAGGGGGTGAGGGAGGAGAATCTAATATTTCTGGAACCCAGTGCAAGGTGTTTTTCTCCAGGCTGGTCTTCTAAAGTCCTCACAGTAGGTTTTCTTTTCGACACTAACTGGAAAAGAAGCAGAGGTTCCTGGGTGTCTGGGAAGTGTCAGAGCCAAGTTGGAGCCCAGTGCGCTCTCTCTCTCTCTCTCTCTCTCTCTCTCTCTCTCTCTCTCTCTTTCTCGTTCTACCTCTCTGCCTGCTCTTCCACATGAAAACCAGGCAGGATGAGTGACCCGTGGTAGCAGTGCCAGGTGCACCAGTGTGCCACTCTGGGTTTCCAGGGACAGACTTTTTAAGTCCTAAGACTTTCCAGTTCTCACTGCAAATGCTTCTCCTGCTGATTTCTCACCACATTCCCTTCAACTAAATGGATTGACACGCCGTCTAATTTCCTTGAGTCTTCTCAATCTGAGTGTGGTGAGCACAGGGCCTTATCCTCTACACTAGAGGATAAGGAGAGTTTCATCCATATGTAAAGACCAAAGCAGAGCTGTTTCCCATTAGGAGCAAGAAAGTTGGCCTTTGGAGCCAGCAGCAATGCCCAGGGACTCGGGGATGCTTTGAAGCCTCACGGAGTTCTCTCAATGATTAAATCTTCTGAATCTAAGAAACATTAGGTCACTGTGGACAGTGAGATTCTTTTGTGTGTGTGTGTGTGTGTGTTCCCTTTACATTAACCTTTTGCATCTTGGATAATAAAAAAGTGTATTTTCCCCTGTAAAATGGTGAATTGAAAATTATCACATCTTTGGAGTATATTCAAATAGATAAAAGCTTTTCTTGCTTCTTTTTTTCTTCATTTTAAAATACCTTCAGAGTTGCCCCAAACAGGGAAAATGCCTTCTTTCAGTCATTTCAGTTCTTTTTCATTTTTTTTTTTTATTGACATGTATAATGTAGTAAATGTGCAATTCTTAAGAGCATAATAGCTCGATGAATTTTTATCTACGGATACCGCCATGTGTCCACCATCCACATCAAAATATAGAATGTTCCCAGCATCCAAGAAGGGTCCCTTGTCCCTTTCTAGGTGATATCTGTTCTGACTTCTGTCATCATAGGTCTGTTTTGTCTGATTGGAGCTTCATGAAAGTGGAGTCACACAGGATATATTTTTGGTGCTGGTTCATCATTAAACTTAGCATTGAAAGCTTTGTAAACAAATAGAGAACCACATATAATTAAGTGGTCCCTGATTAAAAAGTCTTAATGAAAGTATGTTTGGGGGAGCTTTTAATAGAAATTCTTTGAAAAAAGGAAAGGAACTTTAAGGCTTTTTATTCCCCTCCCACCAAGAGCAAAATCACTGAATTAATCTGCATCAAATCTAGGCAACATATCTAGGATGGACTGCTTACAATACGTTAACTGGTCTACTCAAAATCTACTTTGTAGGATTTGGAGGGGCCCCTCAGAGACTTAGTCAGATAACCTGGGAGCAGCTACAAACACCGATTTGTGATAAAGCTTGTTTTTACACAGGCAGCTCTAGCTCACCCAGGGTGTGTAGCAATAAGTATGTATTTATTTTAGAATAGTTAATGATTCTTCTAAATGATGTAGAGAACAGCTAGTGGTCAAATAAATTTAAAAAGTATTTCCTGTTCTACCTCCATCTTGGAGATTTATGATGCTCATCAACAATTAACATATTAAAGGTACTGGTAAGTCCTGCTGTAAGGATAGCTATTTGATTTGGTCAAATTGGCATTATCTGAACATCTTTGTCCACAGAACCCTCTTATGATGTAGAGTCTTGTTCTGTTTCATAAAGCTCATGTTTCCTATAACCTAGGTACTGAAAACAAGCAGAAAGGAAATCAGTCTTTGGGTGGAAGAATTTTATGTTTATATCTTTGTTCTGATAAACATATGGCCTCCATCTGTATTTTCCCAGATTGTCCTGAGGTTTTAAAAAAAGCATTTAGATCATCAAAGCAAATATAGTATCACCTTCGAAACTTTTACACAATATCAATTGGAAATACCCACTTTGGAAAAGTTTATTTTATTCATCTTATGTAAACTTAATTTTTCTTATTCTACCGCTAATTATTTTGAATCATAGGGGATCAGAAATGCTTCTCTTTCCCATAACTGCACTGCTGTCTCTAAAAATCAAGAGAGATGAGCCCAAAATGGAACCGAAGGCCCCTGAGCTGGCAAGGGAAGGTCATGGGTGAGCAGGGAAGTGACGGTTATCAAAGAGTCATGTGAGACACTCTGTAATCAGGGTTTATTATCTCTTTCGACCTTTTCTTATGCTGTGTATTGGAGCAATCAATAAATGCTTCCCAAATTCCTCCCCTTTCTCCACAGAGGTCCAGATTTCCTGTCTGCAGGAATCCATAGAGTTTCATCAGTTAAGAATCTATCCCATTATCAGATGGACATTTTATTAGTTCTTCAGCAGAAGTCGTTTCTGCTAATTTGCTAATTCATTCATATGTTCTCTGCCAGCCTCTTGGCGCCCTGGACCATTTTCAGCTTACTTTTATTTGGCCAGACAATGAATTCTGTGTGCTGCTTTTAGTTGTATTAAGTCCTTTGGTGGGAAAGGAGGTTCAGGAGGGACCTGACAGATCTCACTGCTCAAAGAAACACTGCAAGTTTAATGATGCTTTTAAATCACCTGATCTAAAAAATTTTATGAGAGATAAAGAAAGAAAGAAAGAAAGAAAGAAAGAAAGAAAGGAAGGAAGGAAGGAAGGAAGGAAGGAAGGAAGGAAGGAAGGAAGGAAGGAAGGAAGGAATAAATTCCGGTTCTAATAACATTTTGTTGTTTCAGATTGTCAGTTTTTGTCATGCTCTCAATTCAGCTAAATTCAATGTAAAATCAGCACACATTTTTAGTGCTTTTATCATGTGCTAGATTCTGAAAGGAAGTCTCAGAAGATCAATCTTGGCCTTGGTTCTCAAGGAGTATGCAGCTCATCTATTAAAAAAATAATAATAACTAGTAACAAAATCATAATGCATGGGTGTTATCACTGTCCTTAGCACTCTAAGTGTATTAACTCTTTTACTCCTCAACCTTATGAGGTACATATTATTATTTCTGTTATACGTGAGGAGACCGAGACACAGAGAGGTTAACACACTTGCCCAAAGTCACACAGCAAGTCCATGGCAGAGGCGAGGTTTATAGGCTTCGAAGAGGAGATCACTGTACCTGGAGGAAACTGGCTTTTATTGAGTGTTTACCATATGCTAGATCTCATACTAAATTCTTTTATATATTATTTAGTTTTAATTTTCATAAAAGCTTTTAAGACAAAGAAGTATTATATGCATTTTTATAGGTAATAAATCGAGGCTCAGGAAAGTTGAGTATTTTGCCCAGAGTCATGGAGCCTATATGTGGCAGATGTGAGGTTCCAATCTAGATCTGCCTGATTCTAACTTCTGTTCACCATGCATTCTGTCTCCGTTAGGCCAAACCTACAAGTGTTCTCTAGCTAAGCAGCTTTTTATAAAAATACATTCACACGCACACACTCCCTCTCCTCTAGCCACCAGTGGCTTAACTTACTCTAGCTGTGGAATGTTGTCCCTAAGGGGCCTGTGGGAGCAGCCTCACCCTCTCTCAGGCCTTAGCCCAGAGCTGCAGCAGCCGGGTGACTTCACTGCCTTCAGGGCAGACACCTGGCTCCGGATGCCCCAGGGCTTTTCCATGAGAGTCTGTCTTCAGCACCCCCTCTTGAAGTTGGGCGGGGGCGGGGTGGGGCATCACTTTCCACCAGAGCAGGGACAGAGAACAAAGCAAGTGAACCTGGCTGACCCTTGATGAGGCCTGAACTCTGGGAAACACCCAGTGGACTTGTTTGTGGCCAAGAATGCTGAGTCACCTCTGAGGTCATCCACAGATATCTTGTTCTCTCCTTTGTCAGCCACTGTGGGCCTGGGTCACTTAAGTGTTCTGGCTCCAGCATAGGGAGAAGCAAGAGGTCGTTTGGCAGAGAGAGTGTTTAACAGAGTCACAAGTTCGAAGGAATTGCAAACATCTCTCCTGCCCCTGGCTCCATCAGCAGTTGCCTAATGAGGAGGGGATTCACCTGGTTCTCAGGGGACCTAGAGTCCCAACCTGGTTCTATTGCTTGCTTGGTCATGACAGGGGACAGGACCTTTAGCCCTCAGTGTCCCTGGTGGAACAATGGGGATTAACAATAGACCCCATAAAAGGATGCCTGATGGTTAAATACCATAAGTGAGCGGACACCGCCCAGGGGCATGTCTGGAGCCTGCGGGCTGCAATTTCTTTTCTGTGTCTGCTCCTCACAACCCGCCACCCGCCTGCAAATCCCACACACCTTTCCCTTCCCCAGGGCCACTGATCCATGAAGTCGGCACTCACATTCTTGCCTTGCCACCTGGGAGCCAGTCAAGAGAGGGCATCAAAGGGGATGACAGTCAGGTCACTCTGCTTGTCTAACAACACGACACTACTAGGATGGAGAGTGATCCTTCTTCAGGGACGCCACACCTGTCTTGCTTGTCCAGCGCCAAATCACGCTGGGCTCTGCCGCTCGCTCTCTCTGCCCTACTGTCCCTTTGAGTTACATGAAACCATAATCTCCCTCTTCTAGCAGCATCTTTGCATTGCCGTTACCTCTGCTAGAACGGAGAAGACATTTAATGTTCATTCTCACTTGTCCCTTCCTCCGGAAAGCCTCATGACCTGGTCGCTCCTGTCCACTACTGCTTGCATGACACTGCGCCCCTCTTCCTCTCAGCGCCTCACATTCGTTTAATGTCGCTTCCCCACCCGTGTGTATGCTCCTCTGAGAGAGCGCGAGGGACAGAGTCCCATCCCTGCTCTCCTCTCCCCCCCTTCTCCTCACCCCTTCCCTCTCCTTTCCTTTCCCAACCCCATTGAATATTGCCTCCCACGGTGTTTGTCCACAGAGGTCCTATGCACGTTTATCGATCAAAGGCAGAAAGAAGGAACGATACATGCTTGCCGTGGGGCCTGGCATGAACTAACTATGGGAAGTCGACAGCCGGTCTCTTGTAGCTCGCGCTCAGTCCACAGTGAGAAGCAGCTTGTCATGGCGGGGTGCTTGCAGCCTGCTGATGACCTCCTGCAGTCACCACCCTGTCCTGGTCCCGGGGAAGGGCCTCCCTGTGAGTGTGCTCGGTGCTGCACGGCCTGCTGCGTGGAAATGAGCACATGAAGTCTGATGACGCGTGGGAAGGAGCAGGTGGTGACCTAGGTGATGGGCTGGAGACTTCCCCGGCAGGCTGTGCTCCCTCTTATCAAGCAGGAAGCTGGCAGGCTATGTTTTAATCAATTGATAGCATCACTTGGCATCCAGCAGCCAGCTCAGGTTTTGTAAAAGCCCAGGTTGCTGATTTTCCAATCTCTCCATCCTCACGGAGATTTCAGGTTGGGGGCAGGAGGCTGCTGCGAGGCTCCCCCTGGAACACTGGAGAGGAGCCAAGGTTTCACATGCTGCACTTCCCCTGCAGAAGGAAATGAACCCCAGATATAGGGGGAAAAAGAGAAGGAGGAAAGTGCCAAGAATGTCCTGAGGGAAATGAAACTGACATATGACCATGGTCTTCCCTTATTAAGAGGAGGAGCTGTTAGGAACCAGGATGGGTCCAGCTCAAAATTGAAGTCAGTTGAGTTTCTTTAATAAGGATCTTGTCTGTTTGTCCAGTTCTCTGCAGCTATGAACACTTTTCACATCTCCTTTTCTTTTCATGGCTCGTCACATACCCGATCCCATGACCCAGCAGTTTCTGCTTTTGTTGTCCATCCTTTGTCTTCAGTGCCTCCCAGTTTAAGGCTGACCTTCCGTCTTGTGTCAGAATAACTTTCTCGAAGTCTGAGCAGGTCACACCTGGTTCCAGTGGCGTCCCCTCCTGCCCAGATGGGTGCTTGTCATGGTGCACTTATTCTAATGATCACCACCCTACTGCCAGGGCAGGCATCGTGTCTGGAATGCAGGAGGAACTCAGAACATGTTTATGATTAAATGGATGGGTGGATAGATGGATGGACAAATAGATGGATGGAAGGATGAATATAGATGGACAGACTGGTGGATGAATGAATGGATGGATTGATGGGATTGTAAGGGACAGGAAATAGTAAAGAGGCCATGTTGGCGTGTACTGAGATGGGGCAGTATTCACAGTGGGTACATTGGGACATTACACAGTGGCCAAGATCCAGACTCTGAAGTTAGACTAGCAGAGTTTGTGCCCTGATGAATTTGGGAAAATTACTTAAAGTGATCTAAGGCCAGATTTTCTCATCTGCAAAATGAGCTTGGTAGCAGCGCCTTCTCTAGAGGGTAATTGTGAAGCATAAATGAAATAAACCATGGGCCGTGCTTGGTGCCAGGCCTGGCATGCAAGAAATGCTCAGGATCTGAGAGTGACACTCATGATGCTGAGGAAGAGGGGGAGGAGGGGGAAGTCCAGGAGGGGGAATGGGAGGTGGACTAGGTTTTCATGGAGAAGAACACGTGTGAGGGGTCTGCAGTGCTTTTTAGTGTCCTTACGGACCCCCTCCTGCCTCCGTGGCCGTGCCCAGGCACCCTGGACGTGCACTCATTCTTCCATGCTTGCTTTTGGAGCTCTTACTTAGTTTGCCCACGTAACCCTACCACTTCATGTTGCCTTATCTTGGTAAACACACTAAATCTCCCCAGGTCAGTTCTTTCTCTCTGGTGCCTTGCATTTGACATTATTCATCTTGCTTATGTATTAGTCAGGGTAGGTTAATAGCCATAAAAAAATAAACACAAAACACACAACTCCCCCCACCACACACACACACACAGTTTTCATGCAGATAACATTCAATATTTTTATGAAACAAATTCGATGAAGGTCTTCCTGGTTGGGTGGCTCTCCAAGTGGTATTTCAGGGATGCTGGAGTGTGACCCTATCATTTTTCTAGATCCCTGTTGTCCTCTTTATTTAGCTAGCAGATGGAGAAAGAGAAGGAAATGGATCAAGTTTGAGATGTTTATGGACCAGGCTGGAAATGGCATCATTTACCTCACCCACATTCTGTTTGCCAGAACCACGTCACATAACCCTCTCTTAACTGCAAGGAATGCTGGGAAATGTAGTCGAGCTGTTTTCTCAGAAAGAAGGGGAAATAAGGTTTGATGAACTCCTAGTGACCTCTGTTAAACCTGTCTTCCATGTCCACTCTTGGTTGAGACACAGCCTTTGGGTCTTGATACACTGACCTCACACCACCAGGCCAGCCTTGCCCAATTCCATCCAGCTCTGTCCTTGGTCCCTGAGATTTGCCGATCTTCTTATGCTCTCTCCACAGTGAAATCTGTCAGATACAAAATAGAACATATCACCTTGCTTTGGATACCTTTTCTTTTTGCATAATGATGTCCACACTCGAGACCCGTGGTCTCCAGGAGGAGCCTTCTCCTTCCTTCTTTCCTCTTGCTCCTCTGCTTGTCCTAATCTAGGTCATACCGTTTGTGCTTGGAGTTGGCTTTTTTTTTTTTTTTAATTTTAAAATCCAAACCAATTAAAAATGTATTTTGTAAAAGAGTGAAAAAAAAATGTCTTTCACCTCAGCTGAGAATTCTGCCTGCCCAGTTTCACCTGGAAAGGAATTGAAACCGACAACATGTTACTAATTGGGGAATCTGAACAGTCCCTTCTCTGTGGCATGGGTTTTCAACGTAGTGGCTCCAGCATGTGGATATGCACAAGTTTACTGTTGCTGAAATAGAGGTTCTGAGAGGCAGTGTCTCAGACAGACCAAGCAATGCAGTCAAAGTGTATCTGAGGGCAGGCCAAGGATTCTGTTAATCATATACTCTAGAGTAGGGGTGCCCAGCCCTCTGGGGCCATGCCCAGCAAGAGGTGAGCAGCTAGAGAGTGAAGCTTCATCTTTATTTGCAGCCACTCCCCAGAGCTAACATCACAGCCTCAGCTCCACCTCAGATCATCAGGCATTAGTCTCTCATAGGAGCACCGGTCCCTGGTGCCAAAACAGTTGGGGACCGCTGCTCTAGCTCTTGACCCAAGGGAGAGAGTTAATATAGGCTTCCATGGCATCCTCCAATTGTAAGGACATCAATGTCTTTTCTCACTGGCAGCCAGTCTCCTTATCATTTTGCCCATCAAAAACCTGTGGGAAGGAGTGTAGGACTGTGGATGTTTGAGCTGTAAGGACCTGGTTCAAATTCCAGCCCCATCGCTAATTAGCCCTGTGATTTGAGCCAATTGACAATTTCTCTGACTATTAGATTTCTCATCTCTAAAATTGGGTCAACAATGCCAGCAAATGACAAAATCAAATCATTGATACGAAGTATAACACAGACCTTAGCATAGTGTTTTTCCTTCCTTCTTTTGTTGAGAAGGAAATAGGAAATCCCGCCGAGGGTGCAGGGTGGAATGAGTTTTCAAACACTTGGTACCAGGGGCTGCACAACTGGCTCGCCTTCCACTCAGATTCAGGCAAGCTAGCTGGGCTCTATGGAGAGAGACTGAAGACTCCCGCTGTCAGCAGGGAGTTGATCACTTCCAAGTGCAGCTACTGAAATCTGTAATGAAGGCCCCTCCCAGGCAAATCCCATTCAAGTAGGAACCACAGAAAGGAACTGGAGAGCTAACTCAGGTCTTCAAACTGATGCTTATTCACATATTTGGAATAAACCATCCCTGCAACACATCCAGCAAAATCATTATGGGTCTGGGTTTTATGGAGCCCTGTTGGAGATGGTAGACTGGTATGTTAGGATAGAACACAGGAACGCTGTGATGGTACACTAGGATGGCACGGGGGTATACTGGGGTGGAAGGCAGATATACTGGGATAGAATACTGAGAGTGTATACTGGTATACTGGGATGGAACATAGATACACTGGGATCGTGCAGTCAGATGGTATACTGAGAAGTGCCATGCGGGTGGTACACAGGCATGCCGGTGTGGTACACAGAGGTGGTACACAGCTAGGACGGACCATTGGGATGGTGTATTGGATAGTAGACAGGTGTGTTGGCAGGGCACACTGAGATATTGCACAGGTGTGCTGGGAGGTATACCTGGATGGTATCAGGACCTGATACACAGAGATGGCACGTGGGTACAGTACACAGGGATGGTACAGTTATGGTGGGATGGTACACTGCAAAATTCTGTAAATAAAGAGGCTAAGTGGACTCTGGAAAGGGCTTCACTGTTGCCACTTCTAAAACTCACTCCACCATTTGTCACTGTGGCTGATCATCCTGGTTTCTCACCTCCTTCATGGAACCTCGTAGCTGTGTACACCACAGGCTTTGGAAACAAAGTACCTGGTCTCAAGTTCTGGTCCAATCGCTCTTGGCCATGTGACCTTGGGCAGGTTCTTAAGCTTCTGAGGACTTGGCTCATTCTCTCATCTGTAAAACAGAGAAATAAATAACCTTCTTGAGGATTTATTGTAAAGTATGAACTCAGTAATATGTGAAAAGCACATAATGAGTCCTCATTCATTAGCTGTGATTATTACTGGCTATTATAAACTGTAGCATAGAAATGAGGTGAAGACGTCTTGGAAGTTTCGTTGCTCAAAGTTGGAGCTTTACCACTCAGTCACTGAGGCTTTGGGCAAATTATTCTCTAAGCTGTAGTCTTCTTATCTATAAAAGGGGTTTAATAACTCCTAGCTCTGAGTATTTACTTATTTTTTTTTAATTCACTTCGTTCCACAATGACTTTCAAGCAGGATATAAAAAATCACAACAAATGAGATGCAAATAAATCAAGAGTTCCAGGTGAAAGGAAAACCAGGGTAGAATAGGAAAATAAGTCTGGTCATAGGAATATTAAGGAGCTGAGTGCCCATAAAGTGACTGGTTATGCTTGGCACATGGTAGAAATTCAATAAATGTTTGATTCCCCTTCTCATCTGAACATACAGCTTTCAAGGTAGTTTTCTTTCCTTTTTAAAAAACATTTCATTATCAGTTTCAAGTACACAGGACATTGGTTAGACATTTATATAGTTTATGAAACGATGACTCTGAATACTCTATCTTCCCTCTGGCTCTACACATAGCCATTACATTACTGCTGACTACATTCCCTATGCCGTGCTCCCCAGCCCCGTGACAATCTCTCGACAGCTAATTTGTCCTTCCTTAACCCTTCACCCCTTTTCCCCATCTCCCCAACCCCCTTCCCCTCTGGCAGTCACAAGGTAGTTTTCTTATGCTGGAAGAAAATAGGTGGCAAATGATGTTTTCTACCAGGAAAGCCGACTCACAAAAGCTGGCACTCTCCTGCCATGTAAACCCTATGGGGCTGATCCTGGCTTCCTTGGTGACAGAATGATCGGTGGGGTTCCAAATCCAGCAAATCACATCCAGACCTTTATCTGTGCCCATCCCGGAGCCCACACTCCAGGGTCCTGTGCCTCTTGAAGTGGCATCTTTTAGCTCCAATGCACAGCACAGGCCCTTGTGGTCATTAAAATGACCCTGCGACACCTTTTTCCCAAGAAGAGGAGTGTCATTGACAGCTCTGGCCATTGCCAAGTTCAAATTAAAGTAATTACAGCAGCTCCACGTCTGAGTCCTTTCAGACTTTGCTAGTGTCCTCACTCCCTTCTGCCCTGCAGTGCTCTGGGGACTTCTGTTGGCCTTGTCAGTAATGCTTGATGCCCTTGATGTGGAGGTGATCACCTGTGACAGGTGTGAGTTGCCTTAACCTTTTGGAGAAAGAAACCCAGAAAAGACCTTCAAGATGGCCATGGACAGTAATGTGAATCCCTACAGCAGCTCTTTTCCGGACTGCACACATGAGTATACTTACAGAAAATCACATTCAAAAAAAAATTCCAGTGATGGAGACACCAAGGCACAGAAATGACAGACTTTGTTGCCTACGGTGAGACAGGAAATCGGTGACAGGAGCCCTCTGCCATGTGACTCCACATCCACTCAGTCATTGTCATCTTGTCATCCGTCTCGCCACCTTGGTATCGGTCCCCTCACCTAACATTGTCGTGCACTTTGACTACCCAAATCCTCTCTTTTACTCTCAAACTATCCTAGGAGATTCGAAGATGGAAAAAACCGAGAGTCAGAGAGGATAAGTAAGTTCGTCGAGATGACAGTGCAAAAAGGAGTAGAGTTCGAACAAAAATCTACATCCATACACTTAAACACTGCTCTTTACTGTCTCAAATGTTTACACACACTTTATTTCATTGTCTTCTTTTAACTTTTTATTGGGGAAAATTTCAAACATATATAAAATAAACAGAATAGTATCGTTTCAGTTGCCACTTGCTGTGTAACAAGTCGCCACAAACGTAGCAGCTTAAAATAACTGCCATTTCTTATCTCAGCTTCCTTTGGTCCGGAGTTTGGGCATGGCTTGGGTGCTCCGCTGCTCAGGGTCTCACAAGACTATAGTTAAAGAGGTCTCGCCTGAAGTTGGAGATCCTTTCTCAAGCTCTCATGGTGGTTTCCCTCCAGCTGTAGAACTCATGCAGGCTTGTATTTTCAAGGCCAGCAAGAGGGAGTCTTTGCTGCTTTGGCTCTCCAAGCTCAGGGAAGACCTAAACCAACTTCCATGGGTCTGACCCACCTGGGATAATCTCCCTCTTGATTAACTCTAAGTCAGACTGATTAGGGACCTTAATCACATCTGTAAAATCCCTTAACCTTTGCCATATAGTGTAGCGTAATCACAGGAATGACATTCTATTGTATTCACAGGACCTACCTGCACTCAAGGGGGGAGGTTTATGCAAAGGCATGGGTCATTGGAGGTTATTGGAGGTCAATTTAGAATTCTCACTACAAACACAAACCGCAGGGAATCATCACTCAGATTAATAATGTTTAACGTTCCACCATTCTTGTTTCATTCCCTACTCCTACTTAATCATTATTCATTTTTACTGTTTCTTAAGTAAAACTCACCCATTAAAATGCACATATCATAGCTGCACAACTTTGACAAATGGATGTACCCTGCATAACCCACACCCTATGATAGCTTAGAATATCTCCAGCACCCCAGAAAGTTCCTTCCTAGTCAAACACACTTACGTATATCTTTTAACTTTAAAAAAGAAAGCTAATAGATATAAGAACTATCTAATATACACAACAGAATGTAGGTAATTGATAAATGTGAGCTTCCTTCCAATTCTTCTAACTTTAAGCCCAAATTCTTCATGAGATGCCATGAAGGCAAAGAGAAGGGACACACCTGAGCTGCACATGGCTGTGAGGAGGAAACTTCTGGAGATGCTTTGGTCAGGATACCTGGTGAAGCCATTGTGTACATCGTTTTATCTTGGGGGTAGATGGCATGACCATTATCAGCTGTGTTACCAGCACGGTATCCAGGAAGCCTAGTAGGCATTTTGATCTCTGTTGGAGGTCCACACATTTCTAATTGCTAGGGCATCTGTTAGATTTAGATCACAGCTGATCACATCCCTTTAATTTCAAATCTCCCCCGATACTTTGACATATTCTGAACATAGCTGGGCAGGGAGTGGGGAGGACTCTTACTTTTGATTTCATGATATTGGGTGGGCCCTCTTTGCCTCAAAAAGAGCAGGTCTGGGTCATAATTGTGCTCAGTGCTTTTCTCCCTCGCCAGGATGGCATTTGGAGGGGAAAAAAAAAAAGGTGGAATCAGATGGATAGACTGCAACTTTGTGATTTGAGCCAATTTATTTTAACATCTGAGCCTCTCTCTCTGCGTCTCTCCACTCAGCCTCAACGGGCCTTTATGGGGATCAACTGCAAACACAATGGTGCTTGGCAGAAAGCACCTGAGAAGGCTTAGTCCCTTCCCTTCGCTTGCAAATTCAGTTCTTCTTCACTTGTCTGTGTGTCCAGCCAGCCACACTCAACCATTTCTCACCACCTAATATAGATGAAGGATAGATGTAGATAGATTAATCAGATATAATTTATGCATTTACAGGGAAATAGGTATTTTTTATAAATATCAATAGTATAAACTAGACAGGGGTAATATCCCCCAAAGAAGTAAATAATAAAATATATTAATGTGGAATTATTTTCTTCCTCACCATCTTCAAAAACTTGGATGAAGGGTTATCCACTAATTCCTAACTTAAGACTACAAATATTTCTAGCCCATCCTGCCCCCATTTTCTTCCTTTTTCTCTTATTTTCTCCTCTCCTGGCGTTCTCTTTTAAGAAAATACTCTGCCTTCCCTGCTCCTGTTCGCTCTTCTTGCTTCTCCTCCCCATCCCTATAGACACTGAAATGCTCATCTCTGCTAAACACACTGGGTTGATTTCTCCCACCCGACACTTTATAAACCAGAAGCCCCACTCCCCTGGGTAATAGACATTATGAACAGAACCCCGCGAAGAGCAACACTGGTGATTTGTCATTTAATTTTTTCCAAAGATTTAATTTTTAAAAAAAAATTTAAAACTCAAAAATGCCATTAAAACCCTGCCCCAGATCAGCTGTATCTTTAAGTGTAAAATCCATTTTAGTCAGCAGAGCTTGAGATATGGTTAAGTACTTATTTTTATTGTCTGTCTGGGTATGGTTTTTAACTGCAGGTGGAGAATTGATCAATAATGTCATAAAGACACGCTCACCCCGTGCCCTTTCCCCAAGCCTGAGCTCAGGGGAGTGGCTCAGGTTTATGTCCTGAATTGTCTATGGTGTACAAGGCCTGTGGCTGCATTCTCTCCCCCTTGTTATTTTGTCTGATGTTGTTTGGCAACAGCCATGCGTTTTCTTTTTTTTTAGTTTCCCCAACTCTTCGCAAAAGGGAAACATTCACCAGCCATTTGCACCAGTGCAAGAGCCAATGAGAGGATGTGATTGTTTCCTGTTGTGAGAGACCTAACGTGCCTCTGTCTCTCCAGCTCTTACTCGGGTGATGGCGAGGAATGAAATTCATGGAGCAGTAATTGTCGTGGTAAATGTCCCTGTTGCCCGCTTGGATTTCGGCATCCTGAGACTGCTCCCGTAATTGTTCATCTTGTTGACGTGTAAATATCCAGAGCCCTCCCGAAAGGAAGGTTCCAGAGAGGAAATGACAGTCCACGGGAGTTTGCTCCCAAGATGTGGCGGAGTGGTGCACACTCTGAGCGAGGTGTGTGGATGACGAGAAGGGAGCGAAGAAATGCATACCTGCTCGTCTATTTAGGTTTTTGTATGTGTATACTGGGAAAAAAAATAATAAAACAAATGCCCTGGTGACCCCAGACATCTGGAGCAAGCATTAAACACAACAACCTAAGTAAAAGTGTCTGAAAGTCTTTTACTTATTAAGTCTCAGCATTCTTAAGCCTCTGCTCTTAACCCTGATCAATATCTTACTTTTTAAAAATTTGGAATTGAGAATTCTACCAAGCACTCCATGTTGTCGTGTCTCTTTTAGGCTCTGTAAGACAGAGAGAAGAAAGAAAAAGTTTGTAGACTGACAGGCCGAGAAGCTCGGTCGTGAAACATGGAGAGGTATCTCTTCTGTCTCACCACCACATCTTTGTCACTGTTTTCACTCGCAGCAAAATGAGAATGATTGGGAGGAAGGCAGGCCAGTAAAAAATTACAGAAAATATGGACCCGTAAAATGGCATATATCTGGCAATTTATTCAACAGATATCTACAAGTGTAATGGTGGTGATTAGGGTGGAAAAGGATGGTGTGAATCAACATGACCATGATGGTAGCTTCCATTTACTGACTACCTAATTATCTTCCAGGCGTTAAGTAACATACTTCATCCATCCATCCACACATCCACCCAACCATCTGTCCATCCATCCACCCATCCATCCATTCATCCATCCATCCATCCATCCACCCACCCACACATCCATCCATCCATTCATCCATCTATCCATCTATCCATTTAAAAAATTCATATCGAACTCCTTTCATTGGTCAAACATCATATTGGACAATAGAATCTTGGCTCCCCTCCTTATAATACACCAAATAAATCATCTAACCTCTATTCATCTAACCTCATTCATCTAACCTCGGTTTTATCAGTTGGAAAATGGGGGAAATAATAACACCTATATCATTGGGTTGTTGAGAGAATTAAATAAAATGTGTTTAACACTGTACCTGGCAAGAGCAAATTAACCAATGTTGGCTGTTGTTGTTATCAGTAATAGTATTTGCAATACATGGGGAGACATAGACCTTGCCCTCTGGGAACTCACAGTGGGGGCTGATGTCACCCCTCCACTTCCCTCATACTATCTCTAGCCCCAGACACGCTCATTGCCACGTCCTCAGTGGCAGTCCTAGTCTCTGATTCCTCCGAGCTCTTAGGGGGCCCACATCCCTGGCTTGCCCTACACCCGCCAACCAGTTCTGCCGGGAAAGGGCAGATAGACATCCTTGCTGGCAAGAATCCAACCAGGCCAAGTGTTGGGGTTCAGAGGACAAAAAACAGGGACATTTCGAGGAAGTTCCTACTTCCTTAGAATCAGTGTTCCTATCTCTCTTGCTCACATGATCTATTGAGACATCCTTCACGTTCCAAATGTAAGCATGTCCCGGAAAATTGCCAGTATTGGTCAGTCATGTGATATCTTTCTTTAGAAACCTAGTGCTGTTGCCTGAGAGAATGGGGGGGGGGGGGTAAGGAAGGAAGGAGCAGACTCCACATTCACAAGCAGGGTAGAGACGGTATATTTATATTATCCACCTTTTGAAATCTAAGATAACTTGTATCCATATAATAGGAATAACATGAATTCCAATTAGGATGAGATTTGTGAGTTTAAATAAAACCTGGCTCTACAATGACCATTTTTCATGCTGTGACTTATTTCATCTTTATATCGTTCAGTAGAGTAGACAATTTTATTATCCCCATTCAATTTACAGGGAGTAAATTGAAGGTAAGAGCAGTAACTTTACTCACCAAAGGCCACACGAATAGTAGGTTGGAGAACCAGTATTCAAGCCCAGATCTGTCTGAATCCTGAGTTGTGTTCTGTGTTCTGTGTGCTCTGTTTAACCAATCATCATTTTGTTTGTTAGCATAAAGGTCAGAAAATCTGGTCTGTAAAGGGATAGATACAAAATATTTTCAACTTTGTATTTCAAATATTCTCCATTGTAACCATTGAACTATGGAAGCAGCCATAGACAATATGTAAATCAGTGAGCATGGCTGTGTTCCAATAAAACTTTATTTATGACAACAGGCCATGGGCTGGGTTGGGTGCCCAGGGAGGTAGTTTGCTGACCTCTGCTTTAGAGCAAGGCCTGGCACCTGGGGTACATCATAAAGTGGGTTAAGGAAGAAGTGTCTGCTAGCATGAGGACAGCCTGTGGCCTCTCCAGAACATCTGCTTGTCACTTTGGCATCACTCTTCATATGGAAGATGGCTATTAAAAAGGAAGTGTGAGCCTGTGATTGATTGAAAGCAATCAAAGAAAGTAGGAGGATTAAGTACAAGAGATCTCCATTAGAAGGGGCTCCTCTGTGTAGCCTTTCTGACCCAGGACAAGAATAGCCTGGATGATTTATAATGCTCCCCAGAGCACTTGCTTCTCTGGTTTCTTTTCTGCCCCCTGGATTATCTTGTCCTCAGCCACCCCCTTCCCCTATCCTAAAGAATTTGGACCTCTCCAGGCATGATGGCCACGTTACCGTTGTCTGCACCTCCCAGCCTACTCTGCCTGTACCTGTGCCAATGCCCCTGGCCTGCCCAGGGTGAGCTGGGGCTGTGCAAGGTAAGGATACTTTTGCCTTGAGGCTGGAGCACCCTGGGCCTGCTCCAGACTTGTTTCTGGGGCAGCAGGTGCAGCTGATCACTGACACCAAAATACATTCTCAAGGCGAGGGCAGACAAGCCTAACCGGAGCAGGTCTCCTGCCCTCTGAGGACTCGGCTTCCTCCAGAGGACGCACTTGCCGTGAGGACACCCCAAGTGTTAATCCTCTCATCCAGGAGATCTAAGCGTAGGTCAGCATTTTAGCCCAGGGCTGGACTCAGGCAGGGGCATCCCCCCCAGCTGTCTGGCCAGCCCAGGGCAGCAGTAAATCACACAGGAGAAGGCATTCCTTGGACACCAGGACTGCTGGGGACTCCGTGGGTGTTGTAAATCAGGAGCTCACCCCATTTTACCTGTACCTCCCATGCAGCCCGAAAAGAGAAAATGGCAGAGGATAAATTCAGCCAGGCCCAGGCATCAATGGCGGCTGTCTCTTTGTCAACTTATTACCTGAGATTTATGCGTGACGCAGCCAGGTCTGCTTGGTGACACATTCTAATTTAATTAAATTTCTGTTGGATTGATGTCTGATAAATCAATAATGTTAATGTTTTTTCAATTTGGAGATTAAAGCATGGTCAAATCACCGCGATCCCCCAGCATCATCCGCTTACTTTGGAACGTTCTTTTGGAGGAGTTTTTCCTGCCTGCCTTCTTATCTCCCCTCTTTCACTTCCTCCCTTCCATTTTAAAATATTTATTAAGTGCCTAGGAGGTGAAGACTTAACAAGATGGAATATCGCTCAGAGCAGTGGTTCGCAAACCTGAGTGTGCATCAGAATCCCCTGAAGGGCTTGTTAGGAGACAGATCCCCAGGCCCCACCTGCAGTGTTTCCAAACCGGCAGGTCGGGGGTGGGGCTCAAGAATCTGCATTTTTAACAGGGGCCAGGCAAGGCTGATGCTGCTGGGCAGGGACCCCACTCCATGAATCGTTGGCTTAGAAGTTAAGGGATCAAGTTCCGGAATCAGCTGGACTCAGATCCCACTTACAACTTGTGTGGTTTCAGGCAGGTAACTTGATTTCTCTATGCCTCAGTTTCCGTAAAACGGGCATAATAATTCATACGATGGCTGCAAGCAAGAAGTGAGACTCCGTAACACCTATAAAACACTCCGCGCACTGCCTAAGGGCAACGAGTGCTTGATACTGGCCACCTCTTTTTGTAACAGAGGAAAACAGCTATGTTCCTGCCAGCCCAGAGCTTCCCACCTAGCGGGGTGTAGAGATGTGGTAATGATGTTGCGATTGAGGCAGTGAGAGTCTCTGATCGCGCATGTAACCTAACCAGGGAGTCAGAGACAGCCTCCAATGAAATGGAGCTGAAATTTGAAGGAGAGGGTAGGAGATATCAAGGGACCAACGAGTCTGGGAAGCTGGCATCCTCGGAGGTCATTTTAATGGGTTTGACCAGAATCTTAAGTGCAATGGGAAGGCAATGGAGTATTTTAAACAGGGGAGCAACAGGACCGTATATGGATGTTGAAAAGCTCTTTCTAGCTATAGTTTAGGGGAATGGCTTGCATTGTGGCCAGAATGGATACACCAGTAGCATGGACTGAATTAGTCAGACCTCGAGCTCTGAGGTCCCGTTCTCCCCTGGAAAACTGACTTCCCAGCAGGCCCCTCTTCCAACTGGTGGATGTGAAATGGGTTTTAAATACCCTGTACTGTCTAATCTATTAGTCCCTATGTTAAGTGATATGAAAGGTGCCATGTTAAGTGGTCTTCTGATATTCTGAAGAATTAGAACCATCTTCTCTTAAGGATTTTGCTGTCTAACATCACACACATCATTTATCTATAGAATAATTGCATATCAGCACATGCATTCAGAAAAAATCTTTGCTGACCACCAGCTGTGTGACTCATATCTGAAAGCTGAAGGTGCCGACCTGAGGAAGCCTGACCTTTGCCTCTACGGTCTCCGGTTACTGCAGGAGGCCAGGTCTAATTCAGGATTTTATTTTATTCTTTTATTTTACTTTTATCTTATATTTTATTTTACCTCATAACCCCTATTCAAGATGCTTGATATTTCTCATTGTTCCTTTCGAAACAGAGCCAAACCAGTCTTAAGTGGTGAAGGCTGAAGTGATTACTACAGAGGCATGGCTTCATGTACAGGATGGCATCAATGAGCATCACCTAAACCTACAAGTCATACATATTTCAGATTTCAGAGCATGTATCCTTCTGCCCCTCAGTCACCTGTGCCAAAGCAGGTAGGAGACGGTGAGTCCAAGGAGAGTGAATTCCAAACCCCATTGCTCCAGGAATCATAATCTGTGTCTCATCAGGAGATTACACACATGCACACACACAATGGACTATCACTCAGCCATAAAAAGGAATGAGATCTTACCATTCGTGACAACATGGATGAACCAGGAAGGTATTATGCTAAGTAAACTAAGTCAGATGGAGAAAGACAAGTACCATTATGATCTCACTTTTATAAGGAATCTAAAGAACAAAATAAATGAACAAACAAAACAGAAATCGACTCCTAGGTACAGAGAACAAACTGAATGTTGCCAGGTGAGAGGAGGTTTGGGGGGCGCTGAGTGAAAAAGGCGAAGGGGTTAAGAAGTACAAATTAGTAGTTATGAAACAGTCACAGGGATGTAAAGTGAAGCATAGGAAATGCAGTCAATTGTACTGTAGTAACTACATATAGTGACAGGAGGGAGCTAGACTAATTGGGGGGCCGATTCATGAATTATATAAATGTCTAATTACTATCATATATATCTGAAACTAATATGAAATAATATTGAATGTCAACTGTAATTAAAAATAAATGAATAATTTTAAAAAGATGAGAGAGATTATAGAAGCCTGAAGTAAGAGGGCTGGACTTGCCTAGACTGCCCTAAAAGCAGGAAAAAGCCTCCCCCTTCTAATATATCTACCAGCTTTGGGATTCTCATTTTGGGTAACAGACTCATACATTCACTCACTCATTCATTCCTTTATTCAACAATGAAGGAATCGCAGAAGGGTACAACTTTGCCAAGATCAGGAGATCTGCAAAAAGATTACATCTGCAAATGTATTAATTAGAATAATTATTAAAGCTGCCTACACATATTGAAAATTTTCCCCATGGGAGAATCGTATCAAGCCCTTTACTGTATTATTCTATTTATTTCTCACAGCACCTATTGGAGATAGAACCTTTGATAGCTCCCACGTTGGAGGAAAGAAAATCGAAGATCAGAGGGATTAAGTGAAGTTGGCCAAGGCCACTCGTCTAGTGATAGTGAAACTGAAACATGAACATAGATCGGTCTGATTAAATAATAATAATAATTTTTTACGCTTTAAGATCTATTCTGTCATCAGTTTTTCATCCAGATAGTTAATGAAAATGCTTTAAATGTTAGGCTCCCATGGAATGATCACCGAAGACCTTCTCTCTGGTGGCTGTTGATCCCATTAATCAGACTCTTTACGATTTGAATGGTTATCCAGCTACAATTCACCTGAAATTACTATAAACTAGGCCACATGTTTCCTAGCTTAGATTTTTGTCTCGCATCTTTAAAGCCGTTGCTACCCGGTTTCCTTGAACTCCCTGTGTAGTAGCTCGTTATAAGAGTCCTTCATCTTGCTCACGCCGTGGTGGCAACTGCATCCCATTCTGCCTTTCTTGCAGTACTATTTTTAGTTCTTGTTCTTAAAATTAGGGTCAGAGGCTAGCCTACTTCTGGAATCCATCTTGACCCTTTCAGAAACCTTGGACAACATTTTCCTATGATCCATCTCGCAGCTCATTTCTCGTTTCCTGCTGCCAGTTGTTGCTGTACTCAGTGATGCTGTGGACCAGGTACGTTGCAGAGCCACATTTATTTAGCATAAAATTTCTAAAATGTCAGCCTTGGGCTGAGCCCACTCTGCAGATATATATCCTGTGGGTCTGCATAGTGTTTTGAAAAAATTCCGAATTCCTTGTCAGCGTTTAAAAATTGGGGCGATTCAAGTGTAACATCACTCAGGTTCTGGTTTGTCTTGAAAATTTGAAAGATGGGACGGCCCCATTCTGTATCAGCTGTGGTCCCCAGCTCACTGTTCCTGTGTCCTCTCACTTAGCTCCACAGACCAGGACTCCACACACTTTGCTCTTATAATGTACCTGCCTGATCCCAGTAGTTATCTGAGTCATTACCCCTGGTGTGTGCTGCAACCCTGTGTTCCTATTCCATAATTAATGCTTAATTCATTTGTGACAATATGTACTTGATCTTTTCCAGCTTCAGATCTTGTTCCTCAAGGGAGAAGGTAGAAGCAAAATAGGAATGGAGAACTTCTGCTTTCTTGCTGTCATCTGTTTGAATTGCATCATCTGCTCCCAATCCCTTCCTTTTCCTTCTTGCTCCAAACATAGCTCAAAATGCCCCCTTTTTTTAAATCGTCCTTAGCATTTTTTTGCAAGCCTCAGCTCTTCCTAGGGTTTTGTCTCCTAACACTCTTTTTACAGAAGCAGTGCCAGTTTGTATTTGCTTTATGGTGGGATGGTGTGTAATAGAACAACGCACCTGCAAAAACAACAAAATTAGGGATATAACCACGTTTCCAAGTTCTCAGTGGGATCTATTACGTCAAGAAAACAAAAAACGAAATACAAAAAACAAAACGTTAATGTGGCTTAGAAAAAAATCTTAATAAACAAAATGTTCAGGTTTTTTTTTTTTTTTTGGAAAAGAGACCTAAAGATTTTGAGAAATTCATATATTTACACATCCAATACTAACCTGGGCATCAAATGTACCCACCTATCCCAATTTATAGACGGTCTAGGAAGGTCTGACTTGCCCAAGAGACCTTATGCCAGACTGAGTCTTAACTGGAACTTTAAAATGTTCTCAGTTCCACTTTCTATAATGCATAGGGCCCAGTGAGTGTAATTGGTGCGGTAGCTGGTTAATGTTGATATTCTCTGCAATGCAAGTTTGCCATAATTCATATAAGACGTGGAGTTTTCAAATCAAATTGTTGTCGGATGTTAATGACATCTGTTCCTACTGCCTTAAAACAAAGTTGGAAGGAAGCTTTTCGGGGTGTCAAGATAAGTTGGCATTTAACAAGAGCAGCAAGAGAGATCTTATTAAAATGTAAATCAGATCTTATCATTACCATACTTAAAACCGTCCAGTACCTTCCACTGCCTCTAGTTTAAAATCCAGCTCCTTGCCATGGCCCTTGGCTTTCCGTAAGCCAGCCTGGCTCCTTCTCTGAGCCCATCTCTGGCTGTTTCTGCCTTGCTCTTTTCTTTCCAATGACAGGGGCCTACCTGATCTCTGTTCTTTAAACAAGACAAGATATTCCCTTCTCTGGTCTTTGCATTTGTGATTCTTTCTGCCGTGGATGGTCCCCCCGCCCCTCTCAACTTTATGGGGCTGTTATTCTTATTGTACTGAAGACACCCACCCATCGACAAAAATAGTTATCATTCCTTAGAGTGGGCCTTTTCTGAGTACCCGGATTAAAACAGCCCTCCCCTCCACCACTCTCTAAGTTCTTGCCCTGATTTATGTGTCATCATAGCACTAAGAAATGCCCCAAAATACAGATTTCTATTTTACTTGCTTATTATCTATCTCTCCCATAAGAATAGGAATTTAATAGAGGCAAGTCATTGGTCTGTCTTGTTCACTTTTATGTCCCTAATACCTAAAACTGTGCCTGGCATTTACTAGGTGATCAATAAGCATTCAGTATAGGTCCAAAGGCAGGAAAGCATGGATCGACTAGAGGAAATGAATTGTTAGTATGTTCGGAGTGAGCAAAATCTGCTTTGTGCTGGGGTGTGTGTATGCACACGTGAGTGTGCATGTCTATATGTGTTCATGTGTGCATGCATGTGTATACCTGTATATTCTTCCAGCTTTATTTTCAACTTTTCAAAAAATGTACTTAATTTCTTTCAACTTTATTGAGGTATAATTGAAAGATTGAAATTGTATATATTTAAGTGTACAACTTGATGTTTCGATATGTTTGTGATGACTTGGCGTACACATACTTTGTGAAGTTATCGACACAATTGAGCTAGTTTACACTACCATCACCTCGAATAGTTGCCTTTTTTGTGTGTGTGTCGAGAACACTTAAGATCTATGTTTTAGCAAATTTCACTTATATGCATAGTCACTGTGCTGTACATGAGATCTCCAGAACTTATTCACTCTGCGTGACTGACACTTTGTGCCCTTTGACCAACATCATGCCATTTCCCCCGCTCCGAGCCCCTGACAACCACCATTCTACTTTCTGCTTCTATGAGTTCAGCTATTTTAAATGAGATCAGGCAGTACGTCTTTCTGTGTCTGGCTTATCTCATTCAGTATAATGTCCTCCAGATTCATCCACATTGTTGCAAATGGCAGGATTTCCTTTTTTTTTTTTTTTTTAAAGGTCGAATAATGTTCCACTACGTATATATTACACTCTCTTTATTCATTCACCCATTGATGAACATTTAGGACATCTAGGCTGTTACCATATCCTGGCCATTGTGACTAATGTCACAATGGAAATTCAGATATTTCTTTAAAACACTGATTTCATTTCATTTCCTTGAGATATGTACCCACAAGCGGGATTTCTGGATCATGTGGTAGTTCTATTTTTAATTTTCTAAGGAACCTCCTTATCATTTCTTTAGTGGCTATACCAAGTTACATTCTCACCAACAATGTATAAGAGTTCCCTTTTCTTCACATCTTCACCAAAACTTATCTTTTATGTTTTTGATTATAGCCATTCTTACAGTTGTGAGGTAATATTTCATAGTGGTTTTTATTTGCATTTCCCTTATGATTAGTGATATTGAGTACATTTTCCTACATCTGTTGGCAATTTATTTCTCCAATAAACATTGGAGAAATGTTTATTCAGGTCCTTAACCCATTTTAAAATGGCTTATTGTTTTTTGTTTGCTTGTTTGTTTTTAACATTGAGTGGTTTATGCTACTTATATATTTTAGATATTAACTACTTATCAGATATATGGTTTTCAAATATTTTCTCTCATTCTATAGGTTGGCCCTTTTCTCTTTTAATTCTTTTCTTTGCTGTGCCAAAGTTTTTTAGTTTGATACAATCTCACTTGCCTATTTTTACTTTTATTGCCTGAACTTTTCGTATCATATCAAAAAAAAAAAAAATCATTGCCCAGACCAATGTCAAGAATCTTTTTCCCTGTGTTTTCTTCCGGTAATTTTATAGTTTCAGGTGTTATGTTTATGCCTTTATCCATTTTGAGTTGATTTTTGTGGACGTTTAAGATAAGGGTCTAATATCATTCTTCCTCATGTGGATGTACAGTTTAACTAGAACCATTTGTGTAAGAGACTATCCTTTCTCCATTGTGTGTTCTCGTTCTTGGCACCCTTGTCAGGGTTGCGCATGCGGTGTTGACAGGAGACGAGTCTGGAAAGGAAATCAGAGGCCAGATCAGGAGGCATCTGGGGTAAGAAGTTTATCCTTTAAAGTCAGAGAAATGGGGAGCATTTCTAAACTCATAGTATAGTTGTTCATATCAAAGGCTCCATACTCAGACTGCTGCTGGTGCTTACATCTTTTCTACCAGTTTGTGATTTTGCGTAAGTTATTCATCCAATTACATTGGATCTCAGTTTCCTCACCTGAAAATGGAAATAACAAAATTACCTTCCTCATAGAATTGTTAGGAAAAATGAAATATGTTCAAAGGATCAATAAATGTTAGCCTTTATTGCTATTATTATTGCTATAATTTTCTCCAAACCTAGATGAGCCAGAGAATTTGTGTGGGGTGGAGTTGCCTATAGGCCTGGATTGGCAGGGGAAAGATGGGGTAAGTGGAGAGAATCTGGTGTTATCTGGTTGTGCAGGAAGTGGAGCCTCCATTTCAAGTGCAGCCCTGGGAGGCCAGAGACCTCATGGAAGGGGTGACAGGTGCCTTCTCCTATACTAGAGCAACAAATTGGGCTCTGTCTTTCAGTCCTCCAACCTCTTATTAGACAGCTAGAAACAAACAAACAAACCCCAAAATATGTTAGTCTGGTTTTGTTAAAAGAAGTCTTATGTTCTCCAGTCGATGGGGTGAAAGGAGGTGCAATGCTGGATAAAGGAGAAGGGGACTTTCTTAATTAGGGATTGTCTCCATCTTCCTGGACTATTTTCAGAGCAACCACAGGGACACAAGTGTTCTCTTTTCTTTCTCCAAATAGTAACCACATGGACATAAGTGCCTTCTCCTGTTTCCCCAAATAGTACCTATGGCAGAGTCTGCTATGCAGTCTGCAAATCCTAGTCCTCTTCTTCCTGGGCACATAGTAGACTACATTTCCCAGCATCCTTTGTAGTTAAAGTTGCCATTTGATCATGTCTAGGCCAATGGAAGAAAGGGGAGGTGATAGAGATCCTTTCTCATTTAGAATGAAATGGAAAACGTGCGTATTCCTCCATGACCTCTCTGTCCCGTCTACTGGCTGAACTGAGATGGTTTCAAGGGCCTAGAGTGTCAGGGAGCCACAGGGTGGAAGGAGCCTAGGTCCTGGAGCCTTTTCTTAGAGGGAAGCTGCCCAAGAGACACAGCTGACCACAAATACCCACTTTGAACTGTCAAGTGAGCAAGAAATAAATTTCGTTATGTTAACCCACTGTAATCTGGGGATTGTTTGTAACAGCAACCAATATATCCTAAACAAATATTCCACCTCTAATAAGGTATTGTCTGAGTGCTCTGTCATATATTCTATAGCAATCTATATTCTGAGAATGGATGAATGGCATTTAAAATAGATAAACAAGACATAAACAACTCAAATTCTTATAAGCACTCCTAAAGTCAGTATTATGCCTACTTTTTAGCCAAAGAACTGGAGGTTCCTAAAGTTCTCAAATATGTGATGAAACCAATGCTTTTGGCACCAAATTCCACACTCTTTCTACCATATTCCTCTCAGGGAGAAATATGAGATGTGAGTCATGAGAACTTTCCCCCTATTATTTAGCCGAGTAGTCACACACCGAAGGCACATCACGTACACACATACGCAGTGACCAAAGTCTTAGTGTGTTCTCCAGATGATGGGATAATAAACAATTTTTATTCTTTTTGATCATCCATATCTTTTAAAAAAATTCTCTAATGAGCAATTAGAAGAAGCATAAAAACGATTGTGGGTTTCTTTAAAATTATAAGAATGTATAGTGCAGTCACCATTTTAGACTAATGAAATAATATGACTTCTGTGGTATACCAGTGCCACTCTATTTTCCATGCAGTGGGAGGTGGCCATAGATAATGCTAGTCCTGATTTCTAATTGTGGTGACATTTCAGGCACTTCCATGGGGTGCCTCGATCGCTCTGGGGTACCTGTCCCGTCACTACATATTCATCTTAATTCTCATTTGAGGAGGACAGAATGATGAGTATAAACTCACCGCTTCTGTAATGTGCCATGCCATCCTGAGGTCCCCTCGTCCATGTCTCCCACTTCCGTGGAAAGTACATACAAATGTATATGTACACATATATAATTTATTAGATGGCTGGCTCATCAAGTATATTGGTTTTCATAGCTCCACCATTGTCAGAATATTTCAGATTGGATTTGCTGCTGACTTGGTTGATTGAAAGAATACTGACATGTTTCAATATTGCACTTGACATTTTTAGTATTATTATTAGTCGTTTCATTCCATGTAGTAGCATTGTCCGAATGGAATCATGCTAAGGAAAAAAAAAAAAAAAACCTCAAGTGCTACTCAGTTATGAAGGAAGAGATGCCTGTCTTTTGGGTGCTGTCCTTTACACACCCATGGAGCTTGGAGGGAAGCCACGTCAAACCAAGTTCCAAATTGCATGTGACACTTGTTGCACAGAAAATGCCTATAGCGCTAATTTGGAAATTGTTGCAGGGAGAGATCTTTTCTTGAAGAAAATGGCTGCTAGTCACCAGAGTAGATTCTTGATTCTAAGCAATTTTCCCTTCAACAGCAATGAGCACCATATCCAACAGTCCTTGATAACTCTCTGCAAGGCTACATTTGACAGAAATTTCTTATAAGTCCTCTCAGAATCACCCAGGCAAATACATAAACTCTAAGTTCATCTCTCTGTCTGTCTCTCTCATATCTATATCTATCTATCTATCTATCTATCTATCTATCTATCTATCTATCTATCTATCATCTGTCTATATGAAAATAAAATATCCCCTAAACAAGACTTTATAGGAAGAAATAAACAAAATATATTTATTTTTCTATGCTGCAAAGGACTAACATTCATTTGCATATAAGTAGACTCATACCTATTCCAAGTTTAATTTTTAGCAAAATGTCTCAGATAAAGAGGAGGCTCCAGGAATAAGCCACCTCATGGAGAGGTAGAACCTAAGTTATTTCCTTGTGAAGGGCTGTTTTTGGCAATCTGGCTGCCAGGGTGTGAAGAACTGGGTAGGGATATTCTAAGGTCACGTTGCAGAAGGTCCTTGCTCAGCAAAGGGGACTTCTGTCATCTGTTACTTAGCCTCAGGTCGTAAAAAAACAGCTTTCTTTAGTTGAGTTGACTTAGTAGCTAATCGCCATCCTCCAAGCCCTGAGCACAGTTTAAAATTGAGAAGTCTGGAATCATCAATGTTTATTCGTCAGTCCGGTGGGGTCTTTTAGTGAGCATTTCTTGAACGTGAGGGGATTCCTCTGGAATGTGCAGACCTCTCAGGCTCTAATTCTTTGGACCTGTTGCGAAGGAGAAATGTTTATCTCTTGCTGGGTTGCTGTCAAGTAGAACGGGTGTGTTTCTATCAATAAAACACTGCTCTGACAATTTGTCCCTGGAGATAAATGGCCTTTTCCATAGAGACTTTAAGTAGGGACCATAATGGGAGTGAATGGAACTGAGTTGAATAATTAGATAGTTCTCTATAAATCCTGCTGGGTGGACTTTCCACACAGGACGATTTGTAGGGCTGTGTGTTAGCACACAGCCTTTATGTGGTGTGGACACAGCTGTGTGATGTACGGGGCTGATAGGAAGTAAATTGCAGATGATTGGGACATGCAGAGAATTTAACTCTGTGTTTTCCCTGTAGAATTGTCTTCTTAACTGAAGGAAGACCCATATTAGTTTGTTTTTATTGCTAAAAATATGGTACTCGCATGTCTAACAAGAGCCATCTTTGCCCACTTGATTTGAATTCAGATTTTGAATGCAAAAATGTTGGCTGTATATTGTTTATGATATGTGGGAATAAAAATTACACCATTAATATGGGGAAAAAAAACGGAAGGAAATGTCTGTTTTATTTTCAGGAACTTCCAAAGCAGGTTTCTAATAAATATGGGTTGAAATAATGAATGAGGATAGCAGTGATCTTCCTGCTGGTACTGTTCAACTCACTCTTAAGTTAGCTACCTAATTTACTTTTGAGTCACCTGTCTAGAAAATTTTTCTTCAAGCAGAAGGTTAGGATAAGAGATACAGAAAATCAATTATTTTCCTCTCCCATAGTCTCCTAATAAACTAGCCTCTCCCAGTTTCTTTTCTAACTATTCTGTTTTCTATTACATAGAATATTTAGATGATGTGCCAATAAGTAGTGTATGAATACTTAATGAAGGTGGGATGAATTATAAATGGCATGGAATTTATCTACATTGCTTCTTCCTTGCTGATGGCAGAATGGTTCTTTATCTTCTATCAAGACATATAAGAGTCAGTAGGTGAGAAAGTATCCTGGTTGATAAATTTAAAATTGTTACCGGATGCCATCTTAAGTTACAGGGAACTCAATACCATGTGGCAGAGAGGAAAAGTCTTGACCAGAAAACATGGTGAATATGATGCTGGCAGGAGAGAGATCAAGGTGGTGCCTAAGGGCACAATTGAGGCTAGAGTAGAGAACTAGGAATAAAGACAGAGAAAGGTTTGGGTGGGAGTGTTAATTACCACTTACTTATTGTGGCTGAGTACCAGTTAGACAGAGGTCAGGAAGGAGTCTCTAGTACTTTGATTTCAATGGAAAGCTATTTAGTGACATTATCTTGAGAAGGGAATCTCTGTATCATTCCTCCATCACAAAGCCATCTGTTAACAGCTAGCTTTATAAATACAGTTAACTCCCATTAGGAAAGATAACTGAAAACATCCCCCTTCCATCTCAAAGTCTTGATGCAACGTTTATTTCTTGCTCACATAACAGGTGCCTCTCTTGGGTGCTCTCCTCCAAGTGTTGCTTCGGAAGCCCAGGTTCTTTCCATTTTGTGGCTCTGCCATGTTCATTATGTGGTTACTAAGTGCATCCAGGAAGTTATCTCCATGTCATCCAACAGGAGGAGGCACTAGCAGGGAGGTTTTACAGACCAGATCTAGAGGTAGGACGCTTCAACTCTGCCTACTTTCCTTTGTGCAGAATTGGTCATGTGACTGTGTTCACTTAAAGGGAAGCAGAGAAATGCAGTCTAGTTGCCCCGGTAAAAGAAATAGCAGATATGATGATCAACTAGCAGTATCTGCGACATTTCTTAAATTTCCAAAAACTATATCGTCTTAGAAAATGATAGAGTAAATTTTATTTCAGAAATGTCATTTAATGAAGTGTTTGCAAACTTTTTAAAAAAAATCCTTTTTAAGGTATTGCGTTTGAGTGTAAATCATGGAAATCCGAGTTATAAATTGTCTTCATTTGTGGGGGGCTACTTGGTAATAATAATTCATCAATTTTGTTCATGTTCATATAGAATCCTCTTTAAATTGAATATACAACTAAGCCACAAATACAATATGTGTATCATTACTGAAAATTTAGACAATACAGCAACGATAAAAAATTTAGTTCCACTTGTTGCTTAACCTCTGTTAATAGCTGTTTTTCATCCATCTAGTTCATAAAGTTATATCCTATTTCAGGGGTCAGCAAACTTTTCCAGTAAAAGCCCAGATAGTAAAGATTTTATGCTTTGCAAGCCATGCTATGATAACACAAAAGCAGCCCTAGATCTCATGTAAACGGATGAGTGTGGCTGTGTTCCAATAAAACTTTATTTACAAAAATAGGAGGGTGACTGGGTTTAGCCGGAGGGCCAAAGTTTACGAATCCCGTAGTATATGATGAATATGAAGTTATGTATGCAAAGCACTGAGAGACCTGCACACAGGCAGTGCTCAATAAATATTAATGTGCTCTACTTAGCTTGAAATGCATACAATGGTGTGACTTCTGAGCATTTAAAACCGAATGGATACAAGTTTAGATAGACAGAGCAGAAGTCTAGAAGTATTGACCTTAAACATTGAAAGAAGCCTTTAAACATAGAGGGCTTGGGGAAAGGGGATATTTTTACTCTTTTTAAAATTTTATCCTGTGTTGTTTGGCTATTTTTTCCATTGAGTATATTTTACTATTTTAATAAAACAAACAAACAAAAGATACTTTAAATGTATATGTTTCCAAAGTTTTGCTGACTCAGAAAAGAATGTTACATTTGAAGCCTGACCATGTGACTCATTTGCATTTTTCAGTAACCAGCTGCAGTTTGGTTTCAAGATTGTAGCCTGAATCACAAAATAACATTGAAAGAGTTTTGACATCGCCTGAGATGCTTCGAGGAAGGCCAGGTTCCTACTTCCTCTTTTGATGATTTAGCTGACAGGGATATTGGTAAAGAGGAAGAGGAGTGGTCCTTGAGGATCTTCCCCGGGTCCCTTTGGATATCCCTCAGCATCACCCTTGACACATCGTGAAGTGATCTCATTAGCTTCCTGTGGATGGGCAGGGTCCGTATGCTGGCACGCAGTAGGTGCTTATAAATGCTTCTCTACATGTGTTATCTAACCTTCATTCTCAGTGCCTGGCACAGTTCTTGGCATATATTACACATTATTAAACAAATACATTTAGATTTAATTGGATGTTTGCAGAAAACTGAAAGTGGCAGATAGCTTTTTTTTTTTTTTTTTTTTTTGCAGGCGAGGTTGCCTTATTTCTTTTGGAGTTCTGGGATGTGCTTTTCCTCTAGAATTACAATAGAGACACATTTCTTGAGACGTCAGTGCTGTTGCTGTGATAGGTGAGATTACCTTGTGTTGGGTGATATGATTAACCTAAATTAACCCAAGACAGCATCCCGTGAACATTATCATGAAGAAAAGAGATATCAGTGTCTATTGTCTGCTTGGGTGATAAACAGAGTTTTTAATCAAGTTTCCTTCTCATTTACTGTGTGCTGCTTGGTGCTTTTCCAAAATAGAGAAATATAAAAACTTTAAATGTGGCTGCATTTCTTTTTCTGATTTCAGTTTTTATCAGCTCCTGGCTTCTCTTTTAATTTCTCCATGGACCACAACTCTGATTACTATCCATCTACCCAGATGTCAGTCAAATATCATACTTTCTTTGTAAAATAGAAAGAAAACAGCTGGACAAAATGATAGCCTTACAAAAACCACATTTTAACAGAACAGCTTTGTTTGGACTTCAGGACAATTGTAAAAATCATTAGATAATATCTTCTTTTGGGATTCGGCATGTTCTCCACTAGATTATTATCCAGCCAGGAAAAAAAAGTCTCATTATTTGAATCAGTTTACAGCAACTCATGAATTAGAAGCTCACACCCAAAGGGGTATTTTCAGCTTAATGGAAACAATTTATCTAACACTTCGAATTCTTTCGGAGAGTCTACATTGATAGATGGACATTTCTCCAGTGCAGGTACATTTTATAGTAGAGCCTGTTTCCTGCAAGTTGGTATCTGTTAAAAAGTAAAGCCAATAGAAGGCAATTTCTGCCTAAGAAGGGAACACTGCAAATGACCTAAAAAATATCACAATTTTAAAAATTGTGCTAAAATTAAGTTAATGAGAATGCAAGTGTGTGTATTTCTTTCTAGACAACACTTTACCGGTCTGCTCTGGGTTTAACCCCATGAGGTGATGTGTTGATGTTAGGTGGGGAGCTGAGGTTAATGAAAAGCTCCCCTCTCAGCCCCGACTGCTTAATAATAAGGGAATACTGTGGAAATAGGAACACGTGTTTCCCCCAAGGTTTTCAGAGTTATTTAAGAGAAGAGCAATTATTTAAGATGTGGTTATGAATCTTGAACTATTCTGAAGATGTATCTGCCTACCTTGAGAGAGGAAGTGAAAATCATAAAAAGTCGAAAGCCCCTAATCTTTCATGGCCACTGCTGCGTATTTCTGGGGAAAAGAGCAGAAAATGGGTTAAAAACTCATGTTGAATCTCTCCTGAAAAGTTATTTGGGAAATCAGGCTCTATGTTTTCTGGGTAAATGATGGCTCATTCATGTCAGAAGGGATCTTAGAATTCATCTGGTCCAAGCACCTCTATTTCACAGACTGGTATCAGTCCACCGCCCAGGGGTTGGGGACCCCTGACTTAATAGATTGGTCTCTCTATGGATTGGTGGGAGTCCAGGTCTGCATCTAACTGCATCTGTTCTGGGCTGGTTTAGCCCTGGCTGAAGCATTCCGCTTTGCACATAGTAATTGTTTAATAAACGTTGGCTGCATGCATGCATGAGGGTGATATTTTAACTCCTTTAGAATGAGGACAGATAGAAAGTAGAACTCAGAAAGTTGAGTGGAACTACTTTCCAAGACAGGGCATTATTTTTGAGCAGATGGAAGTCTGGCTGAGAAATAACAAGGCGTCATGATATCTCACCAATGGCTGGGGCAACTGCCCTAGAGGATAATGTCTTTGGGAGGCTGGGCACTCAGCGAGGTGGCTCATGGGTATGCTTGAGATTCATGCTGGGCGTTCAGAGAGTATGGGCTGTCTGTAGCCTCTGCTAGTCAGGGCTGCAGCAGCTGAATGTTTGGGAATAAGGCAGATGTGGGTTCAATTTTCCTTTCTGTCACTTGCCACCTACATGTCTTGAGCAAAACTCAAACCTTCCCTTTTTCTGTGACTCTTAGCAACTTAATTATCTTCTCAAAACCTCACTGTACCTCTCACAAAAATATGAAAAAATTAGCCCCAACCTCAGAGCATTGCTTTGAAGTTTACATGACCATACAGGGGCTCAGTGAACGTCTGTTTCAGTGAATTCACTTCATTTTAAGAAGATATGATTGGTTTGCTATGTTGAAAATAAAATTCTTGTCATGTCTTGAATTAAGGATTCTTAATTTTTTTTTAAAGAACAGAAAAGCCAAAGGTTTTATTAATATGGTGTTTAGATTAATTCGTTTGACTCTCCAGAATTTTCTGATGGAATTATGGATGAAGCGGTCAGTGTGGGATTTGAGACTAAAAGTCCTATCCAGGTTCTGGCAGGTCCTAAATGTCCAAGTGGCCGGTGTGGTCCCTCTGCTCAGATCTGTTTGTAATTGGGCCGAAGGTGGCTTGGACACTGTTGTGACCTGAGTGTCATTCAATGAGAGGGAAATTGTGGCTGTGGAAGCTCTGCTTCTCTCTGGCCACCATTCCTGAAGCTTCTTGAAAAGGAGGTGCCAAGACAGCTTCTGTTTGCTTGGCTTCTCCAGGTGTCCACCTCTAGAGCAGATCCCCAACCGTCATTTATTTCATGCTGCTTTTTTTTTCTCTCAAGATAAAAGCTACCCTAGTCATTAACAAAAATGTGAAATAATCTTTTCCACGACCTCACCAAAGACAGTAATTGTTGTCATTTTGTGTGTTTCCATTCCATATCTTTGTGCATGTGTGTAGGGATCACACTGCAAACGTCATTTTGAATATGCCCACTTTTTAATGGTGAGCATTTTCCCCATGCTGCTGTACACTCTCCCTACAGGTAGCATTCAGAGCAACTGAGCAGTGCCTTCTCTCCCTTGAATCGATAATAGGGCTTTAACTATTACAAAACTTATCCAAACCCTTTTCTCTTTAGCCATTATAACGCTGTAAGTTATGCATGGGGTGAATATGTAATTTATCACCCAGAGAGGGTCAGTTCTAGAGGTGAAAGGGTGCTATTAATAATCGTGCCCGGACAACAGGTGTAAACTGGGGCTGTCCTGGGCAAACTGAGACATGGTCACTCCAGTTAAGCAAGACAGGGGCAAATCAGGTTACTAATGAAGAAACAACAGAGGTAAGTAACTGTTCAGAGACATGTACTAATAACCAGCTGTGCTGATCTTAGAACCCAAGACTTCAGGCTGCTAATCTAGTGTCTGTAAACCACAGCTCAGAGCTTCTCCACATGATTGTCATCACTTTGTAAATACCCCAGAGAGACATACCCTCTTGCATTTATGAAATCAAAATAAAATTACATCTCTCTTCTTATCTCCATCATTCTTTCTTTCTCTTTTTCTTTCATTCTTTCAAATTCTCATCGACCTTTAAGCCAAGCTCCTGACATTTGTGAGAGGGCATAGTCTAAAGAGAGGCTTACTATCAGGGATTAAATGCCCCTTTAATAAGAGTCCCTGCCTGATGTATTGTTTTTATTAAGGATGATCTGCTCAATAGAATGGTCTCGTAAGCTTGTGTTCGTGACTTATAATGCTAAAAGCTGAGTTGAAATAACATGTATAATAACATTACAATCAAAACATTGAGGAGTAATTATAATCATAAAAAAAAAAGGCTTAAATAGACTACAGTATTTCAAAATGGCCTCCCGCATCAGACAGGGGTGAGGGAAGGGTCTAATAGGAACTGATCCTTTTCTGGCAACCAGTCCACCAAGACCGTTCTGTACCCTTTTTTCTTCTGTGCTTCTCTGACTCAATGGAAGGATATTTAGCTTTGGAATCTCTTGGTGGCCCCAGGCAATGGAGTGCAAAGGGGCCAGGAGGGGCACCTGTGTATCACGGGTTAAAGTCTGGGCTCTGAACTTAACTTTCTAAGGGTGTCAAATTCCAGCCCGGACACCTACTAACTCTGTCTTTGGACGTGCTACGTTTCTTAAGCTTTGGTACCCTCGTCCATAAAAATAGTTGTAAAAAATGAGTGGAAAAAAACAAACATCATTAGCACACATAATTACCATTTCTTTTTTGTGGTGAGAACATTTAGGATCTACTCTCTTAACAACTTTCAAGTATATAATACAGTATTGCTAACTATTACGTGAGGTGATGGAGGTATTAGCTAACGCTATGGTGGTAATCATTTCACAATACATAAATATAGCCAGTCAATACATCATATACCTTAAACTTACAAAGTGTAATGTGTCAATTAGATCTCAATCAAGCTGGAAAAAATAAAGAAAACAAATCATGATTATCACAAGAACTTACATAAAAACAAAAACAAAAACAAAAACAGATCCATTTGTGTTTTGGACATGTTGTTTTTATCATCATTATTAATTTTTGCCAGAAACTGAACTACCTTCCCTCGTACAGATACCAGCTATCATGTTCCTATCTTTTTTTTTTTTTTAATTACCTCAAATGTCAATTCTCTTGGCCCACGCAATGCAAGTAGCAGGTGTGATTCATCAATGAAATCAATCTGGGATTTCCAATGGACTCTGAAACGAGTTGCTATGATAAGCAAAGATTACATGAGCAGGGCAATGATCTGCCAAAGTCCTTCAAAGTAGCATTCCAT
Organism: Rousettus aegyptiacus; assembly: GCF_014176215.1. Taxonomy (NCBI): domain Eukaryota; kingdom Metazoa; phylum Chordata; class Mammalia; order Chiroptera; family Pteropodidae; genus Rousettus; species Rousettus aegyptiacus. The sequence continues at coordinate 22,973,584 of NW_023416289.1, read as the reverse complement.
GACTTCTCCGTGGAGTCCTGCACCCAAGAAACAGTGTCTTGGCTTTGGTGTTGGAGCAAGAAGACCTCTGCCTCGGAATTTCCAGTGATCCACTAAGCGTGTTGATGTCCTCCCAAAACTGGCTGGAATCTTCCCACAAAGATCTTCTGACCTTGGGTAAATAATACGTGGGCTTCTCCTATATGTCAGACACTTCGTCCTTGTACTGTCTTACGTGATTCTCAGTACAGCACTTTAAGATGCATTCAGTTGGCCCTCCTCTCGCCCTTGTTTAAATAGAAGGAAACTGAGACTCAATTAAAGAACTTGCCCAAGGTTATACAATTTCTATGGAGAAAGCCAGCCCTTGGAATTGTATCAATCTGACTACAAAATCTAAAATATTTTTTCTTAATATTTTAATTTTCATTATCAAAGCAGTATATATACATTGTAAAAAAATTTTTAAAGTAGAGTGGAAATATGAAGAAAAAAGTAAAAATCATATATACACCTAATCTTAATCGCTATTTTTATTTTTCTATAACTCTGTCCTATTGTTTTTCCCATAGAGCCGAATTTTACTATAAAACAAAATTTAATTTAGCTTTTTTCACTTAGCATTCTATTTTGAGTCTCTCCCATATCATTAACCGTTATTAAATACTGCTCAAATGTGATGGTTTATAAGCTAAGTAACACTTATTCTCTCTCACACACACACACGTGTGTATATATACATATATATCACAGTTAATTAATACTCTATCTTTAGGCATTTTGCTTGATTCTAGTTTTTTCAGTCATAAATAATGCTTAGGTGGACATCTTTGTTTAAAAAAACTAATGGCAACAGGTGTTTCTACCTTTTTTTGAGTGTCTTCCATGTGGGTACCGTGTTACCTACATGGTTTAATTTAATCTTCATAACAACCCTATGAAGTAGGTGTTATTATTAGTACCATTTTACTAATGAAAACACAGAGGCTTAACAGGGTGAAATACATCATCCAGACAGCACACAAAACTTGCGACAGAGGAAGGGTCAGACGCAAGTCTTGCAGGAGTCTGAGCCTGTGTCCTATGCCACGTGGCCGCCCACCAAGTTCTGTTTGTTTTTGATATTAGCCTGTTAGAATTCGTTCCTAGAAGAGGAGTGGCTGGGTACAAGAACAGGCGTTGCTCTCCAGTTTTTGATATTAATGACTAAATTGACCTCCATAAAACGCGTTCTTCCTCCGGCAACGTGAGAAGAGGCTTATTCTGCAGCATGGGGCCACTGCCCAGTGGGAAGTTCAGGCTCCAGCGACCCAACCTGCTGCCCCCAGTCTCAATCAGGCCCCTGGACAGAGGGCCTGGCCGGTGAACTGAGATAACCCCGTGGTAGGTGATGGGGTGAGAAGTCCACATGAAGCACCCATGCGTTTGGCAGGGGTTTGGATGGGCCGGAATGAGTCTGTCACCTCTCCTCCCCAGAGAAGTCCACCATCTCTGAAGTTGAAGTAAAGGTCTCAGTTTAAGGATTTTCCTAGCGGGGAGCAAACTGACTTCTTTCATGTCACTTTAGACACCAAGGAAAGAAGCAAGAAACTGCCCCACCGGTTTTGCGTCCTAGTCCTGATCGCCTTACATCACAACCATCTTTTCTCACAAAACGAGTTCAGCAAAATGATCTTGCACTTGTCACCTCCATCCTGTCTGACCCCGAACCAGCCCCATTAGACTCTGCTCTTAATTTCTGCTTTGCATTCTCCAAAGATAAAGACTTTTATGAGGTACTCTCCCAGTCCACACAGGTGCGCAGGCTGGTGAGCAAATGCCTTATGCAAATGGATGTGGGTTAAGTCTCTGTTCCCTCACCATCTGATTTCCCTCTGTGAACCGGACCAAATTCCCCCAGGTCCATCAGGTGAGGTTTTCCCTTTGGGAAATCAGGCTGCTTCCTCTTTGCCCCATTAGCATTTCTCACTCCTGTTTGTGTTTTTAAAGCCTCTCTTCAACCACATTGGTTATTGGGAAGTGGAGTTTCTTACACAAAAGCGTATTATTCTCTAGACCTGGCTCTTTATGAATCTTTTTTGAAATGCTTGCTTGGATTTTTTTGGTTGGTTCTCAAGTTATTTCAAGGGTTATGTAATTTGCTAATAATTTTGTCCTCTTTTTCATCAAAACTCCCTCAATTCCTGTATTAGTTTCCTATGACAGATCACCACAAACTTGGCAGCTCAATACACCAGAAATGTATTCTGTCACAACTCTGGAGGCTAAAAGTCTGAAATGAAAGTACTGGACGGGGGCACGCTCTTCGAAGGCTCTTGGGGGGAATTTTTTCCATGCCTCTCTCCCGGATTCCGGTGGGTGCTGGTGAGCGTTGGCATTCCTTGGTCAGTGACTGCCCTCTAGTCTCGACCTCTGCCTTCACATCACCTTCTTCTCTGTACCTCTCTTGTTCATACTACCTTCTCCTTTCTCTTATAGACATCAATCACTGGATTTAGTTCCCACCCTAAATCCAGGATCATTTCGTCTTGAGAGCTTTAGCTAATTACACATGCAAAGACCTGAGTTCCAATTAAGGTTACGTCCGGTGGCTCCTAGTAAGCAGGAATTTGGAGGGGGTGGGACACTATTCAACCCACTACAACCCCCAACATCCTCCTTCTGGATACAGAAGGGGACAAATAATTGTCTTTCCTCTCCTCCTTTTCCATACTATACTTTCATGGCTGAAAATCATAGATATAGGAACTCTTGGACCAAGAAGGGGGTCTTAAAGATGATTCTAGTCTATACCTGTCTAGTAGACGAGAATATTCTACAGCTGAGCTGTTCAATATGGGAGCGAGTAGCCACATATGGCTATTTAGCACTTGAAATATGACAAATGCAACTTGGGGACTAAATTGTTCATTTTAATTAATTTATATTTAAGTAGCTCCCAGTGGCATGTGACTACCACATTGGATAGCTCAGGCCTGGTCCAACCTTCCAGAGGCCCAGAGGGAGCACACAGTCTGCCTATGGACACTTGAACTCAGTGGCAGAACTAACTTCCTTAAATTTCTGGCCTATGGGACAAGTCTGGCCTGCTGCTTTTTTTTTGAGTTTAGAATATTTTCCATTGTTAAATGGTTGAAAATAATCAAAAGAATGATAATTTTTCATGATCTGTGAAAATGACAAGACAGTCAAATTTGGCGTCCAAAAATAAAGTTTACTGGAACACGTCGTCTGTGGCTGTTTTCACACTACAGTGGCTGAATCGAGTAGTTGTTGCCAAAAGTGAATGAGCCACAAAACCAATAATACTTACTATCTGGTCCTTTCCAGAGTTTGTGATTTCTGCTTTAACACAGTGATTTTTAAACCCTTTGTTCCCTATTTTTAAGGGGAAAAAGATGCCTGTTTGGGAGAAAGAGAAAGACACAGTCCCTGTAAGTTCCCAGCATAGGAGAAATGTTTTATAATGTTTAGAAATAAGATATGAATGCCAGAAGTAAAACACATCGACTATTTAATTTGTGTTGGATCAGTCAAAAGTCTTGTGTGCAGTGGCATAAGCATCTCACTGTGTGTGTGTGCGTGCGTGTGTGTGTGTGTGTGTGTGTGTGATGGAGAATGAAAAGCTACCAGGTACTAGTAATCTGTGTTCCACCCCGCAGCCACAGACGTTGTAAAGGTGCCATACTCACAACTAGGGAACCCATGCTACATACTGTACAGAAGGGAACCCTGCCCATGTAAGGACACAGATTTTAATTAACCTGTCTCCCAAAGTGTGAAGGGACGGTAACACGCAATTCGACATCGCCGCAGACTAAAGTTCTGTCAGTAGCGAGTGTTTTTGAAGGGCTGCGGGATATAGCCTGGCTGGGGGTTACGCACGATTTCTTCCTTCCTTCTGCGTATTCCCTTTCTTTCTCACTCAAAAAGGAGCCCAAGACGCAAGCGAGTAAAAGTGAGAGTGCCGTAGGGTTAACATCAGGTCTGCTTTAATTAATATGTTGAAAAAAACAAAAAAACAAAAACAGCAACTCATTCTAAAGCTTCCGTTTTAATGGATATAATTAGAAGCGACTTGAGACTGTGTGGCACTGGATGGACATGACTTAGTTGGGCATCTCCTCCGTGTCTACTGTGCGTTTGGCTTCGGGCATCTGAAGGTCTTTCTCCCAGCCCTTACACTCTAACCACTCTCCTCCCAGCTCTGTGGGTGAAGTCAGGGCTCACATCACGCTGCAGCACGTGCTGGGCCCAAGAGGGCTGCGGACCTGGGCGGGGTGGGCCCCTTTGCTGGTTTTCTCTCCTTATCATTCTTAGAAACATGCCATCTATTGCTCCCTTCCTACATCCAGGTGGTAGCCCTGCAACTCAAGGGAAAGGAGAACTTGAACAATGTCTAAAGGGAAGGAATGTTGTAATTAGGGAAGTGAAAATAGAACTGAGCCGAAGGAATTCGGTTTTGACTGTGCCTGTCTGTGCCCAGACTGTAAACAGGACCTCGGTGAAGTGCCTGGGGCCAGAAGGCCTCTCCAAACAAACAAAACAAAGCAAGGAACAAAACAAGACAAACAAACAAAACATGAAGTCTGCAAGGCAGGGGTTTTGTTGAATTTTATTTCCCATAATTAATATTTTCCTATCTGTCTCTTTGGGTCCCCAAAGACCTGTCTCAGCTATTTTAATTCCCATGTCTGCTGGGGGACTGCCATGCTGGGGTCCACGCTCGTTTTTCCAGCACTGTCCCCTTTTGGTTTGCCATCTGCTGTCCTCTCTCTCCTTGCAGTCTATGTGACATGGACCTTTCTCTATGTGACAGTCTATGGTTTTGCACCTTTGGATCGATTGGAACAGAGTAGGCTGTTTATTCAGCTGAATGCCGCTCATGAAACTCATATTTCTTATCTGAACTATGAAAAGAATAATAAGTAGTACCTACCCCATACTACGGTAAGGACAGTTAAGTAAGTGGACCAGCCCTATGCTCCCAGCACAATGCCCGGTGGACGGTGGTATTTAATAATAATAATTTATTTCAGATAAGTGAAGGAATGGATGGACAAGGGCAAAGGGGAGCAGCACAGCAAAGAGCCCTAGATTAGGGTGTGCAAAGCTCAGACTCCTTCCAGAGTAGGGGAGACACGGTAGCATCTCAAAACAGGGGAGCTTTTGGAAGCGGACAGGCCTGAGGTCAAACCTGATCCTGGCTTTCTTAAATTCTTTATGAATCTCAGGATGCCTCAGTTCCTCAGCTGTATAATGGGGACAATAATACTGCCTGCTTCCCCTGATGGTCCCAAGGAAGAAAAGCAAGTGTATACAGATTGTAACACAGGGTGTGCATGTAGTATGTGCTCAGTTAATATCAGCTTCTAAGCTTACTATTGCTAGTATTATTATTATTTTTTCTTAGCACTTCTGACTTTTTGTTAGTGTCTCAGTGTTTCCCTGGAGATGGGCAGTCATTACCAAGGGCACATTGAGGAGTGATGCCAAGAGAAGGCTGACCCGGGTTCAGATTTCTGCAGACTTAGGGGCCCGATTCACCCTCTCTGAGCTCCTCCCCATTCCTTCCTGTGTAAAATGGGACACACAATCCTGTCTGCGGGGTTCTAGGGAAGATCAAGTGAGGAATGTCTGCAAGAACCACAGACGCACAGCAGGCTCTCCATAAAGGCCGCTTCCAAGGCTAGGTCCTTACATAATTTCCCACAGACTCCTCGGACTGCTATCTCCTTGGCAGATAAGTCGGGTGCTGCCTCTTACCCACACGCCCCAGTTAATATTTCAAACGTCCTGAGTTTCTAATTGTGGCGAAGCCTCAGAGCCACCTAATCCGCCCGTGTATTAACTGCTCTGCTTCCAAATGGGCACCTCTGGACCAGGGCTGACACTTGCTGAGTTAATAATGACTCGTTTCATTCCTCATGCCAAGTGCAAGAACCACATAATCTGCGGGGCAGAAATAACTCCTGTAATTAGAAATGCCTGAGGGAACCCCCCCACCACAGGCCTTGCAGCCTGGCATGTGGGAACCCCTGGCCCCCCAACGCCACAGGCCTCTGCAGTTTTCTAAAGCCCACTCAGACCTAGCGTCTCTAAGAAACGAGCTCTCCAAGAAGTGGCATTCTGGCCCTAGAAATACGCTCAGCAGAAGCCGGGCATCCTGGTGCCCCGCGGCCGAGTCCTGTCTCCTCAAACAGGCCCTCCCAGGAGCCCTGGCCACAGCTCTTGCCAGGTGGAAGTGCCCACCTGCCTGCCTGCCCTGCCTTCTCCCTCTGGGGATGGGAAAGGAGGGGAGCCCCTGCCTCTCAGCATGTGTGGCCCCTCTCCCAGCCAAAGTGCAAGTTTCTATTATAAGGGGGAAAAGGAAGTGCTGTGATTGAGCAATGCCAGGCACCAGCCCACGATTTCTCTCACTCAGTGAATGCTGTGGTTGAGGGGGCCTGACTTGGGAAGTGTCTGAGGGAGTAATGAGGAGTTTTCAGGAGGTGGATGTCTGAGCCAGCCTCCTCTCAGGTTAAGCTAGGCGACCCGGCACGAGGGCCTGAAGCTCTGTGAGGTGTCCTCTCCTCAGATGCCAAATGGGGCCAGGGCAGGCGCCTCCTTGTGCAGCTATGGAGCATGGGTGTGCAGTTCCTGGCTCTGGGTAGATTCTCCATCACATCTGTCGCTTTCTCCATAAAGTATAACACAAGGTCACACCAACCTGACTTTAAAAGGAGTTGGAGACTTTCCTGAAGCATTTTGAATGGGATGTGCGGCTGAGTTCAGCATCCCCATGTAATCTCAAATAGGCCACGCAGTGGTTTTGCACCCTGGGATCCCCTTATGTCTGTGATGTGGGTCTTAACATTTTTATTTAACAGGAGAAATCCTTAGGTCTTGGATGACATGTCAGTGGCCCCAGGTCCTTCTGCTAGAAAGGAGCAGAGCCAGATTCCAATGCAAGGCGATATGACACCAAAGTCCCATTCTCTCCTTTACAGCATACTCTCCTCCTCACTACTGTAATAACATATGCACACATTCACAGATGTGTGTGTACACACAAATGTGCACAGATGTGCACACACACACACACACACACACAGAGCTTTCTCTCATTCGTAGTCCTTATCATGTGCATTCTGGGTGGCCGGGCCAGACACGGAAGCTGTTGATGAGTGCAGGGATCCATATGACTATTTCGTGTCTGTTTAAACAACTTCTGAAAACAGCCCACCATGTTACTCCAAAGTGCAAGATTTCCGAACAAACAGTCAGATCTCTCACTTTCAAACAAGCATCAGCCCTTTGGAAAAGAGTCACCTTGAGCAATTACATTGTCCCTGTGAAATGATGCTGTTTTGCTGAAAACAGTTAAAACCCTGCCTCATAAGTATCCTCTTTTTAGCTCCATCATTCAACTTGTGTGTTCAGACTCTTACTAGGCACCGGGCCTTGCATGCCATAGCAGAATCCTGGGCATACCAAAGTGACAACCCAGCCAGTGTTTTCCAGGGGTGCTCAAAGTCTTCTTGGGGGCGAATGGTCAGTTAAACCTACATATATAACATACGGTATGTGATAAGACAGGTTAGTCCAAACGGTTCCTATAAAATGCCCTCATGACTGGCAAATTTTTTCAAAGTAAACTCAATTTTGGGAAACCTAGAAAAGCGAGTTACAGTCAAGTTTAGTGAGTAAGGTGGGAAATAACCCTTTGATGTAAAAAATATATTCGGAGTGAAAAGTAAAGCTATGGAAGCATTTTTCGTGTAATTAGCATATCAGATCTCATTGGGCTATTGGCAGTGTTATTTGAAGAGTATTAACATGTGTGCTTCACACACAGTAGGTGCTTTAGAAATGTCTAAATGGATATATGTTAAAAATGATTTCATTTTCTTGTAGGCTCTGCTCGTTCATAAAGTAAATCATGGGCTTCACACACTCCAGTTTCCTCAATCAGATGCCCTAAAATCACAGGGCTTCATTTTATTCCCTGCTCCCCTCTTTTTTCCCTAGAGCAGGTCCCCCTTCCTCAAATCCAAGACCAGGCTTTGCTCACATACTATGGTGGACGGCTCCTTGAGTCATTGCAGAATACGCCTTTGTTGATTCTCAGACATTTGAGTCACAAAGTGCTGAACTTGTTTCTTACACTGAAAAATAACCATGATGTACAAAAGACAAATGGACATCTATTGATAGAGAGCAGTCTATCTGCATGATTTAGGGGAGACTGGCTTCTGATGAAAATTCTAAAACCAGCACGCTCCTGGCATGGGGGCTTGAAGGAATTCGAGAAGAAAACTGAAATGCCCCTAGAGGTAGAGTAGTCAGAAAAACTGCCGCTGGCCAGCTATGTGACCCTAAGCAAGCTGTTTTAACTCCCTGAGCCTGTTTCCTCCTGGGACAATGGGGACGGCATGGCTCTAAGGAATGAAGATGTGGATGGACATGAAGTTCCATGTACACAGAGAAAGCTCAGTGACAAGTAGCATAAGAAAAGATCACTCTAGTAATTAGATGTTTATGATCACAGAAGGTGTTTGTTTTCCTAAGAATGAGGCATTGCCCTTGAATTTAAGGAGCGTTGAGGTTTTCGACCCACCATTATAATTTAGAAGAAGGCTCTAAAGAAAAATGTGTGTATCTGTATGAGTGTGTACGTGTGAACTTGTGTGTGTGCATGTGCATGGGTGTGTGTAAGTGTGTGCTGTGTGTGCACATACATGTGTGCATATGCATGCACGTGTGTGTGTGTGTGTGTGTGAGAGAGAGAGAGTGAGAGTAGAGCCCTAGCAAGACAGGCCTCTCGTGTTAGGGCACCCTCTGGGACAGGCGAGGTCTTTCTTCGTCTGCTCCGTTTTCTGCTCCATGCTCTGCTGGGGCCCAGCACTGATCGCTCCCATCAAATAAACAGCCGGATCTGGGCCTGAGAGAGAGCCCATTGGCCGTTGCTGACTGTTAACAAGTCATGGCCTCACGGGAATCCATTCCATCGTGCTACTGAAACCTCCTGTACCTGGGTCTGGGTTTTTCTTTGGACTCTCACCCACGCCAGCTGGGCTCGCAGAGGAGGAGGGCAGGGCAGCTTGAAGCCGGGACCTATAGTTCATGGAAAGAAAAAGAAGAAATCCAACCTTTGTGTATGTTCTACTCTTTTCTTCATACTCTTTAAAAAACGTAACATTGATTTTTATATTTTATTTCATAATTTTAACAGGAAACAAAATATTTATAAATTATGCTAGTAAATCTTTATATCCTTTATTAAAATTATTACTTACCTATTTGTATAGTAAATATATGTAATATATTAAAAGTATACAGCATATTTTATAAGTATAATAGAGAACATAAAATATATCATCTTATATAATATAAAACACAATACACAAATTTAACGATTGGCCCTTATAAACCAGTACAAGGCAGCGTAGTAATGAACCATGGGGCTTGCTTGTTACTGGTCCTTAAGAGCCAATTGTTAAATTTTCAGGTATTTTACAAGCCAGTTGTCTTCACATTGGTAACCTCATATCAGCCGTGGTGGGAGCATGTGTACCACAGAAACTGGCAAGCGTTCCATAGTAGCGTTTTTCTCTACCGGTGAGCTTATTGTTAAACATTTCTAAGCATATTGCTGTGTGTGTGTGCGCGCGCACGGCTGTGTGCATGTGCGTGTGTGTGTGTGTGAGCCTTAACCATGATAGTCACCACGCGTACACATTATTGTTTTATTTAGCCTTCACTGTTGTCTTCTGGCGTTGGCATTTCCTAGTTATGAGATCTTGGGCAAGTCACTCTATCTTGCAGGGCCTGGGACGCAGTTGCACAGGCTGCTGACTGCACAACTCAGGAGACACTCTTCGCGCCAAAGCCCATTTGCCTCTAGGCCTCCGTTCTGTCACCTATGCAACGGGAAAAACTGTCGCTACGATACAGCCTCACTCTGAAGACGCTAACAGATCAGGATGCAAAACCGAACACCTACAGAAGGCCTGTGGCAGGAAGAATAGGGAGTGGCAGGGACTGTGGCAAACTGTGGACACGTGTCCTACCTAGAGGAGCAGCTGTCATCCCTGCTACACGGGAATGCAGCAGGGCCAGTGAGGCTAGATCCTTCTGATTTGTTCAGAAGGAAGAAAAAAAACTAGATTTAAAAAAAAATGTAAAATATCCCCATATTTAAAATGCCGTAAGCCTCACAACCCTGCCTGAGACTCATGTGTGACTCTGTCATCCAACGGACGGCACAGGGGTATGTTAACCAGGGTCAGTAAGTGAAGAATTGTAACAAGCTTAAGCATCTCCTCCGGCCTCACACAGTAGGACTTTTCCTATCACAGTTTAAAGTTACGTCTCGCTCCTCTCTTAGTTCCTTAAGCGACAGGTTTCTGTCTCATTCCCATTGTTTTAGAATGACATGCTAGAAATGCATCGCTTCCGCTATGGGACAGGCATATACTTGCCACCAAGAAGCTCAGAGCTTCTGAACGGAGGAAACAGTCGAGCTGCAAATGTGATTCTGAGCTTCCTGATGGCCAGAGCAGAAAGAAAACCACGTTCAGTTATACTTTTCATTATCCTGGAAGAGGAAACTGCATCAACTCCATCCTTCGACTAAGCTTCTAATTAAATTGTTTTTTTTTCCTGGTCATACTATTATATTTTTGTTGGTTGTACGATCTCACTTTTCGTATTTCTCTTAAGCTACTTCAAATCCTTTGTGGAAAAAGAGGGTAAAGAATTGCAGTCGCCTTTTGGCAATCGAGGATTTAAGATTCACAGCTTTTGATTATTCTTAAACTATTGCAGGAGGGTCATGACCTGTAGGAAAAGTGTAGCTTTGCTGAGGCCCAGATTTGGGAACCATGATGGGCCACGGGCTTCAACAATGTGGAAAAGGGACTCTCTTACCTGATGTGTTAGTTTGCTAGGGTTTCAATAATAAAAGACCACAGACTGGGCTTAAGAGACAGAACTTTATTGTCTCACAGGTCTGGAGACCAGAAGTCTGAGATCAAAGGTTTGGCAGGATTGGTGGCTTCTGAGAGGTGGGAGAGAAGGGTCTGTCCCAGGCCTCTCCCCCAGCTTCTGGTGGTCTGCCGGCAATCTTTGGTCCTCCTTGGCTTGTAGAAGCATCACCCGATCTCTGCCTTTATGTTCACACGGGGCTATCCCTGTGTGAGTGTCCTGTGTCTAAATTTCCCCTTTTTGTAAGGACAGCAGTCGTATTGGGTTAGGGCCACTCTAGTGTGACCTCAAAAAATTACATCTATAATGACCCTATTTCCAAATATAATCCCTTTCTGAGGTATTGGGGGTTAGAACCTCAACAAATGAATTTTGAGGATGAGGGGGCGCAGCTCAACCCCGGACACCTGGTAAGGGAGCAAAGCCCTGCTCAGTATCAACCCTACCCTGTGATTCTCTCTGAGGAGCCACTCACACAGGAACTCCTGAGAAGTAATATCAAATCGTTTTTTGGTGTGTGCAGAAAAGCCTTGATCTTTTCAACGGCCACGACTAGTGATAAAATAAAATAGCAGTTCAGGTCTGCAAAAGTGGTGCGTCGTGTCAGAGAAAACAAGTTAGAGTACTTTAGGGGAGAGAGACACATATATTCACAGATCCTAGGGAAGGTCTCTAATTATAACTTTTAAGAGTTGCCATCGATAAAATCACGCTTTGAATATAAACAAACTGAGGCCCAGAGAGATGAAATGATTTGCCCAAAGTTACCTATGAATGAGGGACTCAGGAATATTTAAATATTTAATAAGAAGATGTGTAATGTATGTATACTCTCAAGATCTATTTTGCACTCAATACACAAATTAAGGAACTGAGATGCAGAGAAGTTAAGTAACTTGTCTAATGCCGCTTGGCTAGCGTGTGGCCCAGGTGGAATTTAAATGCAGGCCGCTGCTTCCACAGCCCTTGCTCTTAAACTATGGCCCTCGGCCTGTGTATGAGAATTCAGTACTCGCAGCTCACCATGTGGCTTTCCTTTACCAGGTACCCGGGCTGCTCTGTGTGGTGGAGTAGGTCGTGCACTGCACAAAGGTGCTCGGCTGAGGGCCCAAGTGAGGAGGGAAATCCAACGTGCATACTAATCACTGAGCCTGTGGTAGGGCAAGGGCTTCCCTTTGCCTGGAGGCAAGGGCGCCCTGTTCCAATTCGAAGAAAGGCTCTGCGTGGGCCAGTTGCAGCCCTGCATGTTCCCAAGCTATAAAACAAATTGATGAAGTATGCACTTACTTGGAATTAAGTCACTCTGTTCAGGACTAGTAAGAAGGAGAGACGTCTACTCCCTGTCCCAATGTCCTCTGCAAGAACTTCCCACTGCCCCAACCTACCCACATAAACACTTAAAAATCTAAAGTTCATTACCTTCTTAAAACGTTTGGCAGCAGAGCAGAACAGCTGTGGATGGCCCGGCCTCCCGTGAGCCCACTGGGTCTGGCGGGCGGCTCGAGTCGGGGGCAGTGGCAGTCAGGAGCCACAGAAAGGAATGTGGGTGTTGTTCCAGCCGCATCTTCCTGGTCTCCTGCTGTGGAAGGGGTCTGGATGTCTGTTGTCTTAAAAACTATACCTAAAAGAAAGAGTGACCTGAGGGTTTGATGGAAAATGAGGGAGGGAGGAGAGGGTACCAAGGCCAAGTCCAGAGGACAAAGCAAACTATGTGTTTGGAAGCGAGACAGTGGCTCCGGGCCACGCTTAGCGTGGTGAAGCAGGGTTGTGCTTTCTTCTTGAACCAGTAGCACAAATCAGAGCCAGCTGGAGGGGAAGCGGGCGCTCTTCAGGCAGACAGCACCCTCTCCTCTGTCGGGCCCACTGTGAAAGTTGCTTTCTTCCTGCCAACTCTTCTAAATGCTATGATCTTTCAAGCTTGGCGTTGGGCAGGGCCGAGGAAGCCGGGAGCTGCAAGCCAACCTCCCTCCCGGCCATCATTAGGCCTGGCCCCTCACTCTCATTCAACAGACATTTCTTAAAAATGTGCTCCATGCCCAGCAGAGGGGTCATCTGGAAGTGCAGTTGCTCTAGGTGTGGACAAGGCGAGACAGACCAGGAATGAGGGGATAACAGAGCCGTAGGCAAAAAACGGTTCTGCCAAGTGCAGATCCAAATTAGGGAGTGGTGTCTCCTAGAGGAAATTTCCAGTTTGGGTTTGTCAAAAGAGGGGAGGTGTCGACGCCAGTGGCTGGTTGTCTCATGGAGACCCGGCTCAGCCCAGGAGAGGGAACGGCCACAGCCCCACTGCCGAGGATTCCAGGCTGGCTTTATAAAGGGAGCGGGCTCTATGTGCTGAATATAGCTCCAGCTTATTTCGTAGTAAATTATTCAGATGTTAATTGCATTGTAAACAAAGCCGCTACCTTTTTTTCCTTTCCAATTATCGTCATAAAATGTGCGGGTGCAGGGAGCGGGGAGCCAAAACAGCAAGCTGGGCTGAGGCTCCCGCGTTTGGCTCTGGAGTGAAGGGCTCCGTGGTGGGCTCCTGGCCTGGAATCAGAGTGAGACAGGAAGGCTGGTCCCCAGCCCAGAACTCTAGGCTGGAAGATGTTGGCGAGGTCAACAGCACACGGCCTGCGTTCCCTCCCTTCCTCCTCTCTTTCCCACCCCCGGCCAACTGTTTCGATTCTTCCAGCGAGAGCTGCAAATTGTGGTGACACCCTTCTTGGGGGGCTGGACCGAAGGGAAAGCGTTTGAATGTTCCATAGACCACAGTACCAGGTGGATGCTGGAGAGCACGAGCCTGATCAGCTGTCTGGAGAGAGTTTCAGCACCTGATACAGAGGAAACCAGGGGTTGTGATTATCCGGTTTTCCGTTCCACACACCCCGCTCTGACATCTCCATTAACTGGTACCTAAGAGTAGATGCTTATTGATCGGGGTAAGGAGCTCAGGGCACTAGGGACAGCTGCTCAACTTGGCTGCCCACAGTGTGGGCTGAATTTACCGTGTGCATCGAATTCACTTAAGCTTTAAAGAGCCAGCCTACTTCCCCCTCTCTTGGGTGCTTCCTTTGGAAATGACTGCAGTCCTAATTAAAAGCAAATTGCTTAATCTTGTGGCATCAGGCAAGGGTGGCGCTTCTCAGAGGGGAGTCCTCCTGCCAAGGGACAAAAAAAGCCTTGCAGATGAGGCAGAGAGAGGACAAGGAGGCGCACAAAAGTTTCTGTGTCTGTCTTCTCCATCAGTCCCCGATTTCTTATCTTCTGTACAAGCCTGTTCTTTCTTTGTAAGCAGGTATCAGACCAGAGCATAGGAGATTTGTGTTAACTCATAACAGAATAATCTGAATTCGCCCAGAGATGGGCCAGTCCAGCGTGAGGCTCAAAGAGTTTTTAATTCTGGGAGATGATGTTCCTGAGTAAGTCCCCAAGATAATCTTCCCAAGGATGTGCCAAGGAAAAGCATCTAAATGCCCCCGCTTCCAACTTAATTAGTTCCAATAGGCATTTAAAGACACTGTGTTGTTTATAGTGCATCTTAGCCTCATTCTTGCTGAGTGATGGACTTGAAATGAACTATTTCCAGAGCGACTTATTCATGCATTCCACGGAGTGTCCATTTCTCTGTCCATCCTGGAAGATGTTCTGATGGCAGCTGTTTCATCACGGCCTCTGGCAACCCCAGAGTAGACCCTTCCATGATCTTTGGGAAGGAGACATGTCTTCCTCTCTCAGGTCTCTCTCTCTCCCCGTCTCCTTCTCCCGAGCTAATGATTAAAGGGAAAATACCATTTTGAGAACTCCAAGGCAGCAACTCTAAACCATGATCTATGCAAAATTTGTCCTTGGCACAGCTGAGTATTGAGCTGATTGTCAGCTGGAGATGGCTGCAGAGGTCTAACCATCCTCGTGTACTGGCTGTGCCCTGGGGATGAGACCTATGAGACTGATTCGCTGCTTCAGATGATTAATACTGTCTCCAAGGCTTGGTGGGGAGACCAGGAACTCCCCACCCCAAGCCTTTGGATGCAGGTGGAGGAGGCAGAGGTACTTGAGAGACACTTCATCTCTGGCTCAGAGCTCTATTTTTTAAGCATCAGTCAAGCTTCTTGGAAGTTGCTTTACAACAGAAAAAGCTTTGAAGCAGGTTGGAAGCTGTGAAAGATCAGGGCAGCTAGTCCTTCACTCACATTCCATTCTTTTATTTCTTTTATACCTATTAATCATCCGTGAGGCTCCAGCCACTGTGGACCGAGTCCTCGAGGCACAGAGCTGAATAAAATCTGAATCTTGCCCGTGAGGAGGTCATGATCTAATGGAAAGCTAGCTAGATAAATAAACAGCAATTACACCCAAGTGCAATTGGGGCTGGAATGGAGAGTTTGGAGGGGAGCACAGGGGCCAGCCGGAACTGTCAGGAAAGGCTTCCCCAGGCAAGCAGATCCCAGAAGGAAAGCCAGAAAAGCAGCTGGTGGAGGGGAAGAAAATGGAGAGAGAAAGGTTTGGGAGGGCCTTCAGGCACGGCCTTCAAGGTGGGGGGAAGGAGCATTCCTGACTTGTAACCCGAGAAAGGGATGGCCTACTGAAAGGGTTGTGTCCAGGAGCCACGCCATGCCAGCTCTCCAACCACAGTCGCAAATCACTGGGCTGATATCACCAGCTCAAAATAAATAAATAAGCAAATGAATGAAAAAATGAGTAAGCAACAACAGAATCATTTGCTCAAAGAACCGGGTAGACATGGCCGATCAACAGCACTGTTCAAATCTAGTTGAGGCAGCAGCGCGTGTCTGGGGCAGCCCAGGACACAGTCGAGGTGCCTAGTAATAGCTGGACGAGATCAACTGCGGGCAGAGCTAAGTGATCTGAACAAAGTTATTTCCAAACACAGGTTTTGATTTGCATCTAGAATCATCGATTGTGGGATTTGTTCAGGATGTCCATTCTTTGTGTTTATTTTTTCTCTCCTAAAACCACAATGATAGTTGAAATGTGTAATAGCATGTAATTTCCTAAGGGTTTCCTACCCATTATTCTATGTGATCCTCAAGACAAATTAGAAGGAGCGAGAGCATTACTCCGGACTTTTGGTACCAATAACAAGAATGTAGTTTAGTTGGCTTGAGCAGAAGACGCGATAATTTAAAGGGTTATGCAAATCCTCAGCCCAGGTGTATGCTGGCTTCAGATGTGGACTGACCAGGAGCACAGGTGATGCCATCAGGATTGTTTTCCTGCATCTCTCAGCGGTGCCTGTTTTATGTGAGAACTAGTTTCTAAATGTTGGTTCTAGCAGTTCCAGGTCATATTCTTCCTCTTAGCAGACCCTAGAGGGAAAGACTACCATTTGCATGAACCGTCCATCCAAATCTATGGTTTCACTTTACCTAGAGTAACTAGATCACATGTCCTTCCGTGAACCAATCCCTGTGGCTATGAGGATGGAACAACAGCCTATTGGCTAGGCTGGCTTTGGGGACTTACCACTGAACTCCACTCATGTCAGCTAGGGAAACTGGGTGTTCTAATTGGTTGATCCTGGGTTACATGTTTTATTTGGAAACTAGAAGCAGAGTCTCACCTGACACATTGGGACTGAGTGTGGAGCAGGGCTGGATCCTGTGGCAAATTTTTGGTTAAGTTTCCAAAAGTATAAGTTGATGAAGGTGGGGTCATGTAAAACACAAACATCTATGTGTAATTTCAAATGTTTTATTAGTCACATTAAACAACGTAAAAATAAACAGGTAGAATTCATTATAATAATATACTTTAACACAGTATATCCAAAATATTACCATGCAATCAATATAAAAATTATGAACCAGATAATTTATTCCTTTTCTTATTAGGTCTTCAAAATCTAGTGTATATTATATACATTTATAGCACCTCTCTTATTGGATGTTAAAATTTTACTGGAATGCTTGGTCTGTATTAAGATTACATAATATTCACAGTTGAAAAAGTAGATGCACCTATCCAAATTGTTCCAAACATACTTAAAGTTTTGCCCATATCTGAATTAAGTATTAGTATTTAAATTTAATTATAAAATTAAATAAAATTAAAAATTCAATTCTTTACTGGTTCTCATTGCATTTATAGTGCTCCATAGCCACATGTGTCTAGTGGCTACCACACTGGACAGTATAGGGCTAGAAGGTAGCGAGGACCTAGAAATATCTAGAAGTTTCCTAGTACTCTAGAAGTAGCCTATCTAGAAGAATCCTCACACACTGTTGGTGGGAATGTGAATTGGGCAGCCATTATGGAAAACAGTATGAAGTTTCCTCAAACAATTAAAACTAGGACTGCTACCACATGATCCAGCAATTCCACTTCTGGGCATTTATCCATAGAACACAAAAAATAACTCATAAAGATACATGCACCACCCCCCCCCCCCACGTTCATTGCGGCATTATTTACAATAGCCAAGACATGGAAACAACTCAAATATCTATCAATGGATAGATATAATAAGTAACAAAATAATAAAGATCTATGTGTACAATGGAATATTATTCAGCCATAAAAAAGAATGAAATCTTGCCATTTGTGACAGCATAGATGGACCTTGAAAACATTATGATAAGTGAAATAAGTCAGAGGAAGACAAATACTGTATGTTCTCACTTATATGTGAAATCTAAGAAGCAAACAAAAGTACAAAGGCAACAACAACAACAAAAACCAATCTCGTGGATACTGAGAACAGGTTGGCGGTTGCATAGGGCAGGGGGTATAGAATGGGCGAAATGGGTGAGAAAAGTCAAAAAGTAAAATTTTTGGTTATAAAATGAATAGTCACGGTGATGTTATGTACAGCACGGTGACTACAGTTAATACTAGGTATTGCATATTTGAAAGTATTTGGGAGAGTCGAACTTGAAAGTTCTCATCATGAGAAAAAATTTTGTAACCGTGAGGATGGATGTTAACTGGACTTATTGTAGTGATCACTTTACAATATATATATATACAAATATCAAATTTTTATTTTGTACACCTGAAACTAATATAATGTTACGTCAATTATACCTCAGTTAAAAAAAACTAATGAAAAGGAAGCATCTAGTGGTATCTAGAAGTATATAGAAGGCGGGAAGGTAGCTGAGCACAGCTCTCGTTACATGGTGAGAACTCGAGAACATGCTTCACATGGAAGAACTTAGATTTTAATCCTGCTTCTGATGCTTATTGGCTACGTGATACGAAGCAAGTTGTTTAACCTTTCCCAGCCTCGTTTTCTTTTCTGTTAAATGAATAAATGAGACTCACTCTGCAACTTCTTTGTAAGAAAGTCTACTCTCCTGGAATTGGGTAGCTGCTCAAAAATAGTAGTGATTCGTAATGGAACTTCAATTATACATAACCTCTTTTCCAATGCCCTCCTTTGCCTTCCCTCTAGTGGCTGAACGTCTTTTCCAACTTAGAGACAAAGCAAAAAGACAAATTTCCTCCATGAAATAAGATTGCCAAGAACAGGATAAATATCAGTAATGACCTGGTCTTTCGGCTTCTTTTTTTGGCTGAAGAGCCGCAAAAACTCTTCAACAGACAATCTACTTTGTATTCAGATTGTTGGGGGAAGTCTTCACAAACAATTCTCCTGAGCTAGCGGGGCAGGGGCTAAGCTGTTTTGTTTTTTTTGTTTTTTTGTTTGTTTTCATTTTTGTTTTTTTCTCTTTTTTTTGCACCAGGCACTGTGTTAGCTGATCGACATTCTTCTCCAACTTCATCCTTCCTATCTTGTGGGCTGTAGGGATTAATTTTTTCAGTTTACAGAGAAGAAACTTCAGCACAAGGACCATGTGCAACATTGCCCAGGTAGAACTGGACTCACAGATTCCATAACCGCAGTAAAATCATGAAGAACATTAAGATTCAGAGTTGATGGTCCATATATAAATAGACTTTTTTTTTCTTATTAGTGGTGGCCAGTAACTAACAAGATTTTTGGTTGTCAACTGGCTTTCAAAACCACTAGGTTTTAAATTTGAGTGAGAGAAGAATGTGGAGCCTTCTTCCATTTTTTCATGAGCTCCCACTCAGTGGCCCAGAGGAACTTTCTGCCCCGAGGACCCAGTCTGCTTGGGTGGCTAAGCCACTGATTGTGTTCCTTACTTTTGTGGATCTTCTCCTCTGAACTGTGTATGTAGTAAGATCTTTTTTTACCCTGGGAGGCTACACTTCAGATAGTGTTAAGCCCACAGGAATTTCATTTTAAAAATAAAAAAAGACATCATGGACTTATGTGCAAAGACGTAGCCACAAGGTTATTCATCACAACATCGTCTATAATGGTAAATTAAGAAAACAGATGGGAATGTCTGATGAGAGGAGATCATATAAATAAATATGGGTACATTTGTGAGATGGGCTATTATAATACCATTGAACGGATATTGTAAAAGTATATTAATATAGTGACAAATATCAGTCATTTGGGGGTAAATGAGGAAAAAGGTGATGACAAAAAAAAAAGAAAAACATGTGTAGAGTATGTTTCAATTCTATTAGAACAAAAATCACCTTCATGTAAACAAAGTGCATAAGGTTACATAAAGTATTAGGAGTTTAGTTCTTGGCAGTGGCAGATTATGAGTGATTTTTATTTTGTCCTTTGTGTGTTCTCATTTTCTATAATGAAAACATGGCTATTAGGGCTTGGAGAGGAATGCAGTATATTTTATTTTTAAAGGCGTCATTCAGTAAATTAGTGATAGCACGAATATTCTGATTTTTGAAAGGTACGTGGATCAGTATACAATCAGTAAAGGCCATGCAGTGTTATGTGGCAGCTGCTTTCATACCCTTAGCTCCTCGCGTCCTCACCGCACCCTGGGGGTTGGCAGGGCCAGGGTCCACTTCTCAGCTAGATATAGTGGACATAGCACCCAGGGCCCAAGACACTTTTTAGGAGCCCACGAAAGCATTTTAATTATTTTTTAATTAAAGGAACAGATGGAGATCATCCAGCCTGGATTATATTCATCTTTATACCAATACAGTCACAAAATATACTTTTGTTCTCTTTTTAAAAATTAAAAAAAAAATTTGTTCTATTATTTTATTTATTTTTAATAAATTACAGTTAATATTCAATATTATATTAGTTTGAGGTTTGTAGCATACTGGTTAGACATTTATATAATTTATGAAGCCATCCCCTAATTGGTCTGGTACCAACCTGGCCCAATACATAATTATTACAATATTATTGACTATATTCCCTAAACTGTACTTTACAGCCCCATTACTATTTTGTAACTATTGATTCGTACTTCTAAATCCCACCCACCTCCCATCTGGCAACCATCAGTTTGTTCTCTGTATCTATGAGTTTGTTTGTTTTGTTTATTTTATTTTTTTAGATTTCACATCCAAAACACTAATTCAAAAGATATATGCACCCCTATATCTA
Source organism: Rousettus aegyptiacus (assembly GCF_014176215.1). Lineage (NCBI taxonomy): Eukaryota > Metazoa > Chordata > Mammalia > Chiroptera > Pteropodidae > Rousettus > Rousettus aegyptiacus. Next base: position 22,953,222 of record NW_023416289.1, on the reverse strand, counting down.
TTACAGCATTATTTACAAAAGCCAAGATATGGAAGCAACTGAGGTGTCCATCAATAAATGATTGGATAAAGAAGAGGTGGTACACGTATACAATGAAATACTACTTAACCATAAAAAAGAATTAAATCGTACTATCTGCAACAACATGGATGGACCTAGAAGGTATTCTGCTAAGTACAATAAGTCAGACAGAGAAAGACAAATACCATATGATTTCACTTACATGTGAAAATGAAATAGACTTTTTAATATATTTTTTTAATTGAGGAGAACCTCACATCTCACAAAAGCAAAGGTGCTCGGGATCCACAGAAACAGTAATCTGATCCTGGGTGGAATCATTCCTTTATCCTGTGAAATGAACCCAGGTTTAGGTTACCAAACTTTGCTTAAATTGTCACACAGCAGACTGTGCGTTCTATGATCTGTCGACTCCATATTGCTGCCTTGTTTCTGCTTTCTAACCCTGACTTTTAAAAGCATTCTATTTCAGTGTCTCAGAAGAGCATTATTATTTTATTTTCCTTAAGAGGAGCAGAGCATTACAAATGTTGCCCCTTTCCTTTCATAGATGACCTTGGAACCAGGCAATTCTACATGAGTCCTGCTTCGACTCCCATGTAGTTTGTGTAAATTATAAATACTTAACAGCACATATTGATGTCTTGTCTGCACCTCTTAGCAGAGAAAGTAATAGTCTTAATGGGAAAAATCTATGAAATAAGAAATGTCTTCATTTATGATTGTGTTGTAGCCAGCTAATGAATCTTAATCATCTTGGCAACCACATGATGGAATCGAATTAGTTTTCTTTCCATTTTAGTACCAGACTCAAGAACCTAAAGACACGACTGTTTTAAAATACCTATAAATTTAATTTCTGGTTAATAGGAATCAAAGAATGGAAGCCTAGAAAAACTGGACTGGGAAATAAAAACTGAACATAGCTAGGTTGCTGGTTCCTAGGAGTTACTGCATTTTGATTCCTGACACATGGTATGATTCAGGAGTCAGCATACGTTTTTGTAAAGGACTAGATAGTAAATATATTAGATTTTGTGGGATTTATGGTCTTCGTTGTAATTCTCCAGTCTGCTATTATAGTGGGAAAGTAGCTGTAGATGTTATGTAAAGAAATAAGTATGGCTGTATTTCAACAAAACTTTATTTACAAAAAACAAGTGCGAGTCTATGGCTGTGCTACCCTGAACAAGCCCAACCCCTCTGGTCTCAGAAACTAAGCAGAGTCGGGCCTGGCTAGTACTTGGATAAGAGACCACCTAGGAAGACCAGGTGCTATAGGTGTTAAAAAATAAAGAAAGAAAAAAGAAAAATAAGGAATTGTACAATGACAAGGTCCTTGCAATCTGTGAGGTCAACCAAGGGTCACCTTTCAAATAAATAAATAAATAAATAAATAAATAAATAAATAGCAAGTGGCAGGCTGAAAATTACCCATCGGTTGTAGTCAGCCAGCCTCTGGTTCTCTGACACTCATTGTCTAGATAATTCCATGGATTGTACACACCAGTCATGATGTTTGGTTTGCCCAAACTCCTCACCATAGCCCCCAAAGCCTTTGTGGCGGGCCCTGACTTCCTCTCAGAAACCACATTTCCTATCCCTTGGACATGTTGACCTTCTTTCTGATCCCCAGGCAAGCCAAGTTCATTCTTACTTTAGCACTTCTATCCTCACTATCTGAACCCCTGTACTAGACTCACGAGTTAGCTAACGGAATATAGGCTGCATAGACAATTTGAATTTCAGGTAAACAATGGATAACCCTTAGTATTAAGTACATCCTTTGTAACATTTGGGACATGCTTACACTAAAAATTGTTGTTTATCTGAAATTCAAATCTAACTGGAGGTTCTGGTTTTCACTTGCCAACCCTACCATAGGATATTCTTCCTCCTGTTCTTTATCTGGCTGCCTGTTTCTTGTTTTTCAGTGTAAATGTCAGCTCCTCACAGTGTCCTTTGCTGTGTTCTAAATAAGCCACCTTCTTTATTTGGTTTCCCTTTCCAGGCACTTGAGAACTCTAGCTATCTTATGTTCTCCATATCTGAAATTATCTTATTTATTTGATTAGCCGACTAATATCTGTCTCTCCGTGAGAGCAAGGACCTAACCTCAGGTGTTTCCTATTATATCCCTACTGACTACAATAGTGCCTAGAATATAACAGGTCTTCAGTAATCATTTATTGAATGAGTAAATAAACAAATGAGTGAATGACTCTTAAATCATACTCATTCAAAAGCTAAGTATGCTGAAAGTGATAGAAATATGAATAAAGCTAAGATTGATTGAGCCATAAGTGTGTACCAGGCCCAGGTGCTTAATCTCTCCTATACTCCAAAAGCTCAGGAAGGAAGTGTATCCTCAATTGAAAGAGGAGACAAGGCTCATCAATTCTACTTGACTGGTTTGAGTTCTGAGGAGCAGTAAGTAGTAGAGGCAGGAATCAAATCAGGGCTGCCATTTCAACCCAAGACTCTAGAATTTCTAGAACTGCTCAGAAGAGACTTATGCATATCGAATGTGTGCCTGCTCTCCTTGAATTTCATTCCGCTGGAACACTAACAGAAACAGAAGAAAAAAGATTGGCCCATGTGGAAAGCAAAGGCCACTTCACTTTGGTGAAATTACTTCTTCTTTTAAGCTAACTCTTAGCAGCGACGAAACATGCTGAACAAGATTTCAAAATGAGTGGTCATGAAAACAAAACAAAGCAGAACAAAACAGCGCATCGGCCCAGGCTTGCTTTTCCTGGAGAATTCTCTGTCCTCAACATACAGACACGGCGATTTTACTTTACTGTGCTGTTATTCAGACTTCACTTTGCCACATTTGCTAACTTTTCTTTCCCTTTTCTCCAGCACGGTCCAGCATTTTTTCGTCAGAGGTCTGTGTCTTCCAATTTGAAAAAAGCCAAGAAACCTGATGTTCCCATGTTCTTTGAGTGAGGAGGGTGTTTAGGCATGTCACCTCCGTGATCAGGAATGTGTTTGTATTCATATTTTTTAATTTGCAGCTGCTGTTGCCCAAAGTGGGTACCCTGCCCCTTGGGTGGGGGGCTCGCGACAGCAAAATTACACATAAAGTGACACACGCTTTGCTTGGCATCCAAGAACATTGATATACATCTATAAATTGCACCAACGAAGGATTGATCATATCGATTTTCTTTTCTCCAAGTGCCTCTGTCAGAATGAACACAAAGTATTACCTCGTCTTCCAAATCCATAGGCATGTGATTAGATTAGTGCAGTTCTGGAAGTGCCAACCATGGTCACTTTTGCAATATATTTTTTCTTGTAGAAGATGCAGGAAAATGGGTTAAAAAAAAATCACATTCTAAAAAAATTCTTTGAATTCGCTGCCTACTCCAGGGCTATCCTTTAAAAGTGTGAGTGAAAAACATTTTTTTGCAGCAGTTTTAAAACACTTTAGATTATGAATGAGGAAAGAAAACGAAATTTGCAAACTAGGACTGGTTCATCAATTTGTGGGTAATGGTGATGCATGAAAGAGCAATGCTTGCTCAGATGGTCACTCTGAGCCTTCTTCACCCCTGAATAGTTATTCGAAGCTGATTTCTTCTTGAGAGTGAGGTGGGCTCGATCTCGGTTTTTCTCTGAATTATGGCATCTGCCATGACAATCTCCTTGGCTCCAGAAATTTATTTTGATGGGGCTGTTCTTCCTTTGCCTATTTGTTTCTTTAAAGAGAACCTGTCAGATCTAGCTCTTCCAGAACAGATGTGGAGGATAAGAAGTGGAGAATACTGGACAGGCGCAGGGTGTCTACATCAGGAAGTCTCAAATGGGTTCATAATAAGCTCCCTTTTTCATCTGTCCAAATACACTAAAGCTGATGAGGACATCGCCTTAGCTAATGCCAGGGAATCACCCATCTCCAAAACAAGGATGCTTCTCGCCACAAATCTCCATTTCCTCTTGTGTACTGTTTTCTCGAACTCTGCGTATTTGTGCTGATTCTAATGTAAGGGAAAGGTGAAATATTGTGACACCGAAAGCTGAAGGCTTGTTCCAAGGAAGTGTTGAGTTCTGTTATTTCCTTCCTTTCGGCCCCTCGAATCCTCCCTCTTCGGGAGGCGGGAGGCGGCCAGGATTCAGAAGTGCTGTGTTTGACCAGGGCTCATATTAAACATCTGAGCGGGGTCCTCACCTCCCCGGCGCACCTTCGCCCCGGCAGGAGTGCTCCTTCTCCGGAGGGGGGAAATTAATTCCGCGTTCGGTCCGCATTTAGACTGGTGCATTTCCTGTGCAAACACGGCTGACATTTATGAAATCTAATTTAATAAATGTCTATGATATAGCACTCATTAACATACCGCAAAATAGCTCCAGAGTAGCCCATTTTAATCAAATAAATGGTTGCTGCCGTTACCACAGGCTGTTCCTTTATTGAGGGGGAGGCGGCGCTGCCCAGCCGGGGCCGAGTTTGTTGAGAGCCCCGGTTTGGGGTCCTGCGGCTTCACTTGGGGGCCTCCGCCTCGCCCTGTTTGCTCCGGAGATGAGAAGATGAAAGATTGCTGATCATATATCATCTCCATAAATCTTACCGACAATAAGTCATAAAGCCTTGTGTCCTTACATATGGTCGGCGCCTGGGGATCGTGTTGCCATTTGTGAGCAGCAGCCTCTGAAAAAAAAAAAAAAAAAAAAATTGTCGGCTTTGAGAAACTTCTAGAACTGTTTTCCGTGCCTACAAGAGAGCAGGCACTTGCTCTTCCCCATCTCCCTCATTTTATTTCTTTTCCCTTTCGCTCACCCCCTCACCATGGGGCTGCCTCTTTTTTGTTCCAAATTACCATCGGAAGAATTCCCAGCGCGCTAATTAGGAAATTTTGTGGTTTGCTAAATTCCCTTTCTGTCTGTCACAACAGAAAGAGTGAATAATCACCCCCAGCCAACATGGGGCACAGGTATTCAGGGCTTTTGTGTGGGGAAACAGGGCCTCTTGTCTTCTCTGGGACTGTTCCCCAGCTGACAGCAAGGTCCCAGCCCACCAACCGCCCCTAGCTAATGAGAAATGCCTATTTATTTTAAAGACTCAACCAGTTTTCATATCTATCAGTTAAATTAAAGGAGACATGAGAAGATGTTCTCTCAAGCTCAGCCGGGCTGGAGCCAGTCTTCGGGAGACACAATGGGGTGGAATCATCCATCCAGCATCAGGCTGGCAAAGAAAGTCATCACTTATTTTCTTACTTAGGCCAGCTGCACATTTGAGATGTGGAAAAGCGGAGAGATGTGGAGAGTATTTTCTTTTTGTCTTTAGCTAAATAACTTGATTATCTGTTGCCTCTCATGGGGATCAGACAGAAGAGGAAACACCCGCAGGCATGGATGGCCTGTCTGGGGGTCTCTCCGGGTGAGGCCTACGCAGAAGACCCCCTGCAATTTAAAACGTCCAGGAATTCCCATTTCCAGACTTAAAGACAGATGCTTTATCTGAGAGCAGTGTGCACGGAGTCTGTGTGACGCTCTTCTGCAACATCTTATCTGGACCTGAGAGGGAACACTCCTTTCCTGCGATATTTTATCCATAAGTCATAAACAAAACCAACCTTTTGATATTTGGTCAACAAGAGAAAACACTTGGAAAAGCAGGCAGGAAGTTAGGGGCCATGTGGGGAGGGATGGATGGCCACACTGCTTACAGAAAGGGAAGTTGGCCAGGCAGGCTCAGTGGGGCTGGGGACACCCGGGCTCCTGCTTCCCCACCCTTCTCTCCTTTGTCATCTTCTGTCCCCTGATGCCTTGGAGGAAGCCCACTGAAGAATGATCTGTCCCCCACCCAGAGTAACATAACACCTCCACCAACGCACCTTGAACCTTTGCCTCACTCTGGAAACTGGCTAGGAGCAGAAGAAAAATCACCCCCTCCACCAGCGAGACAGTATGAGGATGAGGCTGGCAGGGGCCCTTTTAATATTTGCCGCCAAGTATGGGACAGGCTGACTTTGTGCTATTCTTATGCTAATTATTTTACCAAGTGATATTTGATTGTTTCTATAAAAGGTTTATGTCAGTGGAATTCACCACAGGCTTTTTAAAGACCTCAAGATGCAAGAAAGAAATGCACCCAGAGTCCATTAAAGAATTAGGTTCTATTAATGCCCCAGTCTGCTGAAAGAGGCCATAGGCACCTCCTCTGCCTGAGATGAAAATGGGAATGGCACTCCCTTAGCTTAATAACTTTCACTAAAAGAGTAGAGGAAAACCAGCTTTCGATCTGTGAGTTTGACTCTTAACAAGCCTTGGAAATTCTGGCATTTTGAAAAGAATGTGTTTGCCTGGATTCCATTTCCCTAACTTGAAAATAAAGCCAGTGTGCTGGTGTGGAAATAAGAATAATTGTAGTAACTGCCATAGCAATCATTATCATACTTCTCTAGTAGAGAGCACGCTGCTGTTTTCAATCCTCCAAAAACAGCAAAATAAAAAGCTTTGTTATTTCTCCTTTATTCGTCAAGAAACTGCCACAAAACAATAAAGCGGCTTCCCCAACTTTATACACAGAGGAAGTGTTTGATGCTTTCAGATCCACGGTGCCTTTAAAGGTTACTCTCCGTTCTTGCCCCTGGCGCAAGGCTTAGCGCTAGGGCCAGATCTGGGAATTTGGAGCACTGTGCTCCTAGGGACACTGCCTGTGTCACTTCTCTCTGGTTCTATTTCTTTATCAGAAAGATTGAAGAAGAGGAGCACTCCTCCCTGGATTATATTTAAACATCTGAGCTTAAAAAGATAGATAATTCTATGAAAGTCAAAACAAATTCCTGATTTTTATTTTTTTTGCAATTTAACCTTAAACCACTTCCTTTTAAAAAAAAAAAAAGTTCTGAATGTGTTGTATCATGCTGAAGAGAAATAGAAGCATTCATGTTTTGAGGAGTTTACAAAAATAAAGTGTGTTTATCATACTAATCATCTCTGTTGCCGTGACATGTTGATACAGAGGCTGGCATAGACCGGCTGCCTAATAACTCACGGGTGAATGAATGAATGGGGATGACTTAACCCATGTCCCTTGAATCCCGGAGAAGCCCTCCAGAATGCATCAGAGTCAGAGCCAGCTCTGAGAGCCCTCTGCCCTGGGCTCCAGGCACGTAGTTCAGCCGTCTCCTGGTGGCGTTCCTGTCTATAATTATTAGCAGTGAGTAATTGCCTCTGCTCCCATCCTGGGCAGCGTGAGGTAGCTCAGGGACATGCACAGCAGCTGCAACCAGCCTTGAGCTGGGTACATCCCCTCTGTCAGTGCTGCTGGGTGGAAGACAGGTGCTGTGTGCTGCGACTCAGACACATGGCGCTTTGCTGAAAGGAAGCAAGGAAGACCTCACCCATGGGGGATGCTGGTGGGAAGTTCAGATGTTTATAGGAAGTGACATTCCAAGGGCTGTAACATGAAGCACTAAAGGATTCCAGGGTGTGGCTCCTGAGGGAAAGGAGAAACTAACATCTGTCCGAGGGGCCGTGAGAGGCCTTCAGAGAGGCTGTTGCTTTATAGTTGAGGAAACAGAGTCTCAAGGATGTCAAATAACTAGCTCCAAGGCACACAGCCGGAAAGGGGAGGGTCCAGGTAGCCCATCCAGGTCTGACTCCACAGTCCTTGCTCTCTCTAATAAGCACCAGGGAGTAGATGCCTCGAAGGGCAAAGCAGAGTGATCAGTGGCCTGGAGGCTATAGAAGCTAAGAACACAAGCTGCTTTTTAGCTGCAGAAGGCAAAATGGTCCAAAGTTTGAACACTGAGCATGTTGAGTTGGGCCCCGCTCAACCACAAACTGAACTGTTCCTAATTTAAAGATACTTCTTCCCCAACGCACAGTTCTGTTCCTGGACAGCAGAGAAATTTCTTAACAACCCAAATCCTGAACAAGCCAATAATTTTTCTCCTGCCTCCTTGCTTCCCTCCCTCCCTTCCTTTCTTCCTTCTCTAGGAATTCGTTGAGTTTCTGTCTCATGCCAGACGCTGCACTAAGTGCTAATGAAACATAAGAACACAGCTAATGACAGTCCTGCCCACGCGGGCCTCACTGTTGCCAGGAGCTCATCCTTTTTGGGGGTCCATATTGGAACTGCTCACCAGGATTTCTGGTTGTCCCCTCCCTCCAGGCACATAGACCCTTGAGATTAGGCATGGACATGTGTCTTACTTTGTCCAGAGAAGTATGAAGGAAGCCAAGCATGTCGCTTACAGGGGTAAGCATCTCTCTTCCCTAGCCTCGATGACTGCAGACACCCCCTTGGTGTGAAGGCGCCATGAGTTTTGAACAATTTAGAATAATGTGACACATGGACAACTGTCCATATGAATCCCTGGTTCCACAGTGGACTTTGTGTATGTGCTCATCTTTGTTGTGTTAAGTGTTATGAGATTTGGAGGTTATTTGTTATTGCAGCATAACTTAATTAGTCTCTCCTAACTAATACAACTGCATTTTGGTGCTGTTTTCCAATCCTATCCTACTTTATGGCTTCTCTTTCAGCCATACATTCTCTTGGAGATTTTGATTTTCCCACTAGGCTTTGAGATCTTTGAAGGCAGGGTTCATGTCTCATTTACCTCTGTATCCCTTATACTTTGTTTGAGGTAAAGCAAATGTTTGCTGAATGAGTGAGTGAATGAGAAAATGAGTGAAATGAACATCTACAACCAAAGAGGTGGTAGAGACAATGCTAACTTCTGGCCTTGACCTGAGAGATACAAATAGGGTGGACTTGTGAGCTCAGACAGAGAAGAGCATTTGTGCAGTGTGTTAAGTGCTGTGGTCTAGATTTGAACTTATATGTGTCTGACCCCATGGCCCATCCTCTCTCCATTCCAACAAATCTGCTGACTTCCTCTTAATTGGGCTTTCGTTTGTTGGCCTTTCTTCTCCAGTGGATGATGCTTCACTCCCTTCCAAGGGGGAAGGTAGGATTGTCCCATAGAAAAGATTGCTGACCATACTATTACTAAGAAGAATTAAAATTATTTGAGTATTTTTTAGATTCCAGGCACCTGGACCCATAATGGACATTATCTATTTTGTTACATTTAGGTGTCATGATAATCATTTGAAGTAGGTCCCATTCTTAGCTCTGGGTTAAAGAGAGGAAAATATGGCCCAGATTAGGAAAGTAACAGGATCAAAGTCACAGAGCTTATATGTAGCAGAACTGAGACTGGAACCCAAGTCTGACTTCATAGTAGAAGATCCTGACAATTATTTTATGTTGCATGTTATTGGAGGGAGCTTGTGTGTGTGTGTGTGTGTGTGTGTGTGTGTGTGTGTGTGTGTACACACGTGTGCATGAGAGAGAGAGAGAGAGACAGACAGAGACAGAGACAGAGACAGAGACAGACAGAGAGAATTTTTGAGGTGGGTTGGTGATGATATGGGAATCTCTTTTCTCTACTTGCTGTTTACCCAAGTTTGTCACTTGTGTTTTTCCAGGAAACTGTAAGGACTTCCTGCTTTAACTTTCACAGATGCTGACCCTGATAATTCTCATACTTACATACCTACAGGGCAAGGAGAGGTCCATGAGATGCTGACTCTTGCGGGATTTCAGGACAAAGACTGATGGATCACCTCCTCCCGTATTATCTCTTGTTCAGCCTCCCAGAACTCACTGGGTGTGGATGGTGGGAGGGTAATCTTTTCTCTGTCCTTTAATGTGGCTATTAAGCCCTGCACAAGCCCCAGGCCCAGGACCTTCATATCTGTTATCTTACTTGATCCTGACAACTGCTTGGCCCTATAGGGACTGTTCTTATTTTTCAGCTAAGGAAACCAAGGCTTAGCTTAGAGCAGTAGTTCTCAGCTGGAGGCAGTTATCGCAACTTGGCCGAGAGGGTAGAGGCCAAGAATATTATTCAGCATCCTATAATATACTGGATAGCCCCTACCACAAGGAATTATCCAGCCCAGATGTCAGTAGTGTCCAGGTTGAGAAATGTTGGCTTAGATACTTCATGGAACATTCAAGCGATAGGGCTGGGATAGAAGCTACTCACAGTGGAGGAAAAATGGATGTAGGGCCCGTAAAGTCAGCAGGGCCCTTCTCCAACATCCCCACGTGCGTATTACCTGTCCACACCTGATGCCACTTCAACCGTCCCCCTGATAGTGTCCGCTGACCCCTTCTTTGACAGCATGTGCATCTCACCTTCGTGGATTTCTGTTCTTTGCACCAGCATCCCTGAAGCCTCATCTTTGTCATACTGTGTTTTCAGGCTTCATTTCTAAGTTATCTCAGATCACAGACCTCTGAATGTTAAGGCTTGTTCATTGGAGTCTGTAAGACACGTTTCACTCATTCAGGAAATATCCACTCTATGCTCCGACTCTGCTGGGTGCTAAATATGCACAAGGGGAAAACGAAGTGTAACAGAGTGAGTTATTACGATAGTCCTAGTATCAACAACAACTAAACTTTTCATGCTGTCAAGGCATCGTCTCTTATAACTCTGAGGTGACCCTAGGAGATATGTTTTCTTGCAGGGTGGGTGGGAACACAGAAGGCGGTGCCTGAGGCTGTCTGGGTGGTTGAAGGGAGAATAACCTAAAGGTGCTGGGGACGGAGGGGAGACTTGGGAGATGAATTGCTTAAAGGTGAGGGAATGACAGGCAGAAAGAGCAACATGAGGAAAAGCCTAGGGGAACACAATTTATGGCGGGTCTAGAAAGTTCCAAGGAGTAATTTAGTAAATATAGATAGCATTTAGGGTTGATCAGATGTCTGGATCACAAAGATAAATCTGGTAGGACTGGCTGCATGCCTCAGCTCAGTTTACAGATAGTCCCTATCACTCAGGCCCCCAGGGTCTCCGGGTTGACTTAGATGAAAAGAGAACCAGTCAGATGCCTATACTGTTCTCACCTCCTCTGCTCTAGCAACAATGTCCAGGGCTTTCCCCAGAGCTCATCATCGGCTAGTCTTGGATGACTCTGAGGTTGGTTATCAAAAAATAAAAGGCACAGGGTATGGATACTAGGAAGCCAGCTCAAGTGTCGATAATACAGAATTATAAATATTTAGAGTAACCTCTAGGTCCAAGTTAATAAGGATGCGATCAGACCAAATTAATAAACCAATAGAGGTTATTTGCTGAGTACCTACTCTGCTCTTGGATATGTGGGGGACAAAGAATAGTGATAATGGAGAAGTCCCCGCCACCAGGACTTTGAGGTATTGTGGGAGACAAAGCCAAGAACAAAGTAGAAAATCACCTAGCGGAGTGTGGAGGGGAAACCACAATTAGAAAAGGGAAGAATTGGTGTGTAGAGTGAGATCAAAGAAGGCCTCTGGGAAGGCAGGATTCAGACAGGGCCTTGAAGGACAGGAGCGATGGGGAAGGTAAGCGAACACAAGGGCATTTCATCTGGCAGCAGGTAAAGATCTCTAAGACCAACCATTAAGGAAGAGTCGAGGGATTTTAAATTCAGGTCAGGTCCAGACTTCCTAGGACATCATATAGGGTCCCTCGTTGTCTAGTCCCATCCTCCTTGCAAACGGTCATCTCTGGCTTTCTTGCCTCCAGCCACCTTCACTTCACACCCAAACCTCAGCTCTCTCTAAGTTATCCGCAATCTATAGTTACATCACAGTTTCAAGCTTTTGTCTATCCTCTTTAGTCCATTAAAATGGTCTTCCCTTTCCCTGCCAAATGAAGCTCTTTATCCTTAAACGCTGCCTCCTGCATGCAGCCTTCCTGCATTCCCTGTGCCCTCTCCTCTCTGCTCTCATCCTAGGCCACGGCATTCACACATTATCATTTGCCCTCACTCGCACCTTCAGTGGAGTGCAAGCAGCTTCTTGAGATCAGGAACTTTTCGAACTTCATATTTCTTCCACTTCTGTACCTAGCACAGGGTATGACCCCTACTAAAGGTGCATTAATTACTTGTTGACTGTATGGATGAATTGAACTAGGAACTGAGTACCTTTTGCAATGAGCTGAGTTACTTACAGAGGCTTGGGGGTGTGTTTCGAGTTGTTTTGTTCAGTATGGAGGCCACTAGCCACATGTGGCGATTTAAATTTAAATTAATCGCAATAATATAACATTGAAAATGCAGTTCCTCTTTTGCACTAGCCACAATTCAGGTACTCAATAGCCACATGTGGCTAGTGGCTATGATATTGGATAGCTCAGACACGGGACATTTCCATTATTGTAGAAAGCGCCAAGACCAACACTGGAGTAGAGAATGGCCTCCTATGCCCATTCTCCTGCCCCTGTTTACACCCTTTACTTCCTCTGCAAGGTTTTCAGCAGCCAGTCCTTTGGGCAGTTGAATATTACTCTTTGTACAGTGCTAAGAGCTGCAGGGGAATCAGGTGAGCTGGGTTTTGCTCAGGGTTATTACTGCTCTCTGTAAATCAAACTGCTTCTTGTGGGTGAGCTTGGAGCCTGCAGAGAGAGCCCAGCGGCTCGGCTGTGCTGTTCAGACACAGGTACCCACCATGGGAAATGCTGGAGCCAGACTTCGGAGCAAGCTGCACTCAGCCTCAGTGGGCGACAGGAAGTCCAGAAACCCCTGGCAGGCCCGGAACGCAGATGTCACTCAGCTTTTAATTGAACATGTTCTGAGTGGGCACAAGAAGGACAGAGAGATTTGAGAGTTTTCTTATGCGTGTTTCTTACGGGGAAGAAAACCTGCTTCTTCCTTTTCATGTGATCTTTTGGTTCGTCAATTCACTTGAGGGAGTTTATTGAATCCCAGGATCAGTGGATTTCAAAAAGCATTTTTTTCTCTTTGAAATGAGTCCCTGGACTCAAGTTCAATTTATAAAGCAGATCAAAAGAGTCGCCGCCCAGGTTGAAAGTGGGGAGAGGAACCCAGACCCCACTTCTTGGATCCAATGCCATCAAACTGCACAACTCCTGCAGGTGCTAGTCACGTGGTAGTCTGGGCGGTGACCCCCACCCCCAGCCCCACCTTACAGTGGGTGGAGGCAGGTACAATTTGAACACTCTGGTCTACCTGCAATCTTAATGTTAAAAGAAAACAGAATCAATCATGATAGAAATATTCATATTTCTGTATCTCTTATTAATTTGCAAAGCGCTTTTTATATACTTTATGTGCTCTTCCCGACAAAGGCTGGAATGAAGACGTTGGGTTCAGAGACTTAGTTCTCTCTGTACTTCTAACATCTAGTTTAGTTTCTGGCACATAGTAGGCATTTAGCATGTTGTTTGAGGAAGGAAGAAGAGAGAGAAGAAAGGATATAGGGAAGGAGGGGGAAAGGGAAATACGGAGGGAAAGAGGAAGTGAAAAAAAGGAGAAAAGAGGGAAAGGAAGAAGGAAGGAAGGAAGGTTGGTTATGATACATTATTATAAGTTCTAGTTTACAGATAAAGAAACTGAGATGCAATGATTTTAAGTGACTTATTAAAAATCAACCAGTTAATAGAGGCGCCACAATACAATCTCAACCCTTCTGTCCCCAAAGCCCATGCTTTTAACCAATACTCCATTCACCCTCCCATTTTATTTTTTTCAAGTAAAAAACCTATTATATGGACGTAATTACCCATTCTTTTATGGCACTAGCTTTTTAATGTGTAAAACTGTAGAACAAGGTCTATCTCCCTCTGAGAAGGAATTCCTCTCGAGTATCCTTGATCCTCTTCCCTTCTCCTGCAATAACCCATCCCTCTCCTCGTGTGTCGGCAGCAAATTGGAAGCCTGCATAAGGGCTGCGAATTAAAAGTGGATCGACCAGCATAAGACTAACAGAAGCTGCATGAAACAGAAGTCCGCGAGCAGCCAGTGTTCGTGGGGCAGCTGAACGGGGTCGGTGTTTGCTCCATTCTTATAATGAAGCTGTATGTCTAGAATTGAAAAAAAAAAAAAATTTCTTTGACATGGAAAAATGAGTGATACGACGTGTTTCAGAGATTACCGGTGGGACTTCCTAGCGCAGGCTGAGCTGTTGTTAATGGGTCGTGCTATGGCCATGATGCTAGGAATAATTAAACCGTGAGCTCAGCTAAATCCCAATTGCAGGAACATAACGACATGACTTCGCGCCCCTCCCCCCCGACACACACGCAGAGAAACTTTCAGAGGGCTTGTAACAGAACAAAGCGCAGGTTTTACTATCACAAAATCTTTATGGATCGCCATCCTTGAGGTGAACTTATATCCTTTATGGTCACATTTTGGTAGTTTCCTTAAATTATTGAAGGCATTTCGTAGGGCCTGCGCTCTTGGAACAGAGCTGGAAAAGAGGCCCGTGTCCCCCCGTCTGGAGGTGGGTTAATGATGGCGCTCCCCGCGCAATGCGTCCAGGACACAGAGGTTAATAAAACCCGTAGCTCTTCTTCATGGGTGCCAGGGGATGGTTAATGTTCGAGACTGTGCAGGACCTCGGCTTAATGTTCCGTATGAAGGATAGCACTGCCAGACGACACCCTCCCTGGTGCCAGCCTCGCGCATTAGTACATGCTGGAAACGGGCTGAGCAAATAGGGAAAACTTAGGTGCCTCTCTCCCGGCTGGGCGGGATGGGCTGGTGGCCGCGTCTCCTGGCTGCTCCAGAAGTCAGCTGCTTCCGTTTGCCGAGAGCACTAGACGAAGTGTCGGGGGAGCCTGTACCCAGCCCCCTGCTGGCTCTGCGGTATCCAGAGCTGACGTCCCCCTGTCCTCTGGCTAATGAAAGATGTGAACTGCCTTCTGCCTCTTTGGATATGAGTACATAATGAGGTCTGGGAACTGTAAGGTAATACATCAGTTTTGTGGTAACGAACGCAGGCTTTGGGGTCACAGGAAAGTAGAGTCATGTCTGTGTTAACGTAACACCGTACACCTCGTGCAAGTTGCCTGACCACTCTGCCTTGGTTGGGCTTCCACCAGAAACAGACCCTGAGACCAGGGTTGGAAGGCAAGTAATTTATTCGTGAGGTGGTCCCAGCAAACAACAAGGAAGGGAAGGATGCCTGAATGGCACATCACCCAGAAAGTTACTGCCGTGGGCAAATGGAGGCAGTCCCTCTGGGGACCTCTGAAAGGCAGCATAGCATAAATGCCTCAGAGTCTTCTCACCTGAGGCGCAAAGGAGTTGGAGCATTGCTACACCAACCCCTGTCAGTCATTGGCCGAGGGAGGCCACAGTGGCTTCCGGCCTGCCATCCACCTGGGCAGAGTGGGCTTCCACGACCAGGTGATGATGCTGATGGTTGGAAGTGCAGATGCCGTGCACCGAAGTGGTAAAGCCTGGGAGGAAATGAAGGGGACAGCGCCTGCTACCCGAAGTCCCAAGTTCCTCCTTTTCACAAAGCGGCCAGCGCTTCCTACCTCCTAGCATTGTCACGAGGATTAAGTGGGATAAAATAAGAGCCCAAGAAGTGTTAGTTATGATTATTGCTGGCCCAGAGGATGGGATACAGTTATGAGCTGCCCACAGTTAAGGCTTTCATCGGGACTCAGATATTTTGGTATTTTGGAAAATAAGGTTTATGTTTGTCATTAAAGGGGTAAATGATGTAGGTCAAAGAATGTTTCCTCTGAGACAAGGAAGCAAGGGAAGGAGTGAAGGAGTGACCTTCGTGAGCCATGTTTACGCGGAGAGCAAAAGGAGTCTAGGGACATTGCCATCCCGGGCCGGGGGAAGGAATTTGTCAAAGAATAAGTGTCTGCAGTGCAGTCGGTGTGTTGTCGCTCCAAGGTGCTGGTCAGAAGGGCTTCGTTTCTCAGATCATTTGAAACGTAGCTTCTGCAATGCAATGAGTCAGTGGAATTTCTTCACCAGAGGGTGAGTTCTTGCCCAGACCCTCTTGCTTGGAGTTCACTGGAATGTGGGTGGATGCGCCAAAAGGTATTTATCTCAAAATGAGCCCCCCATTCCTGAGTCTCTGCCCCCTCTCACAGGGCCCCGGGACAAATTCCTTGGAGCACCGACGGTTCCTCAGAGGACCTGGGCTCATAGCTCTGGTGTGGGTGTGGGCACCACGGAGCGTAGGGACCTTTGTGTCCACAGAGTCACCCACTCTCAGAAGGAGACTCCAGAGAAGGCACACAGGCCTCGGTATCTTCCGGGGCTGTGACAAGGCGGCGCATGTTCTGTGTGTTTATGTGGCTCCCTACGAAGCAGCAGTATCCGCAGTCTAGAGACACTACTATGTAAGGCCACATCCAGCGAGGGAAAAAATGAAAGAATGGAACAGTGAAGGTGGAGATGCACAGGGAGATGAGATGCACGGCACCCCATGCTCTAAGCACGGGGATGGTCCGGGGGCTGTGAGCACAGAATGGTCCCTTCTCGGTGCAACCTTCTGTCAGCTCTTAAAGGGGTAAACCCTTTTTTAAAAAAAAAATCCAGACACTAAAATGTCTTTTAAGAGCCCTGACAAATCAGACATCTTCAGCAGTGGGGTTTAACAAATAATGAAAACAGATCCTGGTGGAAAGCGCTTCAAAACAATTTCAAGTGTTTCTACAAGTGCAAGGCAGTGTGTGGTCCACACTGCATGGTCAGAAGTGAGACTACTTCATGATTCTCCACCTTCCACTTTGCCCAACCTCTTGACTTTTTCAGGTGAGAAGCACTATGAAATGAAGACTCACCTCTCATCCTCTCCAGGGATCTAAGACACAAAGAAAGACGTTCTGAGAAATTTGTCTGACACCCCACCCACACCCGCAAGGGGCCCGAGCCTCTGATTTCTATGGTGACATTTGGTCTCTTACTCACCTCTCATTCGTTATTTCCTTCAGAAATATATATCAAGTGCTTATTCTGTGTTAGGACCTATTCTCTGCAATGCCTCTGCTGCCGAGATTTCACAGTCCAGATAAAAGATCGAGTAAACACTCTCAATATGTTACAGCTCTTTCTAGAATCCAGAGGCCAGTGGGCATGCAATCCAGCCTGGCGGGTCAGGAAAGGCCCCTGAAGAACTGGAATCCAGGCTAACTTAGCAACCAGGGCAGCAATGCCGGGGACAGGTGGGAACAGGAGGGGTGTCCCTGGCCATGGGCGCATGCAGAGGTCGGGGTGTGAACGGGCGAGGGAGTCTGGCTCTGGCATCTCACTCCCTGGCCGGTGGTGCAGTCCTGAGCCTGGGCCTTTAAGTGAGATGACATCGGGACTCAGAGTTTCCTTTCTTCCTAGGCCGTTTATGTTGCTGTCCCAGGTGAGAACGATGGTTCCTGCCCACACTTTCCTTAGCAAACACTGAGCTCCTCCCTTGCTCCAGGGCCTCTCTTAGTTACGGACAGTTGGGAGCTGAACGAGACTGACTCCCTGATTCTAGTGGTGAGCATGGCTGGATTCCTAATCCCAAATATTGAACAAACATGTTAGCATGTGCTGACTATTATGCCCAAACCTGGACAACAAGATCAGGAGGCATTTACTACAATTATCTGTTTTTACAGATAAGGACTCTGAAGTGGAATTGAGTCACCTGCCACATCAAAGAGTAGGGCCCGTTAGGGCCAGGATTTCACCCAGGTCTGCCCACGACCTTTTCATCCCTGAACGGGATCACTGTGAGTGGCCAAAGAAGCAGAAGGCTCCAGACAGGCCTGACTCAGACCCATTCCTGGTCCCTGGGCTCAGCCTGAGGATGCGGGTTAAGATGTCTCAGTACTCTTCCTAGGGACCCTCAGGCTTGGACAGTTTCTCCAGTGGGGCCCTTGAGGAAGTAGAGGTGGAGGTGCCGCCATCCTCCCTCACCACCAATAAGCACCCCCTCCTCCCCGGGTCTAGGAACCCGCCTCACCAGGCAGCCCAGCCTCTTCGGCCTTTGTCCGACCCCACCCCACGGCACTTCCAACCTTTCTCCTCCAGCCCTGCTGGCCGACCTTGGCCTGTCTCTGGCCTCAGCCTGGGCGCCAGGACTACTCCTGGAGCCTGGCCAGGCCCCACCCAGCACTCGGCTTCTCCCCCAGTTGTGCCTGGCAGGCCAAGAGCTCACAGGCCTGCCTTACGCCAGGGCTTCCTGGAGACACTCCTTGTGGCCAGCTTGGCTTGTAGGTGTGAGCGGCCCACCTGGAACGACCTGCTTAGTTTTGAAAGGGTTAAGAATGGGCCTAAATGGTCTGAGGCAGAGCTCAAGAAAGGTTCTCTCTTCCTCTGGTTTTCCTAAGCCAGTTGTCTGAGGCTCTTGCTCACTTTCAAACACACACACACACACACACAGCCCTGAGTGTGGTTTGCTTGTTTGTTTGTTTTTTTGCTGGCTGTTCCTGTTCCCCAGATATTGTGTCAAGCTAATATTTATTATTTCATCTACCCCTCACTTTTCTCAAAAAAATCCTATGAAAGGAAGACCCCTCACACCTCCATTTTACAGACAAGTAAACTGTAACTTAGAAAAATTAAGCGATTTTGCTCAAAGTCTCAGACAGCTAGTAAGTATCAGAGTCCGAATTCAAATCCAGCTGTTTGCCATGTTCCTAGCCACTTAGTAGCTGTGCAACTCTGGGCAACTTTCTGAATACCTCTGAGCTGTAATTCCTTTTTCGGTTGGAACTGAATGACGAGATGTGCAGGGTGCTCTTCACGGGGTTTTAGAGAGAGTTCAGTGACAGAATGGCAAGCAGTGCCTGGCATATAGCAGGTACTCGATAAAATGCCAAACCAGAATTTAGCTGAAAGAGTTCAACCCCACAGCTAGTCGGGGGAGCAAAAAAGGAAATAAAGAAATGAACTTTGCTTGGATGGGACACAATGGACCAGGAGCTGAGGACCCAGCACAACACTTTGTCCCAAGCCTGGCAAGCCCTTGGAGGTTATAGAAGGTGGGTCCAAGGCCACTTTGGAGCCAAGCCCCCAACTTCCTGGTGAAATCTGAAGCTCTCCTTAAAGGCAGGGCTGAGGTTCCTTATCTGCAGGCTCAGAGTCCTTGTGGCAGGAGCCTCTAAGTGATTATCAGGCCTCTCCCTTCAGCGGGCAGTCCGTCACCCAGACTTTGGACGCAGTTGGGCTTGGACGTGGCAGCTCCTCCTTCCCCCAGGGTATATCCTAGAATATTTCTCAACATTTATTCTCAATAAAAAAAAAAAAAAAAAAAGGGTTGAAAGTCGACTGCCGGGGTTTCACAAACAAGATAGCCAAGGACAAGATGCTGCTTGGGCGCCAGCGTTCTTGGCTCCTACTTCCGGCTGTAGGATCCCCGTCAAATTACATTGCAGGGGCGATAATGTTTGACCTATTCACTTCGCAAAGTGGTTTGGAATAGTCAGGTCCAAATCAACAGACACTTTCACACAGATCGCCTCTTTCATACTGAGAGAAAACCTGTGAAGCGTCATGCTATGCATTTTAGAGTTCAGGAAACTGAGGAGCAAATGAAATAATGCGTGAGAAAGAACTCTGCCAGGACTGTAAACTCCAGTTCCTGTGTGCAGTGCTTGCCTCTGAGCCCAGCTGTGCAATGAGCACAACGTGGTGATTTGGCTGAATCCTCCTAATGACCCCGTGGGGTCACGACGCACCTTATTTCTTGGATGAAGAAGAATTATGCTGAGAGAGGTTTAAAAATTGCCCAAAGTTACCCAGCTTGCGAGAGTCGCAGTCAGAACTTGAACCAAAATTGTGGGTCTCAGACCCGCTTTCTAGACGCAAAAGGATGCTCCCCTAGCTCAGGTCTCAAAACGGTGGCACTACAGACATTTTGGGAACGATCGTTGTTGTCGGGACTGGACTGCGTGTTGAAGGATTCTTAGGAGCAGCCCTGACTTTGACCCATTTGATGCTAAGAGCAAACGCCCACCCCAACTTGTGACATCCAAAAATATCTCTAGACATTGTCAACTGCTTCTCGGGAGCAAAATAGCCTCGTGTAAGATGCACTGCTTTAGACCTATCTCAGGGACTGGGGTGATTATTCGCAATTCTATATAATTGAGATCATCATCATGATTATGATGTCCTTGCCAGTGTCCATTTTGCATTTGGGTAGGTACTAGGTCAGGTGAGCTTCAACATGTAATTTATAGTTCAAACTAGGACACTTTAGAGATGAAAATGCAGATTATTAATAATTATGTCAGGATACAGGCATCCTCACAGGTAAACTGGCATGAATGTCCACCCTGCTTTGGCAATTCCTTCTACCTGATCTACAGGTAAAAAGGTCAGGTGTATCACTCTGCAGCTTCTTATTCGCTCTCGGTGCCTTCCTCTAGGGGGCTTTTCCCAGCTTATGGGCTCTGGAAATCTTAGCGCTGACTCCTCCCACCATCTTGTACCCTGCAGAGGGACCCCTGACTGGGCCACATCCAAAGACTAGCCCTTGATTTACTTAAATTGGAAAATGACCCCAAGGAGTTGGTCATTTGCCAGTTTTCTTTGCCCTCTGGTTAAGCTGAGACCACACTCTTAGGGTCCTCGGTATGTTCACCAAAATTATGGAGACCTGTATTCTACTTAGGAACCGCAGTTTAGAGAATACTTTTCTAGTCAACTCTGCTGAACTGTCATTAATTAGGAAAGGGTGAGCCATGCTCCTTCCTTCCACGACATATGATCATTATGATGGTGATAATGACGATGGTGGTGATCATGATTTAACAATGGTTGGGAAGGAACATTGTCTCCTTTTGTCTTTCATTCCTCTTTTGCTGTAGGCAGAATAATGTCCCTCCTCTCCCAAAAATGTTTGCATCCTAATCTCTGGGGATTATGTGAATATGCATGAGGATATATGTTATGAATATGTTATAGGGAAATTAGGCGGAATTAAGGTTATCAATAACTTGACTGTGAGAGGAGGAGATTATTCTGGATTATATGGGTGGGTTCAATGTAATCACAGGGGTCCTTATGAGAGGGAGACAGGAGTGTCAGGGTCAGAGAAGGAGATGTGATGAGAGCCAGAGGTTAAAGTGATAGGCTTTGCAAATGGAGGAGTGGGTCACAAGCCAAAGAATGAGGAAATCCTCTAGAAGCTGGAAAAGGCAAGAGAACAGATTCTTCCCTGGAGCCTCCAGAAGGCGTACAGCCCTGCCGACACCTTGGTTTTAGTCCAGTGAGACCCATGTCAGACATCTGGCCTCTAGCACTGAGGATAAATTTGTGTTGTTTTAAGCTACTAAATTTGCAGTCATTTGTTACAGCAGCCCCAGGAAACTCATGCATCTTCCTCCCCAAACCAGACCTGTTCTTCACCTCTATTAGGAGAACTGAGGTGCTCACCTAATACAACCTGGCAGGTGTATGCTGTGGATACCACAGGTTATGCTAAACTCTTGAAGTCCTAAAGGAGGTTCTTTCTCTACCTGGGAGGGCCCTTGGAACAGGAGGTGGGATCCACTCCTGGACCTAAGGAATGGGAAGAGCGTCTTATCAGCAACCGTAACCACACCCAGGAGAGCTTTGACAATTCTGGGCCTGGAAAGGAAAGGCAACAGCAGGTCCTGGGGGTCAGGAATTCCACACATAGGTCTGTTTTCCTGGAAAAGTGGGCCAGCAGGCTACACTCAGGCTGCCATGGGCACGCAGTTTTTTCCTCCTCTTTTTTTTTTTTATACAAAAACTACGGTATTATATTCAGACAGCTGGAGTTTTATTATTCGTATGCTTTCTAAAAAAGAAACATCCTGACTTTAATTAGAATGAAAAATATGAGCAGTTGAAATATTCAGATATCACACGGCTTCGTTCTTTACATCACCGATTTCGACAGGCAGGTAAACGAGGTATGACATGTGCTTCGCACTTGTTTAAAGAACAAAGCAACACCAATCTGCCCCTAATTCTCCACACATCGAGGGGCCCTGGGTTTCCCTCCCCAAGGGCAAGAAAACCATGGAGCAGGCTCAGTTTTTGTGGCATCGCTGCTGTGGAAGAGACTTAATGCAAAATGACGCTAACTGAAGCAATTATTAATTTGAGTCCTACCTTGTTACTACCACGTGTCAGGACATTCAGTAGATGCCTTTCGCCCATTTGCTCACTTGGTCCTGGCAATTCACCTGTATGCGATAAGCATTTTTGTTCTGTTTTACAGGTAAGTAAATTGACATCAGAGAGTGTAAATGACTGGTGTAGCCATGCGGCCACAGGGTGGTAGATATTTGCACGAGGCTGGCCGGCCCCCGAGCACCCATGCTCTTCACCAGCGGGGAATGGAGGTAGGGCCATGCCTGCCCACGGAAGCCAGCGGTCGTGGGCACTTAGTGTGTGGGTGCTTTAGGCCAGTGCCTCCCAAACTTGGCTGCACATTAGGACCTCTCAGGGAGCTTTAAACACATGATGCCTGGGTTGTACTCCAGCCCTATAAAATCGGATATCTGGGGTGGCAGGCAGGCATCAGTGCTTTTTAAAAATCCCCAGGTGACCCCCAGAGTACAGCCAAGTTGGGGAATCACAGCTTTCTAAGCATTCTCTTGCAGAAATCCCCTAAGCCCCCTATGAAGGAATTGCTGTTATTGACCCATTTTAAAGATGAAAGACCTAAGCCTCAGAGAGGTCATATTGAGTTGGGATCTGAACCAGAACATTCTAGAACTCTCATTTTTAACCACTATACTAAAATGCTTTCCTAGTGGGATATTGTTAGTGGGTGAAAGAGGCTTTATCCAGGAGGATGCATTGTGCCTTGGGGATGCATAAGAATTGAATCAGACTTTTCCCTGAATTGTGGTTTCCAGCTCTTCACACACCATGAAAGTGAAGCTCTTTCTGTTATGAGCATCTCATTTTTAATCTGGAGATTTAAACTTCTAATTGAATATACTTAAACCTGCATGTGTGTGAGTGTGTGTGTGTGTGATTTTTTTTTAATGGTGCAGCAACTCATAGGGTATGATCCATGTGGACCTGAGGTGGGCCCAAGAGACCAGAGGGCTTCTGTTTCTAAGCCCCAGGAGTGTGGCCACCCAGTTCCCCGAGCCCTGACCTATGTTTCAGGGGGTCCTGACCTACGGGACAAATGTTTCTCTGGAGTAGCCCAAGTTCTCAGAACAGTGCCTGGGTCCTCCAGGTACAGGAGATTTTGGTCATTTCCTCTTAATTTATATCTAATTAGATGTGGCTGGTATGTCCAAGACTCCAGGATATTCAGGAAGAGCCTTTCCTTAGGAGGTTTAGGCTGTGGGAATTACCCAGTCTGCAAAGAAGCAGAAACTATATGAAGCCAGGTCTGGTTTCCTTCTTTTCGCTCCCATCTCTCCTGTTTCGCCCCCTCTTGTCATCTAACTAGTTCTCTTTCTCACTCACTCTCTCCTCCTCTCCCATCATTCCCAGAACGCACCTCCCTGACTGTATGAGTTTCCTCTTGCTGCTGTAACAAATTACCACGTACTTAGTGGTGTAAAACAACACAAATTTATTCCCTCATCGTTCTGGAGAGTGGAAGTCCAAAATCAACGTGTTGGCCAGGTAGGTTGCTTTCCGCAGCCTCTGAGGGAAAATCCGTCCCGTGCCTAGCTCCAAGCTTGCGGTGGTGGCTGGCATCCTTGGTGTTCCTTGGTCTGTGGAAACATCCCACCAATCCCTGCTTCTGTGGTCACGCGGTGTGCTCTCTTACCCCTGCACGTCTCTCTGTGTCTTCATTTGGCATTTTTATAATGATACTCCACCCTTAGATTGGGGCTAACCCTAATTCAGCATGGTCTCACTTAACTAACTAAAATATCAAAAGTCCTATTTCCAAATAAGGTCACATTTTGAGGTTCCAGTGGACCAGAACTTTGGGAGGATGCTATTCAACCCAGTGTACTTACTTTCCATCTTGCTAAACCAATGTTGCTCAGCTGTGTCATCTTTTAAGGTACATGTTGGACCATGTCGCCCCACTTGTGGATAAGCCTTTCCATTGACTTCAGGGTAAAATCGAAGTCTTTGGCCTGACCTCCACACTCAGGCTCAGGCTATATCTTCAACTCTGCCAAAAGCACACTTCCCAATGCCCCCCACGCTGACCTCCATCCTGGACCATCTTCACACCTCCAGTCGCTTGCCATGTGCTGTCTTCTCTTCCCAGGGCATCTTTCCTCCAGCCCTACTCATAGCTGGCTCCTTCTTCTTCAGGTCTCGGCTCAAATATCACCTCTGTGAATTCCTTCCCAGCCTAATGTGTCTGAGATAGTTCTCCTTTATCATACTTTGCAATTTTATTTTCTTTATCATCCTTATCACTATGTGAAATGATCTTTTCATCCTCTGTGTCATATCTGTGGTCTGTTTCTCTCATGGTTTCCCTGTGGTTCATGGCTGTGTCTCCAGGGCACGGTCTAGCAGTCAGAGAAATACTGAATTAATTACAGCATTACCACTGCAGGACCCCCTTTGAGTTTCTTCCTTTCATTCATCCATCCACTCAGATTCTTTGAGTCCTTACTGTGCATCCGTGTTTTCCTAAATGCTGAGTGAACAAAGCCACCGCTCTCAGGGAGGATGCATGCATACGTGAGGGAGTAGCAAATCTGCACATTTGCATACACTCGTGACTTTCCACAGGGTGTTGAAAACATGTCCCCTAAACTTACAAATTACACTTAGCTCAAACTTGTTTTTTATATCTCGCAAAGACAACCAAGTCTTTGGGCTTTTTAAATGCCATTGGCACTGAGCCCCTCTGGAACAATGATTAAGGGGGTCTGTCCATCTCAGTGCCTTGCTTTCCTTTGGTCGAGTCTCAGCCTCACTTCTACCATTTTCTCTGGGAGAAGCAGGATCAGAGACAAGAGACACTGCGGGATGACAGAAGGAGCCTCAAATGTGAAGACTGGGCTTATGGCTTCTCGTGCCAGTCTTGAAAGCCTTGCACAGCTCTGTAAAGTCACCTGTGCACGTCATATCCGAGCCCTCAGCCTCAGACTAAGTGGACACAGATGCTCGTAACTTTTTGAAGCCTGAATTTTTTTTAAACTACTTACTAGTTTGCTACAATTATTATTTTTACTCTAAATACTGGATTGCTATAATCATGACTAGCTAATCTTCAGTGCCTAGAATTGTGGTTCTCAAATTTGACTGCACAGTAGAATCGCCCAGGCATCTTTTGTAAATCCCAAAGCTCAAGCCAGAATAATTGCGTCTCAATCTCTAGGAGTGAGACACAGGCAATAGTATGTTTTGAAGTTTTCCAGATGATTCGAATGTGCAGACAAGTTTGGGAACCACTGGCATAAAACAGGGCTAGGCACACTTTTATCGTGAAGGCTCGATGATAAATATTTTCAGCTTTGTGGGCCATATAGTCTCTTTTATAACTGCTCAACTCTGTTATTATAGCATGATAGCAGCCAAAGAGAACACATAAATGAATGGGCATAACTGCATTCCAATAAAACTTTATTGTTTGGAAACAAACAGAGGGCCATATTTAGGCAAAGGGCCATATCTGGCCCGTGGGTCATAATATGCATACCCTTGGCATAGAACTATTCCTGGCACAATATATGTCAGCTGGATGAATGGATAAATTCAAAAGGCATTTAAAAAGCACCTACTATATTCGGCTCTATGCTGCGTGCTGAGATCCAGAGAATATGTGCCCTGTCTGGTTGGGAAAACATTTGTAAACAAATAATCAAAATGCAGTGAGATGGAGTCAGTAAAAGATGCATGAGCAGGCTGCCGGGATTGGCCCGGTGGAGGGAGGATCAATTTGGCCTGTGGGATAAGGGATAAGTCAGGGAGAGCCTCCCAGAAGAAAAAGACTTTTAAACGGAGTCCGGGAGGAAGATTTTCAGTCTGACTCCTGGCTGCCAGGAATAGAGGTCCAATCAAGTTACCGCAAGAATGGAAAGAGGCTGTCTTCTCTCCCAGACTGAGTCTAGACCGGACGAGGTCTGCGGCAGCTCTGGGCCTTCCCCAGCTGCCTGTGTTGTGTCGTCTTCCCTCTGGAGTCTTGCTTTATTTTTCTCTCTTTATTGAGAACTTCAGAGGCAACCATATAGAGAGCATGATGGTAAAGAACACACGCTTTAGAAAAAGGCGTACTTGGCAAATGTATTTCCTTCTCTGTGAAACAGGAAGCATCGCGAACCTATTACAGAGTGCTCGTGCGAAGGTAAAATGAGGGACAGTGTGAGGCACCTACAAAAACTCAAAAATATTCGTGTTACCACGATCGTTATCATCTTCGTTATTATTGACCACCTACTTCCGTTTGCTTCTTGTTTTTGTGTCCTCGTAAGTTCACCTGGCCCGGCATCCATCAAGCTCCTCTATAAATACCTTTTGCTACTTTAGATCTTGGAATTGCTGGCTCACACGTTTTTAAAAATTTTTATTTAATTCATTTTATCTTTTTATTTTTCAATTACAGTTGACATTCATTATTATTTTATATTATTTTCAGATGTACGGCATAGTGGTTAGACATTTATACAATTTATAAAGTGATCCCCCTGATTAGTCTAGTACCCACCTGACACCATATGTAGTTATTACAATATTATTGACTATATTCCCTATGTCGTACTTCACATCCCCGTGACTGTTTTATAACTACCAATTTGTACTTCTTAATCCCTTCACCTTTTTTACCCAGCCTTCCGACTCTCCTTCCATCTGGCAACCATCAGTTTGTTCTCTGTATCTATGCATCTGTTTCTGTTTGTTAGTTTGTTTGTTCTTGAGATTCCACATATAAGCGAGATCATGTGGTATTTGCCTTTATCTGACGTATTTCACTTGTTGTAATACTCTCTAGGTCAATTCATGTTGTCACAAATGGTAAGTTGTTTTTTTTTAATGGCCGAATACTATTCCCTTGTATATATGTATCACGTCTTCTTTATCCAATCGTCTATTGATGGATATCAGGTTGCTTCTATATCTTGGCTATCATTAATAGAATTGTAGTGAACATAGGGATGGATACATCTTTTCTAATTAGTGTTTTGGATTTCTTCGGATTAATACTCAGAAGTGGACTTGCTGGGTCATTAGGTAATTCTATATTTTAATTATTTTGAGGAACCCCCAAACCGTTTTTCATAGTGGCCGCACCAATCTACAAACCCACCAACAGTGCGTAAGGGTTCCCTTTTCTCCACATCCTCTCCAGCTCTTATTGTTTTTTTTTTTTTTTTTTGATTTATTGATGATGGCCATCCTGACAGGTATGAGGTGATATGTTATTGTGATTTTAATTTGCATTTCTCTGATGATTAGTGACATTGAACATCTTTTTGTATATATATATATATTGTGCTGGCTCAGGCTTTTAATATCCTAGGTCAAATGGCCAGAAGAGAGAAGATCTGATTGACCAGGCATCCGTGTCCCAGCTCACCAGGTTGCCTCTTGGTGGACTGGCCTTCAGTCCAGGGTCTCCCTTGATTTAGTGCCCTAGTGTGGGAGGAGGGAGCTGTCACAAATATGGCTGCTTCGGACCCAGGGCTGGGGCTGGGTCTAACTCCCTAAGAAAAGGCTGAGAGTGGACAGCCTCCTGAAATTGGACTAGCACAGAGGACTAATTGGGCAGAAGATCCATCAAGGAACAAAATATGCACAAGATGAAATCTGTGGTCTCTTCTCATGGTCCTTTCCTTAGAGAGAGCCTGGAGGCTTGGTCCTAACTCCACCAAATGAGGCAGAGGGGCCTCGATGTTTGAACCTCTGCAATCCTGCCTTTGAATCCTGCATTCTGGAAACCCAGCCAGCCCTGGGTATTGGCCAACCATGCAAATTAGCCCTGGCCCATTGGCTCAGTGCTGCAAGGGAATGGCTAGTCCCCAAAGAAATCATTTTGGAGTCAAGTCTGAAGGTACAGCCCAAGGACTGTAGAAGCCTTTGTTTGTTCCCATCTGCAAGCCCCGGCTGCCAAAACATATTGGGAGTATGATGAGAAGTAACGGAATCAAAATAATGTAAAGGAAATAAGTGCTGAAGAGGATAATCAACATCCTTTCTGAATAGATTTCCTGCCAGGGAGACAGGAGCAAAGGGAATGTTTTACCCCCGGGGCCGAGGCAGACAGTGGTCCT
This sequence comes from Rousettus aegyptiacus, assembly GCF_014176215.1. Classification (NCBI taxonomy): domain Eukaryota; kingdom Metazoa; phylum Chordata; class Mammalia; order Chiroptera; family Pteropodidae; genus Rousettus; species Rousettus aegyptiacus. Next base: position 22,925,296 of record NW_023416289.1, on the reverse strand, counting down.
GGAAAGGAGAAAAAAATCACTTCCTGGAAGAGAGTCTTTTAATTGTTCTTTTAAGAGGGAGGCAGGAGCTGCCAAGGCCCAGAATGAGTCCTCTTTTGGGGGGTTCTACCATCTACTCAGCCACAGGAGGAGCTGAGAACCCCCCAAGCATGAGCACGGGCCATGTAGTATTGGTTTTCCTTGGAGCATCACTTAGTTTGGCACCTGGTGGCTGTGTGGGCATCTTAGAGTTCCCACATGCTGAAAGAGGGCGAGCTTTGGAATTAGCCAGATGGATGTGGGCTCAGGTCCCAGCTGTGCCACTTGCCTAGCATGGTGACTTGGGTGGGCTTCAGACTTTCTTCAAGTCTCGCTTTCTCCCTAACAAATTCTAATCCTGCTTGTTTTGTAAAATTCTCATGAGTGAAAACCTTAGGCACTGATTTGGCTGACTAGGGCTTAAATGAGGTAATATATGAAAACAGCAGCACATCTTAAGTGGTTCAGCTGGTTTCTCAACTCTCTTGCCTATTTACTTTTGTTCTCCCTTTTACTCTCTCTCTCTCTCTGCTCCTCTCTTTTATCAAGAAGTCTTGCCTCATTTCTGGAAATGGGGGTCTCATTCACTTTTCCATCAGCCCTCTAGAGAAGCAGATGTTATACTTTGGCACTAAGGATGGAAATCCTGCAGGTCACAGCTTTTCCATCTTGTCCTTCTGGTCGCCTTTACCGGGCATCCCTGGACACAGAAGCTTGCCGGGTTCCCACAGGCAGCATCCACACCTAGGGCACTCCCGCTTCGCTCCCTGCTCTACTTGTCTTCCTGATCTAATCACAGGTATTCCTTTCAATCTCATATTGAGAAGGCGGCCCCTAGCTTTCACACCATTTCCTGCCAACGCTTCATTATCTTAACTGCCGTGAAATAAAACCTTTTCACCTTAATGAAAATGTCAAGAAGGGAACCTGCGTGGACTCCCATTGCCCCTTTCATGTCTCTGGCTGTAGTGTGGACCTGTACCCCTCAGCTGTGTGCCGATATCTAGAGATAAAAATATGAATAAAACGACTAAATAGTAAAATAATGTACTGACATTCTTCTAAGTGTTTTATATTGTTTACCTAATTCTCCAACCATCCTCGAGATGAAGAAACTGAGGCACAAAGAGGTCGAGCAATTTGTTCAAGGTCTCAGAACACTGAGTTTCGCTGGGGCCGGGGTTTGGACCCACGTTGTCTGTCTCCAGAGTCTGTTTGCTGAACCATCAGTGAAATACTGATGCTGCACTGACGGAACATGACGCTTTCTCTCAGTTAGCCCACAGGTGAGAGCGAGAAGGAGAGACAAGCAGTTGAGCATGGCAGCGTGTTGAAAGCAGAACAGCGTCACGACAATGTGTTTCTGACCCACAATCTCGCCTGTATTTGAGGCTGAAACAGTAGCCCAGACCCCCACCCCCCATAAACATCTCAGGGCAAGCAGGTGGCCATCAAAAGAAGCATGGATGCACAGGTGTGAGCGAACTTTCCTACAGCAGAAGTGACCCCGCCGCCCCCCCCCCCGACACACACACACACACACACACACACACACACACACACACAGCACGTGCAGATCCGAAACAGCCCTGTGGTCCGGTGATCAGATGATCATACAGAACAAGCACAATTAAGTTCCCTGCCTATATTTTATCTCCTGGATCTCACAAGCCATTTCCAAATTTAGTTTCTGGTTCCCAGTCCCCCAGCACCGGCAGCTCCATGCCAAGGGTTCAGAAATCTATAATTCTGAGTGGCACAGTCACACTCCAGGGCCGAATGCGGAGTCCATGCCGGTTTTTCATAATTGGTTTTCAGAGCAGCCTGTTCCGTGATGTGTAATTGTTAGCAGTTGTAAAAAGATAACTCACATTTTAAAAAGCTTAAAGCTTGCTCTGTGCAGATAAAAACTGTGACAAATTATGTTCCGAAAAATCATAAAAGTAGAGAGAGACATGTTAATAACCAAAGGTGGCGTTTCATTTAGAGGTCAGCCAGGGCTATTAAAGTGGTCAGGAATTTCAAGCTTTGGCAGTAGTGATTTGACCATATCACTTATCTCCTCCAGCCCATGCCTAAGTATCTCCCTCAGTAAAAATATAATCCACAGACAGTAATGCAGGAGGTCAGGGGGAACTGGGGAGAAAAGCAGTATTGGCAAAGAAACCCAGCTTTCAAGGAGAGCCATTCAAATCGGCCAAGGCCACTTAATGCTCCAGCTGCAATAGTTTCATCTCCAATATTTAGGAATATGCTCACACGCATGACCACAAACACACACCTAGGCACAAGCATACACATGCATGTGAGCACACGCACACACACACATTTCACATGTGCAGATTTTTCTGTTTTTCCCTTTTCCCCCCAAAATGAGGAAAATGATCTAAAGATTTGATGATGAACACAATGAACAAGTGTGCAGAGCTTTTTGGGCTCTCCCAAACTTAATTAATTAATTTTTTTTTTTTTGCCACGGTAGAGACAAATCCGAAAGATAAGCAATTTTTAGCCAGTGGTGGTGTGGGAAGAGCTCATGGAGTCTGACCATTGGCTGTTTTAAAAATAGGAGGATGTCAAGCCAGTTGTTGAATCCATTGAAATGTTTGCCATCCCAGCCTGTCTTGCCACAACCAGACGTGTGCTACAGTCTTACATGTGATCAATTTTCCAAGGTGCATTATTGTTTTTGAAATAGATCCATATCCTATGCCCTTGAGACTCATTTGGAATGGGTTTCCTTATAGGACAATGATAATAAGGCAAGGTAGTTAAACCCATTCTTGTACGTGGGACCTTGGAAAAAGCACAAATGGCAATCCAGTTAATCCGTTTTGGCTTTGTGACCAATTAGTCAGGTGCCGCTAAGCCTGTCACATAACTTCTCTGGGCCTCGTTTTTCTCAGCTGTGACATGGGCAGATCCCACTGCTTGTGAGAATGTGTGCAAAAGACACAAATGCCAGCTCCACATAGACACTGGATTCTTCCTTTTTCATTCAAGATACCCTAAGTTGTCTCATATGTTTTTGTGCCTATGTAGAGATCAGCAAATTTCAGTTCTTTCTAAAATTCCTTATTTTTTTTTTTATGCCATTTTGTTGGCTATTGCTTCTTGGAAAGAGATAAGGAAAAACAAACAAATAAACAAAGGCTTATAGATGGAGAGAGTGCTCTGCTCTGATAAGCAGATTGCCCCATCGCCATTTATTTGGTTTTAAAAATAGATTTAATATGCATTCAAGAAAAATAAGATGACAAAATGGCCTCTACTCGTTGAAGAAAATATCATGTGTTGCAGATGGTGGCAGGCATATTCACTTTGAGACTCTCCCACTTGAAGAAGAGGTCATATGGTGAAGATTTCATCTCAGAGCAGACAGTTAGCTTTTTACACATCTGCATGACTTACTTTTACTATAACACAGAAATCAAAACAGTTAAGAAATATGAACTTTCTGTAAAGATGGTAAAATGCATGCTATTTTTCCACAGGCCAGACCAGCACACATAACTTGGGCAAATATATGTAGCTGAATTTAATGCATTATAAATGAACATAATTATGCATTTATTTATTTCAATTCCTCATAGATCTTTTATACCACTTACGAGTTGAGAAAGGAGAAGGAAGTGAGAATAGGAGAGCAGACTCGGTAATTTAGCACTGCGTCTAAAATAGATTCCTTTACCAAACACTGTAGAAGATTTGAGAAAAGAATCTCACTGGTTATGAGCTCACTGTGTTCTTGCCCATTTGTAAAGAAATTATTACCATTTATTATTTGTTTCCAATCTACTATGCACTCTGCTAACTGGAGAGTCACTGAATAAAACGTCTGCCCTTGAGGAATTTAATTAATAAGAAATTACTTAAATTTCTTCACTGGAATCCTTGCATGATGAGGGTATTCTTCTCTGGTTTTTTACCATTCTTAAATATGTGGTTTCATGTAAGCAACCAGAATTGCTTATAAGTTGCAAGTGTTATAAGTAGTACAATATGAATTACAAATATTCTTGATCTAGACATTAGAATTTCAGGTTGTTTCCTTTATCCTATTGAAACGTACTGCCTTCCTCAAAGGTCTGGGTATACTGAGGTGATCGATAAGTACCCATTATTACATTACTTGTAACAATGATTGCACACAAACACCCACGGATACACATGCACACAGCCTCAGAGTGAATACTCTGATAACCATTGCCTTATGCAACATGCATTGACTGTTCATGTGTAATGGTGGACCAGACTTAGAGTGATGCCAAGATGACACTAATAACTTCCCATTGGGACTCATGCTTTGACCTGGTGGTTTTTGTTTTTCTCCTTTAGTAGTAGATGTTGGGATCTTAAGGATGGATTTCCATCTAGCTGGTAAGACTATAAATAGATATCAAAAAGAGAGCCTCTCTGGGCCCTGTGTGTATTAGAATAACTGTCTATCTCTTAGACATGCTTATGGGAAAAGTTAAAAGGGCAGTGATGTGGATGGCCAATCGAATGCAAATGCTTAGCAGCACCCAGGGCCCATTCACGGGAGGCTCATCTTTCAGTGGGCCATAGAGAAGAGAGAGTTCTGGCGTTGCTGTGTGCTGCTGGCTCTGGAATGGTCAGAGGAGAATTTGCTTACTATCATGGAAGGTAATAATAACAACAGGTGTGATTTTTGGAGCAAATTTCTAGTCCGGGAAAGCCTGCATCTGAAGGGACATAGTTAAACTGTTGAGCTGCTCAACGGCTGAACCAGTCAACTCTATGGGTAGGTTAGTTCTACAGTAGTTGCTATATGACTTTGAGAAAGTTCTTAAGGATCCCTGAGCCTCTGTCTCCTCTTCTATACAACGAGGCGTATGATAATACCAGCCAACTGAGGTTTTATTTATAATAATTTACAATAATCTCTCTAATTGAAACATCACCTTCTTTTGGCTCTTTGTTGGCTGGCTTGTCCTTTGGGTCTTATCCAAGCATGACGCCCTTCCTGAATAGGTCTTGCTTGTTATTCTGTTTCCCGTTCCTATTCCTATTGCTGCCTAGTTTGTGATTATATATTTTATACAATACAAGTTGTACATGTGTATAGATTTATATACTTATTTATCTATGTGACTATTTTCTTTCCTCTCCCCCTAGACTCTTAAGTTCTGAGGGCAGGCTCATGGTTCAATCCCTCGGAGGCTAATAAAGTATCAGGTACCTAGTAGTTGCTCAAGAAATATCTATTAAATAAATTAACAAATGTTAAAATCAAGTTAAGAATATGGCATATACAGTATAATCTTATTTTTAAAGATACGCTTGCATATATAAGAAGAGAAGACTTGGGCTTTATCATGTAATTCAACCCTTCTCTTACTATTTTTTTTCTTATAGAGAGAACATCTAGAGTTTAAGGTTAAAAAAAATAAGTAACAGAATTTTATGCATAAAAATGAAATGAATTTCAAATCTTCACTTGGGCAGAGACAAAATTCGTATTAGAATTGACAGTCTGTTAATCACTATTCTCGGTGTAATCCATTGAACAACTCTGTTCCCTTTATAAGTTAAATTGAATCATACATATTGGCACATAAGCCATTTCCCTCAAAGGGAGTTGAATTTATTTGGACTGTATATTAATATCTTATTATCCTTCTTACGCACTGGTGACATGATCATTATTTCATCTCAGTATGTGTATTAGAGTAAATGCTTTTGGAAGGAGAAGTTGACAGAACACCTATGCCCAGCAGTCTTTCTAAGTCAGTACATGTAAAATTCCCCTCTGACCTATGGCTATAATTGTTCTCTGTAGCTCTTTGCTGACCATATCTCTAAGATATGTTCCCAGCAATCTGCAGCCAAGTCATACTATTTGAATATGTCTCCAGTGTGTTCTTCAGATATTTTTTCTGCCTCACTGCATAAGATGGAACTTGCCTTAGAATTTTGCTGGCAAGATCTACTGTCATTGATGAACAACTGGTCAACCCTCAGCTGGAAATATGTTCAAATAGTCTTATAAGTGGCTCATGATTATATGTTTGAAATCAGGAGGATGGACAATGGGAATGGGTTGACCTTGGGTGATTCCAATTCATATCTACAAAAGTTAAATTGACCCCAGAGTGAATAAAATTCAGCAGGGCCCTTGCTAGGATGTCAGTGTCCAGTACAAAAGCACTTGCCCCCGACCTCAAGATACTTGAACAATAATGTAAGCCTTTATGGAAGCCATATGAAGAGGGAGCCAGGGGAGAATTATTTTACATACCACAAAGAAGGAGCCCTTTAACCACCTCACTTTCCCAAAGCCCTCTCATCATGCCAGGTGTCCCCCATTCCTCCTCTTCTGTCCCCCTGTAAACCCTAGCCCATCTCTTCATCCTCTTTCCAGTGTGATGATCTACAGTGCCCTTCTGTATTCCCTCCATTTCTTTTTACACATAACTTTTCTCTGCTTTCTTCAATTCTGCAATTAGACTCAGAGCAAGGAAGCTGAAACATAGCGTCTTCCTGGGCAGATGAGGAAAGGAAAGTGGCTGGGATTACACACACTTTAGCATCTTTGCCTTCCTCATGATGTTCATAGCCACCCACTACCTGCCTTGACTTCACAGATGAGGAAGACAAAGCAATAAGAAATGACTGCCCAATCACATAGTCTGGGGCTGAGTTGGGGTTAACCTCCTCAGTTAGTGGTCTCACGTTGCCTTTCGAACGAATCTGATCAGAAAGAAGGAAATCTAGCAGCCTGCCTGGAGGGTCAGTCAAGGGCTTCAGGCCCACCTTCAGTAGCTGAGCAAGACACAAACTAGGAAATAGGAAAAATGATTTGGTTCCGTAAAGAAGAATTTATGTTACTACAACCAACTTCAAAGTTAGAGTTTGATCTTGAACTATTAAGGGAAAATCCTAGAGCTCCCAAATTCTCCTCTTCAATGGGTTTAGATACCCCAAAGCTTGGGGCTCATCTTTGCTTTCTGGGAGGAGGTGACATGAGTGGGTATGAATAGGTCAACTATGTGCATTTGAGAGTTAAGAGATAGGTAAGTCATCACTTCAAGACATAAAATATAAAACTAGAACAAATCTTCATTTAGTCTGACCCAAACTTCCATGTGCAGGACAATGTACTACGAAATATCTGTCAATTTTTTTCCCTTTAGGGATGGAGGACTCACTGCCCCATGAGGAGATCACCTCCCATATCATAGTCGAAAACCTTTTATTGTCAGTTTATAATTTCTTTCCTGAATAGGAACCATCTACTCTTTTGCCTCTAAAAGTTGGTTCTGCCTCTGTTCTCTAAAACCATTTAAAAATAAAAGTCTAGGCACTTAAAAGAGTACACATTCTCTTGTGGAAGGGGACATTTGACCCTCTCATATTTCTTCCCACCTCACCCTGCAGGAATTTGAACCTCAAGCTGGGGGAGGATTCAACATTTTGCAAATGAGAATTCAAGGAGCAGTAGAGTCTGACCTTAGCACAGTGACGCACAAACTTCAGCGGGCACCAGAATCATCACCCAGAAAGTTTGTTTATGAACCAATTTGACTCAGTGGGTCTGGGGTAGGTGGGAGAATTTGCACATCTAACAAATTTTTAGGTGATGCTGACACTGTGGGTGCCTGGACCGCACTCCGAGAAACACTGCCTTAGCAGTTTCAGATCTGAGTACATCTTTGCGTACAATTGCTCCCTGCGATCAAGTCCCTTCCATGTGAAAGATGTCTATAAAATGGAAGACATATTCATATAACTAATAAATTTTTACTTCTCCAAGATGAACTTCCCCAATCTTTTCAAATAATGCTTATTTGAAAAGCCCCTTCCAACTCTGGGCATCCTAGTCTGATTACACAACACAGGAAGATCTGTCACCCTTGATCTGAGCCTAAATTAGAAGAAATTTTGGAACATTATGTCTTATTGCTGTCTTACTCTTAGGGCTATTGTCCACCTATGGGTTTTTTTCACGTAAGTGGCTCCTCAAGCAGGACTCTCTGTATCGTGAAATTAAAAAACAAACAAACAAACAAACAAAAAACATTTTTTAAAATCTAAATGCAAGATCTGACATGTATAGATTTCATCTTGATAATCTTAGTCCATGTTCTAAACTATGTAAATCTTTTTGAATCCTGGTATGTCATCTAGTTGCTCACTTTCCCCTCAGTTCTGTACTAACTGCAGATTTAACGTGCTCATCTCTAAGTACTTATTCAAAACCACAGTGCTCTTAAGAGAATCAGCTCAAACCAAAGAGTCCTGTGGCACACCTACAGTCACTTGTACTGAGGCCAAAAGAATGAATTCATGAGGACCTCCTTGAATTAAATAGCTATAAATCAGTGATCAGTCTCTCATCCTTTTCATATTTCTCCTTCTTGTCTTTAGGTATTATTTCTTGAGAAACAGCATCATATGCCTTTCTGAGATCAAAATAAACTTGTTCTGCGGCATTTCCTTGAGCTACTAGATTTTTACATTTATAGAAAAGTTGAATTTATCAGGTGATGTTGGTTAATAAAATTATGTAGGTATCACAATTCTATAACACATAATCTGTATATTGCGTTGTGTGTTCACCACAAACAGTTCATCTCCTTTCGTCACCACATATTTGACTCCCTTTGCCCATTTCCACCTCCCCCCTCACCCTTTTCCCTCTGGTACCCACTAAACTGTTGTCTGTGTCCATGAGTTTTTTTCTTGTTCATTTGTTGCTTTCAGTTTTATAGCCCAAATGTGAGTGAAATCATATGGATCTCAGTGTTTTCTGTCTGACTTAATTCACTTAACATGATAATCTCAAGATCCATTCATGTCGTCGCAAGTGGCCGTATTACATCTTTTCTCATGGCTGAGTGAGTATTCCAGTGTATACATGTACCACGTATTCTCTATCCAATCAGCTATTGAAGGACATTTTGGTTGTTTTTATGCCTTGGGCACTGTGAACAATGCTGCAAGGTAAATTGGTACAGCCACTATGAAAAACAGTATGGCAGGTCCTCAAAAATTAAGACTATAATTACCATAGGACCCAGCAATCCCTCTTCTGGGTATCTATCCTTTTTCAAAATCAACTGGGTGACAACCAGCTCTTAAATTGTGCTAATACAAAGTTTACCAGCATGGTTTCTGAAATATGCCCTTTTTTTTTTTTTTCATTTTTTTTCTTTTGAAACCAAGGCATTTAAAAATATGATTTTCTTTTCTTCTCCCCTTCTTCTTGATGTCTTGAATTTCCACCTGTGAATCTTTTTATTATCTCAGGATATTATCTATGTGGATGCCAGGATTTAAACCATATACAATAATCATCTCGAGTGGTCAGATTGATTGTTTATCATTCATCCTCACCCCATTCCCACCCCGATCTCTCATTTGGTTGCAATCCGGTTCTTTTCTTGTTTTCTGTCTTGCTCCAAACCTCAACAGAAATGCACCATTTTATGAATTTCACATTTTCTTCAACTTTTGCTTCTTCTGAGTTATGTTCAGGCCTGAATAAATAAATAAATAAATAAATAAATAAATAAATAAATAAATAAAGCCATATGCAAATGGGACATGACCCCAGTGTTTGGGGCTGGAGAAAACAATCATATGGATAAGTACAAGTTCTAAAAACTATGCGTATTATCATTTCTCTATCAACAGCACAGTTCGGTATCTAATCATTTCTACCCATCTACTCTACATTATTTGTGTATCTAAATTAAGCTTAAATTAAATTAATTAAATTGACACAGTTATAAATGCAGTTTCTCGATTGCCCAATAGCCCCATAGGACTAGTCGTTAGCACATTAGACAACCCAGATATGGGACATTTCCCTCCTTGCAGAATGTCTACGGGACAGACCCTGTATAAAATCTGTGCATTTGTATCTTCTGTGAAATCAGTCAGAGGGAGAGAGGGAGGCAGATTTTAGTGCTGCGTGGTGGTTGTTTTGAATTTCTATGATAGAATTAGACACTTGTTTACCAAACGAAACTCCTAGGTGAGCTGAGAGGAAAATGATTGAGTTGTGTCTAAAAAAAAAATGAAAATCCTCTGACATGTTGATATTCTAGGCTGGCAACTTTGCTTGTGGCATTTTGGAACAAGATTCAGAATCAGGAAAGTGTCACCCAAGTTGAAAGCTCCCCTGTAAGAAATGTCTGAGTTTGACCTAAAGTAAGTGGAAGAGACAGGGTAAAGGAAAGGAAGCAGTGGAGGATGTCTAAGTGATAAATGGCACCCTGTCATACCGTATTTGACGTCTTAGCAGAAAAAGGGGGCTGTTGAGCCAGATGTGGGTTAGGGAGGAAGTTCAAACCTTTCTCTCGTCTTCATTTTTGTTTTTCAAGGCGCGGGTTGAGTTCAAGAGCTCTGAGTTCAATCACAGCATATCCACTCTTCGGAGTAACAAGCCAATCAGAGCAAATGTGTTCTCTGAGGCAGCCTCTGCCTTTCTCAAGAGCAAAATGATTGCAGGGCTTCCAAGCTGTTGGGAAAGAGTAAAGCTGAGAGGGACTCTGTCCAAGAAAAGATTGCCATTAGCAACCATGTCATCTGCGTTGTAACTACCGGGGTGGAGCGTGCAACCCCCAGAGAGAGTGACAGCCACCATAAACCTGTCTGATTCTCCTTGGGCCAAGAATGGTAGCCGCCTCATCTATTAGAGCCATCTATTAGAGTCCAGGGTTTCTGATCATCATAGGTTGCTTTTCTCAAATTAAACACCCAGGAAAAATGCAGTGTTCCATCTTTTAGGATTCATTATTAGCCAAGCAGTCTCTCCCGGCCAGAATTCATTTTGCTCCCATTATATTTTCCCGGGATAACTTCTACATCACAAACACACTTATCTGGGTTTCATATCAGCCTTAAAGATTAGGAGTATGGATCTGTTTTCCAGACTGACCGTCTGGCTGTCTGACCTATGGTTGTTCACTCTCGCAGAAATGCATAATGTTACCCCTGTTACAACCACAATTAGTCTAAACCCTTTACAGGAAGTATCGGTTTGGTAAGACGAGAGATGCCGTTAATAGGAAGTCACATGATTCGTAGGGAGAGCAGGCGAACACAGTTGATTTCTATTTATCATTGATCTCTAGCTGCAGCTGCTAGCTACTGAATGCAAAGGTGAGCAAGCACATAAGCCTTTCTGTCCTTGGGGGCCAGAGCAGGGGTGGACCCTGCTAGTCCTTAAGGCCAGAGAACATCCAAGGTCCCAGTTACAGATTTGGGGGATGATCCCTTCACAGATACTTCCCAACAAATTCCAAGTGAAAGCAAAGACCAGAGTGATTGCTAGGCCAAAATCTAGACACTTAGCCACTCAGACTTTATAGGCAACTTCGGTTATGACAAAAGGAAGTTTCCGTGCAGATAATTAAAGAATCAGAGTAATACAAGAGTCACAGGGCCAATGGCTGGTAGGTGTGTGGCTTTGGTCTGCAACTCACATGTGGCTCTGCCACATGTTAACTTTGGGGCTTTAGCCTCAGTCTCCTCATCTGTACTATGGGGTTGAAGCTATTTACGTGGAATAAATTTAGAATTATTGATCTGCCGCAATGATGCTACTAATCATTTTCTGAAACTATTGATTGTTTTTTCTGTTCTAGGCACACTGCTAAAGATGCAAGCATCATAAAATATGGTTATGGGAAGGGCATTTCATAGCAGATAATGCAAGAGGAGAAATAGTCTAATTAGCCAGGTCATGACGATATTTTTTAATCCTTCTGAGTTTGTTTCTTCCTCTATAAAATATAGATACTAACACCTTGCTCACATTGCTATTGGAAGAATTAAGTGAGGTAATGACTAGCACAATTCCTGGTACTTAAGAAACATTTTATACAAGTCACTTCAATTATAATTATCATCCTTCTTGATGCTCACAGTTTCCCTTCAGGTAGGTGGTATTATTTTGTCTTAGAGGCAAGAAAACTGAGGATTAGTAGTCAATAAATAATTATTTTAATTAATAGACTTAGAGTTTCAAATGGAGTTCTAATGGAAAAGTACAAGTTTCATTTAGCCAACATGAAACAGATTCTTGAGATATATTAGCTATGAAGAAACACTGGTTAAGTAGTAAGAAAATAAAGTGTCTGGTTGAGCCAAAAAACATATTCCTAAAAGGTACTCTATGCATTTAGGAGTTCGATTGCAAACCCTTTGACTGCCTAAGAAGAGGGTGTGCATGTTCCCTAGATCCTGCAGCAAAGTAAAGACATCAGAACTATATTTCCTATTTCTTTTGGCATTTCTCACAATCTTGGAGTTTGTGAGCTGCCCCGTTATGGACTCAGACTGTGTCCCATGGGCCTCTGAGATCAGACAAACTTGCTTCTTGGCACTCACTGAGGCCTCAGGGAGGCACCTCCCGGCCGATAGGATAAAGGCCAACTCAAGCCCAGGACTGGGAACAGCTGGTCTTTAGCTGTACTTTTGCCCATGAGGTACATTCTGACCCAAGACGCATCTTTCTCCTTGCAAATCCTTCTGCATCCCCAAAAGTGAAATAGGAAGACGTGGGCAAGACACTCAGTCCCTGGGATTAGCCAGTTTCACTTATTGAAAGTAGTCTGTTCCTTATATTCAGGATAAATCATTTGCTTCATAAAGAGATGCTAAAACCCAATAAAGTTTAGCTGGAAAGTAAGAAAAAACATAATTTCATAGGTTACCTGACTTGAGCTAATGCGCTTATACTTTAAAGCGATTCTTGCTAAGGATGTGTGTGTGTGTGTGTGTGTGTGTGTGCGCACGTGCACGTGCATGTTTACATCTACACCAGACCAGAAAACACACTGCTTCTCCTCCTACATCTTTTGTTCTTGTCCAGGTCTTAGATATACTCTAGCCAGGCAGTTCCACATTGGCAATTTATGCATTGGCAATGACAGAACACAGCGTCAGCACAGTGGACTGCCATTGTACTATAAAAGAGGGCTGGTAAACACATGGCCGACAGCCTAGCATCGCTGTTTCAGCATCCTGGCAGGCATCACTAATGGATCAGGGCACTCTTGATGCTCCAGCCAGGCGCAGCCTCAGAGTTCTTCTCAACACACTTCTCTAGGCAGACACAACCAATAGGTTGGAGTTGGCAAGCAAGATAAAAGCTGTCTATCCTCTCTGAGGGAGGAAAAACGTCTCATGCCAGCATCTGTGATCCAGGGAAGCTGTTACTCAAATTATTTTAAAATCATTACCAATCATTTAATTTTGTTGCAAGCTAAATCTGATTTTTTTTTTTTTTAAAGCATATGCCTCCTCGCAAGGAGAAAATTGTATTTTATGGGACAAAGCCAGGGCAATCATCCTGAGAGAAGGTCCTACTTTATTTTTACTCAAATCTAAATTAAAACAGGTATTGACTGTTTAAATGGCATCTAAAAAAAATGTATACCAGTTGACTCAGTAATTCCATTTCTGACACAATAAACAAGAAATAATGTTAATTCAGGAAATTTCTTACAAGAAAAAGCTGCTCATTGTGGCAGTATTTATAATACCAATAACAGTAATCTAAATGCTCAACATAAGAGATAAATAATTAGTATATACTCATTTGATTTAATGTTATACAGCAACTAAAATAATATGATTATAAGAGATATGCATTAAAAATAAATGTAAAAAGACTTGGAGGATATAAACAAACACCGTGATCATCCCTGGTGATCATATTATAGATAAATATTTATTTTTTTGGTCTACTTATCATTATTTCTATTTTGAATGTGATTATTTTTCATTAAAAGTGTTACTAAAGTGTAACATACAGGAAAGTGCTCAAATCATAAATAGACAATTCAATGAATTTTAATAGGGTGAATATACCTTACATGCTCCAGATCAAGAAACAGAACAGCTTGGTTTTCCCTGGTTTTGACTTTTGTAACAATGGAATCAAAAGTTAAGTACTTTTTATAATTGACTTCTCACTCTGAATATTGTGCTTCTGAGATACACCCATGCAGTTGCGTTTGGTTACATGTTCGTTTGTATGGCCATATAGTGTTTCATTTTGCAACTGTAGCATTCATGGTGGATGGACTTTTCCACTTGGGTCTGATAACATTGCAGCACGGCTACAAATGTTCTTGTATGTGGCTTTTGATGAACGTCCGTGAACATTTCTATGGGAGTTTATCTGGAGGTGGCATTCCTAGGTCATAAGGTAATACATTTCCAGTGGAAAACTATATAAGTTGAAAAAATAACAACAGTTAAAACTCCGTCTATTAAAGGCAAAAGCAGAGTAGAATCAGGAAATCCAGATCAAGATGGATGTTATCCTATTTTTCGTGTGATATATACAAAGAAAACTTAGAATACAAGTTTTCTAAGCAAATATACAAAAGGCAAATGCAACTAAACTAAAAGTAATTAAAACTAAAATTCCAACACATGTGAAAGAGAACATTTCTTTTTTTGTTGTTTTGGTTTTCCTTTTCTTTTTTTTCCTCTCCAACAATACTTGAGTAATTGTTGCTTCACTGTTCTCCCAGGCAATATCAATATTTTGAAAGAAGTCTGCTGACAGATTTGTCAGGAAACAAAAACTAAACTATACTGTTGACTACTTTCCATCCTGAAGGATTCCTTGTTAACCCATATTTCTTCTAACCCATATCTCTGGCAGGGGATATGATGTATTCTGATTCTGTCCATGTTTCCATAATTGCTTATGGAGTCCTTCACCCCTCCATCATTATTTTGTGCTTCCCAGTACATTTGGGGTTCAGAGGCTGAAAATCATGAGGAAGTAAACTGAATTTGCCAAAATATATCAGGGCAGAGAAAGGAGTAATTGTTTGATTTGGTGTAAACTGCAGTGAATTTTTATTTATGTCTCCACTCTGAGCTTTAGTGACCTCATTCAAGATGTAGTGCTAATAATTACCTTTTGCTCAGTTGTCAAAGTCAGTTGCCTAAGGCAGTGTGTGGCACACAGTACACATGTAGTAAGTAGCTGCTATCATCATTATTATCATCAGTATCACCATCATCACGCCCTCTGAGAAAAAAACATCAACTCCATGTGGAATCACTGAGCCCAGTTCCTGTCTCTTCTGGAGAGCAGTGGGGCCTCTGTACCAAGTACATGGGCATCTGGGACGTGCATGATGGAGAATAAAAACGAAGACTTTAGGAGAGGAGTAGGAATTTGCTCCTTCTAGCTAGATGGAACCAACTCCTAGAACCCTCTCGTGCAGGCAGAGCCCTAGAGATGCCTGCCACTGGGTCACAGGGAATTCTGACCCAACTCAAGGCATGAAAACTTCCCCGCTGTCAAAGTTCGATTCTTCTGAAAATGCTCATTGACTTTTCACACTAGGTCATTTATTCCTTTACCGTGTGTATTCATTCATTTATTCATTCCATAACAGCTTACCAAGAACTTACTCTGTCCCAGCTCTATGGTATGTACTGGAATGGGAAGATAATACAAGTTCTGGTCCTATAAGAACTCAACACCCTGTGTACAAGTGTGGGCACGCGTGAGCTTGTGTATACACATGTATGTGCGCAGTAAGAACGAGCCCTTTAAGAGTAGATTCTGAATCATGTTCATTTTCATATACTCACCTCCACTTGCCCAGTGTCTCATATATCTTGTCTATCTGGTCTGTCACCAGAAAGTGTTTTCTGAATAGATGAATTAATGAGACAAACAAAGCCAGAGTGGAAGGAAGGAAAGAGGAAGGAAGAGAGGGAGGGGATAAATGACCTCTTTTAACTTCCCCCGTCACTGCGCTTATTTATGCCTCTGTGATAGCAGTCACTCCCTTCCTCCTAGAATTCCGCCATTGGTCACACACCTGTCTCTTCTGGGAGGTCACGAGTGGCCTTATATCCCCAGTGCCTTCACAGTAGCCATCTTATAATAGCATCATCAATAAGTACTTGCTGAATGGATGCTTTGTAACTTAGAAATATTACCAGGTGTCACTGGAAAAAGGATATCCTGCAGAGGTTATTGTAAGAAGTAAGTTAACTAGGCTGTTGCCGCGATTGCAACAATTCATGAGTGAAATCTAGGTGGGGGGTGAACGACAGCAGAAGCAAAGGCTGGGAAGAAAGAGCAAATCGTGACGAGGCTGGGAGGGAAATTCAACAGAGCTCATTGACCAGCTGGCTGCAGAAGTTGAGAGAAGAGGGAAGAGCCGAGGGGGAATCTGAGCTTGGGCAACTGGGGAAAATATGGCATCGTTAATTCCAGTAGGTTTCGGTGGAAATACAATGAAGGTAATTGGTGTCTAAATAGCTCTCCAAGAACAGATGGGGCATGAGATGGACAAGCACCAACAAGTCGCCTTAAGGTCAAAGGTTCCAGAACACCTTTACGTGTTGTATTTTTTCCCTTTCTTGGGTTTTCAATGAGAAAGCAATGAAGGAGAATTAAGATTTTCTTGACGGATCAAACCAATAAGATTAATCAGATGTTGCAATGAATCCCTCCAATTCTCAGAATTGTAAGGATGAACTTGGTTGTCTTGCTGTGTTGGACAGTCTTTTTTCTGGATTTATTCATCTGTTCAGTTATTTATCGGTTCCTTATTCTATCTGACGCTGTTGATGCAATGACAAGGGAAAAGAGATGTAATCCTATCCTTAGAGAGTTTATAATGGAGGCTAGTGGTGTCCATGTAGAGCTTCTTATGTGAAAACAGCCACGCGGAGGTGACACGCGTCCTACATTCAACTTACAGGAAGTGTCTGGGGATGCTCCAGGAAGCAACTCTCCAGCAGAGATCTAAATGAGGAGGTAAGTTATGAGGGGAGAAGAGAATGTTCTAGAAGGAGGCGAGAGTAGGTTGAAAGTCCTGCAATGGGAGGGAACTAGGTTAAGCATGGGAGTCTGGAAAGAAAATTTGTGGGGCCGGAGTTGAGAGGGGGCCTGGTGGAAGAGGAGGCCAGCACGACAGGATGGAGCCCAGGCAAGCAGACCTATGTAGGCCATGGAGAGCATTGTAGAACCTGCTGGAGGGAGTGAATCACAGCTCTTGAGGTCAAGTCTGAAATTTCTCAATAATTCTGATTCACACGGTGGAGCCTGTCGGGGGGTTGCCCGCCAAACCGCAGCCTCCCCTGTTGAAGTGGATTCTAAGGTGCCCCAAGAAGTCGCCACCACTAAGCCATTACGACGTCTCTCCTTGTTCTTTCCAGTCTGATGTAATCTTTCTGAAGACTGGCAGCAGTTGCAAGAAAACTGTTTCAGATATCTATTAATATTTTAACATGCTCTTAAGAAAATTTGGCCTTTTGTCGAGCTGGTCTCAAAGCAGACATATATCACCGTTCATGATAGACATTACACTTACCCCTATTCAGTGGGCATATTTCTCTTGTTTGGATTCATTTTTAAGCATCTATTATTAAAAAATAAATTCTTGCCAGTTATGTGTTTGCTCCTACAGTTCCTAAGCTTGTTTACTCTGAGCAAGTTACCCCATCTTCACCCTCCCCACGAGGAATGGCGTGCATTGAATTTTCTGACCTGGGCTGGCTGAAATTGCTGCTCTCAAATTAAACAAAAAAACATCTGGAACTCAGAGGCCAAATGAGAATGTCTAGTAACAAGGAAATTATAGCCTACAACTGGCCTTGCACTTGGAAAAAAAACTTTCTCTTTTAACAAATATTTATTGAAACTTTCCCATGTTTAGGTACTCCATACAATGCTCACACATGGGCAATCTCTCTCTCTCTCTCTCTCTCTCTCTCTCTCTCTCTCTCTCTCTCTCTCTCTTATGATAACGTTTTAAAGTAAACGTTGCTTATCCATGTTTAGCAGATGAGAAAAGTGAAGCTTTTGAGGAGGGTAGTGGCAAATAATTTGCTATAGGCAGAATTTAAACTTATCTCTGTCCAAGAAAATGATGTTTTCACCTCCCTAAAACAACATACTAGTTCCTTCAATCACTAAAAGGTATCTGTTGACCTTCTAGAACATTCTAGTCTGGATACCTTGAATGGTAGTGGGCTAAGCTCAGGGGCTCACTGAGAGAATATGCTGGTGAAGAAAAGCATCGGGAGGACACACGAACCAAGACCTGAATGATTAGGAAAAGCCAAAACAGAAAGGATTTAGGAAAGGGTGTTTCTGACAGGGCGAACAGCGTGTGAGAAGCTTCTGAGGTGAGGAGCAAGACTTTGCTATATTTTTAGAACAGGGGAGAATCCAATATGGCTAGAGCTTGATATGGGAGGAAGAAAATGATATAAGACAGGCAAGGGCTGGATCATGAGGGCCTTGCTGGTCATCCAAAAAAGTGGATGTCTTTCTAGGCATGGTTGTGTGGCAAATTAAAGATGACCACATACTCTTGGATGTGCTTCCCATGGAGGGGTGGCATCTGTGTGCCCTTCCTTGGAATCTGGGAAACTCTCCGACTCCCTGAGCAAGGTGACACAACAGAAGTCATGACACCAGTTTCCAAGCCTTAGCCTCAAGGAAGGCGCAGCTTCTATTTCTTGTTTTAAAACACTCTCTGGGAGTCCTAAGCTACTATGTAGGATGCCGGATGACCTGAGAGTGCCATGCTGGAGTAGTGACATGTAGACACTTCGGTCAACAGTCCTATCTCAATTCTACTCTCCAGCCCTCCCCATCAAAGCACCACGAAATATAAGCAAAGCCATCTCAGAGCCTCCAAGCTAGGCTACACACCAGATGACTCTGTATGAAGCAGAAAAACCATCCAGCTGAGCCCTGGCTGAATTTCTGCCCCACCAATTTAGCTACAATAAAATGGTGGTTGCTTTCAACCACTGCATTTTGAGGTAAATCGTTACACAGTAGCGATACCCAGAACGGCTGGAAAGTCATTGAAGG